>NW_027507758.1:469470377-470070377 GCF_037356315.1 Lithobates pipiens | reverse complement strand
TCCAGGCAGTCATGCCGTGCATGGAGATTAAAAAAAAGAGAAAAAGAAAAAGAGAAAGTAGCTTGTTCACCGCTGCTATGTATGTATCAGCGTGTCAGCATGTCCGCGTGGATCACAGTCTCTCATTCCAACAGACCAACAGACCTCCAGGGGTGTTTTGAAGGAGGATAGCTGTGGCAACCAATCTGTGTAAACGACAGAAATTGCGGTGGTGTCATCCTGACGCGTTTCACTCGATAATCAAGTTTCTTCAGAGCATGTGTGGGCATGGAACAAGAGTCTCTTAAATAATATGTGTATCGGTACCCCCGTGAGGGCTGCTTATTGACTCTATACCCCACTGGCTACCCTGACTCTGCAGATCCTCTCTTACCTCTGACACCTTGGGTTCCATTCTGTAATATAATGTTAGCAATGAGAAACTCACACAATGTCACTGAACCACTCAGAAAAATTTACTAAAGTAAATAATGGAACAAAATGAAAAGCATGGGTAAACACAAATTGTAATTGACAATTGGTATCACTTAATGCAAATATACAGAACTTGTAATCTCATATTCACTTTTAGTGGTATATGTGAACAATATGTCAATATCTCCAGGACATATATTAAATACCTACCCACTGAGGCCTTAGCACACAGACCAAATTGCAGTACAATATTCTTTACATTCAAGAACACAGTGTAAAGTCTAACATATACTCAATGGCTCCCCTAGGCTGTAATTCAGAGTTCAACTTATAAGTAATGCTTGGTAAAGGAGGAAGATGATAAAAGTTATTTTAACTCCGGATATCTTCAGCTAGCCTGATGTTTAAACTGCAGTATTTGTAATCCACAAAGACAAAGGACAAGAAATGACTGTAGGACAAAAGATTTGCAGATAACTAATAGCTTACCTGAAGTAATAGCTTACCTGAAGAAATATCACCACCTGTAGATTCCTCCTTACACGTGAGTGCAATACAGTACTGACCTTACAGTGCAGGGGAAAAGGCAAGGCCCCAAAGTTCAGCTGTATGATGCCTGTGAAAAAGTAGAGTCACCTCCTTGGAACTACAAGTCTCACCGGCAGTCTGTAAAAGAACTCACTCAGTAATTCTGTACTCTCCACTGAAACGGGCAGGTGCCCTCTCACCACAATGGATTCCAATGGCTGAGAAGCTCCACCCCCTCCTGGTGTCTCCATGTCTCCGGTGAAAATGATGCCACCATGCTATGCTGCAACTCCCGATGGGCTGAAGTGCAGGGGGCTTCCAGTTGCTCTGAAGCACAGGCCGGTCCTCTTGCTAGGATGGCAAGGCTGTGTTCCGAAATCCACCAGAGGCGGGGGATCCAGCTCTCCACTGTATGGGCCGCAGTCTGTCACTCCTGGTCCCACACAGACCTACTGCTGGCAGGTGTTGAATGGCATCCAGAGATGCTGAAAACAGCTCTTTTATCACTGCTCCCAGCAGGCAGTGCTACATGATTTGCATTGTCTGTATTATAGTTCAGTGCTGATCCAGCTAACAGAGTCATTTCCTCCTCCAAACTACATCACTCACAATACCTTGCTGCATTCCTTCTCAGGAACAAGGAAAAATCCTAACAGAGCCCAGCAGACACTAGAAGGAGCCAAACTCATTTGAAATAACAACAACTGTAATAAGTGGAGTGCAGTGCTCATATATTTATACAAGTAGCATCCTAGTGGTACAACTAAAAATTAAAAGATAATAAAGATACATATGAGATGAAAACTTTTTGTAGACTCCATCCATGGATACAATTAAGATTAGAAACAAAGTATGCATGAGACGTTCAATAGGGCAAGTACAAGGAAGTTGATGTATTAGGTAGACTAAAGGGAAGATACTCTCTCCTTGTGTTTTATAATATTAACCAGTAGAAGTCAAGAAGGGAAATCATATCCAGCCATTTCAAGTAGTAGATAAGAAATAAAGATAATAATAAAAAGAAATAATAAAAATACAAATAGGAAAAAGGAGAAATTCCTGGCCAAAGAACTGAATTACAAGGAATATTGATAGATTCTCAGGGACTAAGGTTCCAAAGGTTCTATTTCTTTGTCTGTCACGTGTGTTTGAGCATTTCATTTGCCCCTCAGCGTAGTTAAAGTTTGACTTTTGTTGGTGCCTATATTGTCCACCCCCTTGGGTTTTCTCTAAAAAAGAGTGTCCATTCTTTCAATTGGTTCACCTTCACTATCAGTTGATGAATAATTGTGAGTATTAGGGGTGTGATTCCTGCCTCTTCATCCTCTCTGTATGGGCAAGTTATGTGGTGGTGTTTTCTTGAATAATTATTTTTGGTGGAATTTTTTCAATAAAGAAAATTATTTTTTGATATTACCAGTTGTTCCTTTTTGAAGATTTTTTTTGGACTCTCTTGTCCTCCCCTCCTTTTTCTATATGCTGTTTTGATTCAGAGGAACACACCTTATAATTAATCTGTGTGCATTGAGGTGATGATATTTGTTACTGGGTAGAGGAACTGTCATCAACCGTTGTTTTTTTGTTATATGAACCCTGTCGGCTTTCTGAAATAGTTAAAGGGGAAGTGAAGTTGAGTAGCACTGGCAGAGATGAACAGCTGCAGGAATTGAGCTATCCACTGGCACCACTGTCTTTGTTGTTTTTTCCTCGTTCTCAACTGCAGGTCACAGGGAGAGAAATGGCTTCAGTTTGATTATTTCTGCTGTTATCCTTGCTTGTGTTTACTGAGGGACAGGCACAGCTGCAATTGGGGACTGTTAATACAGAGCCTGTTATGCCTGCCCGCCACACAGAGGAAGAGGATATGATGATAACTGGGAGTAACTGAGGACTGTGGGAGAGGTAGCTCTGTTCAGACTAAGCCTGCTGTGTGAATTGAACAGAGGAACTACAGATCCCAAGTCATTAGAGTTCTGGAAAAGGGAAAAGGAGCCTGCTGGTTCCTGGGCTTAGGGAACAATAATGGAAGTGAGTGTGTGCATATGGTCACTGACAAGACACTTGTCACCACATCTGGGTAGATGTATCACAGAGGACACTCCCTGATATCTAAGATCCTCATTTTCACTGACCGAACCCACCACCAAGTTGTTGGAACGAACATTGCGGATGATGTCTTTATTGAGCCACTGACAGGAAACAGAAAGAAGTCACCTGCTGCTGCCACAACAGTTGATGAGAGGCCTCTGACCAAAACCACTTCACCCTGTAAAAAGGTCCAGCATTACCTATGTGGGTTACAGTATAGACACGTTTACCAGTGTACAGAGGAACTTTATCTTGAGCATGCCAACATCAGATACAGGACCCAATGGGCTGACCAATTGAGAAAGGTGTTTAACCACTTGCCGACCGCCGCACGACGATATACGTCGGCAGAATGGCACGGGCAGGCATATGGGCGTATATATAAGTCCCTGCCTGCCCGCGGGTGGGGGGCCCGATCGGGCCCCCCCCCGGTGCCTGTGGCGGTCGGCATTCCTTCGAGAGCGATCCGGGATGAGGGGGCGGCCATTCATTCATGGCCACCCCCTCGCGATCGCTCTCGACGAATGGAAATCCTCCGTGACATCACTTCCTCTCCTGTAATGTAAACACAGGAGAGGAAGTGATGTATTCTCTCCTCTGTGTCTGTATTTTCCGTTCCGGCACCGAGGAGAGAGGTTCGGTGAGTTGCACCAACACACCACACATACAGTAGAACATGCCAGGCACACTCACACCCCCCCTTTACCCCCCGATCACCCCCCCAATTACCCCTGCCCCCCCAGTCACAGTGACACCAATTGCTTTTTTTTTTTTTTTGCATTGGTGTCATTTGTGACTGTAATAACTGTTAGGGCAGTTAGGGTTAGCCCCCTTTAGTTCTAAGGTACCCCCCTAACCCCCCCAATAAAGGTTTAACCCCGTGATCACCGCCCGTCGCCAGTGTCACTAAGGCTGGGTTCACATTGCAGCGGTTTGAGAACGGATGTGATTTGCACCGCACTGCAGTGCAAATCACATCCGATCTCTGTGCGATTCGAGTTCAGCCATACAGATAGTATGGCTGAATTCGTGTCGCACCCGCCACACCCGCCGCAAACTCGCACGGGACCCTTTTTTTGGTCCGCAGCAGAATCGGATCGCATGGGTGTTCACACCATGCGATCCGAGTTTGCAGATCGCACTGCGATATGCAAACTGATCTGGGGGTGTCATTAACATTTCACTGACACTCCCAGCAGTTCGCATAGGGCAGTGTGAACTGCCGCCGGGAGGCATGCGATGCGGGAACCCGCCGCGGATTCGTGGCGTTCCCGCATCGCTCCAGTGTGAACCCAGCCTAATAAGCGATCATTTTTCTGATCGCTGTATTAGTGTCACAGGTGACGCTAGTTAGGCAGGTAGGTATTTAGGTTCGCCGCAACTTTTTATAGCGCCAGGGACCCCCATATACTACCGCATAAAGCCCCCTGATTGCCCCCTAGTTAACCCTTTCACCAGTGATCACCATATAACTGTTACAGGTGACGCTGGTTGGTTAGTTATTTTTTTATAGTTTCAGGGCACCCGCCATTTATTACCTAATAAAGGTTTAACCCCCTGATCACCCGGCGGGTGTCATTTGTGACTGTAATAACTGTTAGGGCAGTTAGGGTTAGCCCCCTTTAGTTCTAAGGTACCCCCCTAACCCCCCCAATAAAGGTTTAACCCCGTGATCACCCCCCGTCGCCAGTGTCACTAAGGCTGGGTTCACATTGCAGCGGTTTATGAGAACGGATGTGATTCGCACCGCACTGCAGTGCAAATCACATCCGATCTCTGTGCGATTCGAGTTCAGCCATACAGATAGTATGGCTGAATTCGTGTCGCACCCGCCGCACCCGCCGCAAACTCGCACGGGACCCTTTTTTTGGTCCGCAGCAGAATCGGATCGCATGGGTGTTCACACCATGCGATCCGAGTTTGCAGATCGCACTGCGATATGCGAACTGATCTGGGGGTGTCATTAACATTTCACTGACACTCCCAGCAGTTCGCATAGGGCAGTGTGAACTGCCGCCGGGAGGCATGTGATGCGGGAACCCGCCACGCATTCGTGGCGTTCCCACATCGCTCCAGTGTGAACCCAGCCTAATAAGCGATCGTTTTTCTGATCACTGTATTAGTGTCACAGGTGACGCTAGTTAGGCAGGTAGGTATTTAGGTTCGCCGCAGCTTTTTATAGTGCCAGGGACCCCCATATACTACCGCATAAAGCCCCCTGATTGCCCCCTAGTTAACCCTTTCACCAGTGATCACCATATAACTGTTACAGGTGACGCTGGTTGGTTAGTTATTTTTTTTATAGTTTCAGGGCACCCGCCATTTATTACCTAGTCTCACTAGTGTACCCCTAAATTTAGGGGTGTCTACTTTCCAAAATGGGGTCATTTGGGGGGGTTTGTGCCATCTTGGCATTTTATGGCCTTCAAAACTGTAACGCCCTTAGAAAGCCTGAAGGCGGTGCTTGGTTTTCGGGGCCCCGTACGCGGCTAGGCTCCCAAAAAGTCCCACATATGTGGTATCCCCGTACTCAGGAGAAGCAGCAGAATTTATTTTGGGGTGTCATTTCACATATGCCCATGGCATGCGTGAGCAATATATCATTTAGTGACAACTTTGTGAAAAAAAAAAAAAGTTTGTAATTTTCCTGCAACTTGTGGCAAAATATAAAATATTCCATGGACTCAACATGCCTCTCAGCAAATAGCTTGGGGTGTCTACTTTCTAAAATGGGGTCATTTGTGGGGGTTTTGTGCCATCTTGGCATTTTATGGCCTTCAAAACTGTAATAGGTAGTGAGGAGTGAAGTCAAATATTTACGCCCTTAGAAAACCTGAAGGCGGTTCTTGGTTTTCGGGGCCCCGTACGTGGCTAGGCTCCCAAAAAGTCCCACATATGTGGTATCCCCGTACTCAGGAGAAGCAGCAGAATTTATTTTGGGGTGTCATTTCACATATGCCCATAGCATGTGTGAGCAATATATCATTTAGTGACAACTTTGTGAAAAAAAAATAAAAAAAAATTAAAGTTTGTAATTTTCCCGCAACTTGTGGCAAAATATAAAATATTCCATGGACTCAAAATGCCTCTCAGCAAATAGCTTGGGGTGTCTACTTTCTAAAATGGGGTCATTTGTGGGGGTTTTGTGCCATCTTGGCATTTTATGGCCTTCAAAACTGTAATAGGTAGTGAGGAGTGAAGTCAAATATTTACGCCCTTAGAAAACTTGAAGGCGGTTCTTGGCTTTCGGGGCCCACCGTACGTGGCTAGGCTCCCAAAAAATCCCACACGTGTGGTATCCCCGTACTCAGGAGAAGCAGCAGAATTTATTTTGGGGTGTCATTTCACATATGCCCATAGCATGTGTGAGCAATATATCATTTAGTGACAACTTTGTGTAAAAAAAAAAAAAAAAAATTATTTTTTTGTCATTATTCAATCGATTGAGGCAAAAAAATTAAATATTCGATGGGCTCAACATGCCACTTATCAATTTCCTTAGGGGGTCTACTTTCCAAAATGGGGTCATTTGGGGGGGTTTTGTACTGCCCTGCCATTTTAGCACCTCAAGAACTGAGATAGGCAGTCGTAAACTAAAAGCTGCGTAAATTCCAGAAAACGTACCTTAGTTTGTAGATGTGACAACTTTTGCGCAAACCAATAAATATACAGTTATTGACTTTTTTTTTACCAAAGACATGTGGCTGAATACATTTTGGCCTAAATGTATGACTAAAATTGAATTTATTGGATTTTTCTAATAACAAAAAGTAGAAAATATCATTTTTTTTCAAAATTTGCGGTCTTTTTCCATTTATATCGCAAAAAATAAAAATCGCAGAGGCAATCAAATACCATCAAAAGAAAGCTCTATTTGTGGGAAGAAAAGGACGCAAATTTTGTTTGGGTACAACATTGCATGACCGCGCAATTACCAGTTAAATCAGCGCAGTGCCAAATTGTAAAAAGACCTCTGGTCATTTACCAGCAAAATGGTCCGGTCTGAAAGTGGTTAATATACACTGCCAAACTATTATTGCAATACTACTCCTTTTAGGCAGGATTAACCCTAGTATAGGGTTTAGGGTCTGCTCTCTGTTCCACTTGTTTGTCACCAGCCGTATGTAGTGGCTGCCCCACGGACGGTACCTTGTCAAGCTATCCGGGGCTTTCACTGAAGGGAGAGACACTGCCTATCAGTTTCTGGGGAGGAATTTTCCCCCTTCCTTTTCTGTCACTGTGAGTGAGTCTGAGGGATTTTCACAGGCAGGGCTGCCCACTCTGCCCTTTCTGCTGTTTCGTTATTGGCAGAGGGAAGTTGGCCAATCAAGTGAGGACTGCAGGAGCAGTAAGGAACTCTGGGACATTGAGTTCTCAACACAGGCTGCTTCATTGTAATCCTTATAGCAGCCACAGCTGGAAAGGCAAAATATTAACCCCAAAGGCTTCCTGGGAGAGGGAAGAGTTGCCACAAGATGTGAGGAAGACTGGACATCGGAAATGGGTACTGCAATCCTGGGCCTGTGTGATCATTCCTGCTACAGCTCTAAGGTCGGTGGCAGACATCCAGAGCTAAGATAGGACCATGGGTGCATCTCCAGGCATTTCTGTCAGTGTGTGGTGTTTCTGTGCAGAGGTGGCCAGTCGGGCAACTGCATGGATCCGTTTCTCAGTATTTCCTCCCTGGGCCTCTGGACTCAGGAAAAGAGTTTGACAGATTCCTTTAAGGGATTTGGGAGATCTGCGTTAACAACTGGCAGAGCTGAAGAGGACAGGTATCACCTGAGAGTGCCTGAGTCCATCCTAGTGGTGGTATAGAAGAAGAATGGGATGCTGAGGTTGTGTATTGACTATCCAAAGGACCATTCCCAACCAATACACCACCCCAAGAATAGAAGATGCCTTGTAGAGTCTGTCAGGAGTGAATTGATGGATTTGAAGAGCTGATAATACCAAATGCCCATGCATCCTGAGGATTGGGAGAAGACTGCCTTCATTACCCCAGTGGGGTTCATTGCATTTGACCGCATGCCTTAAAGCCTGTCTGGCACCCCATCAACCTGACTAAGGTTAATGGAGAAGACTGTGGGTGACATGAACGTGACTGAGGTGTTGGTATATCTAGACAATATCATCATGTTCGGCAAGACTCTGGAGGAGCACGAAGAGTGTCTGGAGAAGGTCCTGAAGAGACTCCATGATGAGGTGTACAAACTGTCAGTGGAGAAGTGCCATTTTTACCAATCCTCAGTCAACTACCTTGGCCACATTGTGTCTGCTGATGGAGTGGCCACTAATCCCCAGAAGCTAGAAGCAGTCACCTCCAGGCCTACTAATGTAACCAAGCTTAGATCATTTCTTGGGTTCTGCTCCTATTACAGAAGATTCTGTGAGGAATTTGCTGAGATAGCTCATCCACTCAAAGAGCTGCTAAAAAGTGAAGAGGAAGACGAGCACTCAGACCTAGCTAAGCCTGTCAGAATATCTGGGGGGGGGGGGCAGGAAACCTAAGAGAAGGGCTAGGTGGGGTGCTATATCAAGAACATGATGGGCACCTGTGGCGTGTTGATTTCGAAGTTTGGCACCCTCCAAAAGGAAATATCCCACGCACAAACTCTAGTTTCTGGTTTTAAAGTGGGCAGTGGTTGATAAGTTGAGGGATTATCTAAAGAAGGACAGACTTTGTGATCAAGACTGATAATAGCCTTCTCACATACATCCTCACTAAGGCCAAGTTGGACACCACTGGCCACAGGTGGTTGGCTGCCTTGTCAGAATTCACTTTCAGCTTTAAGTACCATCGCAAACAGGGACACGACCACTTTGTCAAGAAGGCCCCATGGTTCCATAGACTCTTCAGGAGCTGACACCTGAACATGTACAAGCTCTTTGTCAGGGTGCAGAATATCAAGCTGGAGGCAGATCTAGAGCAGAAGAAATTGGGGTCTCAGCAGCTGGAGTTCCCAGGGATTATTGCAACATTACCCAGGTCAGGAATGAGGGCCTGACAAAGCTCTCCAAGAAAAACTTGAGCAAGGATCGGATGTAAGACCCTTTTTGTAGCTTGGTGTTGAAGGCTGAGGAGAGCCAGCTTCCTGATTTTCTTCTTACTAACACCAAAAGGAAACTTGTCTGCTTCATAGGGTGTGGGATCGGTTGCAATAGCACAATGGATTGGTCTACTGAAGGGGTCTCTTTGACGATTCTGAAAAAAGATTGCAGCTATTTCTACCTGAGAAGCATAGAGAGACTGTGTTAACTACTCTACATGACAACCATGGCCATCTACGGCCTGGGAGGACCTTTAACCTGGTGAGAAACCAGTTCTACTGGCCCTGCATTCGGGCTGAAGATGAGCAATACTGTCACTCATGCATCCGATGCATACAGAGGAAGACTCTGCCTCATTGAGCTGCCCCAACAGGCCACCTTCAGAGTCAAGGACCCATGGAGCTGGTGTGCATCGATTTTCTGTGCTTGGACCCTGACTTGAGTGGACAGGGAAATATTCTAGTAGTAACTGATCACTTCACTAGGTATGCCCAGGCCTTTCTCACAAAGGACCAACAAGTTCACTGTAGCCAAGATCTTAGTAGAAAAGTTCTTCGTACACTATAGTCTGCCTCAATGCATCGACTCCGATCAAGGGAGAGATTTTGAGGGATACCCCATCAGAAGACTACTAGACTTTCTTGGCATAAAAAAGTCACAGACCACTCCATACCATCCCAAGGGAAATCCTCAGCCAGAAGGGTTCAATTGGACTCTACTGGTTATGCTTGGGACTCTAACTTCAGAACAGAAGCAGCATTGGAGCAAACATATAGCGCCCATTGTGCATGCCTTTCAACAGTACAGCAAATTATGCCACGGGCTACTCTCATTAACAGTTGATGTTGGGACTTGAGGCTCCATTGCCAGTCGACCTGGCTTTCGGTAAATCACTAGACCATACCTCAGCAGCTTCCCACAGAGGGTATGTGGATCGTCTGAGGAGAAGTCTAAAGACCGCCTATGAGAACGCCCAAGCTACCTCAGATGCCCGAGGACAGAGAAATAAGAGAAACTTTGATCTCAGGGTGCAAGTGCAGGACTTACAGACAGTGAAAGAGTGTTGTTGAGAAACGTAGGTGTCCCTAGAAAACATAAGTTGGCTGATTGCTGGAAGTCAAAGCCCTATGCAATTTGTAAGTAGCTGCCAGTATATCAGATCTGGCCAGAGGGAAGTACAGGGCTGCTGAAGACCTGGCATCATAATCATCTGTTGCCCTTGTCAGAAGCAATCCATGTGCCCCCTCAACTGGGTCCCTAGCCTACACTTGACTATATCTCAGTCAGCACCCCTGAATGCAGGAGATGAGGACAGCGAGGATGAAGAGATGGGAGTGGATTGGCTGTGGCCATCTCAAATGCCAGAGTCTGCTGTTCTCCCTTCTCCTCCTTCCAAGATGACAGAAACCGGGATTCTTAGGCCGGAGGCTCCTGAATTTATGCCTCAGAATCAGCTCTCGGAAGATCTGGAAAACCCTCAATCTTCCCTGTCGGCAGCAAACCCTGAGGATTCTCACTTTGTTGCTGAGGAGGATGAAGCTGAATCAGATGAGGAGGAAGGGGCTAGTGAGCCTACAACCTCTGAAGAGAGAGAGAGAGAGAGAGAGAGAGAGAGAGAGAGAGAGAGGGAGAGAGAGAGGGAGGGAGGGAGGGAGGGAGGGAGAGAGAGAGAGAGAGAGAGAGAGAGAGAGAGAGAGAGAGAGAGAGAGAGAGAGAGAGATTATTCACCCACTTAAGAGACTGACATATGACCTTCTGGGTGAAAACTCTGAAGAGGTTGTTCTCTCCTCTCAAAGGACTCTTGAAGCGCCTGAGCCTCACACCGCTAATTTGGTGGAGGTCGAACCTAGCTCACTGCCTGGCACATCTAGCTGGGCCATTGCAATTAAGGTGGCTTGTAGGCAGGACAGCCTCCCCATCTATGCTAATTAGTGGGAGGTTCCTCTGCCGGGTCTTTATGCAAATGCAAATTGCTTAATTTTGTCAGGGAACCAACAGCAGGAGAAGGGCTCTAGGACCCAACATTTTTTTCAGCACGTCACATGGGCCTATATAGGGAAGTCTGCTAGTGGCTTCAGTTGTTGGTTGATCTTTGGCTCCTTCAGTGCGTTATCTCTGTGATATTCCAGTTCCTATCTCTCCTTTTTGCCTCCTGTGTTTGACCTCGGCTATCCACCTGACCACGTCTGCTCTGCTACCCACCCGGCTCATGACCTAGGCTTCCTTCTGACCATTCTCCAGTGCCAGCATTATCCGAATCATGCAAAACCCCACAGGCATCACATGTCTGCTAATTCTATGACAGGACACCAGCTTTACTCTGGAGCCTCCTGCATACAATCCAGTGGGCTACTTTGGCCCTAACCTCTCCTGTTTATACCCTTGGAGGGGTCTGGAACTTAGCTACAAGGGAGGCCCTCTCTCCACTGGCCTCTAGCTCCAGGTACGTGATAGATTTATTGTATAAATTAACCTGCTTTTCCTCCATGTGTAACTATAAAGCATGTACCAGGTGAAAGACTGTAATTTCCTTTGGAGGACCAAAGGATCTTTGGTAGGGGGAGTATATGGTGGCTGCCCCACATCCTTGCTACCTTGTCAAGCTATCTAGGGCTCTCACTGAAGGGAGAGTCACTGCCTGTCAGATTCTGTGAAGGAATCAGCTTGAGAACAATGAAGAGTATGATATACAATAGATCACTGACTCCCATAGGTTTCATGGGTGCACACAGTACCTGGTTCATTGGAAAGGGTACGGTCTGAAAGAATTTCTCTTGGGTCTCCTCCTTGAATGTACAATGTTCTAAAATTGGCCCCAATCAGGCCATTTTAGGGTCTCCAAACAATTAATTCATGGTGCTGATGATTATTTTTTATCATTATTGCATTACATACATTAATAACAAAAACAATGTGTGTGTGTAGCAGACCCACAACATAATAGTTAGCTGCAGAAGTGATTGTCACCTCATGTATCAAATAAATTACATTTGCACTATTGAAGAAAATGTCCAAAAAGATGGGCAGCAGCCAAGTACTATATGGTTGAGTTTATATTCCGCCATGTGTATAGTCGGAACCGGCTAGCCATTATGCCGAAAGCATTCTCCACCACTCTTCTGACTCTGGCCAGCTGGTAGTTAAAAACCCTCTGGTCTGGGGTGAGGGTCCTCATCGGAAATCGCCTCATGAGATGGTAACCTAGCCCAGATGCTTCATCAGCGATGAACACAAAACGGAAGACCAGCCACGTTGTCTTATGCAGGTAGCAAGCCCAAGCCACCATTCTGGGACCGTCTGTAAAACTCTGTCTGGGCGATGATTCCACCATCCGACATCTGGCTTTTCTTCCTCACGTCCACATACAGGAACTTGTATGTCGCCGACACCATCGCCAACACTGCCAACATCACTATACTATTAAACTCCTTGTAATTATAATAGTATGACCCTGAGTTGGGGAGTGGGACGATGTGGATGTGTTTCCCATTGATTGCCCCTCCAGAGTTGGGAAAATCCCACCGCTGGGCAAAGTGGGATGCCACAGTCTGCCATTCCTGTGGGGTTGAAGGAAACTGTGGAGTCAAACAAGAAAAAAAAAAAATAGTACTTTTGCATGTTAAAATTGCAAGCAGATTAGACACAAACATTCTTGGCCAACATAAGTATAACATTTTTTTTAAGGAGTATTTAATGACAAAAGTATAAGGTCCATTTATCAGATTCCTCCTCCCCTTTGATGGCCCAGACCTGCCTGGCCAAAATAAAGGCACAATCTCTCCCTACTGCTAAAAAAACTCTCATCTGCAGAGAGACGTGTGAAGCCCAACTGCATTGGTTCTACTTCACTGGCGAACTCAGTACCAGGAGGCATGGGAGGTGAAGGAGGCAAGGTTGGTATTGCAAAGCTGTGAAAATGTACAGTAGGCTTATGCAAGCGCTCCATAAAGGAAGGTCTCTCAGAGTCTGGAGTCAATGAGAATGGCAAATATGATCAGCTTCTTGGGCTGCTATCTCATCATTGATGTTATCCAAAAGACCATGAGAAAAAGCAGCCATGAGGACCTCATTGTTTCAAGCGACCTCTGCTGCCAGAGTATGGAATTTAATTGCGTAATCGGCAACAGTTCCTGTACTCTGTTTGATGGACATGAGGCCCTTGGCAGCAGAAGTGGAGCGTGCAGGAATGTCAAATACCCTTTTAAAGGAAGCCACAAACTCAGGGGAACCGGACATACCTCTTATAGAGGTAATATTCAAGACGGGTGCCTGCACAGAGACAGCAGCAGGGATGGCCTGCAACACAGGTTGTACTGCAACAGCCACAGTGGAAGGATCCAGGTGAGCAGTGGGAATCAGGAGCATTTGTAATGCTATGGCAAACTGATCCATGTGATGGTACTGCTCATTCAATCTGGAAAAAATATTACCAGTTGGTGGATTGCCTGCATCTTCTGAATTCATGGCCCTCACCTTCTGTCAGGAACCATGAATCAGACGTAGACAAAAAAATGCAGTAATAATAATCACACCTTTTATTATAATGGTAAAAATGGTACAAATAGTAAACGTAGCCAAAACATAGCCAGGTTATGGTAGCCAAAGTGGATAGTCAGACAAGTCAGTAAATCAGGAAGCCAGAGATCAGTGTAGTCTGAGGCAGCAGACAGGATCAGGAACCAGAAGGGATGTCAGCCAGGCAAGTCTCAGCAGGAACACAGTAAAGAATTTTGCGAAGGCACGGAAGAAAATAACCAGGCAGTTTAAATATCCAGAAGGGGCTGGCTGTAGGCTGGACTGACAAGCAGGAAGTGATCTCCAGGTTAGCCACTATGGAACGATGAGTACTGGCAATTAACCGACAGCTGAGCAATCTGAGCACTGAGAAGGGAGGACTGAGAGCCCAGCCCTCACATCAATATTATTTTCACTGTTGTTTTAATTTCTTCCTTAAGCAAGTTCATAGTAAAGATAATTTCTGTGTTCACTACAACCTGTGTCCTTTTACTGTGGTATTTACACTACATTGTTGCCAGGTGTGCCAGTGGGGATATATATAGTTAGTATTTTTATTATACAGGATTTATATAGCGCCAACAATTAGTGCAGCACTTTACAACATTAGGCCAGACAGTACAGTTGCAATACAATTCAATACAGGAGGATTCTATTTACCATTACTTTACATAATTTTTCAGCAATTACTACTGTTTTCTTTTTCGTTAAACTGTTGGCATTCTGAATAAGCTTGCAAAAAATTATCCTCCTTCAGCCTAGGTGTGTGAGAGTGCATGGTGCTACCTGCATTGTCATGGACACAGGACTCAGGAAAAGGCAACTCTGTTGGGGGTAAGTACTGATAGGTAGGCTTGTTATGATAGAAGAGAATGTATACAGTATGTCAGTTGTGTCATAGATGCTTTTATCTGCTTGTCAGCAGGTAAACTGTGTCATTTGGTAAACTGTGAAAAAAATTAGCTGGAAAAGTTGTGAACTGACAAATGCCCTTGACAAACAAATAAGCCGGTAAAGTAAAACGTTTACAAAATAGGTGCACGCAGCTATTTGACATTTTATTAATAGCCTCCTAAACATCCCCCATGGTAGTGGGGTTCTTTGTGTTGACTACCCCTCCATGGTGTTTGATAACTAAGGGGTTTAACAATTTTGCCCCTGGGCTGATAATCAGACTACATGATTAGCCTTACCCAACCCTGCCCCATAGATGAAACAAATTCAAGCATATAGTACATACCTTAATTCCAGCTGTTTTCTGGCAGCTTACAGTACAAGCAGGGTCCTTACCCTTCTTCCTGTGGCAGTGCTAGGCGGTGCTCAATGCTGAAGTTGGAAAATTAATGAAGGAACCAGACTAATTATGGTCAACTTTTGCTCCAGGTTGTCTTTGCTTCAGTTTTCATACATCAACCCCACTGTGAAGTCAGATTAAAACATTCTGGATTCTTTGGCAAGCTTGATGAGCTCAGGGCTGTAACTATTCACTTTCTTTACATACAACCCAAACCACAGCTGCAACAACCTGTTTGCATTTTAACAGCTTTTTAACTGCATTTTTTGTTTGTACAAAGAGATATATCATCAAGTTAATACAACACTTGACTTAAAGGGAAACCGCCTGCGCAAAGCTGTTGAAAGCTCCTCTTGGCAAGCATAAAACATTCCGGCAATATCAAGTGAGTACTGGAATTTGCATTTTATCTATGAAATCTGGTATCATTTATGTTTCACAAGTTATACATTTATTACTGAACATAGTAGTGCCTAGATAAAAAAATGTAAATGTTTTTAAAATAATTTCTAATACAGTATTTTTGTTTCCTTCATTTACTTTATAGCATTACCAAGTTTAAATCTGAATATACGTAATTTTATTATATTGTGTATTATTGCATTATTGCCCAAAATGTAATTAGTTGAGTTCACAATGGGCTCTGCAGACCCACACCATAGACAAGGCAAGAAGAGCAATAATGTTGCTGTAACATTCGGTACCACAATTTCTTGGTCGCTCTAGTAGCCACCCCAATACCAGGCAAACTGATATAGTAATTTTGAACTTACCTAGCATGCTCATTTTGCAGCAGTAGAAACTCTTCATAAAGCCTCTCCATTGAAGATCATGGGATAAGGTTTCGCCGCTACCATGAGTTTAAAGAGAGCCCTGTAAAATTTGCTGTCCCAGTGAATTTATGTGCAGATTTGGCATGAAGATTTTGTTTTAAACTACAATGCAGTGGATTGCCTTTGAATTATGGCCAACAGGCTTAGATTGACCAATAAGGGGACTTTTAATTAAGCCAGCCCCTTATTTATTAAAAGGGGGCTACAGAACAGCCATAGTGTCAGTGTATTAAAAGCTGCTGTAGGGAAAGCGAACTGCATAGGAAGAGATTAGGGTCAGTTAGGAAACTGCACTTTAGTTCTGTTTGATAGCTGTTCGAGCAATCGATAATTTTTTTTGTTTCTATCATTTTTTTTGTTAAAATTGTCTTTTTTGCTTGATTTGAGGCCAGTTGTTACTTTCAGCTGCTATCCCATCAGTAGCAAACGTTTTTTTCTTGTTTTTGCTTAAAGGCGTCCCTATTAAAAAACAAAAAAAAAGATAGGCTTTTGTTTTAGAAGGTGTTGACAAAGACTTTATTGCTTAAGGGGTGGTATTTTGGGGATTTAATGTATTTATTTATTTCGGGGTGGGGGGGGGGTGGGGGGTTGATCCCTTCTGTGTAATTGCCTGTGTTTCTGGCTTCCCACCATGAGACCAACCGTATGCCTCAGAATTTAAGCTCTGTATATTTTATGTATGGCTATCTGTTTGTTCTTAACTTGGTTGTGATTAAGGATGAGCCGAACACCCCCTCGAATGGACCGAAAATTCATACAAACTTTAAAACCCCATTAAAGTCTATGAGACTCGAACGTTCGAAATCAAAAGTGCTAATTTTAAAGGCTACTTTGCACGTTATTGCCCTAAAAAGGGTTTGGGGACCCGGCTCCTGTCCCAGGGGACATGTATCAATGCAAAAAAACTTTTAAAAACAGACGTTTTTTCGGGAGCGCTGATTTTAATGATGCTTAAAGTGAAAAAAAAAAGTGAAATATTCCTTTAAGTATCATGCCTGGGGGGTGTCTATAGTATGCCTGTGAAGTGGCACATGTTTCCTGTGTTTAGAACAGTCCCTGCACAAAATTACATTTCTAACAGAAAAAAAGACATTTAAAACTGCTTGTGGTTTTAATGTAATGTCTGGTTCCGGCAATACAGATGAAAATCATTGAGAAAAATGGCATAGGTAGCTCCCCTGCCCATTACCAGCCCCTTTAGGTCTTGTATGGATATTAAGGGGAACCCTGTACCCAAATTAAAAAAAGGAAAGGCGTGGGGTCCCCAGGCCCTATATACTCAGAACAGCAGTATACAGGCGGTGCAAACAAGACAGGGACTGTGTAGGTTTGTTGTGTTAAGTAGAATCTGTTTGTAATTTTGAACTGGTACATTTTTAAAGTGTAGCTCCAGTCAAAAAATCAATTTTTAAGCTTTTTGGAAAACATAGGGAAGGGTTATCACCCCTGTATAATTTTTGTTGGCCGTCCGTCTTTTTTCATCTCACTTCCTGTTGTCTCCTTTAATTTGCAAGTAGGAGACGTTTGTAAGTTGGATGTTTGAAAGTAGGGGCCTGCCCTATATGCTCTGCAGAAATTTGGGCCTAAGGTGTTGGTGATGCCACAACACTGTAAGTCCTCACAGTTACTATTGGTGGGCGCTGGAACACCCTACTGTGAACTATTCTATCAAGAATTGTAATTACATGCCATTGTTGAACAGTGGTAGAAAAATTGGGCCTTTGGTGGTGGTGGTGGTGCGGGTGCCACAACACTGTAAGTCCTCACAGTTACTCTGAGTGGGCGCTGGAATGGGCCCTGCTGTGAGATATTATATCAAGAATCGTAATACATGCCCCTGTTAAACAGGGGCTGAAAAATTGGGCCTTAGGCACTGGTGCCACAACACTGCAACACCTCACAGAAACTCTAGTAGGAGAGCAGGAATGAGTCCTGCTGCAGAGTATTGCATCAAAAATTATAATTACATGCCCCTTTTAAACAGGGGCTCAAAAATTGGGCCTTAGGCACTGGTGCTGGTGCCACAACACTGCAACCACTCACAAATATTGTAGTTGAGCACAGCAACGAACCCTCCTGCAAACTATTGCATCAAAAATTGTAATTACACGCCCCTGTTAAACAGGGGCTGAAAAATTGGGGCTTAGGCACTGGTGCTGGTGCCACGACACTGCAACCCCTCACAGATACTCTAGTTGGAGTGCAGGAATGATCCCTGCTGCAAAGTATTGCATCAAAAATTGTAATTACATGCCCCTGTTAAACATGGGCTGAAAAATTGGGCCTTAGGCACTGGTGCTGGTGCCACAACACTGCAACCACTCACAAATATTGTAGTTGAGCACAGCAACGAACCCTCCTGCAAAATATTGCATCAAAAATTGTAATTACACGCCCCTGTTAAACAGGGGCTGAAAAATTGGGGCTTAGGCACTGGTGCTTAGGGGTCGACCGATATGGGTTTTTCTCTGGCCGATGCCAATGCCGATATTTCGAAATCATGGCGGCCGATAGCCGATATATGATGCCGATTTTTTTGGGCCGATATGTTAGGCCGATTTTATTTTATTTATTTATTTTTTTCCTTTTTTATTTATTATTTTATTTTATTTTTTAATCCCCCTTGATATAACACACTTTTTCCACTGGGGCGTTTTTCAGGCGCTTTTGGGCTAAAAATAGCACCTGTAAAGTGCCTGCAAAATGGCTCCCCTGCAGTCTGTGTGAAAGACAGAGTGCTTTCACACTGAGGCGATGCGCTGGCAGGATCTTAAAAAAAAAGTCCTGCAAGCAGCACGTTTGGAGTGGTGTATACCGCTCCTCCACCACTCCTGCCCATTGATATGAATGGGCACCACTGCCGAAGCGCATGCAATGCGCTTTGGCAGCAGTGCTTCATGGGCGCATTTAACCTCTTCCTTGGCCGCTAGCTGGGTTATATGTGCCCCACTAGCAGCCAAACAGCACCGCTAAAATGATGGTAAAGAGCTGCTAAAACTTACGTTTTACCATCAACGCCTGCCCGCTCCAGTGTGAAAGCAGTCTTCATAAGTGATACAGAAAATTTCTTACATTTAAACATTTATTAAACAAAACAAACCTCCAATCAGTTTACTTGTATGTATGATTTAGATAAAAAAAAAAAAAACTATATATTAAATAAAAACAGGTAGTCAAAACTTTTGGACAAAAAAAAAAAAAATGGGCTAACTTTACTGTTTTTATTTTATTTTTATTTTTTAAATAGTGTATTTTTTTCCCCAAAAAATGCATTTGAAAGACCTCTGTGCAAATGCCGTGTGACATAAAATATTGCAACAACCGCTGTTTTATTCCCTAGGATCTCTGCTTAAAAGATATATATAATTTTTGGGGGGATCTAAGTGATTTTCTGGCAGAAAATACAGGATTTTTACTTGTAAGCAACAAGTGTCAGAAAAGATTAAAGCCCCGTACACACGAGAGGGATTAAGTCTGACAGACCTCCAAAGGAGTTCCGCCGGAGTTCAGACGGAGTTCCGACGGAGTTCTGGCGGACTTTTCGACCGAACGGACTTGACCACACACCATCACACCAAACTCCGACGGAGTCGAACGTGATGACGTACGACTGGATTCGACGTAGGAAGTTCATAGACAGTAGCCAATAGCTGCCCTAGCGTCGGTTTTAGTCCGTCGGAGTAGCACACACACGAGCAAATTTTTCGAAGGGGACCGGGTCCGGCGGAGTTCCGTCGGGAAAATTTGAAGCATGCTTCATTTCTAAAGTCCGTCAGACTTTAGCGGAGCTAAAGTCCGTTGCAGCCCACACACGATCGGATAGTCTGACGGACTCAGTCCGTCGGAGTTTGGATGTCGAAAAGTCCGCTCGTGTGTACGGGGCTTTAGTCTTTAAATGGTTAAACTGAGAACTTCTACACACTGAGATGACTTCATTCATTCATAAGTGTAAACATTGTATCTTTCTGTTCTTTTCTTGGCAGCCTGCCCAGAGAGGAGGAAAGACGTTTCTATGACAACTCAGGCAACTTAAACTGACTTTTATACAGAAGTCATTTCAAAGTCCCGCTGTAGTTCTAAATCGGCTTTTTATCGGCACAATCGGCCGATGACGATTATTTAAAAAACGGCAAATATCAGCCAATATATCGGCCGGCCGATATATCGGTCGACCTCTACTGGTGCTGGTGGCACGACAATGCAAACCCTCACAGATACTCTAGTTGGAGTGCAGGAATGAGTCCTGCTGCAAAGTATTGCATCAAAAATTGTAATTACATGCCCCTGTTAAACAGGGACTGAAAAATTGGGCCTTAGGCACTGGTGATGGTGCCACAAGACTGCAACCACTCACAAATATTGTAGTTGAGCACAGCAGCAAACCCTCCTGCAAAATATTGCATCAAAAATTGTAATTACATGCCCCTGTTAAACAGGGGCTGAAAAATTGGGGCTTAGGCACTGGTGCTGGTGCCACGACACTGCAACCCCTCACAGATACTCTAGTTGGAATGCAGGAATGAGCCCTGCTGCAAAGTATTGCATCAAAAATTTTAATTGCATGCTCCTGTTAAACAGGGGCTGAAAAATTGGGCCTTAGCCACTGGTGGTGGTGCCCAGAACCAAAAATGTTCTTCCAAGCTATCAGCAGGATCATTGAGAAGGAAGAGGATAGTCAGTCAGCATAACATTATAGTCACTCAGCATCAGCATAGGCAGTCTTGAAGGGATGTGACATTTCAAAAAAAAAAATATTCGGTTACATCAGCTTCAGGTGCTTGGTAGCTGGTGGTGATCCAAGACTGATTCATCTTTATGAAGGTCAGTCGATCAACCGAGTCGGTGGGCAGGCGCACCCTGTGATCGGTTACAAAGCCTCCAGCAGCACTGAATGTGCATTACGAAAGAACGCTGGATGCAGGACAGGCCCGTAGCTCAATTGCATACTGTGCAAGCTCTGGCCAATGATCCATCCTCAAGATCCAGTAAGCCAGAAGATTTTCGGTAGGAAAGGTGTCCAAGTCTGACCTTGCCCCTAGGTACTCCTGCACCATGTAAATCATATGCTGGCGATGGTTGCTGGAACCGATCATACCTTGGGGCTGTGGACTAAAACACGTTGTCCAGGACCAGGAATTTGTAACCTAACAGTCTCTGGGAATGCGTTGCACAGACCTTTCTGCAAGGCCTCCCAGAGATGTCTCATCCTCTGCAACGGCAAGATAAGGTCCGCAACCTTACCCTTGTACCATGGATCAAGGAGAGTTGCCAGCCAGTAATGGTCCCTCTGCTTGATCTGAAGAACACAAGGATCCTTCCGCAGGCTTTGCAGGATCAGGAAGGCCATGTATTATAGGTTAGCTGAGGCATTCGGTCCGGAGTCCTCTGGGTCACTAAGGACGACATGATCGTCAGTCACCTCCTCCCAGCCACGTACAAGTCTACGGGTTTCTTGGGACTGTAAATCATCCCTAAAAGACTGCTGCTGATGCTGAGTGCCAGGCTCCACCACCATGCTGACACAATCCTCCTCCTCCTCATCCTCTTCCTGTGTGATTGGTGGGACAGCAGAAACACCGTCTTGATAAAGGGGGCCTTGAGAGGCAAGGAAGTCCTCCTCTTCCTGCCTCTGTTCTGCCTCAAGTGCTCTGTCCATTATTCCACGCAGCGTGTGCTCCAACAGGTGGACAAGAGGTACAGTGTCACTGATGCATTCACCGTCACCATCCTCGTGGTCCCCTCAAATGGTGACAGGACAGTGCATGCATCCCTGATCATGGCCCACTGGTGTGGAGAAAAAAAACAAGCTCCCCTGACCCTGTCCTGGTGTTGTATTCGCACAGGTACTCATTAATGGCCCTCTGCTGCGTGTGCAGCCTCTGCAGCATGTCCAACATTGAGTTCCACCTGGTGGGCATGTCACAGATTAGGCTGTTCTTGGGCAGGTTCAATTCCCTTTGGAGCTCAGCCAGCCGAGCACTGGCATTATATGACCGGTGGAAATGCACACAGACTTTCCTCACCTGCCTCAGGACATCCTGTAAGCCCGGGTACCTGCCCAAGAACCACTGCACCACCAAGTTAAGGACGTGAGTCACATGGGGCACATGAGTCAGTTGTCCCTGTCAGAGGGCGGAGAGGAGGTTGGTGCCATTGTCGCAAACCACCATTCCTGGCTTAAGCTGGCATGGCGTCAACCACCTCTCAGCCTGCCCCTGCAGAGCTGACAGAATATGCAATACCACAGGGCATTGTGGGCTGTGAGTGCCACATGAATATGGCGCAAATGGCCCATAAAGTTCTGGCTTCGCCGAATGGATGAACACCCGGTGTTCGAGTTGAACATGCATTCGACTCGAACATCCAGCTCATCCCTAGTTGTGATGAACACTATCAATATTTTTAAATATTATAATAAAATAATTTGATTTTATATACTCTTCTACTTCCTTCTCTGGTCTGACAACAGCCTTTAACCTCCCTGGCGGTATGATTCAGTCTGGAATTAGGTGCTGAAAGCGGTACAATTATTTTGCACGGAAATCTGCCTTTTATTTTGTAGTCCTGTAATTCTTAGGAATAACGCTCTTAAATCTGTTCAAACCAGAGTCTGGCAGACATCCCGGGTATGATAAAGTTTATAATATAATAAAGAATAATAAAAATTATTCAATAATGTAATCAAATCCAAAAACACTGAGAAATTGACACTTTTTGGTTGCTATGGACAATCCCCAAATTCCAGGCAGTAAAAAACAGTATTTATAATATAAAAGTGCATGCAGGGCACTGCACAGACCACTAGGGACAAAGGGGGTGTGTATTTTTTAATACAGCACTGTAATCTGTAAGATTACAGTGCTGTGTGTGTTTTGTGTCTTTTTACTTTTTTGAATTTGCCGCCGTTCTCCGCTCCCGTGCGCCGTAACGTCGCAGGGAATGGAGCTCGGCGGCATTCGGCACTGTAAATCGAGCGCAAGACGGCTCGATCACACAGCGCGGGGGACATCGCTGGATCCAGGGGACAAGGTGAGTAACTCTCCCTGTGTCCTCCCCTGCATCGAGCGAAGCCATCCCGAGTCTGGCTCGGGGTTACCGCTCCTGTCAGTATATTCCTACCCCGAGCCAGACTCGGGATTACCGCTAGGGGGGTTAAAGTCCCGGGTGTACCTCTTCCTGTCTATTGCATTATTTGAGAGACAAAAGAAAAGTGCAACAACAACAGTGGGCACCTAAACCATCTCATATTGTATTAATTCATATTACCCCCCACCCCTCTCCCTATAGATAAAACAAAAGTTAGGCATACACCAGTTAGGTCTATTACTCCTGATGAAAACTGTCCTGCTGTTGGCCAATTTTACACTGCTGTGTCCTCTGCAATATTTAGTTTCTTGTAGTAAAACCCCAGCCTGAATTATTTTTCTCAAGTACATTTGGGCCAGTTTTCCCTCATTAAAAATGTCTTGCTGTTGATCAGTTTTCCTGTATTAGCTGCAGTTTCTTAATTCCTAATGAGAGTTTGAATTTGGCCAACAGCAGGGACAGCCTCAGTGAACTACCTGCCAATTTCTATTTACCTTGCCTATTACCATTTGATGAAAAAGCATGTGTCATTTCTAAAACTACTTAAAAAAGCTTTTTCTTTCCAAACTGCTGCAGCTGCATATAAGCCAGAGAAAAAGAAACATAATAGGTCTACTAGTAGAGCGTGTAATAAATATGGGGCTGACCTCTAACCTCTATCGCAGTATGTGTACCCAAAAAGTGGGTCCCTAAAGATTGGTGACCCAAAGAAAAGCGAGGCTCGCTGAGGAACAGACCACCAATAATCTTCACAAAAAAAACATCTAATTTATTAAAGATTGTAGAAAACGTAATTTCATGTTATTTACAAAATGCACCTATAAATCACTAAAACACTTTTGGCAGGTAATTCAACCAAACCACCTATGAAATGACCACAGTGTGTCTGCTGTTTTTATTCAAAAACCAATGTATGATCTCAGCAGACACAGACAGACAGGAAACATATACACAAAAAACAGTGCTTACATAAAACATAAAACAAAAAACAGTATTTGTAGCTGCTGACTTTTAATTTTTTTTTTTTTTAGGGGCACTCCACTTTAATATTCACTATCGTTGAAGGAGCAGTTCCTTTATGTAGTATAGTATGAGAGTGCATATAGTGTTTGAATAATCCAGTAGAAGCACAGAGAGTATGCACAGTATTGATGGTGCTGAGCCTCAATACACAAGTTAGTTCATGTTCTTAGCTTTACATCTTCAACAATACTTTTTAACCGTGTTGCAGTTGTCACTTAGTTTCCTGTAAGTATAGTCTCTGGTACTAGGATGACAGTGCTATTTAATACCGAACAGAAGTATAGTGTACTTACAGAGCTGTGGTTGAACTCATATTCAACCGCTTTGTCAGTAAAAGTTATTCGCAATATGCATACTGATGCGGAAATACCTTGATAGTTTATGGCTCTGTACGTACAAATGCCTTTATCTACTGCAGATTCGGTCCCGAACAATTCCTATATGTTGTTTGTTTGTTATCATGCTTGCCGCCAAATCGGTGATCCTTTACCGCTGCCTCGCAGCGCGACATCCAGGCGGAAATGACATCAACGCGTTTCACAACAAACAGTGTGTAGCTTCATCTGGACGTAATGGGCATGCGTGAGCACTCCTTTATATATTCAATTCCCCTCCCACAGCCACCCATTTTGATGTTAATAACCTAAAGGAGTACTCTCCGTCTGTGCAAAAATCAATCGAGACGTGCTTAACCTCCCTAGCGGTAATCCCGAGTCTGGCTCGGGTTGGGATTTTACTAACACAACCGGTAAGCCCGAGCCAGACTCGGGATCGCATCGCTGGATGCAGGGAGGACACGGAGAAGTTACTTCCTCCGCTCGATTCCCACAGTGCCAAATGCCGCCGAGCTCCGTTCCCTGCAATGTTACGGTGCACGGGAGCAGAGATCGGGGCCAAATTCATAAAAGTACACGAAACACACACAGCACTGTAATCTTACAGATTACAGTACTGTATAAAAAATACACACCCCCTTTGTCCCTAGTGGTCTGTGCAATGCCCTGCATGCACTTTTATATTATAAATACTGTTTTTTCTGCCTGGAATTTGGAGATTGTCCATAGCAACCAGAAAGTGTCCCTTTTTCAGTGTTTTAGGATTTGATTACATTATTGAATAATTTTTATTATTATTTATTATATTATAAACTTTATCATACCCGGGATGTCTGCCAGACTCTGGTTTGAACAGATTTAAGAGCGTTATTCCTAAGAATTACAGGACTACAAAATAAAAGGCAGATTTCCGTGCAAAATAATTGTACCGCTTTCAGCACCTAATTCCAGACTGAATCATACCGCCAGGGAGGTTAAAGGCTGTTGTCAGACCAGAGAAGGAAGTAGAAGAGTATATAAAATCAAATTATTTTACAGAACAGATTTAAGACAGTTATTCCTAATGCCGCGTACACACGGTCGAACTGTTTGACGTACTTAGTCCGTCATACAATCCGACGGACAATCCGTCGTACTTTCCACTGAACGGACTTGACCACACACGGATGCACAAAGTCCGTCGAAAGCTTGCGCGATGACGTATACAGCACGTACGATGGGACTAGAAATAGGAAGTCCAAGACACAGCAAAGCACCCTTCCGCCGTGTAAATCCTTTATGGGCATGCGCCATTCTTAGTCCGTCGGACAGATTTTTGGAAAATCCGAAATTCTTAGTACTCCGGACTGCACACTGAAAAAGTCAGCTGAAGCCCACACACGAGCGGATTGTTCCCTGAAATGTGTTTCAACGGACTAAGTACGTCAAACAGTTCGACCGTGTGTACGCGGCATAAGAATTACAGGACTACAATATAAAACGCCAAATTTCCATGCAAAATAATTGTACCGCTTTCAGCACCTAAAACCAGAATGAATCATACCGCCAGGGAGGTTAAATTCCTACTAGTTGCGTCCACTTAAATATACAGTTCATGGGGATGTCTTCTCATTTACAGCAATATAGTACAACAATGAAATGCAGATATATCCCACATCTGATATAGAACAGGTATGTCAAGGGAGCTTTGTTGGATTAATGTATTGCATATAGATACTTAGACTATCGATAGTCCTCTCAAAATGAGGGGACCATTTAATTAGGGGAAGGGAAAGAAAAGAAAAGAAAGTCAAGGAGAAGCAAGAAACAAATTCCAAAGACAGTTTATGGGAAAAATTCCATATTGAGGAAAAATTCCATATGGAGGAAAACGTGAGAGAGACCAGACAAACGGACAGATATACAAGACTAACACAGACCGTGGTATAAGGCCATGTATATATCGCTCAAGCACATTAGAAGAAATTATTCATAATGAATGTGTGCTTGGGCATTCTCAAACATATACATATATTTAAATATAGGTGTAAATATATAGATAAATAACTAAATAAATATTTAATTCAATGCATAGAGAACCGGATTACATAGTATATTGGAGTACCTGTAAACTTTGTTTCAGTTTAAATTGGTGTACTGTAGTTGCAATATCTATAATTATTAATAAAGTAATCCGATTGTCATGGCACTAACATGGAAAGTGTATGTATATATGTCGCCTTAGGTAAAGCTTCTCTATCAAAGATATAGCCACGGTGTCTTGTACTGACCCAAACTAAACTGGAAGTAAAACTAAAACTAAAAGGAGGAAGATGACCCTTGGAATCTGGTCATCTATGTAGGTAGAAAGGGATGCAAACTTAATTCTGTGTTCAGGCCCCCGCGGAGTAAACACGCCTAAACGGAAGATCCATCTTTTTTCTTTTTGTTGTAATATCTGATCAAGATCACCCTTCTAGTAGACAGGCTAATGGCATAAATACCCTTAACTTGCATACCCATCATTTTGCCTTGATGGAAGCGGGCAACGTGGCGGGAGACTGGTTTGTCTGGATTTTTTTCTAAGATTTCTCTCATATGTTCCCCCATATGGATTCTAAATTGTCGTTTGGTTTTCCCTATGTACATTTTATTACATGGACAGGTTAGCATATAGATCACTTTAGTTGTAGCACAGTTAATAAGACTTTTTATTCTGTGAATCGCTAAATCCTGTTGTCCGATGTACATAAGGGCAAACCTGGCAATGTCCGCAGGGGAACATGCCCTTACTTCTTGGAAATATAAGCCAACCTAATTGTAAAAGAACAAAAAGTAGATAAAAAATCCCATAGTCAAATATGTGCTGCCATGCATGTTTTCCCTGGGACCATCTGTAAAAATGTTACTCTTCCAAAGTAGCACATACTGTACAACTTTAAGGCAGGGGTAGGCAAACTTTATCCCTCCAGCTGTGCTGAAATTACAAGTCTCACCACAAGTCGGAGAGTCATGCTTATATTTTTAAAATTGCCCCAAAGCACATGAAAAGGCCGTCTCCCTGCTGTACGGTATTTTTTCAAAACATTTTTTACATTGGTACATGTGTCCTTTATGGCAATGCCCAGTTTGCTATGCCTTTTATGAAAGTGGTATGCCTATTAGTCCTAAATATTTGCAGAATTTAATATCAGGATTCCCTCAATAGATTTAATTGGGGCCCACTGCTAAGTGTAGGTCCAGAGAAACTTTTTCAATTTTGAGAACCCGTAATTAGCCAATTGAACTACGGCAGATTTGCCTATCTCTGTTCAGGTCCTTCTCACTTTAAACCTCCTCTTGACCTTCCTTTGACCTCTTTCTAAGCTGCTTGTATGACTTGAACAAAGATCCTGTAAGGGGCTGATTTAATAAAACTGGAGAGTGCAAAATCTGGTGCAGCTCTGTATAGAAACAAATCAGCTTCCATTTTTTTTTGTCAAAGCTTATTTAAACAAACTGGACTTAGAAGCTGATTGGCAACCATGCATAGCTGCACCAGATTTTGTACACTCCAGTTTTAGTAAATCAACCCCTCATGGTCCAGGGTACTTGTTGCGGCAAGGTTGCTTAACCTATTTTAGCGCTCACTTCTGCAGGTGCCTGCTGTTTAGATCCCTAAGGTCTTTCCCCTAGTGACTGTACATCCGCAGTCACTACTTTGGCTCAAAAAACAGTCTAGGGGTATTCTTTTCTAATGCTTTTTTGCAGTACCTGAACTTGGATAGGAGTAAGGTGAGATACCTCAGCAACTTTAAGCAACAACTTGAGGACTCCAACCTTCATCCTAAGGATCTGGGCACATTATTTGCTTGCAGCAAATATTGGGCTGAGCTTTACCAGGACACCATAATGTCCCCTTTGAACAATGCTGGCTGTAGCACAAGAGGGACAGCAGCAGCACACAATCTCAGGGATCTCCCACTTCAGTCTGTACTTGAATAATTGGATGCCTCCTTCCAATATCTTCCAGACACCTCTCCTGTGATACTAGACTAGATACCTAAGATGACAGTCCCTTAGCTCCATAAGTTTCAGCAGAACGGGCCCTCAGCTAGCTTAGTTGGGACCTCGATGAACAGCAGAAACATGGCAGGTCTGCCCAGAAGGGCAGCAGCCCTCCAGGCTGGGATCCCCTCCTCAAGGGCAACAACTCATCTGCTCTGAATCCCAGAGTATTTATGCACCCTCCCATCCATCATCTGGGCACCTCTGTCCAGGGATTGGCCAGGGTTGAAAAAATATTCAGCTGCTGATTTGACCCTCCCAGCCCACTATCTTCCAGAACCTTTACAGACAGACAGGGGGAAGCAGTCAACCTTAAGGCAGTGAAACACAGAATGACCACATTGATCACATGCAGCTCAGCTGATTGCAGTGAGCCAGTAACAAATTTTACCTAACCTAGCACCTATCTAGGAAAACCACTGAGCTCTGGTACTTTTATCTATGCATTACTAATAAAGTAACTTTTAAAGGGAGCAAGGGTCTGGAGAGCTAATTATATTTTTTGGATTACTGCTTAGTTGTGGATGAAAACAGATTGTATACCTAGACAAGATGTGGCTAAGCTGGAGCAGGTAAGTTGAATTTCTACAAGACTAAATGCACACAGCTTGTATCTGATTCAATGGGAAGAGCCCCCCATGACTACTCATCTTTCAGCTTATCTCAAATGTCACTGCTGTTAAAGCTTAGTTTGCTAAAGCACTGTGTATCATAAACAATTTGCATTTTTCCAAAATAAAATTTTAAGTCTTTGCTGCATTTGGGCGGCACAGTGACCTAGCAGTAAAAGGGGTTACTGGTTTGAATCCCAAGCACGACACTACTTGCCTGGAGTTTGCATGTTCTCCTTGTGCCTGTGTGGGATTCCTCCGAGTACTCCGGTTTCCTCCCACACTCCAAAGACATGCTGGTAGGTTAATTGACTTCTGTCTAAACTGGCCCTATTATATTAATGTGAGTTAGGGACCTTAGATTGTAAGCTCCTTGAGGGTAGGGGCCGATGTGAATGTACAATGTATATGTAAAGTACTGCGTAAATTGACTGCGCTATATAAGTACCATAAATTATAATAATAATTTCAGTACTGCTGATCTCCTTCCAGTTTTTCTGAATCCACTTCCTGTCTACATGCACTCCAGAGATGGCTGCATGGCCTTTCTCAGGGTAGGTTTGTTGATGGTGACAACAGTGTATCATGCCTGTACAACATGTCTTGAATTGGCCACTTGTAGTCTTTCTTTGGAAGCTCATGTATCAGGCTGACAATGCAGGAGCACAACTGGGAGGTATTTGTCACTTTAACCACTTGCCGACCGCCGCACGACGATATACGTCGGCAGAATGGCACGGGCAGGCATATGGGCGTATATATAAGTCCCTGCCTGCCCGCGGGTGGGGGGCCCGATCGGGCCCCCCCCCGGTGCCTGCGGCGGTCGGCATTTCTTCGAGAGCGATCCGGGATGAGGGGGCGGCCATTCATTCATGGCCACCCCCTCGCGATCGCTCTCGACGAATGGAAATCCCCGGTGACATCACTTCCTCTCCTGTAATGTAAACACAGGAGAGGAAGTGATGTATTCTCTCCTCCGTGTCGGTATTTTCCGTTCCGACACGGAGGAGAGCGGATCGGTGAGTTGCACCAACACTCTACACACACAGTAGAACATGCCAGGCACACTCACACCCCCCCTTTACCCCCCGATCACCCCCCCAATTACCCCTGCCCCCCAGTCACAGTGACACCAATGTCATTTTTTTTTTTTTTTTTTTTTTTTTTTGCATTGGTGTCATTTGTGACTGTAATAACTGTTAGGGCAGTTAGAGTTAGCCCCCTTTAGTTCTAATGTACCCCCCTAACCCCCCCAATAAAGGTTTAACCCCGTGATCACCCCCCGTCGCCAGTGTCACTAAGGCTGGGTTCACATTGCAGCGGTTTATGAGAACGAATGTGATTCGCACCGCACTGCAGTGCAAATCACATCCGATCTCTGTGCGATTCGAGTTCAGCCATTCGCCGCACCCGCCGCACCCGCCGCACCCGCCGCACCCGCCGCAAATTCGCACGGGACCCTTTTTTTGGCCCGCAGCAGAATCGGATCGCATGGGTGTTCACACCATGCGATCCGAGTTTGCAGATCGCACTGCGATATGCGAACTGATCTGGGGGTGTCAGTAACATTTCACTGACACTCCCAGCAGTTCGCATAGGGCAGTGTGAACTGCCGCCGGGAGGCATGCGATGCGGGAACCCGCCGCGCATTCGTGGCGTTCCCGCATCGCTCCAGTGTGAACCCAGCCTAATAAGCGATCGTTTTTCTGATCGCTGTATTAGTGTCACAGGTGACGCTAGTTAGGCAGGTAGGTATTTAGGTTCGCCGCAGCTTTTTATAGCGCCAGGGACCCCCATATACTACCGCATAAAGCCCCCTGATTGCCCCCTAGTTAACCCTTTCACCAGTGATCACCATATAACTGTTACAGGTGACGCTGGTTGGTTAGTTATTTTTTTATAGTTTCAGGGCACCCGCCATTTATTACCTAATAAAGGTTTAACCCCCTGATCACCCGGCGGGTGTCATTTGTGACTAATAACTGTTAGGGCAGTTAGGGTTAGCCCCCTTTAGTTCTAAGGTACCCCCCTAACCCCCCCAATAAAGGTTTAACCCCGTGATCACCCCCCGTCGCCAGTGTCACTAAGGCTGGGTTCAGATTGCAGCGGTTTGAGAACGGATGTGATTCGCACCGCACTGCAGTGCAAATCACATCCGATCTCTGTGCGATTCGAGTTCAGCCATTCGCCGCACCCGCCGCACCCGCCACACCCGCCGCACCCGCCGCAAATTCGCACGGGACCCTTTTTTTGGCCCGCAGCAGAATCGGATCGCATGGGTGTTCACACCATGCGATCCGAGTTTGCAGATCGCACTGCGATATGCGAACTGATCTGGGGGTGTCAGTAACATTTCACTGACACTCCCAGCAGTTCGCATAGGGCAGTGTGAACTGCCGCCGGGAGGCATGCGATGCGGGAACCCGCCGCGCATTCGTGGCGTTCCCGCATCGCTCCAGTGTGAACCCAGCCTAATAAGCGATCGTTTTTCTGATCGCTGTATTAGTGTCACAGGTGACGCTAGTTAGGCAGGTAGGTATTTAGGTTCGCCGCAGCTTTTTATAGCGCCAGGGACCCCCATATACTACCGCATAAAGCCCCCTGATTGCCCCCTAGTTAACCCTTTCACCAGTGATCACCATATAACTGTTACAGGTGACGCTGGTTGGTTAGTTATTTTTTTATAGTTTCAGGGCACCCGCCATTTATTACCTAGTCTCACTAGTGTACCCCTAAATTTAGGGGTGTCTACTTTCCAAAATGGGGTCATTTGGGGGGGGTTTGTGCCATCTTGGCATTTTATGGCCTTCAAAACTGTAACGCCCTTAGAAAGCCTGAAGGCGGTGCTTGGTTTTCGGGGCCCCGTACGCGGCTAGGCTCCCAAAAAGTCCCACATATGTGGTATCCCCGTACTCAGGAGAAGCAGCAGAATTTATTTTGGGGTGTCATTTCACATATGCCCATGGCATGCGTGAGCAATATATCATTTAGTGACAACTTTGTGAAAAAAAAAAAAAAAAAAAAAAGTTTGTAATTTTCCCGCAACTTGTGGCAAAATATAAAATATTCCATGGACTCAACATGCCTCTCAGCAAATAGCTTGGGGTGTCTACTTTCTAAAATGGGGTCATTTGTGGGGGTTTTGTGCCATCTTGGCATTTTATGGCCTTCAAAACTGTAATAGGTAGTGAGGAGTGAAGTCAAATATTTACGCCCTTAGAAAGCCTGAAGGCGGTGCTTGGTTTTCGGGGCCCCGTACGCGGCTAGGCTCCCAAAAAGTCCCACATATGTGGTATCCCCGTACTCAGGAGAAGCAGCAGAATTTATTTTGGGGTGTCATTTCACATATGCCCATGGCATGTGTGAGCAATATATCATTTAGTGACAACTTTGTGAAAAAAAAAAAAAAAAAAAAAAAGTTTGTAATTTTCCCGCAACTTGTGGCAAAATATAAAATATTCCATGAACTCAACATGCCTCTCAGCAAATAGCTTGGGGTGTCTACTTTCTAAAATGGGGTCATTTGTGGGGGTTTTGTGCCATCTTGGCATTTTATGGCCTTCAAAACTGTAATAGGTAGTGAGAAGTGAACTCAAAAATTTACGCCCTTAGAAAGCCTGAAGGCGGTGCTTGGTTTTCGGGGCCCCGTACGCGGCTAGGCTCCCAAAAAGTCCCACATATGTGGTATCCCCGTACTCAGGAGAAGCAGCAGAATTTATTTTGGGGTGTCATTTCACATACGCCCATAGCATGTGTGAGCAATATATCATTTAGTGACAACTTTGTGTAAAAAAAAAAAAAAAAATTTTTTTTTGTCATTATTCAATCGCTTGAGGCAAAAAAATAAAATATTCAATGGGCTCAACATGCCTCTTATCAATTTCCTTAGGGGGTCTACTTTCCAAAATGGGGTCATTTGGGGGGGTTTTGTACTGCCCTGCCATTTTAGCACCTCAAGAAATGAGATAGGCAGTCGTAAACTAAAAGCTGCGTAAATTCCAGAAAACGTACCTTAGTTTGTAGATGTGACAACTTTTGCGCAAACCAATAAATATACAATTATTGACTTTTTTTTTACCAAAGACATGTGGCTGAATACATTTTGGCCTAAATGTATGACTAAAATTGAGTTTATTGGATTTTTCTAATAACAAAAAGTAGAAAATATCATTTTTTTTCAAAATTTGCGGTCTTTTTACGTTTATATCGCAAAAAATAAAAATCGCAGAGGCAATCAAATACCATCAAAAGAAAGCTCTATTTGTGGGAAGAAAAGGACGCAAATTTTGTTTGGGTACAACATTGCATGACCGCGCAATTACCAGTTAAAGCAGCGCAGTGCCAAAGTGTAAAAAGACCTCTGGTCATTTACCAGCAAAATGGTCCGGTCTGAAAGTGGTTAAACAAGAATGTATGAACAAGGAACTTCAAGGCAAGATCCCAGGTTTATTTTAGTGAAAACTTCAGATTCAAATTTAAGAAATTACTTTTGAAATTATTAAAAAGAATCACCCCAATTCCACACTATAAGACAGTCCCTTAAAGTGAAACATGTACTAATTGCCCCTCAAATTAGTGAAAACAAATGTTTTGAAATGAATATTATTATTATTCTTGGAACATTTGTTTTCACTACTTTTGAAATTAAAATAGCAAGCTAAAGCATGTATAAGAATTAAAAAAAAAAAAAACGTTTATTGATTTTTTAAGCTTACATAAGCACACAATTAAGAAGGAAAAGGGGTTGGCAAAAGGCAGGTCCTCCGCTTGTGGAGCGTAAAGCAAGTACCCATTAAAGGTCCATACAGTGCAAAATACAGGAAATGCATGAATTTTAAAGGCAAGATATCCAGGTTTATTTTAGTGAAAACTTCAGAGAAAAATTTCAGAAATTACTTTTGAAATTATTAAAAACAATCACCTCCAACTCAGTGCTACAAGACAGTCCCTTAATGTGAACCATGTAAATAAGAACCCTACAATATAGAACTGCAGTGTTAATTATTACTCAAATCAGTGAAAACAAATGTTCTGAAAATATTATTATTATTTCACTACTTTTGAAATTAAAATAGCAATTTAGGGGGCGTGGCTTGGCCAGCGGCGAGGATGGCGGCACGTTACCTGAGCTCCGGGGAGAGAGTCGGCAAAGAGCCTATTTTGTCACACACCAGCAGCCTAATATGGGTCGGAAAACCCAGCTCACCCCACACTCAAGTGCCCGGCGGAGCCTGTCTAGCGGTGCCGCTCGGAACATCAATGAAATCTTCCGCTCTCAATCCATGCAGCGACAGAGCGGGCCAGACTAGATGGCGCGGGAGCATGGCGAGGAGGAGGAATTCAGTGAAGACTCACAGTCCGCTACAGAAGACGCAGGTAGGAGTCTTCCACCTCCCTCCAAACCTCTCACGTATGAACATATGTCGGGCTTTGCAGCAGACATAAAGTCCACGTTTTCGGCCGCCATTACAGACTTAAAATCAAATCTGCTTGTCCTTACGGAAAAGATCTCGGCAGCAGAGACGGCAGGGAAGCGAAGAGATAGAGAGATACGGACCCTGGAGTCAGTGGCGGAGGTACATACATCACACTTCATTGACATGAATCGCCATTTGGAGGACTTAGACAACAGGGGGAGGAGGAATAACATTAGGGTACGGGGGATACCCGAGTCGGTGGAAGCAGAACAAATTGCCCCAGCGCTGCAGAGACTCTTTAACAGCCTGTTAGACAGACAAGAAGATACTGCAATAGAATTTGTTCGGACGCACAGAGCACTTAGGGCGAAAGGCCCCGACTCCGCACCCACCAGAGACATCATATGTTGCCTCCAAAGCTTTCCCCTCAAGGAGGACATAATGAGAAGAGCCAGGAGGAATGATCGCATAATTTTTAATGGCGCCTCCATTATGCTTTTTCAAGACCTATTGCAAATTACACTGCGCAACAGAAGAGCAATGCGCCCCCTGCTGGAGGTCCTCAGGGAAAAAGAGATCCGGTACTCATGGCGCTTTCCATTCGCTTTGGTAGTCATGCAGGGAGGGAAACAGATTTCTCTCCGCACTCCCCATGATCTTCCAGGATTTTGTGAAGCCCTGCATATAGACCTGGTGCCTTTGCCGGACTAGTACCAGGAATTTCAGAGGCCGCTACACGATAAGAGTCCTCCCGACTCGCCCCTTTCTACCCCAGAAAAGCGCCTCACGAAGAGATCAAGACACAACAAGGGACCTCATCACTCCATGGGGACTCCTAATTCCAGACCCACACCGTCCAGGTCCAGAGATGAGGAACAAGATTAACTTCCAAGGTGCCCAATGAGTGGTCACTGTTCTCGGGGAATTCTTCTATTACCCAGATAAATCATCAATCTTTAGCAGTTCATCCCATTTGCCTTCGAATGACTGGGTCCTGATATTCGTTTTCCTGTTCCATGTATTACAACCCCAGAAGACCGGTGACTTACAGCTAAAGGCTGCATCGAACACTTGATATCCCCACTTTATGTGGGAGGTTAAGCTTTTATGACAAACTTATACAGCAACATTTGGTTGACTAGATGCTGATTCTCTCCCCACTCCCAGCGTAGTTATTACTGACATTTTCCTGTTCTGTTGGTACTCTGTACCCGAATTGTCTAGTTATTTGCTGGGAGTATACTCTTTTATTTTTTTGGATTTTTTTTCTAATTATTTCTGTTTCAGTGAGCGATTAGCCGCTTAATCTGGTCAGATCCTTAGATAGCAGGTTACGCTATCTGGCCTGACCCGCGTCCCTGCCAAGCCTTTCTGGGCCGGGAAGGAACATTTTTTTTTTTTTCTTCTTTCCCGGCCTCAGAAAGGCTAGTTAACCACCCTGTTAGTTGGGCTCAACTTACAGGGGTTATATAAGAAGTCTCTTACTAGTTGGGGACAGCTCTCTACTTTCAGCTGTTCCCTCCTTACTATCTTCTATTATTTCCTTGCCCATCCATCCCCCCTCCCTCTTTTCTTCCTCCCTTCCCCCTCTTTTTTTTTCTTTTTCTTTCTCTCTCTCTTTCTTCTCTTCAACTCTTTTATTTCTCTTTCACCCCGTACTTTTCCCTCCCCCCCCCCCCTCTTTCACTTTTGCTCTGTCTTTCTATACTCTACTATTAACATTTTCTGAGGATTACATAGTCAAGGAGTAAATTAGCCTTAGTGTGGATTGTTTTTTTACACTGTTGTCTACTAACCTAGTATTTTATACCGTTGTAGATTGGATTTCACTGACTAAATTATTGAGTGCTATCGACTCACATAGTTTAAGGAATGGCTTATGCTAAACTGGGACGCGCACCTTTGGTGATTTCGCACAACGTGAAGGGACTGAACATCCCGGAAAAGAGATCAACTTTGCTCAGAGAACTACAGAAAGGTAGGCCACAATGTGTCTTCCTCCAGGAGACGCATTTCATTTCTCACCAAACGCACAGACTGACAAATAAATTTTTCACCAGAGCTTTCCATGCAACGAATAACCTGTCTAAGACGAAGGGAGTCTCAATACTCCTGGGTAGGGATACTCCTTTTGAGGTGACTGAAACGTTGTCAGACCCGGAGGGGCGATACGTTTTTTTGAGGGGTTCCTACAGGGGCAGACTTCTCACCTTGGCTAACGTTTATTTCCCCAACACAAGTCATCTCCAATTTTGCAGACACCTGGTGAGGGAACTACAAGGCTTTGCATCGGGTTGTATCATTTTGGGAGGGGATTTTAACGTCCCACTAGAACCTCTAGTGGACACTTCCTCCAGCAGGTCATGTGTCACATTTCAAATCTTGAAGAAGATCAAAAAACTCCTACAGACCCTGCATTTGGTAGATACGTGGCGCCTATTAAATCCAGAGGGAAGGGATTATACATATTATTCGAGCCCACATAATAAATATTCCCGCATTGATTACTTATTTGTGACCCAACGTGACCTGGCGGAGATTGTCGAAGCCCACATAGGCACACAGGCCATTTCTGACCATGCCCCAATTGCCTTATCTATGGATTTCAGCAGACAGAGTCAGGGAAGCAACACATGGAAACTGAACCCTTCCCTTCTGACAGACCCTACGACCTTACCCCAAATCGTGACGGCCATCAAGGAGTATTTCACGCTTAATGACCTCCCAGAGACGGATCCTTTAGTGCTATGGGAAGCGCACAAATGTACTATTAGGGGGTTATTGATCAAGCTTGGGGCTAGACGTAAACGCGCACAAGAGAAGGAGACGACAGGTTTGCTGGAGAAAATAGCCGGACTTGAAACACTGCACAAACGCACATTATGTGAACGTACGGCCACGGACTTACTGAACACTAGGAAGCAACTGCAGGACTTGTTGCACACGAAAACCAAACGTCTACTCTTCTTTAAAAAAAAAATCTACTATGAGGGGGGAAATAAAGCAGGCAGACTGCTAGCCAGAGCTCTGAGAGAAAACAATTCAGGACAGGTCATCAGCGGCATTAGTAAAGCGGAAGGTACCTTAGATGTGAAAAATGATGATATCGCGGCCCACTTTCACAAATACTACACGCGGTTATATAACCTACCCCCACAACATAGACCCAAGAACCTAGATGGGAATAGAGTCCAAATTATTAGTGATTTTTCAAGAGATAGCGGACTCCCCGCCCTCGAGGAACATGACTCCCTATCACTCGATGTACAGATCTCAGACGAAGAAATTAAACGAGCTATTACTGACTTAAAGACAGGGAAGAGCCCAGGACCTGATGGTTACTCGGCCATCTACTATAAAACTTTTGTGGATATTCTCTCTAACCCCCTTAAATCAGCCTTGAACTCCCTGTCCTCGCCCAGAGCGGTTATTCCTGAGTTTTTGTCGGCCCACATAGCGGTGATACCTAAACCCAATAAAGACCCATCTTCGTGCGCAAATTACAGACCAATTTCCCTCTTAAATTTGGATCTTAAAATCCTGACCAAGATCTTGGCTAATAGATTGAGCCCACTTTTGTCGGAAATAATTGGTCCAGAACAGGTGGGCTTTATGCCAGGGAGGGAGGCCAAAGATAACATTATAAAAACATTATTATTGACGCAGAAAGCACGGTTGGAAAAGATCGGAGGCCTTCTCCTGTCCACGGATGCGGAGAAGGCCTTCGATCAGGTGGCGTGGGATTATATGATGGCCACGTGTGAAAAGGTGGGATTGAGGGCCCGGATGATGTCCTGGATATCAGCAATTTATCAAAACCCCACGGCCAGAGTGAGAACTAACGGCTCCTTGTCGAAGCCTGTGAACATTAGGAACGGAACCAGACAAGGTTGTCCTTTGTCGCCCCTCCTGTTTATTTTGTCCCTCGAGCCGTTTATCAGAGCAATCAATAACGATAACTCAATCAGAGGATTTAGGATACGGGACAGGGAGTTCAAGGTTGCAGCTTACGCCGACGACCTAATGTTCTTTTTGACAGACCCACATACGACAATCCCCAATTTAATGGAAGCATTTGCTTAATTTGGCTATATTTCAAACTTAAAAATAAACTACTCTAAGTCGGTAGCCTTAAATGTGGATCTGACTCAAGAGGAGCTTAATAGAACTAAACTTAATTGTCCCTTCCAATGGGAGGAAGTGGCTCTTAACTATTTGGGAGTTTGGGTTTCCCCGGATATCAAAAAAAATTTTGCACTCAATTTTACCCCGCTCTTGAAAACCATTGAAAAGGACTTAAGATCCTGGGATGTAGGATGGTTCTCCTGGTTTGGCCGGGCAGCAATCCTGAAAATGTCTGTTTTACCAAGGTTGATCTACCTGTTTAGAGCTCTACCAGTCCACATTCCTAGAAGTTTCTTTCTTAAACTAAACTCCCTGGCCATGCGATTCCTTTGGCATAAAGGGAGAGCAAGGATCAAATTTGCTTTACTCACGAAACCTAAAGAGCAGGGAAGGATGGGGCTGCCAGACTTTAAGAAATACCAGCTGGCAGCGCACATCACTAGGATAATTGACTGGCATTGTCATGAAGCGGACAAAGACTGGGTGAGATTGGAGGGAATGCTATTAGAAAATAGACTGCGCTTTTCGCCTTGGACTACCTTGAGCGGACTCAGGGAAACGCTCAGTTTAAACCCTCTGACAGAGACGACGCTGACTATACTGCATGCCAACACGAAACGATTTGCTGTGACGTCCCCTCTTAGTCCTCTGACACCGCTTCGGGACAATCCTGACTTTACCCCAGGTATGGGGAATGTTCTCTTTCATAAGAAAAATGTGACTATCTCAAGAGTGGTGAAAGACTGTTTAGACCGGGGCAAAATGAAAGATTTGGAGACTCTTAGGAGGGAATGGGAGGAACCTTCATTTCCCATGTGGGTATACTTCCAGACTAGAAGCTTTGTCACCTCCACAAAACATAAAAAACACTTCAATAGACCGATGACTGACTTGGAGATGATCTGTGCGTCTGGTGAGAAACTACAGAGGGCAACCTCAGTGGCCTATAGTTGGCTGCAAAAGCTAACAAGACATGTTGCTGACAGATCCAGAGTAAAGTGGTCTCTTGGACTGCAGAGGGATATTACAGATTCACAATGGAGGAGCGCCTGCACACTGGCCCACAAGTGCTCTATAAGCACAAAAACACAAGAGACATGCTACAAGCTATTGACCAATTGGTATCACACACCTGACAAAATACATAGATGGTTTCCGCAGGTCCCAGAAGTGTGCTGGAGATGCCAAGGGGATGTGGGTACTCTTACGCATATTTGGTGGAGTTGTGCTAAGCTGACGCCCTATTGGGATGAGGTGAGAAATTTGATCATACACATTACAGATACCCCAACCACATTAGATGCGGCTTGTTGTCTCTTGCACATTAATGATGTTCCCCTGAAGAGATATAAACATTCACTGCTTAAGCATCTCATTAATGCAGCCAAAGCGCTGGTGCCGGTGTACTGGCGATCCTCCAGAGTCCCCACGTTGGCTGATTGGTTGAACAGAGTGGCAGACACACACTCAATGGAAGAAACGGTGGCCCAGGTCAACGAATCTGTGGAAAAATTTCATGCTACGTGGTCTCCATGGATAGCGTTCCGATACTCCAAAAAATATGCTGAAATTCAGAGAGACATATGCAACATTATTCTGCCTAGTCAGAGGACCTAACTCTACCTTACACCTGTTACTTACCGTATATACTCGAGTATAGGTCGATCCGAATATAAGCCGAGGCCCCCAATTTACCACAAAAAAACTGGGAAATTTATTGACTCGTGTATAAGCCGAGGGTGAGACATCCCTGTGTCCATCCCTGTGTCCCGTCCATCCCTGTGTCCATTCCTGTGTCCCGTCCATCCCTGTGTCCATTCCTGTGTCCCGTCCATCCCTGTGTCCATCCCTGTGTCCCGTCCGTCCCTGTGTCCCGTCGTCCGTCCCTGTGTCCCGTCCGTCCCTGTGTCCCGTCCGTCCCTGTGTCCCGTCCGTCCCTGTGTCCCGTCCGTCGCTGTGTCCCGTCCGTCGCTGTGTCCCGTCCGTCGCTGTGTCCCGTCTGTCGCTGTGTCCCGTCCGTCGCTGTGTCCCGTCCATCCCTGCCTACCTGTGCCAATCTGCAGCCTCTGTGTGCCATGCTCTCCTTGTCTGACAGACGGCAGCCATTCCTCTGTTTAAAAGCCGCGCCTCCCTGTCTGTGATAGGCGGAACACTCAATTTCCCAGCAGTCAGTGTTCCGCCTATCACGGACATCCTCTCATCCTCGTCCGTAGTATGAGAATGAGCGGATGTCCGTGATAGGCGGAACACTGACTGCTGGGAAATTGAGTGTTCCGCCTATCACAGACAGGGAGGCGCGGCATTTGAATAGTAGAATGGCCGCTGTCTGTCTGCACGACACGCTGATTGGGCAGACAGACGGCGGTGACTCGAGTATAAGCCGAGGGGGGCACTTTCAGCCTCAAAAAAGAGGCTGAAAATCTCGGCTTATACTCGAGTATATACGGTAGGTTTTTTTTTCTTTTACTCCTGTTTGTTCTCCTTTTTATGTTTACTTTCAAATTTCAACTGAGAATAATACTGTAATACCAGTTCGGTATATATGGTTGATGACCACTTTTAGCTTTCCTTACCATCGGATTTGGGCCTTATAACTAGATGAATGCATACCAGATAGTGACCTTGGTTTGAGGAGGGTTTACCAACATCTCTTTAGCAAAGTTGGGGGTTTCTATATGGCCTTGTGTAGGCATACCTGATGATGACACGTTCCCAAATACTCCAAACCATATTGAGCTTAAATACCCTATATGATATATAAGGCTCTATATCGCCATATGAATATGAAGCAGTGATGTGGTATACTGTTTGTAAAATTATAGATACTTCTTTGAAATGTCAGATCTCAGCTGAGCTGAAGTATAACATGTTCATGTCTTCTTTTCAATAAACGCTTTTGATGTAAAAAAAAAAAAAATAGCAATTTAACCTCCCTGGCGGTATGATTATGTCAGATTTTTGCATCTCAAAGCGGTACATTGTTTTGCATAGAAATTTGGTGTTTTATATTGTAGGCCTGTAATTCTTAAGAATAACTCACTTAAATCTGTCCAAACAAGAGTGTAGCAGACATCCCAGTTATGATAAAGTTTGAAACATGAAAACATAAATTATAATATCATAAATAACTATAAGAATAGTAGGTGATACTGCGCCACGGAAACCTGAATGCAAATAAAAATGAAAAATAAAAAATGAGACAGGAGAGTGGGGGAAGAAAAAATGGAATTGCTGCCTCTACATATTGCTACCACCTAGGTGGAGCAAAAAATGAATTGGAACACAGGTGTAGGTATGCTGCTATTCCTACTAGTAATAAAGAGTAGTGAGAAACTTTGATTCTCCCAATAGGGTCAAAAACCTGAAGTTGAAAGTGAAAAAACGAAAAACTATAATCAATAAAGAAAGGTGTTATATCCTCTGCTGGTGTCCAATCAAAAAGGAGTGAGCAAAGTGGAGAATGCTGTATCGTACCAAAAGATTGGTGTGCTAGACCCTCAGTGCTGGCTGAAAATAGCTTGCACTCACTGGTGATTGCACTCACCAGACAACTTTACCCCCCAAGGGGGGTTAGGCGTTCACAGTATAGGCCACTATGTAGCTTACTGGAGTCTGCTGGGCAATCTGTGAATCTTTTCGCAACAGCTTTTTGTTTATGCTTTTTCATATTACCACACAGCACTTAGCCATGACATATACATTTTATTTTACACCCATCTATATAGCAGGCAGAGGGTGTAACACATTATTATTTATTCAAGGCTATTTTCAGAGAACACTGAGGATCTAACACACCAATCTTTTGGTACAATACAGCATTCCCCACTTTCCTCACTCCTTTTTGTTTGGACACCGGCAGAGGATATAACACCTTTCTTTATTGATTATAGTTTTTTGTTTTTTCACTTTCAACTTCAGGTTTTTGACCATGTTGGGAGAATCAAATTTTCTCACTACTCTTTATTACTAGTAAGAATAGCACCATACCTACACCTTTGTTACAATTCATAAATAACTATAAATAATTATCAAAAATAATAATATAATAATAATAAAATGTATTCAATAATTTAATCAAATCAAAAACACTGAAATTTGCTCAGTTGCAGAATTGTCACTGTCGTCACTTTCAGTGTTTGATGAATTTCCCCACAAATCACTATTACTTAATTCTTCAAGTGTTCTAATTTACTATCGCTGTTTTCTAGCTGTCTAAAACCACTTTGACACTTTTTGGTTGCAATGGACAATCTCAAGTTTCCAGGAAGAAAGAACAGTATACAGTATATAATATAAAAGTGCATGCAGGGCACTAGACAAAGCACTAGGGACAAAAGGGAGGTGAAATGATTTGATACAGTAAGGTAATCTTACATATTACATTGTACTGTATGTGTTCTGTATTTTTCACTATTTTGAATTTGGTGCCAGGCTCCGCCCCCGTGTGTCGTCACTCTTGCAGGCAACTGAGCCGGGCACAGTGATGAATCGGGCAGAGGACACTGCAGGATGCTGGGGACAAGGTAAGTGACTTTGCACTCTGCAATCCCGAGTATGGCTCGAGATTACCGCTATTGGTAATGCAAATTCACCCCGAGCAACACTCGGGATTACCGCAAGGGAGGTTAAAGCATGTATAAGCATGTATAAGAATTTTTTAAAGAACAACATTTATTGAATTTTCAAGCTTACATACTCACACAAGAAAGAAGGAAAAGGGTATGGTGAAAGGCAGGTCGCCCCCTTGTGGAGGTAACAGCAAATACCTATCAAAGGTCCATACAGTGCAAAATACAAACAATGATTAAATGGTACATGGCCAGTAAAGCATATACAAATGGGTCATGTAATCACAGTACTTGATGTGCATGAAGAGCAAACTGCCTCTGTTACCACAGATGTACCTGTATACAATATTGGTACAGTAATTAGGTTTATATATAATTTAAGGCTGTTATAATGTAAAGAGAGTGGAAAATCATCAGTGCTAGATCCAGAATCAACTAATATAATGTTTCTGCTGCTAAATTTGGAGCGGTATTTAATATAGCATTTACGTTGTAAATTAGGTGAAGCTTCACTTTGCAAAGTATACCCAATCACATGCAAGGAAAACAAAAACAATCTGCATTTTTGCTTGCATATGATTGGATGACGGAAGTCAGCAGAGCTTCCCTTTATTTACTAAGCTTTGGAACAAATTTCCTTGCAGAGTGCAACTGTGCTTGTAAAGTGCATTTCCTATTTGCCTTTACTAAATCAACCCCATAAACTTTCTACGCATGGTACGCTATTTTTGTAGGTCAGTTACAGCACAATAATTATATATAATCAATAGAAACGTTTTAGTTTTTAGAAAAGTAAAATTATCTTTGGAAAGTTCTTGTCTTAGCATAGTTGAGGGAAAGGTTTGTTCCAGCTAAGCAACAAGGGATGTTGGAAATCACAGCAAAATTTGTCCATTCATGTTTCATTACCTAATTACAGAGATAATACGATGGTAATGGTGGAATTTAGCTTGACTAAATCCACAGTGACTCCAGTGTCATTGTAAAGATAATGTTTAATTGCCGTTGATGAATAATGCATTATTATGAATTTAATACACCCTAAGGATTTTTATATTCAAATGGGACAATTAATAAAGATTAAATTGAGTTGTCATTGGGAGCAGTGCTAATAACAGTTTATAAGTTCACTGGGTAATGTTGCTTCAGTTCAAAATGGAGGTGTCAGAAATTGGCATTTTATGTTGCCGATTGCATTGGGCATCATTTATTAGACTGACGGCTGGTGTTTGGCAATCCTGTGTCGTAAATTTTTTTTAAGTGTGGGTTGCATTATCGAGCATATCAGTGACACACAGATAACAGTTGGCAATGAAAAAAAATGTCTGGGTTATTCTTAGTTTCCCCTTTGCTTTTCCTTCTTTAGTTTTAAATGGGCAGATATCCCAACAAAAAACATTGAAAAGTAGATTTTTTTTTAGGTGTGGATATAATTTTTTTGCTATCATTATCCCTGCTTAGAGGATTTTCCCTCTTTTTGCCTTAGTGACCATTGTTAACAGAACAGAAAGTAGTGTAAAATCCAAAAGTTTACAGTTGCCATCACACCATGAAGTGTATGGAAATCCCCCCTCTCCCTTATTTTGTAGAGATTTTTTTCTCACCTGTTGTTTCTATGTGACAAGCATTAGAGATGCTTTGACCTCCCTGGTTGTATGATTATTTCAGTTTTTTTGGTGCTGAAATTAGTACCATTATTTTGCATGGAAATTTGGCATTTTATATTGTATTCCTGTAATTCTTAGGAATAACTCACTTAAATCTGTCCAAACCAGAGTCTAGTAGACATCCCGAGTATGATAAAGTTTGAAAAATGAAATCATAAATTATTATATAATAAATAACTATAAATAATTATACCAAATAATAATATAATAATAATAAAAATGATTCAATAATGTAATCAGATCAAAGACACTAAAATTTGCTTGGTGTTTGATGACGGATCTCACCACAAATCATTATCTCTCAATTCTGCAAGTGATTCTAATTAATTATCGATACAAAAATACTGAGCCAAAACGAAAAATGGGACTGTATATGTGTATATTGATTGGCTCATTCGATCTAGTGAAGTGCTTCATATAAAGTCCCACTTTTCTTTATTTTTTATTTTTCAATTAATTATCAATGTTTTCTAGCTGGTCTAAAACCACTTTTGATGTAAATGGATGGCTTTGGTTGCTATGGACAATCTCCAGTTTCCAGGCAGAAAGAACATTTTTTATAATATAAAACTGCATGCAGGACACTGGGCAAACCACTAGGGACAAAAGGGATGTGAAATAATTTCATACAGTAATGTAATCTGTAAAATTACAGTATACTGTATATATAGTGTGTGTTTCACTTTTTGAATTTGGCGACATTCTCCGTCCCCGTGCATCGCAACGCTAGCAGGGAAAGGAGCCCAGCTCCATGATGAATCAAGCAGAGGATGAGCCGCTCACACTTTGGGGAGACATCGCAGGATTCAGGGGACAGGGTAAGTAAGCTCTTCCTGGATCCTGTGATGATATCCCGAGTCTGGCTCGGGGTTACCGATTTTGGTTCTTAAATACCACCAGGGAGGTTAGGAAGTGTCACCAAGTATAGATCTTCTTTGTCTGAGCTTTGCAGGATCCCGGTTCCCTCCTTCCCCCGCAGCCTCAGTCCTCAACTGAGGTGTTGTGGCCTCTTCCAAGGTGTCAATGGTTTAACCAGAAGCACCTTGCAGTCAGGAGCTGAAGGTCCTTTTACCATAAGTACGTGCCCTCATCTGGAGTCTTCCACATGAATGGGTGTCCTGTGCCTTAACTCTCTCTCCCAGGAGAACAATGAGGGCAGTACTGCAATGCGCAAATAATTTATTGAAGTGAATCTAACCATTTTTAAATTCTCATCTGTTTGTGATTTTCACCAAAGCAATGCACCCCACTTATCCATTAGGTGTCTCTTCTGCCCAGATCTGAGGACCCAGTAGGGTGAATCATGGGGGCATTCTCTCCATATAAAGGTAACATCTACCATTACAGCATGCTGCAGAGGGAGACATACAAGGGGGAGAGGGGTTGCTCCGGGGGGAAAATATTTTTGCTAATTCAGGCACAGGTGTACAGCTAGGAAACTCATCCACACAAAAAACAGGTGATGTGGTTTTGGCAACAGAGCCGGCATTTCTTGCCAGTTTATAAATATATTTCTGTTTGCTTGCATCCTAAAGGGTTGGGGGGGGGGGGGGGGGGTCATTGATAATGTGGCAAATTTACAGAGGTTTTCACAACCAACAGAAAAGCATGGCCTGGCTAATTATTTATTATTAATTAATTATTTATTTCAAATAGTACAGGGCTAAACAGACATGTTTATTGGAGCTACACATGTATTAACTTCCTGTCCCTGGCTGAATTTTTTTTAAATGCATTTGTTTTCAATAATAATACATAGTTTTACATAGTTAGTAAGACACCAGTCCATCCAGTTCAACCTGAGTGAGCGTGGGTGCATGTCTAAAATTATCCCTATTAATTTAAGGTACCCATATAGCGCCGTCAATTTACACAGCACAAATACATTGCACACTCTCATCGGTCCCTACCCTCAAGGAGCCCACAATTCAAGGTTCCCAACTCACATTCATATACTAGAGCAAATTTTGGACAGACCCCAATTAACCTGCCAGCAAGAGAGGCCCGGAATGGAGAGAAAGAATGAAAAATAATGTAGGGCCGGGCATGACAAGTGGGATAGGAGAGACAACATGGGGTTAATTTGAGAAGGAAGTAAAGGGGAGGAGGCAGGTGAAAATGAACTAAGGGGGAGGAGTGCTATAAAAGAAGGAGGCGGGGACTTCCGGGAGTAGTGGGGGAGAAAAAAAAAGAGAGGAGAAAGTTGGACAATGTCAGCAGCATGGCTGACATTGACTTGATTCTAGCTTGCGGACGGGGGCGGCAATGAGGGGGCCCGAATGGCTACAAACACAGGTAGCTGCCCTCGTCCAGGACGAATTGGGGGGATCAGCCGCCCGAAGTGAGGAGACGCCACGCGGTCAGATGTCCTGGCCTCTGGAGCACTTCTCTCTAGGCCCCTCCAGCAGAGCTCAGCACCCCACTAGGAGCCCGTTGACGGAGCCATCAGCACCTCCGGCAAAATGGACAGCAGCCCCCCGGGGGGCCCAGGCAGAATCCTCGTCATTGGCAGAGCGTGGGGGTGGGGCTACAAGACTAGGGAGAGATTGATCCCCCCTCTTCACAAGCCTCTGACAGGGGGAGATTCGGCAAGGGGAGGAGTGGTGCCACGGCCATGGGGCAGTTACCAAATGCTGCTGGTGGTCCGGCGGTTCAAAGAGAATGGAGGGACACAAGACCAGACAGAGGGAGAGAGCAGGGCCTAGCAGAGGAGCCACCCATACAGGTCTGCGCGGTGTGGAGTCAGAGGCAAGACACAAGGAGAGGAGGCAAGCGACAGCAGGGATGGAATCCACGGCCTCCAGGCCTGCTTCACCTGGTGGGCTGGTTACACCGATGTTCCCAGCCACGAAAATACGGTCGGTGGGGGAGCTATCGGGCACTGAAGAAGAGGAGCACCAGGAGATCGTGTCACCAAGAGGTAACAGAGCAGCGACTATGGGGAGCAGGCCCAGTCAGCCTGATAAGTCACCTGTTATATCTGCTGTTGATGTGAATGTTGCATTGTGCAGATTGTTAGGTGTGGGGAGCTGGGGGCTCAAGAGTGTAGAGGAGGTCACAACAGAGGCCACGGTGGGGGTGCCGCCTGGCCCGTGGGTGGTGGGCAGCGCGCCTGTCACCTCTGGGATGTGGGAGCCATTCCAGAAGCTACTGGGGGGCCAAGGGATTTGGTCCAGCATTTTCAGGCAGCCCAGTAATACCAGCACAGGTTGCACCATGGATTGGGGGGCAAGCGGAGAAGACGGGGACTGGGGGGACCCCTGGGGTAGTAGTGGAATCCACTGCTACGCTGGAAGCTGGAGTGACAGTGAGTACAATGGCTGGAGAAAAAGCGGGGGAGCCCCTGACGGGGGCAAAGGCAGACGAGGATAGCGGATGCGGAAAAACATGAAGTCTATGTTTGCTACGAGGGGCCATTGGGTGCTCATTTGAAGCAAGAGGTTAAGGATAATATTGGATAAGATCGGAAAAGGTGAGTATGTGGAAATCTTCTCACTGTTACCTCTGGAAAAATTCCATTTGGATAGGGTAAAACCAGATGATTCCAAAAAGGAGGATGAGGAGAAGTGGAGATATCGGTTGATCCCTAGGACATTTGTAAATTGGCAACAGGCGTTTGCCATCATGGCCAGTGTCATAGGTAAGAAGAACCCAGAACATTGCTCGGCATTGTTCTGCTATATGGACGCCATAAGAGAGGCTCATAGAGTGTATGGAGGGAAGGCGTGGCTGCGGTATGACGAGCATAAATAGGTACCTGAGGGGTTTTCGTAGGGTTTTAGGATACCATGCTCCCTAGTGGTGGTACCTCCTATGGCAAAGAATTTGAGGTCGGCCCTGCAGAGCCCTGGGGTGGTTTCTGAGAAATTGGCCAAGGAGGTGGCTTTGGGGTGCATGAGCGGGCCGTTTGCAAAAAAGCCGGTGCGGGATTTAGTAGTGTCACCTTTGGGAGTGGTGCCTAAGAAAAAACCGAATAAGTTTTGCCTTATTCACCACCTCTCGTTTCCAAAAGCGGGGTCTGTGGACGATGCTATAGACCCGAAGATTGTACGGTGTCTTATACATCGTTCGATGTGGCTGTGGGATGGGTTAAGCACTATGGTCAGGGGGCACTCATGGCAAAATCGGACATTGAATCAGTATTTTGCTTGCTACCAGTACACCGGACAGTTTTTGGCTGTTGAGGTGCTGTTGGCAGGAGGAATTTTACATTGAACAGTGTTTGCCCATGGGTTGCTCCATTTCCTGCGCCAAGTTTGAATTGTTCAGCTCATTCCTGGAATGGGTGATACGGGTTGGATTCGGTGATACATTGCCTGGATGATTTCCTGTGCATGTGTGACGGACTGGGGTTTATATGGTCACAAAACAGACACCCCAAAGCAAAGTACATATTCATTTTTTTTTTTATATTTCTAAACATGTCCCTTCTATTCTATTAATAACCAGTAGATGGCAGAGAAGGTACACAAACAGAGTCTATATAAGGCCACACACCATGTGACTGGAAATTAAACTACTTCCAGCCATAAAGTCAGTGGTCATATCTCATGCTGTTTGTGTGATTCTTTGCAGGTATGTACTCTAAATTGTTCCTAATCTGTATTAACCTGTCATAGAAAGATTCCTAAACATCTTGAGCAGATGCAGAAAAAGTCTCAGCAGATTTTATGCTATAGTTTTGCTGTAATTAGAAGTTTAGAACAGCATGTGTCAGAAACAAGTGAAAAGTGCATAAGAACATGAAAATACTGCATTAGTCAGAACAAATGTCTATGATAAACACTAAACCTTTCTAAATAGGTATATTTAAACCTGATTTATTGAAAATGGCATAGATTTATAGAAGCACATGTTTTCTGTTATTTAATATAGAAAAAAACCTATTGTATGTAAAGCTTATGTATTGCATCATACAGACATGCAATGTGCACCATCTAGTGGTTAAAAAAGAGTACTACCATGAAAATATTTGTATTAAAGCAATGCATTGCTAGTATGATTATTGCACACTTAAAGTGTACCAGAGAGATAAAGATAATTATCTATAACACTGAATAACAGGGATATATATGTTATTAAAATATAGTAATGTTCATTGTTATAACTACGTTTTAAAATACTTTAGTTAAAATCTGTATTATATATATTGTTAATGGTTATAAACATGTGACTATAAAAATGTAAAAGATGTATTGTTATGTAAAAATTAAACTACTTCCAGCCATAAAGTCAGTGGTCATATCTCATTCTGTTTGTGTGATTCTTTGCAGTCCACGCCAAGCTGATCACCTTATCTCATCGCGTCTACAATCATCGGCTCTCTTAATTCACATTTTGAGGCCGGTAACATTTTGGGGGCTCGTGTGCCGGGATTCGTTGTGTTACCAGTGAGAGGGAAGTGCGAGACAAGCGTGAGCCTGCTACAGAGCTACAAGGAGAGTCCTGAGTGTCGTCTGCCTCGTGAGTGCAAGTCTTCAGATTGCAACAGAGATGGCGTCTCCTCGTCGTGCGCTGATGTGGGATATCCGGAAACAAATTCATCTGCTTAATGAAGAACAGCTGCATAGCCTCGCTATTACGCTGGAAGATGAAAGAGACGTGGACGTTCCATCAGTGACTGGTACCAACGAAATGGAACTTGTTGAATTTATTGAAGACTACTTGAGAAGTGATCAGCTGGAAAAGTTGGAAGATCAAGGTATGTCTTACCTACTCATCATCCAAGACAAGATCAATGAACTAAAACTTAACAAGGAAAGTACACCAACTGTGGACATTGCAACCGCTGCAAAAAAAATAAGTAGTGGAACTGCAAGGACTGAACAGGTATCGGAGGTGGTGAGATTAACTGATGTTGTTGCTTTATTGCCACGTAGAGAATTTAAAATGCATGGTGGTGTAATTTCAGATCATGGTTCGGACATGAGTTACAGTAGCGTGTGCAGACAAATTGAAGAGGGTCTAACAGAAAAATTCCCTGAATCTGAAATTATACGCACAGTGTTGAGAATAATCAAACCTGGTAATTTTAAAGATATGTTGACTGACAAAGATGATCTTACTGTTGCTGAATTGAAAAGGTTTTTGAAGTCACATATGAGAGAACGAAGTGGTAATGAGTTATTTCAGGACCTTAGCAATGCTACCCAGCAAGAAAGAGAAACAGCACAACAATTTGTTTACAGGCTAGTGGGGTTAAAACAAAAAGTTCTGTCTACATCACAACATGATAGGCAAGAGTTTAACTATGACAAAAAACTGGTGCAAGGCATATTCCTTCATACACTGTATCAGGGACTAAATGAGAAAAATTCTAATGTTAGTCGAGATATCAAGCCTTACGTGTCTGATTTGACAGTAACGGATGACTTTATCATAGAGCAAGTCACCAGATCAGTTGATGAGGAAACAGAAAGGCAGAGACGCTTAAACAGTGCTCCTAAACATAAACCTCTTGCTGTTCATTCATCACAGACACCAGGGAATAGTGAAAAAGACACCTTGCAAAAGAGAGTTGAGGGAGATGTTAAAGCAAATCACACTGCATTAATGGAACTAACAACACAGGTCTCTGCTCTCACAAAGAACCTGGAAAAGATGATGAAGCTAACTCCTATTGTTGGAAACCAAATGACTAAGCCACTAACCAATGTTCAAGTTCCAGATACAACTCACTGCAAGCCCAGGTGTGATGATTGCATTAAACGAGAGAGTCAGAACTGCTACCATTGTTTCTACTGTGGTTGGACAGGGCACAGAGCGGTTGATTGCTTGAAGAAAAGAAGGCAGTCGGGAAACGACAGACGGTCACTGGGAAAGGGACAACCAGTGCCCACCTCAAATGATCTGTCCCATGCTAAGGTAAACAGGGTATTCACCCACCGGTCAACTAGAACACTCCCAAAAGAGAATGGATTCTCCAAACAACACGTAGCACAATTAATTGGAGGAAAATGCCTACTGTCATGTCAGATGAATGGTGTACCGGTTGACATGTTGATGGATACAGGAGCTCAGGTCAGCATTGTCGGGAAGGCATGGTTAGAAAAGTTTCTACCCAGCGTCTCCATTAGGCACATACAAGATTTACTTTGTGATGACAACTTATCCATTACAGCTGCAAATGGTTCTATCATTCCATTCATCGAATGGATTGAAGTCTGCCTGGAATTCGAAAGTAGTGGACATGGAAACTCAGCCATTTATGTGCCAATGCTGGTGAGTGACTGCTGTAATGACAATCCAATTCTTGGGTTTAATGTTATCGAAGAATTGATCAGAGAAAACCGTGACCGACCAAACAGCACCCAAAACCTGACTATCTTGCTGAGTGAAGCTATGAAAGTAAGGCCGCGTACACACGGGCGGACTGTTCGCCCAACCTTGTCCGCTGAACAGTGTTTGGGCGGACAGTCCGCTCGTGTGTGGGCTTTCAGCGGACAGTTTCAGCGGACAGTTGGACGGACAAAGTCTTTCGGAAATTCCGAAAAACTGTCCGCTGAAACTGTGTTTGAGCGAACAGTCCGCCCGTGTGTGGGCTTGTCCGCTGTACTTTCGAAATGAGCGGACTGTTCCCGCTCGGAAAGTCCGCCCATTTCGAGCGCGTGTACAGGTAGGCGGGGCCCGCGAAGGAGACGTCGCGGGCTCCGCCGCCTGGAATGGGCTTAAAGGGGAACCCCAACGCCGAAAAAAATCGGCGTGGGGGTCCCCCCAAAGTCCACAACAGACCCTTGTCCGAGCACGCTACCCGGCCGGCCAGGAAAGGGGGGCGAGCGAGCGCGCCCCCCCTCCTGAGCCGTACCAGGCCGCGTGCCCTCAACATGGGGGGTGCCTTGGGGAAGGGGGGGCCGCGCGGCCCCCCCACCCCAAAGCACCTTGTCCCCATGTTGATGAGGACAAGGGCCTCTTCCCGACAACCCTGGCCGTTGGTTGTCGGGGTCTGCGGGCGGGGGGCTTATCGGAATCCGGGAGCCCCCTTTAAGAAGGGGGCCCCGGATACCGGCCTCCCACCCTATGTGAATGAGTATGGGGTACAATGTACCCCTACCCATTCACCTGTGAACTAAAGTACAATAAAAAACACAACACAGAGAAAAAATATTTTATTGCACAGCTCCGGGGGTCTTCCGTCTTCGGGGGTCTTCTCGCCGGACTCCTCCGCTATGTGTGTGTAGCTCTTTTGCTAGCGGAGGAGTCCGGCTTTCTTCCTCCCCGCCGCCGGCCTCTTCTCCCGACTTCGGGGGTCTTGTCCCCCTCTTCGGTTCTTCTGCCGGGCCACCGCGCCTGGTCCGGTGGCCCGGTCTTCTGTCGCCGTCTTCCGTTCTTCTGTCGCCGCCTTCGGTTCTTCTGCCGGGCCACCGCGCCTTCTTGTAGCTCTTTTACAGGCGGTGGCCCGGTCTTCTGTCGCCGCTGTCGTCGCCGCCGCCGCCGCCTTCCGTTCTTGTTCTTCTTCTTGTTCTTCTTCTTCTCCTGGAGATGTTGACTCGACGAGCTCTCCGGCCGGAATGCCAGAGCCGCGCTGTGCGGTCACTTATATAGTGACAATGGGGCGGTGTCACATGGTATATGTCACATGGGTTGGTCACATGGGTTGATGTCACATGGGGACTATGACATCGTAAGGGGGCGGGGTCACCATGTGACCAACCCATGTGACATATACCATGTGACACCGCCCCATTGTCACTATATAAGTGACCGCACAGCGCGGCTCTGGCATTCCGGCCGGAGAGCTCGTCGAGTCAACATCTCCAGGAGAAGAAGAAGAACAAGAAGAAGAACAAGAACGGAAGGCGGCGGCGGCGGCGACGACAGCGGCGACAGAAGACCGGGCCACCGCCTGTAAAAGAGCTACAAGAAGGCGCGGTGGCCCGGCAGAAGAACCGAAGGCGGCGACAGAAGAACGGAAGACGGCGACAGAAGACCGGGCCACCGGACCAGGCGCGGTGGCCCGGCAGAAGAACCGAAGAGGGGGACAAGACCCCCGAAGTCGGGAGAAGAGGCCGGCGGCGGGGAGGAAGAAAGCCGGACTCCTCCGCTAGCAAAAGAGCTACACACACATAGCGGAGGAGTCCGGCGAGAAGACCCCCGAAGACGGAAGACCCCCGGAGCTGTGCAATAAAATATTTTTTCTCTGTGTTGTGTTTTTTATTGTACTTTAGTTCACAGGTGAATGGGTAGGGGTACATTGTACCCCATACTCATTCACATAGGGTGGGAGGCCGGTATCCGGGGCCCCCTTCTTAAAGGGGGCTCCCGGATTCCGATAAGCCCCCCGCCCGCAGACCCCGACAACCAACGGCCAGGGTTGTCGGGAAGAGGCCCTTGTCCTCATCAACATGGGGACAAGGTGCTTTGGGGTGGGGGGGCCGCGCGGCCCCCCCTTCCCCAAGGCACCCCCCATGTTGAGGGCACGCGGCCTGGTACGGCTCAGGAGGGGGGGCGCGCTCGCTCGCCCCCCTTTCCTGGCCGGCCGGGTAGCGTGCTCGGACAAGGGTCTGGTGTGGACTTGGGGGGAACCCCCACGCCGATTTTTTTCGGCGTTGGGGTTCCCCTTTAAGCCCATTCCAGGCGGCGGAGCCCGCGACGTCTCCTTCGCGGGCCCCGCCTACCTGTACACGCGCTCGAAATGGGCGGATTTGCCTCCGCCTTACGTGGGCGAGTCCGTTCATTTCAAAAGTTGAGCGAACTGTTTGCCCAACCTTGTTCGTCAAACAGTCCGCTCGTGTGTGGGCAAGTCCGCTCATGCAAATTTTGAGCGGACTGTTTGATGAAACTGTTTGCCGAACAAGGTTGGGCGAACAGTCCGCCCGTGTGTACGCGGCCTTAGACAGAGTGTAGCGAATAACATTGTCAATGCTGTCAGTCAAGCAACTGACCCAGGAGAAATATTCGATAGTCGTATGGTCAAAGTGGGGAAGAAGGGACTCCAGGTTAAAGGAGGCGAGCTCTGTGAAGTCAAATGCAGAATTAGAGCGTGGCCGAAAGGAGGAATCATGCCATTTGAACCACTTCCCGAATATCCAGTCGAGGAAGGACTTGAACTATTTCCTTCAGTGGTAGATGTGCCAAATGGGTTCTCTAAACTGGTGAAGATACCTATACTGAACCGTGCTCAACATGACATCTACCTTCCACCCAGAACAGTATTGGGTACCATTTCTCCAGCAGCTGAGATTCTACCATTGTCTCCAAACAAAGACGATGGAAAGGGAATTGACCAGAAGAAAAGGGTGTTTCATGTAAACCAGTTGAATCAAGTGGACACTGGAAATCAGCTACCCACTAACAAATCTGTTAAGTGGCACCCACCTGTCAATTTGGAAGATCTCTCAGAAGAAGAACAGGAGATAGCGAGACAAATGTTATATGATGAATCAGATGTCTTTGCTCGAGATGAGGGAGACATAGGATGCATCCCTAACCTGAAACTGAGGATAAATCTGAAAGATGAAACTCCTGTCCAGAAACGCTACAATTCGATACCGAAACCCCTATACAAAGAAGTGAAAGAATATATCCAAAACCTTCTTGACCGAGGTTGGGTAACAAAATCTTCTTCCGCGTACTCATCACCAGTTGTTTGTGTTCGAAAGAAGGACAGTAGCCTACGACTATGTGTTGACTTTAGGGAGTTAAACCGAAAGACTATCCCAGATAGACATCCACTACCCAGAATACAAGATCTGCTGGATAGCTTAGGAGGATTTACGTGGTTCTCAATCCTGGACCAGGGTAGTGCGTATCATCAAGGCTTTGTGCATGAAGACTCCAGACATCTGACGGCTTTCAGCACCCCCTGGGGACTCCTGGAGTGGAACCGTATTCCATTTGGATTAACGAATGCCCCAGCAGCTTTTCAGAGATGCATGGAGAATGTATTAGAGGGCATCAGAGACAAATGTTGTTCTCCATACTTGGATGACGTACTTTGCTACTCCAAAACTTTTCAGGAGCATGTCAATGATATTAGGCAAGTGCTTAGTCGAATGCGTGAGCATGGTATCAAACTTAGACCGAAGAAGTGTGAACTCTTTAAACGACAGATTCGATACCTTGGACGAATGGTGTCAGAAGAAGGCATAAAAATTGACCCAAAAGATCTTGAAGCGGTATTACATTTGAAAAGGAAAGAACCAAAAACAGTGGGAGGAGTCAGATCTTTGTTAGGATTCCTGAGCTACTACAGGTCCTTCATTCAAGATTTCTCTCGACTTGCTAAACCACTGTATGAACTTTTGCAGAACACTGAGAAAGAATCTGCTACATCCATCCCCAAAAACAATCGGAGGGAATCTATAAAGAAAAACGGGAACAAAGCACAAGTGCCATCTAAAACACTGATTCAATGGACACCCAAACATCAAGCTGTAGTATCCAGACTGGTGGACATGCTAACCAATCCACCAATTCTAGCATACCCTGATTTTGATTTACCCTTCGTCTTACACACTGATGCTTCCAATGAAGGCCTAGGTGCTGTACTATACCAACGACAAGGAGAAAAACTTCGTGTTATTGGGTTTGGCTCCAGAACATTGACTCCAGCAGAGCGCAATTACCATCTTCACTCTGGTAAACTTGAGTTTTTAGCTCTCAAGTGGGCAGTCTGTGACAAATTCAGAGATTACTTGTACTACGCTCCAACATTCACCGTTTACACAGACAACAACCCATTGACATATGTATTGAGTACTGCCAGATTGAATGCTGTGGGTCATCGCTGGGTTGGCGAGTTGGCCGATTTCCACTTCGATATCAAGTACAGGCCAGGTAAACAGAATGCAGACACAGATACACTGTCACGATTTCCGGTGGAACTCACGAAGAATCTGAGTGAGTACACAGAGCTTGTACCATCTGAGGTTGTGTCAGCTATGTGGCAAGGGAGCAAAGCTGTTGACGAAGAAGAGGCATTATGGGGGGCTTCATTGACTCTTCACTCAGAAAGTGATGTGGCCGAAGAATTGCTGAAAGGACAGACAATCTGCCCAATGACTCAGGAGAATATCAGAGCATTACAACAAGACGATACCAACATTAGAGAAGTGGTCTGGCTTAAGGAGAACGACTGGATTCCAAACCACAAGGAAAAGGAGAGTATGACCAGCAAAACAAGACGTTTGATACATGAATGGAATAAACTCAGAGTCGATGAAGGAATCCTCTACCGACACTCTGGAACCCGAAAACAGCTAGTTCTACCAGAAAAGTTAAAACCATTGGTCTTAAGAAATCTTCATGATGACATGGGTCACATTGGTACTGAGAAGGTAACCCACCTAGCACGTGAACGATTTTACTGGCCATTTATGCAAAAAGACATTGATGAATATGTGCTGAAGAAGTGCAGCTGCATCAAACGAAAGCGTCCAAATATCACCGAAAGAGCACCTATGGGTTCGATTACTACCAGTTCACCTTTGGAGTTAGTATCCATTGATTATCTTCACTTGGAGAAAAGCAAAGGAGGATATGAGTATATACTTGTAATAGTTGACCATTTCACACGCTTTGCACAAGCGTATCCAACTAAGAACAAATCTGGAAAAACGGCGGCAGAAAAGATCTTTCAAGATTTCATACCACGTTTTGGCTATCCAGAGAAACTCCACCATGACCAAGGAAGAGAATTTGAAAACAACTTATTTCAGACATTGCAACGATTGGCAGGGATTTCTCATTCAAGAACTACTCCATACCATCCACAGGGTAACCCAGTGGAGAGACTGAACCGTACTTTGTTACAGATGCTTCGCACCTTAGAGGAAGAGAAAAAGTCAGATTGGAAAGAACATCTTCCACATATGGTTCATGCATATAATTGCACCAGGCATGAAGCCACAGGATACTCGCCATTCTTTCTATTGTATGGAAGATCTCCTCGTTTGCCAATTGACCTAATGCTCAACCTAAATTTGGAAAAGGAATCAGAAAGTCAACCAACATTTACTCAGAAATGGGCATCTAGAATGCAAGAAGCTTACAAAATCGCATCCGAGAATAGCAAAAAATCATCTGCTAAAGGGAAGAAGTACTATGACAAAAAGATAAAAGGAGCACCTCTTCAACCGGGTGATCGGGTCTTAGTACGAAATCTCTCTGAAAGAGGAGGACCTGGTAAACTTCGTTCATACTGGGAAGAATCAGTACACAAAGTGGTAGAAAGAATCAAAGATGGGCCTGTGTACAAAATTCAGCCTGAAAGTGGTAAAAAGACTATTCGAGTACTGCACAGAAATCTTTTACTACCAGTAAATGACCTACCAATTGAAGGACACATTCCAAGAGTACCGATGAAACAAAGGCAATCAAGTAACAGAAAGGATACCAGAATGGATGTGGACCAGGAGGAGGAATGTTCAGATGAAGAAAGATGGTATTATCCTTATATACCAGAGACTACAGAAAGTCATGATTGTGTTGTGTCTCAACCAAACTCTCAAAACGTGCAGAAAATTCCATTAAGAGTTTCTGCTGAGGAGTTCTATCCTACAACTACCACACCCAATCTTGAACAAGAACAAAATGATGGAACAGTAGTTGGCGACCAAATCTGGGCTACAGACATGGTGGGACTAGACACTGCAGAATTACCCTCATTAAGTCAAAACTTACCTGTGAACCAAGATATGCAAATGGAAAATGATGTTGATGGAGAAGACTCAACTCCTGTCAGAAGATCTACCAGACATGTTAAGCCTAAAGAGATCTTTACATATGACACACTAGGTCAGCCAAGATACATACCAAGTCAGATTCACACCATACAAACTCCTACAATGCTAGCTACTCCCATGACATGCCAGGTAGTTAACGTAGCTCCTTGGTGGCAACAAGTACCTATTTGGGTTACTTAAATCACTAAATAGTGTTCAGATACCAATTGAGTTTAATGTCGGGAGCCATTAACTGAAGGAGGGGAGAGTGTGACGGACTGGGGTTTATATGGTCACAAAACAGACACCCCAAAGCAAAGTACATATTCATTTTTTTTTTTATATTTCTAAACATGTCCCTTCTATTCTATTAATAACCAGTAGATGGCAGAGAAGGTACACAAACAGAGTCTATATAAGGCCACACACCATGTGACTGGAAATTAAACTACTTCCAGCCATAAAGTCAGTGGTCATATCTCATGCTGTTTGTGTGATTCTTTGCAGGTATGTACTCTAAATTGTTCCTAATCTGTATTAACCTGTCATAGAAAGATTCCTAAACATCTTGAGCAGATGCAGAAAAAGTCTCAGCAGATTTTATGCTATAGTTTTGCTGTAATTAGAAGTTTAGAACAGCATGTGTCAGAAACAAGTGAAAAGTGCATAAGAACATGAAAATACTGCATTAGTCAGAACAAATGTCTATGATAAACACTAAACCTTTCTAAATAGGTATATTTAAACCTGATTTATTGAAAATGGCATAGATTTATAGAAGCACATGTTTTCTGTTATTTAATATAGAAAAAAAACTATTGTATGTAAAGCTTATGTATTGCATCATACAGACATGCAATGTGCACCATCTAGTGGTTAAAAAAGAGTACTACCATGAAAATATTTGTATTAAAGCAATGCATTGCTAGTATGATTATTGCACACTTAAAGTGTACCAGAGAGATAAAGATAATTATCTATAACACTGAATAACAGGGATATATATGTTATTAAAATATAGTAATGTTCATTGTTATAACTACGTTTTAAAATACTTTAGTTAAAATCTGTATTATAGGGGGGCGCATGCGCGGAGCTGAGCCGAGCGGTAATGTCGGCTTAGATCTCCGATTCCAGCGGGACTTCAGAGCCTGATAACAGCGGAGGTAACATTCTCCTCCGCATTTAAACATCAGATAAAGTTTGCTGATATATCTTAGGTCTCGTTTGAGACATTTTGGGGGCTTGTAGCTTTTATATGAAGCCAAAAAACGGAAAACTAGTGCCACCTCAGGGACACAGCAGAGCGCCGTTAAAACCATCCTCCTCTAAGACAGCTCACCTTAAAGCTACAATGCAGCCAGCTCCTCTTACTCCATTGTATAGTGAGGTAGCTTCATTAAAGGCACACAGACTCTCTAATTCCCCCTCAGAAATTGTCACTTCTGAAATAAAATTACTGGATATTCCTTCACAAAATGAAATGTCACCTCCTGTAACATTACAACAAATAGAAGAACTGCTTCATAATGCATTGAAATCTGCTGCAGACCATATCACTACAAGCCTTACTAAAGAGATTAGAGATTTGGGTCAACGTACTTCAGCGCTAGAAATCAGAGTAGATGATTTGGAAAATCATACATCAAATTTCTCCTCGGAAATTGACAGCCTTAAAGAAGAAAATACCACTTTACAAGATAAATTAGAAGATTTTGAAAATCGTGCGAGACGATCGAATATTCGCATTAGAGGAATACCTGAATCTGTGACAGACCTACAGACAGCTATGCTTGCCCTTTTTCAAGAACTACAGCCAACTATTCCAGCAGATCGCTTTGAGATGGACAGGGTCCACAGAGCCTTAACTCCCAAAAAACCGGAGGGTCCGCCACGTGATATTATCGTAAAATTCCATTTTTACCGCACTAAAGAACTAATACTAAATACAGCAAGAATTAAAAAATCCTTAATTTTCCAAGGGCACAACTACCAGCTATTTGCAGATCTATCTCAACTAACAATCAATAAAAGACGAGCATTGAAGCCTCTTCTCCAAATTTTACAACGCAATACTATAATCTATCAATGGGGCTTCCCTTTTTCGGTACGTTTCACTTACCAAGGCCACAAACACACTTGTCGCACTGCCAAAGAATTGCAAACTACTCTACAGAATCTAGGTCTGTTATATACCAAAAGAGACTATGCCGAATCAAGCCAAAAAACATCATCATCTCCTGGGAACTCTTCTTCTACCGCCGGAACTAACGAAAATCATAGCCCTCATAAGAGAAGCCGCATTCAATCCCCTATTCTAGATCCAGTTGATTCTATGGATTGAAAGATGCAATATGACAGGATTACATCCTTTTTTTTCTCCCTTTTTTGAGACAGGTCTAAAGACTTAATACCATCATTGTCTTCTGTCAATTCCCTTGCAATTCTAATAATATCTCAGCATAACTGTTTAGGATACTGTAGATATTATCCTTAACCTTCTTTAAACAACAAATCCAACCTACTTCCTTTGTTATCTTAGAGTATTTCTTTAATATATATATGTATTTATTTTATTTTATTTTTATGTGTATGTATGTGTATGTATGTGTGTGTATGTGTGTATGTATGTATGTGTATGTATATATATATATGTATATGTGTATATGTATGTATATATATATATATATATATATGTATATAAATTTTATTATTTTATTTTTTTTATTTTTTTTATTTTTTTATTATTATTATTATTTATTTATTTTTTTTTTCTCCTCAAATGAGTAACTGTTTTAATATGTATTGCTTTTTTACACATATTTTGCTATTTTTCAGATTCAGTAATGATAAGTTCATATAATATGCCTAGAATGCCTCCCCCCCCCCTTTTTTTTTTTTTTTTCTTTTTTTTTCTTGAGGTTGGCCTTTTATTTATTTATTTATTTTTTTTTACTCGTAGTCATTGTTGGCATTTTATCCAAATTTCCAGAATGTCACTTTTGACTTGAACATTCTTTCTTGAATTAAATTAAAGTTATTGGTTGAAAGATTACAATTTATTTGGTTGGCTCTTCGTGTTCCGCAGGGATGTTTCTTGCGCTCCCTCTGTCACTCTCGACTGTTTGTCCTTTCCGCGGACAGTCGACTGTGACTCATGTACCCTTGGAGGGAGATTTTTTCTCCCCCTAACGGATATGTTAGGAATGTACATTTGTTGTACCATATCTTTACGATATATATTTGTCATATTTTATTTCTTAAATTTTTTTATTTTTACCCTCTTTCCTCCCCTTCCTCATACACTCCAGTGGCAAAAATTTCTTCTCATTTTCCTTTTTCATACATTATTATATCTATATCTCCTCTAAAAATATGGCTCCATTGAACATACTTTCCCTGAATGTTCAGGGATTCAACATTCCGCAAAAACGAACTAAAGCCTTTCGTACCTTTATATCTAAAAAAACACATATTGTATGCCTGCAAGAGACCCATTTTACTACACAATCCACCCCCAAATTCTTTAATAAATCTTATCCACAAGTTTTTACAGCCTCCGCCTCCACAAAACAACGTGGTGTGCTTATAGCATTTCATCGAAACACCCCTTTTTCACTATTGAAAGAAATCAAAGATCCTGAAGGCCGATATTTGATCCTTAAAGGTCATTTACTGGATACCGCAATCACCATTGTATCATATTATGCCCCTAATAAACAGCCTAACGCCTTTTTCTCCCATCTATTACATACCATTGACTACCACAAAATAGGTACTGTAGTCCTATGTGGCGACTCCAACCAGACTATCTTTCCATTCCTAGATAAATCACCAATTCCACAGCTCCAAAGAAATGATAAACATTCTTTCTCAAAACTCATCACGAAATACAATCTGGTAGACTCCTGGCGTGAATTGAATCCTACCATGAGACAATTTACACATTACTCACACCCACATCGTTCGCTCTCAAGAATTGACCATATATTTATATCCACAGGTATGGTGCCAGAAATCCTAACTTCAAAAATAATCCCCTTCCCTTGGTCGGATCACAGTGCAATATTCAATTCTATGTCTTCATTAGTTCCAAGAGCAAAAGATTCAACATGGCTATTGAGAGATTTCTTAATCAAAAACCCAATATATAAAAACAATATTGAACTTGCACTTAAGGATTACCTACTAAATAATTCTACACCTGATGTTTCCCAGACCACTATATGGGAAGCACACAAACCTGTCATTCGTGGCATTTGTTTACAACAAGCCAATATATTCAATAGAGAACGAAAAACCCTTTGTCGCACCTTAGAAACAAATTTTAATTCATGCCATATGGCATTTCAACGAAACCCCAATCCTTCTTCCAAAGCAGATTTAGATAAAGCCAAATTGGAATTCGATTTATTCCTTACTGAATGTGCAGACAAAACCATTAAAAGATCGCAACATAACTTCTATATGAACGCAAACAAACCAAACACACTTTTAGCCAAGGTTCTAAAATCCTGCCATACCTCAACTAAACCTATTCGTCTTAAGACCTCCAGAGATGTATATACAAATAATCCACTGAAAATCTTAAATAAATTTAAATCACAATTAAAAGATTTGTACTCATCCGATAATGAGCTAGATCTATCCAAAGCAAATGATTTCTTCTCTCACATATCCCTCCCAACTTTATCCAAAACACAATTGGAAATGATGGAAAAATCTGTGTCTATTGAAGAGGTGCTTGAAGTTATCAAGAACCTGAAATTAAACAAAAGGCCTGGTCCTGATGGATTTTCTGCTCTCTACTACAAAACGTATGCAAATATCCTATCACCGGTTTTGATGAATACCTTTAATTCCCTATTGGAGGGTCATTCCTTCAGGAGGGAATCACTGTCTGCAATTATTTGCATGATACCCAAGCCACATACGGATGAAACAATATGGTCAAACTACCGTCCTATTTCTTTATTAAATCTAGACATAAAAATTCTGGCAAAAATTTTAGCCAATAGATTAAATAAGATTATTGGTAGCCTCATACATCGGGACCAAGTAGGCTTCATACCTATCCGACAGGCTGGCGATAATATCAGACGTGCAGCACTTCTGTCACATGCCTCTAAGGCACGCCGAATCCCAACCTGCTTTCTTTCCTTAGATATTAAGAAAGCATTCGACACTGTATCATGGTCCTACATGCAATTTACCCTTAATAAATGGGGCTTTGGTTCACACTTTTTACAATGGATTTCCGCATTATATCAAAATCCCAAAGCCTACATTAAATATGCAGGGTACAAATCAGATGAATTTAATATACAGAGAGGGACACGTCAAGGTTGTCCACTCTCTCCATTATTATTTGCATTGCTAATTGAACCACTAGCAGAAAGAATAAGAATGGAACCTACAATCACAGGTATAGATTTAGGTGGATGCCATCATAAAATATGCTTATTTGCGGATGACATCCTGCTATTTTTATCCTCACCACAAACTTCTGCCCCAAACCTTATGATTATATTACAGGATTTTTCGCTTATCTCAGGCCTTAAAGTTAATGTCCAAAAATCACTGGCGCTTAATATCTCACTTAACGAAAAAGTTAAACAAACTTTACAAGACTCTCTACCCTTTAAATGGGTAGTTCATAGTCTTCCATATTTGGGTGTCCAACTCACTCCTGATCCTTCTGATTTATTTGCAGCAAATTATCCAACTTTACTGAAACACATCACCAGTCTATTATCAAACTGGTCATCCCTACCGATCTCATGGTTTGGAAAAATTAACATTATAAAAATGACCATACTTCCCAAATTCTTATATTTATTTAGAACGCTGCCTATTCATATTCCTGCTTATTTTCTCAGATTGATTCAGCAAAAGGCGATACAATTCACGTGGGGTAAAATAAAACCCCGATGGTCTGGGATTCCCAGATTTTACATTATATTATAAAGCAGCTCAGTTGGCACAATTAACAAAATATCACTCGACAACGGAGATCCCTATATGGGTATCCATTGAGGCTATTGACTGCGACCCTTTTATTGTCAATAATTTACTATGGTTACAACCTGCAGTTCGCAAGACTTTAAAAAATCCAATCACTAGGCATTCCCTATCTTTGTGGGATAAACATAGGACTTCACATGGCTTACAATCACTGCATAACCCACTTCTTTCCTTCCATAAAAATCCATCCTTCTACCCAGCCTGGATATATCCTAAAACTTTTAAAGCCTGGTCTAAAGCTGGCATTACTTGCCTACATGATTTGGCAACATTGTCCTCGATACGGCCTTTCCCAGAACTATGTGATACTTCGGGGTTACCCCAATCTGAACTATTTAGATACCTACAAATTAAAAATTTTTATACTCCTTTCCTTAACTCTAGTGAAAATCTACAATCTATTTCCCAATTTGAAAAAATCTGCCTCAAAGAACCTCACGCCAAGGGTTGTATCTCTACAATTTACACTCAATTGATTACTAAATCTAACACAATAATACCTACATATACATCCACTTGGGAAAAAGATCTTGAGCGCACGATTGATCCCAAAACTTGGTCTCATATCTGGTCTAATACTAAATCTTCTTCCACAAACATTTTGGCAATTGAGACATCTTATAAGGTGCTTACAAGATGGTATTTGGTTCCTGCCAGATTAGCCAAATTCACAATTGATAATTCAGGCCTCTGTTTTCGCGGCTGTCCGGAACAGGGTACTTATATGCACATCTGGTGGCATTGTCCTATTGTGTACTCATTTTGGAAAAATGTTTTTCTGATTATCTCGAAACTATTCGATTGTTCTATTTCACCAGACCCAATGCTAGCTCTTCTTAATCTAAAACCAGATTCCCTCACACAGAACCAATTCAAACTATTCCTCACGTTCCTGATAGCCGCAAAACAGACAGTAGCCAATGCTTGGAAAACATCTGTTGTGAATATTTCAGAAACCAAAACTAGAATGAACCAATCTTTTATACATGCCAAAATGGATGCTTTAGAATCGTCTGTCAAAATTCAATAACATATGGAGACCATGGATTAGATACTATATGTCAGATAATTTTGATAATCGAACGCTCTTGTCATGGTAATTTATATATATATGTATATATTTTCTTTCTCTCTCTCTCTTTCTGGTATAATATTTAGCTATATAAACTATAATTTATACCTGGAGTTAAATAATTGTCTCTCCCCCTCCTTTCTGTCCCCATCTCCTTTTACCATTTTCTCTTCCATACTTCTTCAAAAAACCTTTAATTATACTACAGTATTTGTTATCTATATTGAAGTATACCTAAGGTCAGGATTTCGTTTTGCTTAAATATGTAAAATTGATATATTTCTGTCTTTTCTAGTTTATTGAGCTCCTGACATTTCAGATATAAATAATTGTATACTCTAGTCTTCTCTAGATTATATAATAACCACACTTTTTCTATTTATTTTTTTGGAATGTTTATTATTCCTCCTTGGTATTTTATTCCCTTTTTACTTAGATATCTGTAGTTATAATTTGCATGCATCTTCATAGGTTGTATATGATGGAGCACCCCTCTCTTATTTTAGTGGGTTTATTTTTACTTATTTCCTTTTTTTTTTTTTATATGTATTTAATTATTTTTTTTTATAATATTTGTACTTTAATGTTATATTTTAATATTTTTGTTTTGTCAAATATTCTGTATTTGTTGTTATTTATTATTTCTAAAATTAATAAATCTTTTGAACGAGTAAAACAATATGTATGTGCCTGAAAAGTGATTTTAAAGTCAAAGGAACAATAAAAAAAAAAAAAAAAAAAAAAAAATCTGTATTATATATATTGTTAATGGTTATAAACATGTGACTATAAAAATGTAAAAGATGTATTGTTATGTAAAAATTAAACTACTTCCAGCCATAAAGTCAGTGGTCATATCTCATTCTGTTTGTGTGATTCTTTGCAGTCCACGCCAAGCTGATCACCTTATCTCATCGCGTCTACAATCATCGGCTCTCTTAATTCACATTTTGAGGCCGGTAACACATGGGTCCTCATTCGTCTAATGTGTGTGCAACTCTCTTGGTGACGTTGCAGCACATTGCGGGTAAGTTTGGTGTTCCGTTAGCGGCAGATAAGACGGAAGACCCGAGTTTTTTGGGCATTGAGAACGATACTAGAGCTATGGAGTGTAGGTTGACGGGGGGGACAAGGTTGAAGGGCTCAAGGTGGACATCAGGAAGATGATGGAGAAGAGGAAAGTGCAGCGCAGGAGGTTGCAATCCTTGTTGGGTAAGTTGAATTTTGCGTGTTGCATTATTCCGATGGGCAGGGTTTTTTTACAACGTCTGTCGGCGGCTACAGCGGGGGTACGGTCCCCAACCCATTTCATCAGACTTACCAGGGAACACAAGGAGGACTTGAAAGTTTGGCACATGTTCCTGGAAATGTACAATGGTCGATCGGTTTGGATGGAGGGGGCGGTAAATAATTTCGATCTATAGTTGGTTACGGACGTGGCGGGATCCACGGGTTATGGGTCTTTCTTCCGAAGACAATGGAGCGCAGAGGCTTGGCTGGAATTTTGGGTGGAGACAGGATTTACTCGTAACCTGGTACTGTTGGAATTGTTCCCAGTGGTCCTGACTATAGAGTTATGGGGTACAGCATGTCAGAATTGAAAGATCAGGTTGAATTGTGACAACATGGGGGTGGTGCAAGTCATTAATTGGATATTCACATCATCGCAGCTGGTGATATGATTGCTGTGCCACCTCTTGTTGCGTTGCTTTCAATGTGTTGGTATTACATGTGGGGGGGAATGACTTGGGGAACTGATTTCTGATGTGAAGTGCGATTTTTTTGACACTTCGAGCGGCTTTCCTGAGGATGTAGTGGTGTGGTCAGATATAGTAGCAAGGACCTCATGGCGAATGGCGAGATCTGTGTTCAGGATCAACAAGGCACAAATTAAAGTATATAAGGCAGTGGGTAAATTTGTCATTAGAAACGGGGGATTGGTAGTGAGACACATGGAGTTGGAGATTAACATGGGGATGTACTTACGGGTAGACGGAGTGCACCTTTCTGCTGTAGTCATCGATTTATGGGCACTAGGTCTTCAAGATGGTATTGAGCGAGCCTTGCGGGCATGGAGCGGCCCTTAAGGTTAAGGGGTCTTCCTTGAGGGCTGGGTGGTGTCTTTGGTCTCTGATGGTGGTAGAAAAACAGATGTGATAGAAGTGGTGGGGGTCTCATCGGTGGTATGTGCCCCTCTGGTGTGTTTTCAGTGGAAGGGTAGGCTGGAATATGGGAATGGTTGCACTGCGGGAAGGGGGTTGTCTCCAAGCTGATAATACGGCTGGAGGCCTGGTATGGTGAAATATGGTCCCGCAGTGTATTGGTGGAAAGTTTAAAATGGAAAGTGTGAAGTTCGGGGTTCCATCAAAGAGCAACAGACTGGGAGTTAAAATTGTTACAAAAAGGTTGTACATATTTATACATATGTTGATTGGAAATTATTTAATATTGGATTTAATAGTTTATTAATAAAAGGCTTCTATGGCCAGTTATACTCCAAAAACTCCTGTGTGGTCTATTTCTTTATAAAAGGGAAGGTAAGATAGGGGTTTTGAAAGATAAAAGGGGTTATTTGCGAGTTGGGGATATCTTGCATATACTGGCCATGTCATTGCGGTGTGGGAAGAAACCAGAGTACCTGGAGGAAACCCAGAGGAAAACCTGGAGGAAACCCATGCAGGCACAGGGAAAACATGCAAACTCCAGTCAGGGTTATGGTTGGGATTTGAACAAGCCACCCTTTTTACTGCTAGGTGAGAGTGCAACACACTACACCACTGTGCCACTCAATATAATAATAATATGTCATAAAGGGGTGTGCCAAGCCACCTTAAACGCACATTCAAATAGCACACACAAATATATACACACACATATATATATATATATATATATATATATATATATATATATATATATATATATATATATACATATATATATATATACACACTGGCCACTTTATTAGGTACACCTGTTCAATTGCTGGGTAACACAAATTGATAATCACAGGGCATTTTTGGCCATCTAAATGTAGTGAAGACAACTTGCTGAAGTTCAAACCGAGCATCAGAATGGGGAAGAAAGGGGATTTAAAACGTAACTCCAGTTTTGTTGATAAAAAAACATTCCCCTCTGGGTGATCTCTGTACATTACAAGGATTATGACAACCTTTGTTGCAGATTCCTACCTTTTGTCATTCTGAAGAAATCCCTGTTTGTTTCTCTGTGCCGCTGTGCTCAGTGGGTCTAATGGGAGTGGTTTCATAACTGTCAGTAAGCTGTGCAGCTACAGAGCACTAATGAGGAAATCTGATGGGCCTGCATCCCTTTAGACATGTCTCTTTTGGAATTATCTCACCAAAAATGAAATTTTTCTTGCAGGGAATGCCTGATACCTGACTAGTATCTTAGGCAGACTTCTGGGAAATTGGTGAGCCAATCACACAAGCAGGAAATTATGTTTCTGGGGTGTGTTCAGTACATATTCTGTGTACAGAACAACTCCATGTAACCATATTGCATTGCATTTTCCGAAAATTACAGCAGCTGCAGATTGAAAGGGAAAGGTAATTTTTAATACCATTCAATTACAATATGATTAGTGTCGCAATTGTATACGATATATTATTTTTCTTTATTTGCTATTTTTTCCCCCACAAAAGTGGAGTTACCCTTTAAGTGAATGGTTGGTCTAAATATTTCAAAAACAAATAATCTGCTGGGATTTTCACGCACAACTATCTTTAGGGTTCCCAGAGAATGGTACGAAAAAGAGAAAATATCCAGTTGTGTGGACAAAAATGGCTTGTTGATGTCAGAGGTTAGAGGTCAGAGGAGAATGGGCAGACTGGTAACAGTAACTCAAATAACCACTCGTTACAACCATACATCTCTGAACAAACAACACATTGAACCTTGAAGAATATGGGCTACAGCAGCAGAAGATCACACCGGGTGCCACTCCTGTTAGATAAGAACAGGAAACTGAGAGGGGGCATGACCGACATGCAGTCAAGATGGGCACATAAGGCAAGAGCTCCTCACACCGGGCCGTAGTGTCCGCCCACTTCCAGCTGTCTTCCTCAACCCCGCTACACCTTCCTCACCACCTCTGACCATGTCTCTGAAGAGAAAGGATGACCAGCTCCCTGGCAAGCTGACAGCTTACATGTACCAGCCAGCCACATGGCGCAGCTGGCTCACTGATTACAACACCCGCGACTCTCCTCTCTCTGCAGTCTGCACAGTCTGCTCTCTCCCAGGACGGCCATAGTACTTCCCCATAACTCAGAATGGACTTCTCACTGTCTCCTCCAGGCACCCCTGTCTCCAACAGCCCAACCAAATTGTAAATGTGTCTAAACTCTACTGAGGCTAGCACTGAGGTGAGCCACATTTCTCCATTTTCCCCCACACTGCCACTGCAAGGCTCCAAACCTGACTCCATAGCTGCCTTTCCCACTGTGGGTCAGCCTGTGATGAATACTACACTAAAGGACATGCTAATGTCTTTGAGAAGTTCTTTACAAGCTAATATACTCTCTCTCATGCATAATTTTGGCCACAGCATAAAAGTATTAGAGGACAGAATCTCTTATATTGAAACATTGGAGACTTTATTACCACTGTGAATTAAATTATTGATGCTCAGGAGGATCAAGCACATGATACTAAGTGGATAAAAGATAAATTAGCAGATATAGAGGATTGGTCTCACCACAACAACATTATAATCCGCGGAATACTGGAATCGGTGCAGCCCTCTGATTTATCCCCATATGCGCGTGGCCTGTTTAAAGCTATACTGTCTGACCTGAAAAATATTAAGCTGATCGTTGACTGCATCCACAGGCTACCCAAACCCACTTTTCTCTCCGAAACTGTACCACGAGATGTGATTCTATGGGTCCACTTCTACCACGTAAAGGAGAAATGTATGCAGAAAACTTGAGCATTGAGCACTTTACCCAATCCCTACAGCCAACTGAAGAGCTTTGCGGACATATCCCAACAAACCCTGAATTGCCGTAGACAGATAAATACCATTACTAAGGTGTTGCGCAATCACCAGATCCAATATCAATGGATAGCACCGGTCAATATCTCGATTAGTTATAATGGCTTCAAGCACGCAATGGCTTTTGGTTCAAGATGGGCTACGTCTATTACAAGTCTAGGACATTATTCCTGATTCATCCGCCACTGTCCCCATGGAACAGAGCTCTGAAGGGAACCAGCAAGCTCATCCCTTACCCCAAAGATCCAACAGGCTCATGCTAATTAGAAGACGCAGGAATATCCAAATGAAGGTGGCCTGGTGTGATTTATACTCGGCCCACACTTGGTCTCAAGAACTCTTTACCCCCTCTCTCACATTCCTTGGCACTGGTCACGCCTTTTCGCAAGAAGAGTGATCTAGGTGTTGACCTAGAGTAAGTTTTCTTTTTTTTTTCTCTCTTTTATTACTTTTTTTTGTTGTCTCTTTAGTTTTACCATTGAAGCTACACCTGGTTGCTATTCACTACCTTCTGAAGTTTTTGCTCAAAGAATACCACTTGCACGTGCTTTCACAACTACACATTTGCACCCCACTGTTCTGGGGTATCTAAGGACAAGAACATCAACGATCCACAAGTCATTCTCTTTATGTCCATCATCATCACTACTTTCACATGACCATCAAGATCCTGTCAATCAATGTTAATGGCCTCAACCACCAAGCTAAGAGATCATCCATATGGAAACTTGTTGCACAATCCAAATGTGATATCATCTGTGACCAAGAAATGCACTTCTGCATATCCAATCATCCTTCTTGCACTAACATAACCTTTGCTAACATCCTTATGGCTAATGCCACAAACAAAAAGAAAGACACTCTGATAGCCATCAAAAACTCCATCTCCTTTCATCTGCAAACATGTGTAAAAGATCCATCTACTTCTTTCTTTAGACGCAGAGAAGGCATTTGATAGAGTCCACTGGAGATAGTTAGACCAGACATTGAGGACATTTACAAGCCACCTTCTATCAGCAATCTTAGCATTATATTCCTGCCCCTCTGCAAGTTTATTGCTCATAAATTGCTATCTACACCCTTTAACATTACAAATGGGATGAGACAAGGTTGCCCTCTGTCCCCCCTAATCTTTAACTTAATGATGGAACCACTAGCGGAAAAAATTGATCCATGAAGGAAATTAAGGGCCTCTCAATCGGTTCTCAAAAACACAAAATAAATTTGTTTGCAGATGATGTTATTCTCATTATGTGAAACCCTGTGTCTTCCCTGGCATTGGTAGGGAAAACTCTTGAAACTTTTAGCTATATATCTTATCATAAGATCAGTGCTTCTAAATCCTGCATACTTCCCTTGGGACTCTCCTCAGAGCAACAATTCTGACTGTGTAAGCACTATCCATATATCTGAGCTGATGATTCAATTTCCTATCTGGGAATTAAACTAACCAAATCAGTGACCTCCCTATTCCAGGCTAACTACACCCCCTTTCTAAACTGCCTCCCCAAGCACCTTGAAAATCTCTCCAAATTTCATCACACATGGTCCAACAGGCTTGCCGCTTTTAAGATGATTAAATTGCCACAACTCCCCTACATTTTAGGATCCCTTCCCATTCCTGCGCCTCCATCCTTCTTCACATCTCTACACAAATTGGTGGGTAAATTTGTATGACAGAAATCCAAAGCTAGGAGTTCCCAGTCCAACTTAACGAAACATAGATCTGTGGGTGGCGCAGGGTACATAAGTTTCAAAGACTACTACTTTGCTTCTATTTTGGTGCAACTCAATTCCTGGTTCAAGAGCAGCGCAGTCTGTCCTTGGAGAGATATGGAATCTAAACTAATCCCCATCCATGATTTAAGTATATGGCTTATAAGTAATCCTCACATAAAATCAAACAACTTATACATTTCCCCTACCATCTCTGCCTATGTGGCAGCCTTCAGCTACTGTATATCCAAGGCCTTTAAAGGCGACACACTCTACCAAATAGCTATACCTATCTCTGTCATATCTATACTGATCACAGGATCCTCCATACAAAACTCGCAAAGATTAGGAATAACACATCTCTCAGGCTTATATTCTGGTAAATTCCTCAAAACATTTTCCATGCTACAGGAGGAATTCTCCATTCCTACCACAGATTACTTTAAATATATCCAGATAGCACAAAAAATTTTGGTGGTACCTATCAAGCACTACCACCTGTATCAAAGGTATCTCCTTATTTTACAACCTATTAGATGCAAAAACAAATTTTACCAAACTACCTCTGATGTTAAAGTATGAAAAAGACATAGGCAGATCTTTTAACCCCTCCCAATGGACCATGACATTAGCGTCCAGCTACAAATCAACCCGTGCCTCACTTCTTTGGGAACTGATCTTTAAAATTAACCTTTGATGGTATATCACCCCAACTCAAATACATACTGGAGTGGTGGTCGGCCCCCCGTTGCTCTCTGTTGTAAAGATGTGACGTAGAGGTATACATGATTTCGCGTAGTGAGCCAATTAGTTTATATTGTAGGACTGAGAAAGATATTTGAACAAGACGTGGGGTAAAGGGTAGTCTCAAGACGGAGTTTTGAGGGTGGTCTGGTTTCATCTTAATGTTTTTGATGTGAATTTCCTTATTATCACATGTCATTTCATGTTACCCAGTTTGTCCCTGAATGCGATCGAATTGTTTCCAACATGCCCATTTGGTTCCGTATTTATCAGGAGTGTCTCTAGCTACGTGAATTAATTCTTCCAGTTCTGCTATTCTATGTATCCTTTGGAGCCATTCTTTAGTAGAAGGGGTGGTCTGGGATTTCCAATGAATCGGGATACATTGTTTGGCCGCATTGATCAAGTGGATGGTTAGGGATTTGCGGTATGGAGTTTGTGGCATGGTGGTGTGATGTAGAAGAAATTGAGCTGGGGTATAGGGTAGTTCATATGTTATCTTATGGTCTTTATTAACCTGTGTACCGTCTTCCAGATCGGTTGAATGGAGGGGCATGTCCACCAAGTGTGAAGTAGTGTGCCCCAGCTTTGTTGGCATCTCCAACAGTTCTCTGAAGTGGCAGGGTTCCATTTGTGTAATCTGTCTGGCATCCTATACCAGCGAGATAGTACCTTGTATCCATTTTCTTGGGTAGACACGTTTATGGAGCCTTTATGTATGTTTATGAAAATGTTTTCCCATTCCTCTGCTGTTAATGTAATGTCTAAGTCTTGTTCCCATGTAGCGCAGGCTTTAGAGGTATTGGGTTTGCATTCCCGAAATAAGACAGAGTGAGTCTGGGAAATTCGGTGGGATTGGGGTGTAGTCGAGGAGCACAATAGTTCAAAGGGTGTCAATTGTCGTGAGCAGTCTGTCTTCTTTTCTGTCGTTTTTAGGTAGTGGGATATCTGTTGGAACGTCTAAGCAGGTATAGGGGGTTTCTGCATCGTGGTGGCCAGTTGGGTGGCTGTTTTTGGACGCCTGTTTTCATAGAAGTGTGTCAACAAGATTTGTGGTTGTGACCAATGTTGTTGAAGGAAATTCTTGTGCATCCCCGGGGGAAATTCGGGGTTCATTTTCAGTGGCGTTAGTAGCCCTGGGATAGTAGATAAAGAGGTCTGTGTGCATAATTTGCGAATACATTTCAATGTTTGGGGCAAAAGTGGGTGTGACTTAATGTCTTTTTGGAAGTGGGAGGACTGGATCCAGGGTAGGGATCTGAGTGGTAGTTTCGTGAATGAAGTTTTTAGATGTACACAGTCTTTATTGGATGTGTGGATATTCCAATCTATTATCTTGGTTAGGTGTATTGCCTTGTAGTAGTTGAGGAGGTCTGGAAGACCTATACCGCCGAGATTTTTGGGTCGGGATAATTGGGAGTAGGTGATTCTGGGCCTGTGGGTACCCCACAGAAATTTGGTGAATAGGCTTTTATAAGAATTGAAAAAGGCATGGGGGAGATATATTGGTATAGTTTGAAGGACTTATAGCATTCGTGGTAGTATGTTCATTTTTAATATAGCGGCTCTACCGAACCAGGAAAAGGTCGGTTTGTCCCATTGTTTTAAGTCGAATGTGAGCTTCTGTAATAAGATTTGGTAATTCCATGCGTAAAGGTCTTTTAGGTTAGTCGTAAGTTTTATACCTAGGTAAGATATGTGATCATCGTTCCATTGAAACGGGAAGTTAGCTTTGCAGTGAGTTATGGCATCAGGGGGAGGGAGATGTTTAGGGCATAGGATTTGGTGAAATTTATTTTGAGATTAGAAAGTAGATTGAAATTTCGGAATTCGCTCAAGAAGATCGGGATTGTTGTGTGTGGGTGCGTAATAAATAACAAAATATCGTCCGCAAGTGAGGCAAGATTATATTCTTTAGTGGCTGTCTTGATACCTTTTATGTCGGGGTTTTGTCTGACTATTTAGAAAGGGCTCGAGGGTGAGTATAAAAAGGATTGGGGATAGGGGGCATCCTTGTCTAGTTCCATTACGTATGGAGAAGGCACTTGACAGGGTATTGTTGACTCTGAGCTTGGCTGTTGGGTTTTGATAAAGACCAATGGTTTGTAAAACTGCCTGCATGTAGTCCCATGCTACCCTGTTGAATGCCTTCTACACGTCAAGGGATAGGAAGAAGCCCTTTTGCTTGGAGTCTGTAATGAGGTGATGTAGATTTATAGCTTTAATGGTGTCAGGGACAAACCCCACTTGATCGTTTGCAATGATTGTGGGCGAGAGGGGGAGGAGCCTGTTGGCCAGTATTTTAGCGAATATTTTGATGTCCACATTTAGTAAGGATATGGGCCTATAGTTGTCAGCTTGTGTGTGATCTTTGTCTTCTTTAGGAATAACTACAATGTGGACCTCAAGCATCTCAGTTTTGAGGGGGTTGGTGTTGGACAGGGTGTTGAAAGCTTTTCTGAAAGGGTTTTGTAAGATGTCGGTAAAGGTCTTGTACTAGACTGCTGATCGCCCTTCAGGACCCGGGCTTTTGCCAGACTTTGTTTGCTTGAGTGCCTTATCCCATTCTAGCTGGGTAATAGGGCCATCAATTTAATTTAGGAGTTCTGCAGTCTGGAGCTTAGGGCAATATTTGCTTAGGAATGCTTCAATGTTTCGAAGTCTGGTCTGGTTGGGGTGAGGGGGGTTGTTTGTCTCATCAATATTATATAATTTGGTGTAGAATCTTTCAATTTCCTGTGCGATCTCTGTGTTCTTTGTGTATGTGTCACCTGTGGGGGAATGTAAGCTGTGAACGGTGTATTTTGTTTTTTTGGAGTGAAGGGCTCTGGTCAAGAGGCAACTGCTTTTATTGCCGAATTCATAAAATTGCTTTTGGGATAGCATAAAGTTTTTCCTGATAGTTTTGCCTATCTCTTCCTGTATTGATGTCCAGACTTCCTGAAGTTCATTAAAAAAAGTTTGGGAGGCTAGAGTACGCTTATGTGTGGTTTCTAATGTTTTAAGCTTGTCAAACAGTTGTTTGAGGCACAACTTTTTTTCCCTCCTAATTTTGGTAGTTATCTAGATCAATTTCCCTCTTACCACACATTTGTGGGCAGCCCATTGGGTCAGAGTGGACGTGTCCGGGGTGTCGTTATCTGTAAAGTAGTCTTCAAGGCATTTCCTTATTTCTGTCATGTTTGCTACGTCGGTTAGGATAGTGGAGTCTAGTCGCTAAGTTTGGGTATGTGTCTGTGTTTCAGGTAATGTCAGTGAGATCGTAATGGGGTGATGGTCTGACAAGGTCATTGGCTCTATTGTCGCTTTCATCAAGTATGTGAGGTCTGGCTGGGTCAAAAATAGGTAGTCAAGTCATGAATATCTATTGTGAGGGGCTGAAAAAAAGGTAAAGTCTCTCTCTTTAGGGTGTAGGGTACGCCAGGTGTCATGGAGAGAGAGTTTTTGGAGGGTCAGTTTTATTTGGCGGAGGGCTCTGTATGGGAGGTGGGAGGTACCTGTTGAGGTGTCTATGAGTGGGTCTAATGGGGCGTTGAAGTCCCCACCTAACAGTAGTATGCCTGATTGGAACGTGGTTAGTTGAGTGGAGACTTCCCGGGAAGAAAGGTACTTGTGCTTTGTTGGGACTGTATATATTAGCAAGAGTTATAGGTTTGTTGTGCCATGTACCTTTGAGGAAGACGTACTTACCTTGCTCGTCAATCAGTGTATCTGTGATTTGTATGGGGATATGTTTGGACAGTAGGATCGATACACCTTTAGTTTTGGAGTTTGGTGTTGTTGCATGGTAGCTATGGGGGTAGTAATCGTTAGAAAGTTTCGGTGTCTTTTGGGAGCTGAAGTGTGTCTCTTGTATGAAGTCTGCTTTCATGCTTTTCATGTTAGTTAGTAAAAGCTTTAATTTCTCTGGGATATTTAAACCTTTTGTATTCAGGGAAACAATTTTAAGTGTGGGACAGATGATTTTAGTATGAGGCGGGGCCATTCTGGGTGAACGAGTCGTTTACAGTCAAGAGATGGTTTGAATAGGAGAGCAACGGAGGTTAGCTGAGAGATCGGTGCAAAAAGGGAAGGATGGGTAGTGGTGAGGGGTGGAGTAAGGGAAGAAAGGAAAAGGGAGGGATCGGATAGATCGGGTAGGTAGCTCTATGAGAGCTAAGTTAAGGCCAGCTGTGTAGGTGGGGGTATACACAGCTGGATCGAATTTATAACTACTGGGGTCGGGATTAACTTACCAGTTACACCGGACAGAAATTGGTCCAGTGGGGGTCAGGTAGATCTTGAAAAGATCCCTGTGGGTGAGGTTGGTTGGTGTCAAAGTCAATATGAGTATGTTCCCATGTTCCTGTGAGGTCAATGAGCCAATGTATGTGACAGCACAGTATAAGTAGAAGGTGTAAGGTGTAGTGGGGAGAACTGGGTATGATGCTTCTGCTTAAGCTCGTTAGGCGAGTGGGATGTCATGTCATCTCAAAAGAGGAGGACGTTTGGAATTCTATAATTTATTGTGTATGTGGCCATTCCGGTTGTACGCAATCGTAGGAGAGTGGACCGTGCGTTATGAAGCGGTGGTATATATACATCCGCCAATAAGAAGCAGGGTTGTAGGGGGTGTTTTCTTGGACATCTCTGATTAGACATTTGAGATAACAAGGGGATAAAGTAAGTGGGTGAGTAGGTGTGTATGGGAAGAAAGATTGTTTCCACTTCTTCCATTCACAATCAGTGATCTGTCTCTTCCAGTAAATGCATAGATAACCATTTTGATCAATTGAGATTAAACAGTGTTAAGTTACTATTAATCGAAAATAGCCATAACTAAACGAAAACTACAGTTATGTCAACGAATGTCTCCACACTTTCAGCATTGCATAGGACCTTATCATTGCTCCATTCCATGGGTTGTCTCCTTTCCCTCCCCCCCTCTTCCCCCATCCATCCCACCTCATAAATCGGGGGGCGATCGATCACTCACTAAAATCGGGGAGTTGGCGACTTGGGTATCATCCCATGGTAGGAGAGTTTTTATTTCAGGCTTTTGAAGGTTGTTAACGTACTCCCGTGGGCTGATATATGGTTGAGTCGGTAGAATTTAAGGCTGGATGGCCAGGATTTCTCAAAGTTGGACATTCGAAATAGCTATATGTCGCGCGGCGAGTGATCGGTCACCCCGAGAGCAATACTTGAGTAACTATTACCTGTAAAATATACAAACTGAAGCTCGCATAGAGTATATGGTGCAGTTGTATGTTGGTTTGCGGCTGTGGTGGCAATAGACATGTTAGTCCCCTGTTGGTCCTGTGTCGTCTGACCTTACCTCCCACAGGGGACAGCGTTCAGGGTCTATGGGTGGTATAGAGTAGAGTCAGCAGTTCATCTAGTCCTTTTCTGTTGAAGAGCAGGATTTGTGTCAAGTCTCTCCATTATAGGGGTTGAGTCTATCGTGGCAGAAAGAGGGGTGTACTCACCAATCATGCTGATGCATTGTGTACAGTCCATCGCAAAGTTTATTCTCCCATTTTAGGGTGGGAAATACTTCATAGCTGTGTCTCCTGCGACTCATATCTGCGGTGATCGTGTGCTGTGTCAGCATGGTAGGGGAGGCATCGGAGAAGGAGAAGGCAGGTTGCTGGAGCCGTTAAGGCAGTTCATATGTAGTGGGGGTCCTGTTAACCTGTTCATAGTTGTAACCAAGGTCGTGTGGGGAGACATCTGGTGTCAGCTTACGATCTTCGTTGTTTCCTGAAATCTGGAGATGCTGTGGGACTGTTGTTCCTCAGGTTGCCCGAGGCGTGTGGAGATGCAGGCTGGGGATGTGATCTGCGTCGGCGGCTGATGCTGAAGTTTCCTGCTTCGGCTACACCTTCCATAGATTCAGCTGTATGCATTGTGGGTAAGCGAAAGTCGCTGTACCAGTCTGGTACGTCGACTATTGCTATGTTGAGGACGGTACAGAAATGTTCTAAGTCCTCGGGGACTCTGAGGTTCACTGTGTGACCACTAGCTGAGGCTGATAAGCAAAAGGGGTATTTCCATGGGTAAGCTACTGCTCTCGCTCGTAGGACATCCAGTAGTGGTCTCAGCTCTCTTCTCCTTTGAAGGGTGATAGATGACAGGTCTTGGAAACATTTTCTGCCCCTTGGTGTAGTATTCTGCCTCTTCCTCTCGCTTTCCTCATTATCTCTTCTTTCACAATAAAATCTGTGAGACAACATATCACTGTGTCCGGAGGTATCGCTAACAGATCATTGAAGATTAGTGACAATGTCTGGATTAACTGTGTCGGGTCTATAGATTCAGGGAGGCCTCTCACTCGTAGGTTGCGGCGTCTCCCACTGTTGTCAAGGTCCTCCAGGTGTCGGTTTATCTCCCTGAGGTGGACTCCGATATCTGTTGCACTTGGCAGAGCGAGGCGTCATGGCGGGCCTGCATTTCCTCTACCTCTTCCACCCGTATGACCATAGATTGGAAGTCTGTGCGAAGTTCGGATATGGCCGCAGATAGCGCGCTTTTAATGTCCGCCGCTACTGCCCGTAAATCCGCTATGCTCAGAGCGGGAGGTGCTGGAGGATCAGAGGATTGGGCCTGTGGGCTGCGGCTCCTAGATCTGTGCACGAGTCTGCTTGCTGAGGGGGCCTCGTGTACCGCGGCCTGAGTCTCTTGCATGGCGCCTCTGAATCTAGCTCGGAATATCTCGGGTATATGTTGGCTGAGCGGGGCTTCTTGGCTCCTAGGTGATCTGGAGCTCGCCGGGGGGATATTTTGCTGTGTACTCCCCATGATAATCGCCAAGGAGGGTGTCTTATCGGCAGATTGCTGGACCTCTTGGAACAGGAGATCAGAGTCAAGCGCCCATCTTCTTCAGGCTCCAAGCCACGCCCCCATTACGTATACTTAATGTACTTTTACAGCAACCATTGTTGATATGCCTCATTTTGCATTTCTTTCTGTGTATTGACTAAACTCAAAAAAAACTATTGGAATTAAAGAACAGGAAACTGAGGCTACAATTCGCACAGGCTCACCAAAATTAGACAATAAAAGATTGGAAAAACATTGCCTGGTATGATGATTCTCGATTTCAGCTGCGACATTCAGATGGAAGGGGCAGAATTTGGTGTAAACAACATATAAGCATGGATCCATCCTGCCTTGTATCAATGGTTCAGGCTGGTGGTGTAAAGGGGTGACAGACGCATTTCAACTACCAGCACACCCTACAGGGGTACTGTTACATTTGGGGGCTCCTTCTGGGACCTTATGCTCACAGGTAACCTTCTGGCCGATGATTTGATTGAGGGGACGGAGTGACTGTGCCTATTGTGTCCAGAATGCCAGATACCAACCGTGGTGGTCAGTGCATGGATCTGGTGCGGTCATTGCGTTGAACCGATTGCATGGCTTGCATCCAGCCAACAGGAGCCACAAAACTACAATGTGTATCTACAGCCAGGACTGTGCCGAGTGCCACCGTGGAAGTCCCGGAAGGCTGGAGTGGGCCTGGAATCATCGCCAAAAGGTAGGGCGAAGCCTGAGCCTGGCAACTCCCCTGCGAACACCAGCAACATAAGGGAAGAGGAGTCTGTCATGGCCTGCGGCCTGGTAGGGGACCTGGTGACTGTAAGTACTGCCCAGCAGGTACCAGTAAAAGTCCTCGAAATACCCCTTGCTAGCCCCATTTTGAAGTGGCCAGTGTTGGAGGGAGATGTCTCCTCAGGTGAGCCAGAGGGAGAGGACGAGGATAGGGCCATAGATTGGGGTTCCCTCAGACTGCAAGATGAGTTTGGGTTCCTGGAGGAGTTAGCAAAGTGGTAATTTCACAGCAGCAGCTCGGAGGAGGCATGGGAGATGGGAGATGGGAGATGGGAGGCTCTCAGGTCCTGGAGGTCAAGTCCAAGGGAAGAGATGTGCCAGACTTTACGGAGGCATAAAACATTTTCTAAACAGACCTTCCGCCACCCAGACCAGAGCAGCTGAATTCAAGCAGTGGGTCAAGCGGTCCCATGATGCTTGTGTCCTGCTGGGAAAAGGTAAGCCCAAAGAACTGTCCAGGTTTTCCAGGTTCCAGCGGGAAGTTCAGCGCAAAAGTCATTCTGGAGTGGGGTCAGGACTACCCTTTTGTCCCTGCTGACACTATGGACATCATGAAGAACTCCCGGGGGTGAGTGGGAGGATGACCCGGTGTGGGAGTACTTGCACATCCCTAAGCCTTTGCAGGTGCTAGAGTATGAGGAGATCTGGGCCTGATTGAAGGACATTCAGAAGGAATGGAGGCTGGGAGAGCAATCTACAAAGAAAGAGTGGTGGTCATGAAAGCAGGGACTGTTGGTGTGTACAGCTCACCATTGGAAGTGCCACATGGACTGCTGGAAGGTTGCAGACTATGTTTTCCCCCCTGATTTCTGCAGGATTGAGGCCAGCCTTCCACCCCGATCAGAGACAGTTGGATGGACATTCCTGCTGATGAACTCTAGGTGAGGTCAAAGTCCTGACCTTAACTCTTTAAGGAAGCTGATAGTCTGGGGAGGGGCCCCTCCCACCAGGAAACCCAAAGAGAACTGTTTATTTTTCATGCTGTGTTTTCCACCTTCTGTTTGTTTCTGTCAGCAGGCCAATAACCCCCTCCTGACAGAACAAAAGAAAGAAAAACGTGTTTTGAAGTTGAAGCATAAGGATTTGATGTTAATTTTTCCATCAGCAGGCCAATAACCCCTTCCTGACAGAAAATTATGCAAATGTGTAGATAGTTACTAGTTCAGTATGGATTGCTGTCTACTCGATTCTGGATGGAGTCAAGAAATCCTGTGTGCGGGCAGAGGACATCCCTTGGAGGTGGGGGGGGGGGGGGGGTTGCTCTGCTAGCTCATGTACAGTGTTTATGTGGTTGACATTAGCTAAAGGGGCCTGTAGTTAGGTTGTGAATACTGTGAAGTACTGTATATATGTAAATACAAACAAATGTCTCTATTTTTTATAATGATATTTATTTGTGATTTATCAGTTAATTACCTGTCCCCTTCCAAAACTGTGTCCCACTCACCTCGAGAGGAGGCAGCGTTGATAAAACGCTGCTTCAGATCGAGGCAAGGTGGATATTTTACTTAAAGGCAACTTGTTTTCCCGGCTTTAATGAGAGCCTGAGTTATAGATAATTTCTTTGAATAATTAAATACGTACAGTATCCATGTACTTTGTATAGCCTCCTCTGGGTGTTTCCGCAATGTGGTGGGGTGTTGAGTTTGTGTTTTTATTTTTTATTTTATTTATTTTTATTTTTTTTCTCATATACATTTTTTTTCTTTCATATACATTTTTCATATATATTGAGATAATAAAGATTTTAAATTCAAGTAGTACTATGTTTTACAAAACAAATTCTAAATAAATATTTATGCTTTTTGCCCCTCTTATGCCCAGGGCTTTAAGGTTTGATGTTCCTATTCCGCAGCCATTCCGGTCTGTGTCTGCGGTTTGGGTCCATTGACAATTGGTGATGGGTTCTGCCTTCCTCCTGACCCTTTCCTCGCAGCCCCTGTCTAAGTGCATTATCGCCAGCCCTGTGGTTGCACAATTGCGGTATTTATGAGAGGACATACGGACACCCAAGGGTATTCCTGGGTGGCCCTCTTTTTCCACCGGGATGCCCGTGTTTTTGACAGTACTGACGACTAGTCCGCATAGTGAGTGTTTTCATCTGGTTGGTGTTTTGCTTGGTAATTGCTTATAACACCTTAGCTATACATCTCCATTGCACACATTGATTTGCTATCGGTGTAGTGCGTAAGGCTGAATGTCATCACTACAGCCTTATGGGAAATGTAGTTCCGCTCCCTTCCCCTGCCTCCGGCGCATGCGCAGTGCTGTTAATGGTGTCCGCATCGAGCCGGTGACGTCAGACGCCGGCTCGATGGACGGGGGCTTTATAGTCCGACACAATTTCGCTCGGCTCAGTCACGGAGGAGCCGCGCACGGGATATAGACGGGTTGATACTGATAGTAAGTGTCGGATAAAGCTGTTCATTATGCTTTCTTTAATTTTCTAACCCTCGAGGAAATAATTAGATTTATCTCCTCTTTTTTATATACTTTAGACACCTGCCAAACAAGCTGAATGGCTTGTGGGTGCAATTGTGCATCACTGCGCTCTCTTCATCCTTAATTGGCTGTATGTTATTTTGTATCTTCTCATTGACTCGAGTGGAAGACAAGATATATTGTTGCTTTTGGTAATTAGTAAGTATTTTCAATATTACTAACTCACTTTTAAAGTATGTTTCAACCTTTTTTTACAAGTCAGCTGCGGTTTAAATATTTATGATTCAATTGGTAACCATTAAAGTCTAAACTGCTTAATTTGTTTTGGGGGCTTTCTGCCCCTATCTCATAATTATTATGTCAAAATATAGAATGCATTGATTCATTAGATTTTTTTTAAAAAAAACTAGTGCATACCTCTTTTTTTTTTCGTCCCCTTATTACTGTCTAGACTGGACCTTGTCTATGTCCTCTTTGCTGCACGTCCGACTATCAGATACGGTGCTTTTTGCACTTTTCTTTTTTAACATCGAGATGGGTTCTTTTCTGCAGGAAATAATAGTTGTGGAGTGAGGGTAAGCGCCCTTTCCTGTTTAAAGCTCTGGGCATACTGGTTATATTGATATGTATTTTTGTTCTTTATTTATTCCAATGTATTATTGTCTACTAATTATTTTGTTTTGATGTTATTCTATTGCTAGCTTGTATATCCCCTGAGGAAGCTATTGTGAAACATGTCGGGATAATCGGTTACAAGCACTTTAACTCAACTGTTACTCGGACCTGTTATCATATGTAACATTTTTGTATATTTAGCAATGTTGCTTTTTATTGAATTGTTAAAATAAACATATTTTTTTGAACTTTTTGGAAAACCTCTTTTCTTGAATAAATTCAAAATATTGCACCGTCAAAATCCCATTCTCCTCCCATTTGGGTTTTCCCAAAAAATCTTTGTGTATTTTTATGAGATGCCCTTGCTCCTGGGTCCAAGAGACATTTTTTTGTAAATTTCCCAGCTAAGGGAATAGCTGGACATTAGGGGTGGTGAGTGTAGCACCTTCTAGTATGCTAGAAGTGTATAGAGATTGTTAGAGTAGGTCAATTTCAGGTTTGGCTGGCTTTCAGGTATTGACTCAGGTAGAGTGGGGTGACTCAGAGCCAGCATCACTAAGGCCTCCTACTTCTTTCCAGAACATGCTAGAATCTTGTGGAAGGGAAGGAGGAGAGGACCCGCTTGGAGTATTCTGAGGAGCCCTGACCAATCCCCAACTTGGATTGGTAGGGGGCAGGCCACCTTAGATACTCAGGGTCAGCCCAGCTGGTGAGGAGTAGTTCAGGTGGAGGCTGGAGATGAAGTGCTAGGCTGTAGTGGCCTTTGAGGTAGCTTCCAAGTCTGGGGGGCTGACCTTGAGCCTGGGCTCGGGTGCGGACAGGACCCTCTCAAGACATATGGAGGTGTCCTGGACAGGAGGCATGGGACCATAGAGAGGACAGCCGGAGAGCACTGCCGGCAAATCTCCAGGAGGAACTACAAAATACAGCCAGGAGGGCTGGTGAGTGCCACACAGTCAGGAGAGGACTGGGGTGCACACCTGAGAGGACTGCAATCTGGCATGGGTGCAGAGCCAGTGGAGAGGACTAAGGTGGCAAGGGCATTGGAAAGAGGCAGCTGCAGCCAGGAGGGGGCCTAAAGAGGGGGTGCTGGGATCAGTAGCCACGTGGACAGCTAACATTAGGACTACCTATATTTTTGCTACACCATAGGGGCCTGAGGTCTCTGCCTGCAAAGGGCATTCGCTTTGGGCCTGACTGCGTCAGTGTGAGGCCTACAAATCAGTGCAGGCGGTTCCTGGGAGTGATAGTCAGCAAGCAAGTTTTGTGTTGGAGGAAGAGAGGAAGTGTATATACTGGAGATGTATGTACTTCTCAAGTCCCTATATCTGTTTCTACAATTAACTTAGCATCTCATAATTACCCTATGCCCATCCAAGTTGAATTCCCCTAAAAAAATGTAGCGCTGGTATTTTTAATACCGATGCTAGTGTTTTTGTAAATTTAACTTTATCTGAAACTGCACTTTGGTTCAGACTAATTATGCTAAAGTTCTTCTGTACCAGTTTGGCTGGGCTAGGTTGTGCTAATTTCCACTTGACCGTGGGTGTCGCTGTCACCACCGGTAAATGTATTGGGTACCCCTTTTACTCAGAAACAGCCCAGTGGGAGTGGTCTACCCGCTGTGCATTCTGGGTAAGGGTACTTAAGGTATTGACACCATTTTCTGGGGTTGTAGTTGGTTCGTTTTCCTGACCTCGTGGCCCTCCTGGCCTGAGGTGTGTGCTGCCTGATTCAATGTCTTGGGGCCAGCTGGCCTGAGGCTCTGCAACTGAAAGGTAGGCCCAGAGGCTCTGGGGCCTACTGATCCAGAGATGATCCTGTGCTGTCTTGCCTGCGGGGAGAAGCCGAGCGACTGGGGAGGACCGAGCAATAAGGCTGGTGCCTCATGGAGAAACCCGGAGACTCAGTTGGAGGATGCATCCTGGGTTGTCTACCACAAGTATCGTCGGGTTGGCTGAAAGAATCAGGTACTGTGGGGAAACTCTTTAATTTTGCAACCAGAAGCTTATTGTGCCTTACTGTGGCAGAGGATTGCATAACAAGATCGCTAAACTTATTAAGTCTGTGGCAGAGACTTTGAGCATCTCACCAGCTGCTAGGTCAGTGAGAGAGGCCTATCCGGTGATTGCTAGATCCAGCTTGTGGGAATCATTTGTCCTCTGGATCAAGGAAATGCCTTTAACCCACAAAACTACAAAGGTACCTGAATTCCCCTTATCCTCTACCCCTCTATTGCAAAAGTGTGTGTTTTTGTTAAATAAACACCCAGAAAAAAGAATAAGTGTCGGAGCTAATATTCTTTAACCATTTGAGATCCGCGCTATAGCCAAATGACGGCTACAGCGCGGATCTCCTTTTCCGGGACGACGTCAATAGACGTAGTCCCGTGTACGAGCGTCCATGAGACTCGCCTGATCACCGATCCGTGCAAGGGGTCGATCCCGACCCCTTATCACGTGATCAGCTGTCAGCCAATGACAGCTGATCATGTGATATAACGGAGCCGGTAATCGGCTATTATTCCTCCTCGCGCTGACAGCGCGAGGAGAAAAAAAAAGCCGATCACCGGCGGCCGTGATCGGGACATCAGTCCCGATCACGGCCAGCCCTGCTAGCGCCCACCTGCCCCCTGCCAGTGCCCACCTGCCCCATGCAGTGCCACACTTATTAAAAGTAAGTGCCCCTGTCAGTGCCACCCAGCAGTGCCCGCAGTGCCACCCAGCAGTGCCACCCAGCAGTGCCACCCACAGTGCCCACAATCTGCCTCAAAGGTGCTGCACCCCAGTGCCACATATCCGTGCCCATCAGTGTCATCTACCAGTGCCTAGCAGTGCCGCCCATCAGTGCCCAGCAGTGCCACCTATCAGAGCCACCTATCAGTGCCACCCATCAGTCCCATCTATCAGTGGTACCTATCAGTGCCCATCCGTGCCACTCATCCGTGCCATCTTATCTGTGCCCATCTTTGCCCATCAGTGCCACCTTATCTGTGCCCATCGGTGCCGCCTTATCTGTGCCTATTAGTGCCCACCAGTGCAGCCCATCAGTGCCCACCAATGCAGCCCATCAGTGCCCACCAATGCAGCCCATCAGTGCCCACCAGTGCAGCCTATCAGTGCCGCCTAATCAGCGCACTTCAATGAAGGAGAAAAATGACCCGTTTGCAAAATTTTATAACAAACTATTAAAACATGATTTTTTTTTTTTTGCATCTTTTTTGTTTGTTTAGCAAAAAATAAAACTCCGAGCTGTAATTAAATACCACCAAAAGAAAGCTCTATTTGTGGGAAAAAAATGATAAAAATTTCATTTGGGTACAGTGTTGTATGCCCGCGCAATTGTCATTCAAAGTGCATCAGCGCTGAAAGCTGAAAATTGGTCTGGGACTGAGGGGGGTTTAAGTGCCCAGTAAGCAAGTGGTTAATCCACTCTATAACGGGACCCCTAAGACGGACATAGTGAGCAGGTGAGGTAACGGTAAGCCCAACAAAAACCAGCAGCTCCTTCGGGGATTAGTGCTATAAAAATAACAAAAACAAATGCAAGGACTGTTTTCTGTTTGGGGAGTGATTTTAATTGTGTGCCTGGCTGGGCACCGTGACCGGCACACTACAACTACCAGCAGCTCCTAAGCTGAGGGATGTTCCCAACACCTTGTTGAATCTATGCCACAAAGAATAAAAGCAGTTCTGAAGACAAAAGGGAGTCCAACCTGGTACTAGCAATATGTACCTAATAAAGTGGCCGGTGAGTGTATATCTTCAAATTATTATGTTCTTAATGTAAAGCCGAATCTCATAGGCCATTATCATCTCTTTACTTTCATTGGATAGCTAGCTATCTATTTAATAAAAAATAAAATATATATATATATATATATATATATATATTGTATGTATTATAAAACACATGATTGTAGTGAAACTACTAGATCCGTTCTGACTGATCTGAGGAAGGGCGTGAACAGATGAGCCTGAAACGTAAATCTTTGTCTGAACGATGCTTGAAATATTCTTGTCTTGAATGACTTTCTTGTGATGTAACTTTTCTTGAAGGATTTGATAAATAAAGAAAATGATTTTTAAGTGCAGCAGCCTTGGAACTTTATTCATATATATTAGGACGGCGGGAAGACCTGTTTGCTGGCATTAACTTCAAAACTGGGTCTCTTCCACGCTACAAATATATATATCTATATAGATGTATGTGTGTAGGAAGGCGGGCGCGGGCCCATCTGAATTTGTCTCTGGTCCTCGTTTTCCTGTCGTCGTTCTTCTCGTGTTGGAGAGGCGTGTCAGGCCTGTGTAGTTCCGGTTCAGTCGTGTAGTTCCGGTTCAGATGAGACGTCAGCGGCTCAGGGTTTTTTTCCGACAGCACGGTAGCTGCTGGCTACTCTACAGGGAGCTTTTTGGCTGGAAAGGGAACAAAACATCAAGGATCAAGCCATATAGTAAAGTGCAGCTGTCCAGCTGGTAGCCAAATTGCCATACATGGATATTGGGCCTCTAACCATTGTATTTTAGTCTAGATTCTCACATGTGTTTGTTGTGGGGCGCATGTATGTGGCATGGCAGTACGATCATTTGAATGGGCCGCTGTAGCTGTGGGAAAGCAGGGAAGTTCTGACCCATTTCTGAACTGCAGCTACGCATTTTCCATGCATGGGAAATATGTACCATGTTTTTGTAAGGTGGGAGTAATAGTAAGTATTACATTGACAGAGGTGTTTCATGGGTACATGTCACTGAGGTGTGGCAGGTAGGGGCATTTCAGTAGGTTATGGTTTTGCTTGGTTATGTAATTTCCCTGTTTTAATATCATGGAGATTGTGATGCCCAAAAAAAAGAAAAAAAGGGGAGGGTTGTGGGCATATGTGCTCCAAGTTCCCGGTTGGAGATCACGTGAGACTTGTTACTGTTATACTTCATGTTTATTATCCTCTAGGGTTTTTCTTTCATTGCCAGATGGTAGCCTCTTGTTTGCTTGTCTTTTTTTATTTCTGTAGTCTTCTTTTTTGCGTGACCTTCGGGACACAGGGGGTTCATCATTTTCTTGCGGTTCAAGGTTGTTGCAGGTAGGTATGTTATTAAATCACAGAATTTTCTTTTGTTCACAATCATGGGTAGGTCAAGATTTCTCTCGTCGGGTATCACGGCGTGATACCATCGCTAGCTTATCTGTCAGGTTTCATGGGTTACAGTGGGGGTGATTGGTTAATTGTCTTATACAATGACATGGCCTCTCACCCATCACTCGCACATTTTTTTTCAAGATTTCATTTCTCTCTTTATCTTTAACAGGGCAGGTTTTTTTGATCTGCGTGACCTTTCACCACTTACCACCCTTTGTGTCTACTATCAGCCGGCACTCATGGTCAGCTGGGTAAGGGTCACACAGTACACTATGTGATGCCAGGAAGATCAAGGAAATGTAAATGCTGTAATCACTGGTTAATGAACACCACAGTGCACATGCATAAAAAAGCGCCCAATCACGTAGAAGTAGATTCTGCTTACCAAATGGCAAGCATTAACCACTTCAGCCCCGGACCATTTTGCTGGTCAAAGACCAGACTACTTTTTGCGATTCGGTACTGCGTCGCTTTAACTGACAATTGCGCGGTCATGCGACATGGCTCCCAAACAAAATTGAAGTCCTTTTTTCCCACAAATAGAGCTTTCTTTTGGTGGTATTTGATCACCCCTGCGGTTTTTATTTTTTGCGCTATAAACAAAAATAGAGCGACAATTTTGAAAAAAATTCATTTTTTTTATCTTTTTGTTATAATAAATATCCCCCCAAAAATATAAAATTTTTCCCTCAGTTTAGGCCGATACGTATTCTTCTACATATTTCTTGGTAAAAAAAATCGCAATAAGCGATTATTGATTGGTTTACCCAAAAGTTATAGCATTTAGTTTTATGGCATTTTTATTAATATTTTTTTTTTTACTAGTAATGGAGGCGATCAGCGACTTTTATTGTGACTGCGACATTATGGCGGACACATTGGACATTTTTGACACATTTTTGGGACCATTGTCATTTATACAACAATCACTGCTACATAAATGCAGAGATTCCTGTGTAAATGACACTGGCAGTGAAGCGGTTAACTAGTGGGTGGTAGTGTAGGGGTTAAGTGTTCCTAGGGGTGTGTTACTAACTGTGGGGGGCTGGGCTTTAATTTAGTGAACACTCATCTCTGCTCCAATCATATGGAGCAGAGATCAGCGTCACTAGTTGCTAGGCAGAATGGAGAAATGTTGTTTACAACGGCACTTCTCCATTCGGCCGCTCCGTGAGACGATCATGGGTATGTCCACGGCGATCGAGTCTGCGGGACCCACGACTGGACTCACGGGGGTCCCGACCAGCACGCGAGAGTGCCGCCGGCTGTGCACTCGCGATGGCAGGGCGGCATTAAAGATTGGACGTACCTATACACCAATATGCCTGCCCATGCCATTCTGCCGACGTACATCGGCGTGCGCTGGTCAGGAACCGGTTAAAGGCAATTGGCTTAACCCAGCCTGGGCCTTTAAGCTTGCAGATGACCAAAATGCAGGATGCTAATCGGGTAAAGTTATATATTTTGTCCGTGCACTCTCATCAAATGCTCAGAGAAAAGAGAAGAACCGCCATGGTGTAGTATATTCAAATCTTAATGGATTTATTGATTAAAAATTACACTTACAATTCCGTAGTATTGGAATGCATAAAAAGAAAATGCCGGCCGGCATACACAAACGGAGCCCGTCCTCCTAGTCAAATAGCATGGTGACATTACTACGTGCCTTCCTTCAGATGCGTTTCGTCATCAACAGATGTTATCGTTCCCCATTGATAACGTCTGTTGATGACGAAACGCATCCAGGCAGGCACGTAGTGACGTCACCATGCTTTTTGACTAGGAGGACGGGCTCCGTTTGTGTATGCCGGCCGGCATTTTCTTTTTATGTATTCCAATACTACAGAATTGTAAGTGTTAGTGTAACTTTTAATCAATAAATCCATTAAGTTTTGATATACTACACCATGGCGGTTCTTCTCTTTTCTCTGAGCATTTGACGAGAGTGCACGGACTTTGGGACAGACTAAATCTATAACTTTACCCAATCAACACCCTGCGTTGTGGTCATCTACAAGCTTAAAGGCTCAGGCTGGGTTAAGCAAATTGCCTTTAATGCTTGCCATTTGGTAAGCAGAATCTACAGCTACGGTGATCGGGCAATTTTTTATGCATGTGTACTGTGGTGTTCATTAATCAGTGATTACAGCATTTACATTTCCTTGATCTTCCTCGCATCATGTGGGTTTTTATGGACTCAATTGCATGAAATTTTGTAGCGCAGCTTTTTTATTCCTATTGACATCCTGTGTTATCGCACTGTATGCTGCTGCTGTTTATGGTTTGTTTGTTGTATTGTTCCAACGCAGTTACACCCCCCCTTTTCCTACACAGTACACTATGTCCGGACCACCTCCACTGGGAAGTCTCTCACGGTGTCCACTACTACACGAGTCAATTTTGTCTCAGGTTGTGGTTCATTTCTTGAAACCTGTGTTGTTCATATTCTAGCATTTGTTCCCAAGGGCATCTTTGGTATGCTCATGTTCCTTTTTGTTCTGTAGTTTAATTTCTACATAACTGCAAGGTTTCACTGCATGTCTATCAGGACCCAGGGGTTTCATTTTTTTTCTCCAAGTTCCAGCATGTTTCAGGTAGGTATTGTTTACCTTAGCTACATTGCATCACCACATGGCTAATTTAAGTTTCACGGCATCTTTCACCGTCACTTGGTTACCTATCATGTTTATAAGTATGAACGGGTTGATCGTTTTTAATTGACTTGTGCGGTGGCAAGTTCGCTCATCCATTTCACATACATCATACATTTGCATTTCTCTACTCTGATTTCTTACCTGACACATTTTCGGGTTTTCAGGGCCTGAGTGTACGTTTTTAATTACCTGCCACACCTCAGATGACTCGGCTTCTTTCCATTTCACTTACTGACACGTTTTCAGTTCATTGTTTACACGAATGTCACTGGCTAACCACTTGCACCATTAAAAAAAAAAGGGGGGGGGGGGGGGTTATCATTTCATGGAATAAATCACTCGCTCATCATTTCAGTGTCACATACCGGCACGTTTTCAGTCCGGACGTTTCATTTACTAATTCACTATTACCTTATGTCAATTAGGTCATGTCTCAAGCGGCAGACATTGAGGATTTTGTGTCCATCCCTCCTTCTCTGGCTAGGGGTTGCGAACACGGCAGTATGCCCTCCCCGAGGTCCATGACCATTCCCAGATTGATGGCTGAACTACAGCACAGGGGTATCTCTTACCCAGCGTCCGCTTACAAAGTGGAACTTTGTAGACTCTTGTTCCCTAGTGTATCAGGCTCTGTTCCTGAGCAAGTCACCCTTCGTTCAGTCGGGTCATCACTCACGCAGATCCACTCCACTCTGAGTTTATTGGCAATGTCCTTTGAAGAATTTTGAGCCAGGGTTGAGGTCTTAGAAAGCCCTTCATGCCTGGCTCCGAAGGCACCTGTCGTTCCCAGCATGTCAGCAGTCTCCATATCACCTTTGATTGTGCCATTGCCACAAGTAAAAATGCTAGATCGCTGTATGTTACTCCAGATCATTTAATCCCGGCTAATATTAAACAGGACATTTTGAATGGTAAAGATGTCAATTCAGCTTCTCTGTTGATAGCGGCTCATGACATTGCTGACAGTAAGTCATATGCTTGCGGTGAGGTCTCGGTGGTAGTCAAGACTAAGGACCATAGGCTTATCCTCAAGCTCTCCATTCCAGATTTTGTTCTAGCGTTCAACATTTTTAGGGATGTTGTGTGCTCAGTTAGTACACAGAGGAGGGAGGAGCCTGATCTTTACCTTTATGCTGTAGTGGAGTTGGGGCAAAAATACGGGGGGTCAGCTTTTTATGATTATCATTGTTCTTTCTTTGCTAAGGCTGCAGCTATTTTTTTCCCTGCACCAGGTGATGACTGACTGGATTAACGTGGATACTGAGCTATTTTGTTGCCATTTTTCTCCTGTGTGTGCCAAGTGTCAGTCTTCCACACATACTACCTATTGGTACCCTCTCATGGGGCCCCCTGCTGTTCCAGGTACCTTCAGGGCACCATCAAGTTTGTTACCAAACCCAGCTCAATCGACTCCCTTTGACAAACTTGGCCGCCCCATTCAGTTTCTAGGCAAGTTACAGATCTGTAATAATTTTAATCATGGCTCGTGCAAATACAGCCAGTGCTGCCTGCTACATGTCTGTGCCAGCTGCTATAAGGCACACCCCAAATCTGCCTGTTCACAGAAGCAGATGGAACCCTCATGACTAAGCCTCATCAATGTCCCTTTCTTACAGGCCTGTCTGTCTTCCCATCCTACCCCCACGTTTTGTCAGTTTTTGGTGGAAGGGTTCACACAGGGTTTTCACACAGGTTTCATTACATTACCTCAGGGCACGTTTGAGTGTAAAAATCTTTTGTCATCAGTGGCAGACCTAGAGGAGGTGGACTTGCTGCTTCAGTCTGAGCTGGACAAAGACTTTGTCATAGGGGCCTTTTTCCACACTGCCTTTTCATAATTGGAGGGTCAACCCCCTTGGCTTGGTTAAGGGAAAATTTTCGAATAAACTTCGTTTGATTTACGATTTGTCAGCCCCTCATTGTTCGCATGTGCCCAGTCTGAATTCCTTAATTCCGTCAGAGAAGTTTTCCCTCAAATATGCATCTGTGGACTAGGCAATCCAACATATCATCTGCATAGGTAGGAATGCTTGGTTGTCCGAAGCGGACATTTCAGATGCTTTCAAGCCTCTTCCTATTTTATCTTCTCTCTGGCAGTGGCATGGCATTAAGTGGAGAAGGGTGTATTATTTCGAAACCAAGCTCACTTTTGGGTCCAATAGCAGCCCTTGGCTTTTTGATGTATTTGCGGAAGCAGTTGGATTCTAATTCAAAGGGAACTCTGTCAGGAAGTTATCCACTATTTAGATGAGTTCCTTCTGATTGAGAGTTCAAGCCGGGGGACACACTAGTCTGCGGAAGCTTGTGGCCATGTTTTCTGCACTTGACGTGCCTTTGACAAGTAAGAAAATGGAAGGCCCAGCTACCACTCTGACTTTTTTGGGGATTGTGTTAGATTCTCAGTCCATGCAGGCAAGTCTGCTAGCAGATAAGTTGGCAAGGATCAGGGATCGGATCCTTGGTTTCTCTGTTTCACAAGCCATTTCTAGGAAAGATTTGCAGTCACTGTTGGGCATGTTAAACTTTGCCATGAGGATAATTCCCCAGGGCAGGAATTTAATTTCACAGTTGCTGGCATTGCTACCCTCAGCTGCTGACTCCGATTCCAGGGTAAAGTTAGACGCAGTGGCCTTTTCTGACCTGCACATGTGGGATGAGTTCTTCCAGGACTGGAACGGAATTTCCATGTTCATTCCTGCCGTTTCTGTGTCTTCTTTTCAGGTCATCACTGATGCTGCAGCCAACAGAGGCTATGCTGATATTTTTGGCAAACATTGGCTGTCAGGACCATGGTCAGATGAGCGTCAGGCAATTCCTGGGTTCACTCAGATGTCTGCCTTGTTTGAGGTCTACCCCATAGTGGCAGCAGCCCAGGTGTGGGGTCACTTGTGGACAGGCAACACTGTGGTGTTCTGCACAGACAATCAGGCAATTTCTGAGATCATTAACAAGGGTAGGTCGTGTTCTCTGCACATCATGTCTTTCATACGCAAACTCGTTTGGTTATCTCTTCAGTTTAGTTTTCACATTCACTGCAGGTTTATCAGTGGTGTACAGAATTCAGCAGCTGACGCTCTATCTCGGTTTAATTTTCCGTAATTTTTTTAGCAAGTTCCAGACGCAGACAGCTTTGCCACGCCTTCCCCACATTGCTTACTCCTGAGGATGGATTAGAGGCACACTGGGCGGGTGCCTTAGTATTGATCGACAGGTCACTGTCTGCCAACACAAGAAAGGCTTACAGCACAGCCTGGAAATCTTTTCAGGTTTTTCAAGCACTATACCATAGGCCGGATTGCTTCAATAGCCAATACCTTTTGGCTTTTGTAGCCTACTGTCATTCCTGACTGAAACTGTCTCACAATACTATCAAGTGATACTTGGCAGGTATCCAGCATTACATTTTCCTACGACATCCTGGTAGGCCTTCAGTGTTTGTAGCTCATTCCATTAAAGCCATCCTTAAAGGTACTCAGAAATGCAACCCCCCTAGACCTACTAACAGGCTTCCAGTTTCAGGGCACGTTTTTCGGGGCATGTCAGATATGTTGTCTAGGTCCCCTTTTGGGCAGCTGCCTAGTCTTGTGCTCAAGGCAGCTATATATTTAGCCTTTTATGGGTTTCTTAGACTGGGTGAATTTACTTGTACTGGAGCTAAGTCCCGTACGCTTTCCATTAGGCAGTTAGGCAGGTACTCTGACCACTACCTGTTACACCTGGATGCATGTGAAACACAGCAAACAGGTGCTGGTACCGATATTAGGTACTTCAAGATCGGTCCTGGTTGGTGCCCAGTTCAGTTTTGGATATACTAATGGCGCAGTTGGCAGACAAACCCAGGGATAGTTCACTTTTGCCGTTTCAATGGGCTCTTACCTCAGCACTTTTCATCAAACATTGCCGCACCCTCTTAGGGAATCTGGGGTTGGATCCCAAGTCTTACTCGGATCATTCTTTCAGGATAGGGCCCACTTCTGCTGCATCTGGCAAGGGGGTCCCTGTTCACATCATCAAGAGGTTAGGCAGGTGGAGGTCATCATGCTATGCCAGGTACATTCCGGAGTGACTCATTGAGATATCTCAGGCATTCATATATTTGGCTGAGTAACTGTGATGTCTCTGTTTCAATAAAACCTCCTTTACATACCTATCCTACTGTCTTTCTGTCTTTATTTTTGCCCCCTTTTAGGCATACTGCCCTCGTGACCATCCTTGGTCACTTTCCAGCTCTTCTATTTCCTTTCCCTAGGTATCCACAAGAATCTCTTAGTACAAATAAGAAGGCGGGGCGCAGTCCCGCCTGAATTTGTGGGAGGAGCCTCACCTTTAAAGGCATGCCCCTGGTCCTCCTTTATTTGTCGGCATTCTTCTCATGTTATCCCACCCACTCATTCCCTTTATTTCACTACTTCTTTATTTCTAATCACTTCTTGGGTATGCCCCCTTTTAGGCTGACCTCATGACCACGGCACACCCCAGGTCACTTTCCAACTCTCCTATTTCCTTTCCCTAGTTATCCAAAAGAGTCTCTGTTTACAAATATATATAAACACACACACTATATATACTGTAAATATAGGCCGTAATGATATAGTGCAGCTTGTACACATATTTGCAAATGTTATGTAAAACCTCTGTTTTTAATTTTTAATTTTACCAGACTGCTTTAAACTGCCAAATCTGCAAAGCTATGCAAAGCATACAACTAAACGTACATTTTTTTTTTTTTTTTTGGTAGGATTAAGAAACTCGGTAAGCACACAATGGGAATTTTTCACACTGGAGATGTGTCAGATGTGAATATTTCAGTGTCATGTAGTAGAATAAACAAAATCAGCCTGCACAGACAGACAATGATGAAAAATTACAAAACAAGAAGTCAGCAATGTGCCAGTCATGTAAGTTCTGGCTGGAGTCATCTTAACATTATTGTAGCGCTGAAGCAGACATACTGAGAATTTGATAAACAACCCCTCGGAGAACTATAATTGAATTACACTGAAATCCAAAGCTCTTCACATCGCATGGCTGAAAGGAGTCTTTACACATTACATATTGCTGACTGGGAACATTGAGATTTAACTCGTCGTTTTCACAGGAATATATGTATTACTACATTTGTGTGATAGTACTCCAGAAACATTTCACATGAGCCACAACAAATGGTGCCTCTTTGTTGCATGGTTTTAACTATTTGTGAACACACAGGGATGAGATCTCTGCATTCTGCATGCATTGCAGATGTATTATAATTCACCGAATGCAAGTAAAAATTAGAAAGGGTCCATGGTTGCTCTGTGTTATTAAAAAGGCTTATTATGGTTCATTTACACACATGTGCAGCAATATTAGTATTTTTCTTTACTATAGGAATTGCCTTCTTGATCAGATGGGCAATCACATTGGTTTAACCACTTGCCCAAAACCAGCCCCGGAGCATTTGGCCTTCCAAGGCACAGAGCACGTTTTGCGATTTGACTACATCGATTTAACTGACAATTGAGTGGAAGTGTGACGTGGCTCAATAACAAAAGTGACTTCCTTTATTCCCCACAAATAGAGCTTTCTTTTGGTGGTATTTGAGCACCTCTGCGGTTTTTGCTTTTTGCGCTATAAACAAAAAAAGACTGACAAATGAAAAAAAAAGCATTATTTTTTACTTTTTGCTATAATAAATATCCCCAAAAAATATATATTTTTTTTTTTCCTCAGTTTAGGTCGATACGTATTCTTCTACATATTTTTGGTAAAAAAAATCACAATAAGGCACCTTTCACACTGAGGCATTTGTCAGGCGCCACCGCGCTAAAAAATAGTGCCTGTATAGCGCCTGAAAAAAGCGTCTCCTTTCACTCCAGTGTGAAAGCCGGAGGCCTTTCACATTGAAGTGGTGCGCTAGCAGGACGGTAAAAAAAGTCCTGCTAGCAGCATCTTTGGAGCAGTGAAGAAGCAGTGTATTCCTCACTCCTAAACCACTCCTACCCATTGAAATCAATGGGGCAGCAGGCTATACTGCTGGCAAAGTGCCGCTGCAGATGTGCTTTGCGGGTGGTTTTAACCCTTTTTTGGCCACTAGCGAAATACTGAATATTTTTTGGCCACTAGCGAAATACTGAATACCGCCACTAAAAGGATGGTAAAGTGGTGTTAAAAATAGCGCTGCTTTATCGCCGACCCCCGCACCTCCCCAGTGTGAAAGGGGCCTAAACATTTATTGATTGGTTTGCGCAAAAGTTATAATGTCTATAAAATAGGGGATAGTTTTATGGCATTTTTATTAATATTTTTGTTTTTACTAGTAATGGTAGCGATTAGCATTTTTATCATGGCTGCGACATTATGGCGGACACATCAGACACTTTTAGCACTATTTTGGGACCATTCACATTTATACAGCGATCAGTGCGATTAAAATTGCACTGATTACTGTGTAAATGTGACTGCCAGTGAAGGGGATAACCACTAGGCAGCACTACAGGGCTTAAGTGTGTCCTAGGGAGTGATTCTAACTGTGGGTCGAGGGGCTGTGTGTGACACAACACTGATCACCGCTCCCGATTACAGGGAGCTGTGATCAGTGACAGTGTCACTAGGCAGAACAGGGAAAATTCTTGTTTACATAAGCATTTCCCCATTCTTTCTCTCCATGAGATGATCGCAGGTATCCCCGCGGACATCGAGTCCACGGGACCTGCGGTCGGACTCACGGAGCTTGCCCGTGTGCGCCTGCTATCCAAGCCTCGTGAGATCATGTACAACAACGTGATTTTGCGCAGCGGACCCAACCTGCCGCAGTAAGACTGCGGCGGCTGGTCCGCAAGTGGTTAAGGTGTCTGAAAAGTGTTCCACTCTTCCTCCTCCTTCTCCTCCCCCCTACTTTATATTTATTATTTATTTCTGTGGGGGGGGGGGGGGGTACCTGATTCTGACAGGTACCTGCTTCCCCACTTCTGGTAAGATCGTCATGGCAATCAGAGAGGATGTTTGGCAGGGACGTGCAGTCAGGGGAGGCAGGTGAGGCAGGTGAGGCAGAGCCAGGAACATAAAAAATAAAATTCTTTGAGGGTCGTAGCTCAGCGACCAGGGGTCACTCAGACCCCAAATTAGGGGGTGGGTAGCTGAAGTCCTACCCCACCACTGGTCAAAATTTGGGGCTCCTATCATCTATGGTTCTGGAGATTCTAGGCTCCTTGTGCAGCTGGTCAGAAGCTAAATACAGAGCAGCCAGTTTAAATGCAAGCTGGCAAACTGCAGCAGACTGAGAGGATGAGCTCATAGTGACTCTCCTCACTGTTTGTCAGAGGTACTGAGCTCAATGGACAGCTTGGAATCTTGGACCAATGGTAAAGTACCATTGGCCCAAGCTGTTAAATAAAAATGCTGCAGTGGAGGCTGGCCTCTCACTGCAGTGTCATAGAAGGGGGCATGTTAAGAGGGAGAATAATAATCTGCTGCTACTGAAAAGGTACAAGCTAAATCATATATTATGCTATATGTCAGTGATGGCGAACCTTGGCAGCCCAGATGTTTTGGAACTACATTTCCCTTGAGGCTCATGCACTCTACAGTGTAGTGGAGCATTAGGGGAAATGTAGTTCCAAAACATCTGGGGTGCCAAGGTTCACCATCACTGCTATATGTTATAAGATAATAATTTATTATTTATCTATTTACTGTGAAATTACTGGTTTTCAAGTTATAGCTTCAAACTTCAGTGATTTGTCTGTTAAGCCACCGGCTTAAATAAAGTTTTTGAAAATATAGTAAATTACCTTAAAAATAATATATAATAATTATTTGTATATTACTTACTTATGGTAATTAACCCCTTGCCACCCAGGCCAATTCTGACACTTCTGTCCTACATGTAAAAATCATAATTTTCTTGCTAGAAAATTACTCAGAACCCCCAAACATTATATATATTGTTTTAGCAGACATCCTAGGGAATAAAATGGTGGTCATTGCAACTTTTTTCTTTTTTTCATGAATAAAAAAAACAAAAAAACACTAAAGTTAGCCCGATTTTTTTATGTATACTATGAAAGATTATGTTACGCAGAGTAAATAGACACCTAACATGTCACACTTTAAAATATGCACACTTGTGGAATGGCGCCAAATTTCAGTACTTAAAAATCTCAATAGGTGGGGCTTTAAATTGATTTACAGGTTACATGTTTAGAGTTGCAGAGGAGGTCTAGTGCTAGAATTATTGTTCTTGATCGAGCGTTCATGGCGTATGTAACCTGTGTGTATCTGGCTCTGATACTAGTCAGTGCCTTACCAGTAGGGATGAGCCGAACACCCCCCGGTTCGGTTCGCACCAGAACTTGCGAACGACCCCCGCGTTCGGTACGAACGTTAGAACCCCATTGAAGTCTATGGGACTCGAACGTTCGAATTGGAAAGTGCTAATTTTAACGGCTAATATGCAAGATAGTGTGCTAAAAAGGGTTTGGCGACCTGCCTCCTGCCTCAGGGGACATGGGTCACTGCAAAAAAAAGTTTTAAAAACTACCGTTTTGGCGGGAGCAGTGATTTTAATGACGATTAAAGTGAAAAAAAAAAAGTGAAATATTCCTTTAAATATGGTGCCTGGGGGGTGTCTATAGTATGCCTGTGAAGTGCCACGTGTTTCCCGTGTTTAGAACAGTCCCTGCACAAAATGACATTAAACGGAAATAACACCATTTAAAACTGCTTGCGGTTTTAATGTTATATCTGGTTCCTGCAATATGGTTGAAAATCATTCAGAAAAATGGCATGGGTAGCCCTCCCTGCCCATTACCAGCCTATTTGGGTCTTGTACACATATTAAGGGGAACCCCGTACCCATATTAAAAAAAGGAAATGCGTGTGGCCCCCAGGCCCTATATACTCAGAACAGCAGTATACAGGCGGTGCAAACAAGACAGGGACTGTGTAGGTTTGTTGTGTTAAGTTGAATCTGTTTGTCATTTTCAACCGGTACATTTTTAAAGTGTAGCTCCAGTCAAAAAAACTATCTTTAAGCTTTTTGGAAAACATAGGGAAGGGTTATCACCCCTGTATAATTTGTTTTGTCGTCCATCTTTTTTCATCTCACTTGCTGCTGTCTCCTTGCGTTTGCAAGTAGGAGATGTTTGTAAGTTGGATGTTTGAAAGTAGGGGCCTGCCCTATATTATAGCGGTATGTACTGGGTACAGAGCACGCAGACAGCACGCACTATCTCCTAACACTACTGACTGCAAGCTCTATTATTAACCACTTGTTAGCCCAATGTTTGCATAAAGTGAAAGATGAAGTTATGCTGAGTAAATAGATATCAAACATGTCACTCTTCAAAATTGCACATGCCCGTGGAATGGCGCCAAACGTCGCTACTTAAAAAATCCCCATAGGCGACGCTTTAAATATTTTTTTACTGGTTACATGTTTTGAGTTGCAGAGGAGGTCTAGGACTAGAATTATTGCTCTCGCTCTAACATTCTCGGCGATACCTCACATGTGTGGCACATGCGAGCACATGGGGACATGGGCGCTTTAATTTTTATTTTATTTTTTTATTGTTCATTTTACTTTATTTTAGTTTGACATTTTTTTTCCCAAAAATATATTTTTGATCACTTTTATTCCTATTACAAGAAATGTAAACATCCCTTGTAATAGGAATATGGGATGACAGGTCCTCTTTACAGTGAAATCTGGGGGGTCAATATGACCCCACATCTCACCTCTAGGCTGGGAAGCCTGAAATAAAAAATTAAAAAAAAGATTCTGGCTTTGATCGTACTGGCGAGTTGGTAGAAGCACCAGAGGGCGGTGAGGGGTGGGGGGCGTCTATGGCTGGGTACTTCAGGGTATCACCGAGTATGGCTGGGTATCTCTGAGTATGGCTGGGTATGGCAATTTATGGCAGGGTATTACAGAGTATTGGCGGGGTATTGGCGGGGTACTACAGAGTAATAGCAGGGTACTGCAGAGTATTGGGGGTACTGCAGAGTAATGACGGGTACTGCAGAGTAGTGGGGGGTACTGCAGAGTAATGGGGGTTACTGCAGAGTAATGGGGGGTACTGCAGAGTAATGGCGGGGTACTGCAGAGTAATGGCAGGGTACTGCAGAGTATTGGGGGGTACTGCAGAGTAATGGGGGTTACTGCAGAGTAATGGGGGGTACTGAAGAGTAAGGGCAGGGTACTGCAGAGTAATGGCAGGGTACTGCACTGCAGAGTAATGGCAGGGTACTGCACTGCAGAGTAATGGCAGGGTACTGCACTGCAGAGTAATGGCGGGGTACTGCACTGCAGAGTAATGGCGGGGTACTGCACTGCAGAGTAATGGCGGGGTACTGCACTGCAGAGTAATGGCAGGGTACTGCACTGCAGAGTAATGGCGGGGTACTGCAGAGTAATGGCGGGGTACTGCAGAGTAATGGCAGGGTACTGCAGAGTATGCACTGGTATTGCAGAGTATTGGCAGGGAATTGAGGGGTTAAATTCGGTGAGCAGCGATGTGGGCACTGCAGATGCAGCCCACATCGCTGCTGACACCGATCTCTTTCCCCTCCGCTGTACCGATCGGTACAGAAAGGGGAGGGAGGAACAGGCGTCATAACATGACGCCGGTTTGTTTCCAAGTGATCACTCCGTCATTTGACGGAGCAATCACGTGGTAAACGGCCGCTATGAGCGGCCGTTTACCGTGATGCGCCGGGTCCTATGGACCCGGCGGTCACGGATGCTCTCGAGTGCGCACACCTCGGGGCACGCGAGAGCAGAATTCTGGGAGGCCGTTAATTAACGGCCTCTCTGAGTTAAACAACCGCCCTGAAGCCGTTAATCGGCAATGGGCAGTTGTTAAGTGGTTAAAGCTAGATCACTAGCTATATAGGTGAGGTGAATATAGTGGTGTATACTGCAGTCAGGGCACAGACAACAACCACTACACAGCAGCAAGATAGGAAATCAGCCAAAAACGATTGGTGTGTACTGTGTTGAAGGTACACAGAACACCCACTGCTTCAGATGCAAAGTAACACACTACAGGAGGCCGCCTTAAAGGCGGCCTTTTATAGTGTGGGGCGTGCACTACACAGTCTGAGCTATGATTGGCCACAGGCAGGATGCCTGTGGCCAATCATGGCTCTCCTCGCTGCCGGCGCTGCGATTGGCCAAGCATGCGGGGTCACAGTGCATGCTTGGCCAATCATCGGACAGCAATGCACTGCGCCAACGCAGTGCATTGTGGTCCGCGCGCGCGTCACTCGAATTTTGACGCGAACGGCCAAAACGTTCGGAATTCGCCGAACGCACGAACAGCCAATGTTCGAGTCGAACGTACGTTCGACTCGAACACGAAGCTCATCCCTACTTACCAGCCACTGACCTCACCACTTGTCCATGAAGTTCGGCCCTCCCTCCTTCCAACGCAGCCTTCAGCGACACATCACAGGTCCCAGAAGACTGCAGGATCAGTCAAAAAGCGCAGTGTGGATTGTGCATGGGGAGTGGGAAACCGGGTGTGAAACCGCAATGCTTCACTGCCATTTTCCCTTAGTCAAGATGCACCTGAAGCCAATTGAAGACTTAGTTTGGACAAGGTTAGAGCTGGATCCAGGGGCATGTAAGGATCCATATATTAAAAGTCAGCAGCTACAGTATTTGTAGCTGCTGACTTTTCTTTTTTTTTTTGGGGGGGGGGGGACTAGAGCTCCTCTTTAAGGGTATATTTATGAGTATAAATGCTGAAGTATGTACCTAACACTCATTAGAACTAAAGAGCATAAGCTACAAAATATTTTCAACTATATAGAACAAGTTCAGCTTTACCGTGACCTGGGTAAAAAAAGAACCTTCACAGGCTCCTTATTGGTTTCACCTTGGGGCCCCATTGCACATAGTTACAGCCCTGGGTCAGTCCAAGTGATAGTTCACACATGAGTGAAGTCTGATTGTCTGAATTATCTTCCTTATTTCTCTTGGGGTCTCAAGTGGCAAGATCTCCTTACAATAGTTCCTGGCTACCTTGGAGCTTTGGGTGTTCTCACCCATGCTGCTGCATTCTACAAATTCATCAGGGAGAGAGTAGAGCCCCTTAGTAATAGCTGTAGGTGTTCAAAAAATGGTTCATTAAGTTATATATTTATAGAAGGTTAATTCAATTTTTATTTATGCCATATGTTGTAAGACAGCACAGTCTTCCTCACTAGCACAAGGCAGCCAGTGCCAAACCAGACTTCAGTGATAGTGCTCAAAATAGAACAATTGGTAAGTTCAGTATTAAAAAAAAAACAAGAACAAAAACAATGGAAAAAAAACAAACAATGACACAGCCCAATCACACCAGGCCCAGGCCCCTATGTGCACGTTGGTGTGCTGCGATTCATGGTGAATGGGATCCCAACACACCTTCACAATGCATGTGCAACACTCCTCAGCACAGCAGTGTCTTGTATGTTACACTGCGTTGCATTAAAATGTGAACAGTATGTATATTTTGTGTGCTGAGGGACATTACAACCTTTTTATTTTGAATAGGCTGTCAGACACAGTGTGTTAACGCATGAAATCATGTGCATTGCAGCACATTGCATTGTGGTGTGAATGGGCCCTAAAAGTAACTGGGTGAAATCAACTGCAACCAGCCATGATTAACTGCAGGCACGCAATGGCATACTCCACTGAGTTCTGTTGCATGTGTGGGTTCCATTGTGACAATGACAGCATTGTGTTATCAAATTCGGCATCACATTTACATATTTAGCAATCATGGCAGTTAGTGGGTTGTAATCCTGAATAAATGGTTGAAACCATCTTTATGGTCAGCCATGGAACATTGACAGTCTATTGCAGGTTTTCTCAACCAGGGTCCCATGGATCCCTAGGGTTCCTCCAGACATTGCTAGAGGTTCCTTGAGAAATTTCTGCATCTTAGAAAAGTTCCCACTGACACCATTGATCTTTATAACTATCTGTGCAGGGGTAATTCTTCCCAGTGACTATAAGCATATGGACCACTACTCCCACTGACCATCTCACTAACATGCAATGGGGGTTATTTATGAAAGGCAAATCCACTTTGCATTACAAGTGCAAAGTGCAGAAATTGCACTGAAAGTGCACTTGAAAGTGCAGTCGTTGTAAAGCTGAGGGGTAAATCTGAAATGAGGGGAAGCTCTGCTGATTTTATCATCCAATTATGTGCATGCTAAAATGCAGTTTTTTTATTTTCCTTGCATGTTCCCCACGGATCTACAGTGACTGCACTCCTAAGTGCACTTTGCACTTGTAGTGCAAAGTGGATTTGCCTTTCATAAATAACCCCCAATGAGTTGTAGCTAAAGTCATGTTTAGTAGGCGGTCTCTGGGACCAGAAAGTTATTTCAAGGGTTCCCCTATGTTGAAAAGATTGAGAAAGGCTGGTCTATTGGCTACCTTTGCAGCTTGGGCTAAGGACTACAAACATCATTTGAAAATAGGAGGTGGGGTTGATGCTGGCAATGTTGGCCATCAGCTTTTAAGTTTACAGAAAAAAATAAACTAACATAAATTATAATTAGTATCCTAAAAAGGATTCTACCCTAAATTTATAAATAAAGATTTAAAAATTTTGAGGGGAAGTGGGGGGCGGCATGAATTTAATGATAAGAGCTATTGGGAACTCTACATCATTGGACAAGTGACTCCTAACTTGTACAACACGTGTGCTTTCCAGCCAACGCGTGTCTTTGGTACCAGTAATACAAAGGCACGCACTGTATTACCAAATTCGGTCAGAGCTTACGCTTTGTTTTAAATACAATATGTCAGAGCAAGTTATTTCAGGACGCCGCTTTCTAAGTGTTGTGAATTCTTTAGCCAGATTTGGATCAACATTAAAAATCATCCATGGATGTTATACAAGAGCTTTCAATATCACACATGTACTTAGTTATGAGACAATTTCTTTATTTGTAACATACATAGTAGCATAACATCTATTTCAGTCTATAGAAGCAGAGATTTGTTGAAAATATTAGTACTGAAGTAGCAGCACATTATTAAAGTAGAATTCTGGGCAAAAAAAACCCAAAACTTATATACTCTACGTCAATCTGTCCAGAGCAGTAACATCATTTTTTTTTAACCTGTTGATCCTGTCCCTAATTTTTCCAATTAATTTAACTGAGTGATAATGCTGTTTTTTATGCAGTGAAATTGCACTGCCGTCTTGTATGGATGTTTTTTAAATGTAAAAACCTCTTTACCCTCTTGTATTTTGTTGTATTGTAACTGTACTGTCTCCCTTTTTTATTGTGAAGCACTGCGTAAACTATTGGCACTATATAAATCCTGTATAATAATAATAATAATAATAATAATAAAAGTAAATGGACAAAATTAAAGCCTAACTCCAGCTAATACTTTTTAATCAGTTGCAGTAATGGGGCTAATTTACTAAATCTGGAGAGTGGAAAATCTGGTGCAGCTCTGCATAGAAACCAATCAGCTTTGAACTTCAGTTTGTTCATTTAAGCTTTGAAAAAAAAAACTGGAAGCTGATTGGTTTCTTTGTAGAGCTGCACCAGATTTTGCAAACTCCACTTTTAGTAAATTAGCCACAATGTGTTTTTCTTTGAGAAAAATAAGTTTAACCATATAAGAAAAAGGAGCCCATTGTAAGCACCCCTGGCAGATGCTTCTAAAATAATTTAGAATTCATTGACAGGCGCATTTGACTGGCAGTGGACCTTCTGACCTGCTCCAAACAGGTTTTACATTGTCAAAGCCCTTGTACACACGGTCAGACATTCCGACAACAAAATCCGTCTGATTTTTTCAGACGGATTTTGTCCGAAACTGGTGTTGCATACACACGGTCGGACAAAGTTGTCGGAAAATCCGATCATTCGTAACGCGATGACGTTATTTAGTTACGACGGGACTATGTTCAGGCTAGTAGCCAATAGCTTTGGTCTAGGAATTTGATCTGAGCATGCGTGGCACTTTGTCCGATCGGAATTCTCTACACACGATCGGACAGAGTCTGATCGGATCATGTTGTCGGATATTCCGACGGAAACAGTCCGATGGAGCCCACACACTGTCGGATTATCCGACAACACGGTCCGATCGGACATTTTCCATCGGATTTTCCGACCGTACAAGGGCATAGACTTGCATGGGAATGCAAAACCCATTTGAATTGAACACTAATCAGCACAGGTTTGTCTCAACCGCTGGTACTGTCCCTTTTAATAGGCAGAATAACTTTTTTACATAAAGGTGGAGAAAAAATTATAAATAAAGGCCCCTGGAAAAAATAAATAATTATACTGCATAGCATCATTACATGTATTAATCACATACAGTTATTAGAAGACAATATTTTTCACTATAGTGCTCCTTTAACCCTTGTATGTAGTACATTAGTGCCAGCAAGGAGTTTTACACACACTCCCAACAGCTGGTGTGTGTGTGCAAATCTGACTAGCCAACTGTTTACTGTCAGATGTTACTGCGACCCCCCCCTGCGTGCACCTCCACCATGTATCCCAGGCTCCACGTGCCCATCGGGGGACTTTCGACTGGCATGGCGAGTGCCGCTGGGTAGAGGGGAGGGAAATCAGTGAAAATCTCTTCTTTCCCCTGTCTGTTACTGATCCCCCACATACGCACGAGTGTAAATGCACGTGCCACCCTATGCATAAAAAGTTGATTGCGCTACTTGGGTTTTATGTCACATGTCACTGTGCACGCTGGAGTGACAGTAATAATTCTAGGCCCATTATTCACAGTTGACTCAAAACTGCTGACTAGGCTTGCCACCTTTCTTCAAGTCAAAGCCGAACACTTTGGGTGCCCCAAGGAGAATAATAATGCAGCGCACATAGCATGCTGCAGCAAAATCTGGGTGTGGCCAAATTGCATTTGCTGACATCATCACCCTGCCCCCCAGAGATACCGAACCTGCTCCCAGACAGCTGCCCATAGCTCCTGGATAGCAACAGATTTGTGTGTGACCATTTCGGTTACTTGGGGAGCCACAGCCTGGTCTGATTAAATGTGTCCAGGTTTCAGTCCACCTGAAACCCGGGCACATGATTCAAAACCCGGACTGTCCGGATGAATTCGGGACAGGTGGCAACCCTACTGCTGACATGCAGGGGCTTTTAAAGCATTGCCTATGGACAATATAGGATACCAAAGTTTTTTGCCGTTTTTTTTGCCATTTCACAGGTGCATGCAATTTTAAGGCTTGACATGTTGGATTTCTATTTATGTAGCGCTACCCCATCTTTTATATTTTGCCAAACAATTTGGTAATATATTGTGTTTATGTGCCCTACTATTAACTTTAGTGTATTTTTTACTGAAAATTAGTGTTTATTAAACTGTTGTGCTGTTGTGTGACCTAAAAAATTGGAATTAAAACGATTTTATTTTCTAGGAAATTTGCTTTCAGAAAATATATAATGTTTGGGGGTGTAACGTAATATTTAGACTTAAATTGTAAAAAATTCAAAAATAGTTCTCACAACAAAAGGGTTAAAGAAAAGAACATATATTTCATGAAATGATACCAAGTTACCAGCCTCTAGGTCTGATACACAATCATATCAAATACTGGATGCTAAAAGTGACATTCCAGATGTTCAAGCAACGGATCATGGATGAATGCAGTATTAAGGTATGAAGTTTCAATGTTTACAGTTTTAACTGCTACTATACACTAGGTGAAAACGCAATATTTTTTGGTTAGATTCCTTTAACATTTTATCTGAATGGATGGAAGTACCAATGCTTCTGTCGCATGGATACACACTATACAACTTTTGTTGTTCGATTTCCTTTAGATTTATCTTTAACTATGTAGTGCAAGAGCCTGCTTGATTGCATACAAATTTAAATATTTAGGTTAACCTCATATTATATGGTTTTGGTAAATCTAAAGAAAAAATATAAAGTGTGTATCCAGCTTAAGGCTGGGTTCACACTGTTGCAAATTGGAATGCGAAGTAACCAGCATCCAATTCTCATAGCAGCAGATTGTGGCCGGCTCTCTACGGAACCAGTTCACACATCTCCGCAGCGACGCTGGTGCAAATTTCACAGGAGCCCTGTGCATCTTTTGATCTTTTGAATTCAGCCCAAAATTCGGGCTAAAATTGGACCTGAAACAGTGAATGGAGACGGACGGACTCCTGCTTTGAGCCGCTGTGTTCTCCAGTGTGAACCCAGCCTAATTTTATTTTGTTACGTTAAAAAAATCTAGTTTTGAATAGGAGAGAATAATTTAACGCTCCTTTCTTTCATAACTATAGCTATACTGCCATCTTGTGGTATCTTTAAAGTAGTACATGTCTACTAGAACACTAGAAAACACTAGAGAATATGTATGACAAATCATATTATTTGAATGGGAATCCACTGAGGCATTCATATCTAGAGATAAATTAGATATGTTTATCAGTTTTCATTTTTAAAAATGATTTATTTATTATTTTCTCAAAAAGACAGAAGCTGTACAATAACAACATGTGTACAAAAAGGATAAAGACATTACAGAATCTTTGGAGGCATACAATTTACATTTTCACCCGCAGAATCATAATACTTATACCATCTGATAAAGCTTTAGGGTATACATCTACAGGGGGAATTAACAGAGCTCACTTTCACTGTGGTTATAGTAAGCCTTTCACAATTCACAGTAATTTCTATTTTGGTTTCTCCCCGTTTATCAGAATATGCAAACTTCTTTTACCCTCCGTCTTGGAGGAGGCCCACGTTAGTGCATCACGGATGAATTCTGGCTTCTTTTTAGATTTAGAACCACTGTATACCATCCTGGCTGGTTTTGGTGGCTGTTAGTGGTGGCGCGATACGGCGGGTGAGAGGAGGATTGCCGGGTTTCAGGTGCGAGCGGCCGTGGGATTCTGTGAGGAAGTGGAGCTCTAGTCAGGCCTGTCCTGCTAGGTCTACGCATGTGGCTCATAATTAGACCTTATACATGAATTTTATGTAATTGGGTGCAATTTTAAATTGTAATATAACTTGATGTCAAGGAATGCATAACAGCGCATATTAATACTTTTCATCTCTGTGATGTGTCATTTTTCTTTATGTGTACCCCTATGAATCAATAAATGTGCCACTGATCTAAACTCCCAACTTCCTTTTTTCTTTCAGTCATATATAGCACCCTCTAGTGTGCTAGAAGTAGAATGGATAGAGTTTTGTAAGAGTAGGTACATTTCCAGGTTTGGCTGGCAGCCAAGCCTGGGTGTGTTTTGATCTGGGTTGGGAGTGACTCAGAGTAGGGCTGGTGACTCACAGGCAGCATCACCCAGACCTTCCATTTCTTTCCAGAACCTTCTAGAATATGCTAGAAAGGAAAGAGGAGAGGGAGCCCTGACCAATCCCCAACCTGGATTGGCAGGGGGCAGGCCTCCTTAAAGTGTAAGTAAACCCTCCTATCTTTTTTAGCCAAGGAAGCTGCCATCTTTGCCTCTGTGTAATCTACAACTGCCATGATTCTGCGCATGTAACCAGTTATGACACCAGCCATTGGATGGTTTGACAGTGTTGTCGAGAGCACAACCAATGGGAGTGTTACATTTCCAGCATGTGCCATAAATGAAACTGTTTTATGGATGGGCTTACCTCCAGTATAAATACCTAAGGTCAGCCCAGCTGGGGAGGAGTTGTTTGGGAGGAAGCTGGAGATGGAGTGCTAGGCTGTCTTGACATTTGAGGGAGCTCCCTAGTCTAAGGGTTGACCTTGGGCCTGGGCTTAGGTGTGGACGGGACCCTCTTACAACCCACAGAGGTGTCCTGGACAGGAGGCAAAGGAGGAGCAAGGGAGGATAGTGGGAGGGGGAACTGCTGGGCAAGTCTCCAGGGAGGAACAACAAGTTGCAGTCAAGAGGGCTGGTGAGTGACACACAGATGGGAGAGGACTGGGGCAGACGCCTGAGAGGACTGGGAGATTGCAGTCTGAGATGGGTGCAGAGCCAATGGAGTAGACTGTGGTGACACTGGAAGGAGAGAGAGGCAGCTGCAGCCAGGAGGGCTGGCAGGGCCTGAAGATGTGGTACTTGGCTCAGTAGCCACGTGGACAGCTATCACCAAGGATTACCATATTTTTGCTACATCAAAGCAGCCCCTGCCTTCAAAGGGCATCTGCTTTAAGCCTGGCTGAGCCAGAGTCAGGCCTACAAATCAGTGCTAGCTGGTCCGGGAAGTGCAAGCAAGTGAAGTGCTGAAGGTGTTGAGGAAAGATAGTCTGTAAGTAAGTTATGTGCTGGAGTTGGACTGGAGTTGTATATACAGGAAGTGTATATAGTTAGCCCCAAATATATTTTTCTGCAATCAGATGGGCATCTCATGAATATCGCATCCCCATCCAAGTTTATTCCCCTCAATAAAAATACAAAATACAAACAAAGTTCAAGGACTAGTTTTCTGCCTCAGGGTGAACTGTGTGCCAGGTTGGGCAGGGTGACTGACGGACCACAACATTCAGCAGCTCTCATGAGGGTACCGAACAAATATAACATGGATGAAGGTGCATGATTCACCTGATCATGTGTTTCATATAAAGTCTCAAAAACCCTTTTCTACTTATACTAAAAAAAAATTATCCTTATGAAAACATGCAGACATTTTTCAATGAAGTTCATACTGTGCACTTTTCTGAATTATTCTCCCTAAAGCTTTCAAGTACTCTCTAAACTGTTGATTGCTGGCAGGTAATGAGTTGATCATGTTAGCATCTTTCCAACCCTAAATTACTCCCCCCTACTTGCAGAGCGGTGCAGGAAAGCGATAAGTTCAGGTGTGTTCAGACACAAGCCTGAAAATGACTGAGCTCTCCCATTGAGAAGCTGTCAGGCAGGCATGAGGATACCATTTCTGTATCATAGTCTACTGGCCCCTTTAGTGTGCCCTCCTGATCCCCCGTTAGTGTGCCCTCCTAGCTCTCTGTATTGTTTCCTCCTGACACCCCCTTACCATGCCTTTCTGAACCCCAGTACCGTGCCCTTCTGGTCCCCCAGTACTGTACTCTTCTGACCTCCCCCTATTACTGTGCCCTTCTGACCTCTCTACTGGGCCCTCCCGACTCCCTGTACTGGGCCCTTCTAATCCACTGTATTGGGCCCTCCTAATCCCCTGTGTTGGGCCCTCCTAATCCCCTGTACTAGGCCCTCCTGACCCCAAAGTACATTGCCTTCCTGACTATCCAATACCATGCCTTCCTGACTCCCCTGTAGTGTGCCCCTCTGACTCCCTATACTGGGCCCTCCTGACCCCCTTGTAGTGTGACCTCCTAACTCCCTGTACTGGCCCATCCTGACCCCCCTCTACTAGGACCTCCCCACCATCCTGTACTGGGACCTATTGAACTCCCTTTACTATACCCTCCTGACCCCCCATGTACTGTGCCCTCCTAACACCCATATATTGAGCCCTGCTGCCCCCCTTTATTATTATTATTATTATAATACAGAAATGATATAGCGCCAACAGTTTGCACATTGCTTCACAATATAAACGGAGACAGTGCAGCAGCAATTCAATTCAATACAAGAGGATTAGGATGGCCTTACTCTAATAAAGAGGGGCTGGTGAAATAAAAGGTAGTAACTGTGAGGGATGGATTGATGAGAGAAGTAGAAGATTCGGTTGTTAGCTAAAGGCAGGATAGGCCTCCCTGAAGAGATGAGTTTTCAGGGATTGCCTAAAAGTGGACAGAGTAGGAGATAAGCGGACAGATTGGGGTAGTGAGTTCCAGAGGATAGGAGAAGCTCTGGAGAAGTCCTAAAGATGAGTATTGAAGGAGGAGACAAGGGAGCTAGAGAGCAGGAGGTTTTGGGAGGAGCAGAGAGGATAGCTTGGGTGATATTTGGAGATAAGATTGGTGATGTCGCTAGGGGTAGAGTTGTAAATGGCTTTGTATGTTATTGTTAGTGTTTTGAATTTTATTTGTTGGGCAATGAGAAACCAGTGGAGCGATTGGCAGAGAGGGGTGGCGGACACTGGATGGTAAGGTGGATGAGTCTGGCAGTAACAATTATGATACACTGAAGACGGTATAGCTTGCAGAGAGATAGGCCAATGAGGATGGAGTTAAAATAGTCAGAATGAGAGATAACAAGGAGTGAATAAGTTGCTTAGTGGTTTCAACGGTTAGAATGGAGCGTATTCTGGAGATGTTATGGAGGGGAAGTCTGCAAGATTTGGACAGTAATTGGATTTAGGGCTGAAAGGACAGGTCAGAGTCCAGGATTACACCTAGCACCCTAGAATGAGGGGAAGGACTAATGGTTATATTATTGATCTTGATGGAGAAGTCAGGGGAATGGGGCATGGGCTAAAGGAAAAATTATGAACTCAGTTTTAAAAGATTGAGCTTGAAGAAGTGGTGTGAAATCCATGCTGAAATGAAGAGAAATTGGAAAAAAGGGGCTTGGACTTTTTAGGCACGACCAGACAAAATGTATAAAAATATATACTTTATTATATAAACATAGAAAAATTATATATTAAAATCCACATTAATGAGTCAAATACTAGTTAAAAAAAAGCAACTGCATATAACCGATTTACAACTACATGGAATCCGAAAGATGAGAATATCATAGCATTGTTGCAATGGATCCAAGTGTACGGTTATATTGCAGTGAAGCAATGTAGACTTGGTTTTACATTGGTCTACATGTTACGTGCCTTGCACTTCTTCAGGACCATCAGGGTGACTTACAAATGTGGTAAAAGAGAAACATAAATAAAAACGTATAGATATATACTAAACATAGTGTAATCAGTTATAAGGCATTCCGTTTCACATAACCCAGAGGTAGTCAGTTCGTAGAACATCCACAAGGGCAAGACAAGCAAACCAGGCAACTATGGGGGCGTACATAACATAATAGCTCATATAGATCTGGGGTATATGGGAAGGATATGGACCAAATGTCCACAGAGTCTTATGAGGTGTATACTACATTTGGGAAGCGGGGGGGGGGCAAAAAGGAGGGATGGGTTAAAAAAGGGAGAGAAGAAGAAGGGGGAAGGAAAAAAGGGGGGGAGGGAAAGGGAGGTTTAAAGGGAGGGAAAGAAAAGAGGGCCAATGATATCTTGCATATCGTGCATTAACTAAGCTGTGGAGGAATTATAGTTTAAATATAAGGAATTTATAACAGATCAAAGGAAATAAGAGGTGGAAACAAATATTCATGTCCCACAGCATTAAAGGACAAAAACAGAATATATCCACAAATCCCCAATATCACAAACTCTCCAGTTTAGTAGATGGCTAACGATTAAAAGTGTGGGGGGAGGAGGAAGAGGAGGAAGGGGGTTTGTTTGTTAGCGGTATTTATCTCAGATAGCCAATGGCTTATCAGACATATGGCAGATAGAAAGCGGACGCTAAGAGTCCCCACATAGGAATAGTTTTCGCCACAGATTTTTAAGGGGCCGATAGTAGCAACCTCCTCACACAATCCAGGAAGCCAGGTGGACTTCTGAGTGATCTGGGCGACAAGGAAAGGAAACAAAGGAAATCACCACCATTACAGGTAAAAAAAATAAAAAAATCAGAGAGATAAAAGCAGACATTAACGTTCTACAGACTGACAGTACCTTGTCACAGAGAGCCCCTCAGAAACACCAGTCGCCACTGCACTAGACGCCAAATGCATGAAGCAGTGTAAAGAGCTGAATAAGCATGCATAAACATGAATGCCCCGCCCATAGTCAACTAATCACTGCGGTCACCATTTTACAGTTAGCTGAGTAGTACACGTGATCCTAAATTTGATAATGCCTGGCAGTTTTCCCCACATAGAAGGCATCACTTCTGCAGGACATGAGATATACAATCCCCTGTTTGTCACAATCCAAATGGAATATCGGAGAAAACATTTCTCCTTTAGGAAGCAAAAATCTAGTGCCTACAGTGATCCATGGGCAAAAAGCGCATTTTCCACAACTGGTCATGCCGTATTGGTGGTGTCTGGGATTGGATTTGACGGAATAGTGACTAGATACCAATTAGTCTTTCAGAGATCTAGCGCTTCTAAAGCCTTGTACACGCGGTACAATTGTTGTCCAACTGAGCGTCTGATTTTTGTCAAAAGGGCATGTACCAGGATCTTGTCTCGCAACGGTACACAATTGTCATGCCACAAACACGAACGTAGTGACATACTACGAGGAATTTCAGCTCTTGAACGCCAGCCTTTGGGCCCCTTCTGCTAAATTTGTGTTTGGTGATCATTGATTCTGTGGGACGGATTTGTGTACTGACCATACTAAAATCTGACGTCAAACCATTGTCCGCCAAAAATTTACTAGCCTGTCATCCAACATTTGTTGGCCAAAAGTTGGACAATTGTCAAAAGGAGTGTACTAGCGGTAAGATTTTAGGACAACAGTCTGTCAACAGACAATCCCCAACAACCATACAGTGTTTACGAGGCTTTAAAGTGAATTCTGGATGTGGACTGATATATTTATTGAGAATGGGATCCCCCTGGAGTAGTGGCCAATGGTTTGTTAGTATGTTGCACAACCCCTGCTGTTGTTGGGAGTACCTTGTAATATATTTAACTGTATGGGTTTAGCAACCTTGGTCTTAAATAAGAGTGAATTACGGGACTGATGCAGTGCTTTGTTGTAAGCACTGCGGAGTGTTAATTTACTGTACCCTCTTGCCCGCAAGAGTGCAGTTGTGGCATAGGCTAAAGTATTGAGTGTAGGGGATACTGCGGATAAGCGCTGAAGGATGGACGCTATCAGCATGTAACAGTGTGCTCCCAGCTGTTTGTTTTCTAAACAATGTGGACGCTAAGCAATTATCTTGGTCGTTAAAGATAGTGAGATCCAAAAATGTAATTTGATGGGGGTCACTGGCAACTGTGAATTTTAAATTAAATTGGTTCTGGTTCAAGGTGTCAACCAACATGGCCAGTAGAGCAGAGGTGCCTGTCCAGATGACAAATATGTCATCAATGTAGCGCATCCAACATAGCGCATGGTTGGTAAATCATGACAATAAATCATCAGAAAAAAGGGTACATTCCCACCCCCCCGGTACGGGTTGGAATAGGCAGGTGCCCGTAGCCACCCCCTGTACCTGGAGTCTAGACCTGACTATATGTAAGAAGTGGGTTGGTCACAGATAACTCAAAAATGCGCCTGTAGAGTGCTGGGTTGAGTGATATGTGAATCCAATGTGCTTTGTTTGGTGAACATCTGCAGTTGTGCTGCAGGTGGTATATTCAAATGTGGATTGTGTGGTAATGATTGTGAATTGTCAGAAAATGTAGCAAGAGAAGAAGCAGATGTACTATATTCTGCTGATGCCATATCGTGATTTAAAGGAGACTGAGATGAATTCTGAGTTTGTGAATGGGTATTTAAAATCTATAAGGCTTGTAAAGCAGTGGCACCCATATATCTGGTTTGTGATTGATACCTAGCACCATTAGTCTGAAAATTACTTTGTGCTTGGTTGTGATGAGACAGAGTGGTGTCCTGAGTAGGGGGTGTTTTTTTGGAATAGGGTGTAAAAGACCTACCACCATGATCCCACTTATCGCTCCTTGGTTGCTGTGAGAGAAGGCCGTCTTTCCTTTCCTATAGAGTGACTGTGAAGAAAAAGTAGAAGAGTCAGATTCGGTATCATCATCAGTTATAAGTTGATCATTCACTTTATTATGAAACATTTGATGGTTATTCCTAAAACCTCTCCCCTGAGTAGGCTTTTGCCACCGTTAGGCAAAGCCTTCTAAAAAGGCTAGTCTGTCCTTCGATAATTTCCATACAATTCCTTTTATTGGCGGCGGGAGAGGGCCCCCCCCCCCCCCCCCGCTGCTCTCTGGTACCCTCTGCTGCTTACCGGAGCTGTCGGTAGCAGTGGAGGTGATTGGAACCTTGGCCTTGCTGCGTATGGAGACGAGTGAGGGGAAGATGGCCCCCACCCATCTCCATACCATTTCAGGGCAGAAGAGACGTCAAAACTTCACTTCCGCCCATAGCTAATCTGAGATTTGAGGTATTTTTGACCCCAGGTCTCATATTTAAGAGGTTCTGTCATCTTTTTTTTCCACTACAGGGGATGTTTACATTCTTTGTAATAGGAATAAAAGTGACACTTTATTTTTTTTAAAGAACAGTGTAAAAATGAAAAAAAATAAAAGGTAAAATAAAAGGTAAAATAAAAAAATATATTTTTTTTTAAACGCGCCCGTCCCATGTGCAGAAGTGAACGCATACGTGAGTAGCGCTCACATATGAAAACGGTGTTCAAACCACATATGTGAGGTATCGCCACGATGGTAGAGAGAGAGCAATAATTCTAGCCCTAGACCTCCTCTGTAACTCAAAACATGCAACCTGTAGAATTTTTTTAAACGTCGCCTATGGAGCTTTTTAAGGGTAAAAGTTTGTCGCCATTCCACAAGCGGGCACAAATTTAAAGCATGACATGTTGGGTATCAATTTACTCGGCGTAACATTATCTATCACAATATAAAAACAATTGGGCTAACTTCACTGTTGTCCTATTTTTTAATTAAAAAAGTGTCTGGTAGAGGTAGACTGTTGAGTGATCTGGGAGACTAGGAAAAGAAACAAAGGAAATCACCACCATTATAGGTATATATAAAAAAAAAATCTGAGATAAAAGCAGATAGAAAACAAAAGCTGAAAGAGTCCCCATTTTTGTAAATTTTGTCTGGTCTTGCCTAAAAAGTCCAAACCCCCTTTTTTCCAATTTCTCTTCAATCTAAATAGGAAGTGGCACTTTTTACCTACAGAGTATCCAAAGTACCAATCTATGTTGATACAGTAATTATTTATCCATGCTGATATGTCGATTAGTAAGTTAGTAATATGAGATGAGATGGAATTTATTATTGCTGTGCCCTCCTGACCCCCTTGTACGAAGCACTTCTGACCTCCCTGTATTGTGTCCTCCTAAATCCCCTTCACTATGCCCTTGGAATACATATACACACACATCTTGAGACTATGTAATAGGAGCAGGTTGGCTCCATCTTATGGCAACTTTTGGTATGACATCTAGTGAATCTGATATATCACCAGCCACTTTATTAGGTACACCTGTTCAATTGCTTGGTAACACAAATTGCTAATCAGCCAATCACACGGCAGCAACTCAATGCATTTAGGCATCTAGACGTGGTGAAGACCACGTCTGGTGTTCAAAATTTTTTGGGGGGGCGCAAACAAACTGAAAAATTCTGAAAAAAAAACATCAATTGCAGCCTCACTGTACCATCAAATGCAGCCACTGTACCAAACGCAGCCACTGTGCTATCAAACACTGCCACTGTGCCATTAAACGCAGCCACTGTGCACATCAAACACTGCCACTGTGCCCATCAAATGCTGCCACTGTGCCCATTAAACGCAGCCACTGGGCCCATCCAATTCAGCCACTGTGCCCATCAAACGCAGCCACTGTGCCATCAAACCCATGCACTGTGCCCATCAAATACAGCCTCTTTGCCCATCAAATGCAGCCACTTTGCCCATCAAACCCAGCCACTGTACCCCAAACACTGCCACTGTGCCCTTTAAATTCTGCCACTGTGTCCCAAATGCTGCCACTGTGCTCCAAATGTTGCCACTGTGCCTCAAGTGCTTCCACAGTGCCTCAAGTGCTTCCACAGTGCCCCAAGTGCTGCCACTGTGCCCCCCACCTGCCCGCCATCTGCCCAGCACTTACATTGTCTCAAGTGGGCAGCGGGTGATAGCGGCAGTCGGTGAGCAGTGTCCGGTGTCCTCCATTTTTTCCCTAACCCTGATGTCTTCTCCTGCCCGTTCCTCCTCTCATCCTCTGCTATGATTGGATGCCTGATAGGCGTCCAATCACAGTGCCTGTCATTTCAGCCAATCAGGTGACAGGTAACACAGACCCGGCAACCTGATTGGCTGAGAGGTGGTTCAATGTTAGCAAAGCAAATTCCTTTGCTTTGCTAACATACAGCTGAGTGATAAGCGAGCGCACAGCGTTGCGCCCGCTTCTCACCTTTTTGGGCGCTTATTAGAGCCTATGGTTGCGCATCTGAAGCTGTAGGTGTGGGAGGAGATTTGGAAGGGTGAGTATTTTGAAATTTTTATGCTTCTGCTGCTAGAGAAGTTTAACCCTCAACAGAATAAAGCTGGAGGTGTCTAAAAAGGAGGATGAGGAGAAGCATTGATATCAACTCATCCCCTGGACTTTCGGAGACTGGCTTCAGGCGTTCGCTATCTTAGCAAGCGTGATTGGGGAAAATAATCCAGAGAATTGCTCTGTGCTTTTTTGCTACCTGAATGCCATTAGTGAGGCTCACAGGGCTTATGGTGGTCAGGCATGGCTTTGTTATGACGAACAATTCTGTCAACGCAAATCATCTGCCCACCGTTACACTGGGACCATAAGGATATCAGCTTATGGCTGAAGCTGATGACATCTGAGTGCGCCTCAACATCTTTTTTTCCAAGCAGGGCCGGGAGTTCAAATACCCCTGGACAGCCAACCACTAAGTGGAAGTTTTTTTTTGGCATTTTAATGAAGGAGCGTGCAGGTTTGGAAGTGGTTGTCGTTTCAAACATGAGTGCTCTGATTGCGGACAATCTCATACGTTCTCCCGCTGCTTCAAACAGGAAAAAGGCAGTTTTGGAGAGGCTTTGGGTAAGAGTGACGACTCAGATGAAGGTGGAAAAGATGTGGCCTGTCCTAGATAGGTATGTGTGGCCCATTTCTGCATCCTCCTCTTGACAATTTAGTGGTTTTCCCTTTGGGAGTTGTCTCTAAGAAGGAACTGGATACATTTTGGTTAATTCATCAGTTTTCTTTCCGAAAGCTGGCTCTGTTAATGATGCCATCAACCCGGAGGCATGCACAGTGTCAGATACCTCTTTTGATGTCGCGGTCTTCTGGGTTCGACATTATGATAGGGGCACTCTCATGGCAAAACAGATGTGGAATCAGATTTTTGTCTTTTGCCAGTGCATCCTCAGAGTTTTTATTTTTTAGGCTGCAGGTGGTCAAATGCCTTTTATGTGGACTATTGCCTGCCTTTGGGCTGTTCTGTCTCCTGCGCTCTTTTCAAACCCTTCAGTTTGTTTGTTGAATGGTTGGTGTGGGATGTGTCTGGCGTCAATTCAGTTATTCACTACCTGGATGACTTTTTTTGTGTGGGCCCTCCTTCTGCTAACTTATGGGGTGCATTGCTGGCTACATTGTAACATGTTGTGGAGCACTTTGGGATACTGGTGGCTCCTGAAAAGACAGTTGGCCCTGTGTCTGAGCTCAGTTTTCTGACTACTATTATTGACTCCCTGGAATGCTGGTTGCCAGATGACAAGCTCGTGGCTCTAAAGGCACAGGTGCACTTGATAATTGGGAAACGGAGCATCAGATTGCGTCATCTTTAGTCCCTCTTAGGTAAGTTGAACTTTGCATGCTGTATCATGCCGATGGGAAGAGTTTTCTGTCGCTGTTTGTCAGCAGCTATGGCGGGCGCCCTTTTGCCCACTTACTTTATTAAACTGAATGGGAGCACAGGGAGGATCTTGGGGTTTGGTATGTCTTCTCAGAGTCCTTTAATGGCCGTTCGCTTTGGATGGAAGGGCAGTTAATTAACTTTGATTTGGAGTTCTATATGGATGAGGCGGAGTTGTCTGGTTATGGGGCATTCTTTGGGGGCAAATGGAGTGCAGAATGCTGGTCGGCTGATTGGCGCGCAGTGAGATTGCTTAACCACTTTGATTTTTTGCGATTCGGCACAGCGTCGCTTTAACTGACAATTGACGTCCTTTTTTCCCACAAATAGAGTTTTATTTTGGTGGTATTTGATCACCTCTGCCGTTTTTATTTTTTGTGTTATAAACAAAAAAAGAGCGACAATTTTGAAAAAAAACGCATTATTTTTTACTTTTTGCTATAATAAAAATCCCCCAAAAACATATAAAAAAAACATTTTTTCCCTCAGTTTAGGCTGATATGTATTCTTCTACATATTTTTGGTAAAAAAATCGCAATAAGCGATTATTGATTGGTTTGCGCAAAAGTTATAGCGTTTACAAAATATAGTTTTATGGCATTTTATTAATACATTTTTTTTTTACTAGTAATGGCAGCGACAAGCGATTTTTATTGTGACTACGACATTATGGCGGACACATCGGGCATTTTTGGGACCATTGTCATTTATACAGCAATCAGTGCTATACAAATGCATTGATTCCTGTGTAAATGACAATGGCAGTGAAGGAGTTAACCACTAGGTGGCAGTGTAGGGGTTAAGTGTGTCCTAGGGGCGTGTTGCTAACTATGGGGGGTGTGGCTGTGTTTTACACATCACTGATCTCTGCTCCAATCACGAGCAGAGATCAGTGGCACTGTTGCTAGGCAGAATGGGGAGATGCTTGTTTACTTTAGCATCTCCCCGGTCTTCCTCCCCATGAGATGATCGTGGGTATTCCCGCGGCGATCGAGTCTGCGGAACCCGCGATCAGACTCACGGAGGTCCCAATTGGCGTGCGCGTGCCGCGATGGCATGGCGGCAAATTTAAAAGGATGTACCTGTACGCCCATTTGCCTGTCCGTGCCATTCTGCCGACGTACATTGGCGTGCGGCGGTCAGGAAGTGGTTAAATATATGGTTCTTTTAGCATTGTTTCCAGTTATTGTCACTGTCAAGGTCTGAGGTGATTGCTTTCGGAAGAGGAAGATCCGGCTCCACCGCGACAACTTGGGGGTAGTTCAGGTTATTAACCACATGTCTGCTTCTTCCACACCAGTTGTCCACCTGTTGCACCATCTTGTGTTACATAGTTTACAACTGAATGTCTTTGTCTTTTTGTATGCCGTACATCTTCCTGGAACGACTAATACAGTGGCAGATGCTTTGTCTTGATTTCAGTGGGACAGATTCCGGTAGTTGGCACCGGAAGTGGAGCAACACGGAGTTCTTTGTCCCCAACAGCTGTGGCAAATTGGCTGGGAGTCACGTTGGGGTTGATCCGGAATTCCTTGACTGAGAGGACATGGCCAGCTTATGTTACGTTTTGGCAGGAATGGTGTGGTCTTTTGGCGCGAGTTGGCAGTAACATAATGTTAGAACTGTCTTGCTTTATTTTATTTGCTTGAAATATGAACAAGGCGTTTCCGTTTCGGCCCTTGATTGTAAGTTGGTTAGGATAGCTTTTTGGTTCAAGCATACAGTGTCCCAGGATTTCGCAAAGGATTTTTATAGTAAAACAGGCCTTGATGGGAGATGTCCAGTCACTTTCTCCATGGTGCAGGAGTTGTTTCAGCAGCTAAGTTATGTGTGCAATTCATGGATTATTGTGTATCATTGTGTTTATTATGTTTCTGTTAAAGGATTGTTTGTTACATATTAATAAATAGCTGCTACAGCCAATTTTCACTCCACAGTGCTGTTGTCTGTTTATTATTGAACAGTTGGGTAAGGTAGGGGTCGTAGTGTGGGTTTTTAGTTAATTGGTGGGAGGGACATTTACATCTGTTTACCATAGTCATGTATAATATAATATGTAGGCCTGCTGCCATCATACCATGACCCATAAAAAGAAAAACATTTATTTTCTTTACTTTACTTATTTTTTACCTCTACACATTGCATATGCATTACTTGGTCTTTGCCACTGTACTTTGTGCATTATGCACTCATGACGCTTGTACTCTGTGTGTTATGCACTTCTGACCCCTGGACACTGTGCATTACGCACTATTGGCCCAGAACAGAGTGGGCTCAGGTTTTAAGCTTCCCCATTGTCAGACAAATTTGGCCAAACCCACTGTATGTCAATACTAGCCCCTCCCCCTTCCCTATCCATTAAAAATGGGCATGGTCAGTACTGTGTCCCCATATTTCATTTTGAAGATCTGGTCACCTTACACTTGTCTTGAGGATTGTGAAAAGGTAGGAAACACTCTGTGAAATATCTGATTTGCCTCTCACTGCCTCAGTAATGAACACACATTACATTACTATGCTGAGACCTCTCCCTCCTTTCTCCATTGGCCAGATTAGCACCTGGGCCAGAGAAGAGAAGTAGAATGCAAACAGTGCCTATGGAAGTCAAGCTCTAAAGGTAATTTAAAAGAGGCTGGAGCTTAACTGAGAGGAGATACAAGTGACACTAAATGTGGGGCCAGGCTGAACATGCCTAACATGTAAAAAGCTGCAAAGCAATAAAAAGTATTCCAGAGTCCCACTGACCACCAATATGTCAACACTGGACATTTCTTCTTCTCACTGATCACTGACATTGAGAATTTATTTCTCTTACTGACCACTGACATCAGGAATTTGTTCCTGTCATCGACCACTGACGCCGGGCATTTCTTGCTTCCGCTGACCATTGGTGCTGGGCAATTTTTCCTTCCACTGACTACAAACCCCTGGGCAATTCTTCCTCTCACTGACCTACACTGACCTATCACCAGGCATTGCACCCTCCCACTGACCGTGACAACTGACTTTTTTCTTCAACTGACCACCAATTCTAGGCAATTCTTCCTCCCACTGACCAATAACCCGGGGGAAATTTTTCCCCTCACTGACCACTGATGCCGGACATTTCTTCAACCCACTGACTGTCAACTCTACTCATTTGCTTCTCCCACTGAACACTACACCAGGCAATTTTTCTTCCCACTGACTGCCGATGCCAGGCAATTCTTCCTTCTACTAACCACGAAAGCAGGGCAATACTTTCTAACACTCACCACTGACACTGTGAATTTCTTTCTCTCACTGACCACCAGTGCAGGGAAATTCTTCTGACCACTGACACCAGTCATTGCTTCCTCCCACTGACCACAGACCACCGACAATTCTTCCTCAGACTTACCACCAATGCCAGGCATTTCTTTCTCCCATTGGCTATTGACACCAGGATTTTTTTTTCTGCCACTGACCACCTACAATGGGCGTTTCTTTCAATATATTTGTTGGAATTTTTAACAAAGAATAGAGATAGCAATTGCAAATTTCAGCTTGCAAAGCCAAATAAATTAGAATAACATGCATTCAATAGAAAAAAATGTAGATATATCCTGACAAACAATTCTATCATTAATACAATTATTAAACAATAAGATCAATAGATCAATAAGATTGATTTGAGGTCCTGGCAAAGGTTACTGACTCTCCTTGAAAGGACTCTAGCAGAACTGGGAATCAAAACAGGAGTGGGGGTAAAGTGGGACTGACCAAGGCTCAATCAACCCCTCCTGGATCCCCCCCCCAGTCAATCCCAATGGGCTCACACTGTGGACTAGGAAGCACCATCAGGATCAATGAGGGGCCCAGACCATGTAGAATGGGCACTTCAACCTCCAAGTGACCACCAATGGCAGGCAATCACCCCCCCCCCCATTTCCAATGACGCTGAGCAATTCCGTCTCCTTCTGACCACTATCGCCAGTAACTTTTTCCTCCCCCTGACTACTGATGTAGGATTTTTTTTCTTCTAACTCACCACTGATGCAGGGCATTTCGTCTTCCCACTAACCACTGATGCCAGACATTCCCTCCTCTCACTGACCACAGAGGTTGGACATTTTCTTTTCTTACATCAGGGGACACAGAGCCATAGTAATAACTATGTGGGTTATATCGGCATATCAGGTGCTGGACACTGGCACGGCCCTTAAGGCGTGAACTTCCCCCATATAACCCCTCCCATTACTGGGAGTCCTCAGTTTTTTCACCAGTGTCTAAGGTGTTGGGCACATGTAAGGATGTGTGTACTGAGCTCCATGGGCAGCAATCCTTTGATGCGAGCCAGCCATCCTGACCGGATCCGTTCTGATGTCTCCGTAATGGACTAAATGAACGGTACCTGGGCCTCGTCATCCGAAGACACAAGGTTTTGCTTGCGAATGCTTTTAAGCTGGGCCCTGGGATCCAGTACTTTTTGGTAGTAAGGCCAATAAAGGTTTACTGGCAGGGTCTTCTCGCAGGTCCAGGATTGCGGGATTACCTGAGTGTACCCCTGTTCCTGAAGGTTTCCTTTCAAGGTCTCGGAGCCTACCGTGAAGGGCAAAGATTGGGCATTTTATCTATGATAAAGCCCTGCGGCGGAAAGGTAGGGGAGATTTTCTGCAAGGAATCTCTCCTTCCATGTATTTTTGTTGTCATGCCATGTCTATGTGTCACCACTGGAGGCTGTATTGAGCACTCACCATTCTGACGCTGGAAACAGCAGAAGCTTTCTCTCTCCTCTCCGTTCAAGCCAGCTCAGGCCCTTAGGTATGAAGGGGGGTCTGATCACTTCCTGGGCCCCCAGAGTGGCGGTTTTTGTTCCTTTGGAAAAAAGGAAAAAAGTTTTGTTTTTGGGGCAAATCGCGGCCTTTTTCCCCCTCCTGCCACCGGCCGCCATGTTGCCAGCACTGATACACTTCCCTAGTTGAAAGGGGAGGGGGGGCGTTTTCATTCGGGGGCATGGCTAAACGGCGTCAGACGCCGGCCACACGTGGAGGAAGTATTTTAAGCTATACAGGAAAAGCTGAAGTCTGGCGGTGGAGAGACAAAGCAGAGTGGTTGCTGGCAGGTTTGGTGACACAGGCATCTCCCTTTTAAATGACAACATTGTATTGTATAGCTAGGATTAATAGCAGTTATTGTACTGTACTGTAGCCTAGCAAGTGAAACATTCTTTTGCTGGTACTGCCTCTGCTTTGTACTGTAAGCTATGAGTGACAAAGGAAACAGGAACCCCTCTAAGGGTTCTAAGGGGTTAATGGTATACAACAAAAAAAAACCTTCCAAAAGGTCCGGGAGGTAAAAAGAAAAATACGGCCAGTCAGATGAAGCCGTCAAGGGTAGAACACTTTTGTCACTGTATTTCATACAAACAGGTTTTCTTCTACCATTTACAAGATTATTGCTATGATGTCTCTCCATAGTAGGACTAAACATAGCAGATTCCCATCTAGTCCTCTGGGCCCTTCTGTTGAGGTACAGGAGGCTGGGGATCAGGTAGATCTTCCCAAATATTGGAAGATACTTATTTTTCCACTTCAGAGGATCCTAACAGGGAGAGAGTAGCGGTACAAGTCAGGTATTAGTCTACTCCCTTACTTAACCCCTTTGTTGCCTGCCACGGGCTCTTGAGGTATCTACCTCTAATAGGGTTCATTTGAACCTCCCCCACCTGGGAGTCCATTTAACATGGTGTCCTATGGAACAAGTTCTGTAGTGAAAATCCGATGCAAAAAGCACTAAACATGTATAGCTATCTATTCTGAATGGGAACATTTTTATGAAAGAAATGGGGGGTTTCAGCTATTAATGCTGCAATCACCTCGGTGAGCAGAGTCTCACATGTCTAGTGGATAATGCACTGATGTTAAAGGATCCAGCAAGTTAAGGTTGGATTTTCCTTTTAAAGACAAGATGTCTTTTGCAGTTCTGGCTGCAATTGGAGGCCGCCCTGGAAGAAGATTCTGTCCAGCGGAGATGGTCCAGGTTAGAGGACCTTGCCTATCAACTTTGTTGGAAGTTTCAGGCAGTACATCTGGCTATAGAATCTTGGCGGTCAGATTACAGGACTGTCCTGACAGGATTCAGTCTGACAGAGCCACGGCGGTGGCTTACATCAAAAAATAAATAAACATCTAAATAAATAAAGAAAGAAAGAAAGAAAAAAAGGAAAAAAAAAAGGAGGTGAATAATGTTCTAGCTTTGGCAGAACACAGCACTCCTTGCAATTTTACTCGGCAATTTTAATATTTCAATATTTTAATATTTCGGGCGTACTACATGAGACGCCAACAATTATTTCTGGGAGAATGATCTCTTCACCTCGACATCTTCCTAGCAATATGTCAGATGGGGTACTCCGGACATGGACATATTCACATCCACATTCATTAGTAAGGTCGACAACTTTATGTCAAACAAGGGGTCTGCTAGCAGGCGTAACAGACACATTAGTCTTCCCAGGGGATCAGTTCTCACTGATCTATGCATTTCCTCCAGCTCTGCTACTTCCGTGCCTTCTCCGCAGGATTAAGCAGGAACAGAAGGAGGTGATTCTGGTGGTTCCAGCCGGTCCCAGAAGATCTGAATTTATCGAGATCATAAGGAGGGCAGTTGAAGTCCTTTGGACTCTGCCATTATAGCCAGACCTTCTTGCACAGGGTCCGGTATTTAATCCTACTTTACGGACAAGGAGTTTAACAGGTTTGACTGTTGAATTCCACTCTATAAAAGATCGTGGGTGATCTCCTTCAGTAGTGTCTACTTTGACTAATTCCAGGAAGCCGGCTTCCAGAATCCCTTACTATAGAATCTTTTATCAAGAGCCAGATCCAGGCCGATGTCGATGTCTTTTCCTACTGCCTTTTGCTTCCCACTCTTGGTGCGTAGCTTATTCAGGGGATAACACGGTTTATTCCCCCTATCAAGGCACCTCTAAATCCTTAGGATTTAAGATGGGTCTTGTCGGCTTTGTTAAATCAGCGGTTTAAACCTTACGAGAAATTCTCTTGGTTCTTTGACAAGAAAGATAATCTTTTTGCTTGTCATTTATTCTGCTAGAAGAGTATTGGAACTAACGGCTCTGTCTTGTAAGAGCCATATTTCATCATGTATAAGGACAAGGTGATTTGATGCCCTCATCCTGAACTCTTACCAAAAGCGGTAACAGGTTTTCATTTAAACCAAGATATTATTGTTCCTTCTTTCTCCCCAGAAGCCTTAATCTGGGGAAGAGAAAGCACTACAGTCTCTGGTTGTAGTAAGAGCGATCAGAATCTATTTAAGGGCGACCGCTCAGGTTCGCAAAACACAGGTTTTGTTTGTACTGCCAGAGGGTCCAAGATATTGACAGGCAGTGTCAAGATCCACTATTTTCCAAATGGATTTGTCAGGTGATTGATCAAGCTTCAGCTTAAAGAAGAAAATTCTTCCTTCTCATATTAAGAGCACACTCATCCAGGGCAATTAGTGCCTCTTGGGTGGTGCATCATCAGGCCTCTATGGCTCAGATCTGCAAGTCCGCAACATTGGTCTTCGGTTCAGACGTTTATCCGATTTTTTCAAATCGATATTAAAGGTCATGAGGAGAGTGCCTTTGGGCACAGCATACACTGCAGACTGCAGTATGAGTCCTCTGGCCTCCTGTTTCCTTGATTCTGTCTCCTCTCCCTTCAGTTGCCATTGCTATGGGACATCCCACATAGTTATTACTATGGCTCTGTGTCCCCTGATGTACATCAAAGAAAAAGATTTTACAGGTAAGCTGTTTTAAAAGTCCTATTTTTTTCCCTCCCACTGACAAGCAATATAATGGGCACCATGATACTGCTGACCGCTGTACATTATGCTGTATGTAACACTGCTGACTAAAATGTTTTCTATCCCAAAATTTGAAGTTTGCTATGTAGCTTCTAACTGTTTTGATGAAGTTCTTCTTTAACTCCTTCTTGACAGAAGGCAAAATAAAGTGTAATGCCTGAATATAGTTTTGTAACTTTGGCATGTGTTTGTAGAACTATACATATCATTGCAACTATTTAGTGTATTCAGGTAAATGATATCTATTTTTTTCAGGATAAATTGGGCCTTCATTTTGTGGTAAATAGTAGATGATGTCTCCTTATTTTTTTCTCATGTCCATGACCCACCATCAAAGAAATAAAATAACCCAAATAAATTCTCTTACTCCTGACATCTGTGGTGATGCCACATATGTGTATATTATTTGTTGTTTGCACCGTAGTATGGCCCAGAAACAAAAGTGTGCATTTTCCCTTTTTTTTTATTCTACCGAAAACACAAAAAAAGACTTTGATCCTAATTCTGATCTTTAACTTTTCCCCAGGCACTGATACTAACCTATATAAAGGGCTCATCTAGGATTTTATCTTTGTTTATAATTTTGTTTTCTTTTACACAAAGACTTTTATTTGTAATATTCTTCTCCTCTGACTAGGAAAAAAAGATACTGTCATAGTCCAGCCTGCAGTTTTCTGTTTTGAAAACTCTTACTTTTTTGCTGCAGTGGTTCTGCTAGATGTCTGATTCCACTCCTATGTAGACATGTACAATTTGTTTTGTTCTGAATTCGTTTTTCGGCAAAATTTGGCATATTCATTCATTCGGGAGCATCCGAATGAAGAAAAGACTATTCGACAAATTTTTACAAAAACTTGTCTACCTATTACCTATTTTCTGTTCATGCTCCTGTATGTTAGGATGATCTAATTGCACCTCTCTGCATGGTTCTACAGCATCACATATAAGCCACATCTTTATGACATTGTTGTCTTTTCATCTGGCCCAGACTAGGTGCATGTAATTGGTTTCTTTGGGGGGGGGGGGGGGGGGGGCACGGAAGGTTTCGTGACAGGGGAGAGAATTTGGTGGGGGGGGGGGGGGATGGTCTGGTTAGGGGTTTGATGGGAAGATTTTGGAAGGGTTTCAGTTTATTTTTAATGATTGTGGTTAGGTTTATATGTGTCTTTGAAATTGGTGGATCGACTTGGGTACAATCAGCGTGCCCATAGATGGATCGAATTAGCAGATTCAGTGGGGACTGGCCGAATTTTAATCCATGCATGGTTGGCTTAACTTTCAACCAAACAAGCAACCTTACTCCAAGGATCCAGTACCAGTACCACCATTTAAGGCTTTGTTGTGTGTACGCTAGGGTGTCAGTCTGCATGATGCAGTGTAGGGGCTAGAAACAGACAAACAAATATTCAGGGTATTGTATTGCACTGCAAATTAACCAATCTTCAATTGCAAGGCTAGGAAGTAAGAGCATTAATTGGTTACTTTCAGTTTTATCAGCTGTTCCTTTTAAAATAATATTCAGTTTTTTTTTTTTAACCTAGCCCAGAGTTGTTCAACAAAATAAAAAATATACCCAGAGAAGAAAATTCGATCTAATTTCTTAATGCATATTAACAAGTATTGTCTGGCTTGGTTCAGGCAAGGTTCAGTAATTAATATTGAAAAAAATGTGTTATTACTGCAGATGTCTGGTTACATTAAAAGGACATTTCTTGCAGCTCCATTCTTTCCTGCATCTGAACAGCATCTTTTTTTTTTGTCATGTGTAATCAGAGAGCAAAAAGAGCACTTAACAAACCTCGATTGGAAGTAATTGACTGTCCATGGCAGGAGGATTCTATGCTTGTATGAGATTTCACAAAAAGAAAAGATTAGTGGCAACATTCAATATTGTATCCGTTTGTCCTAAAAACTAAGATTCCTAAATGCACTGGCAATTTATAAATCATTTAGAAAAAATACACAATCTCTCATAAATCAGAAAGTCTATTATGTCTACTTCTAAGAGCTTGTTTTCATGAAGAAAATAAACCATAAGGGAGTAATTGGAGTTCAGACTCCTCCGAGCATGTTTAATAAGCACCTCGGAAGAATTTGTAAAGACCATCTGCATAGTAATCGCTTACAAGTGTAGACGTTTCTCAAAAGACAAATTTATGTAACCTACTGAAGGATTCTACATTCATCTTGTAGTAAGACAGAAATGTGCCTTATCTCCAGGAGTTTCCACAAACAAATACTTCTTCCTCTGTAATAGTTCATATCCAAGTACATTAGAGAAATGTATTAAGCTCTTGGGGACTAAAATACTTCTGCTGAAGCTCCCTCATGTGGAAGCAGAGAGCTTCTCAGCATATTTAGTCTGACATTGATCATATTAGAGAAGATTTATGTGGACTAGCAAGAAAAAGGGCAATGACCAGAGGAAAGTCTCTAGCTAAATCAGTTTTGGAAGACTGCGTCCTACACTTGAAGCTGTTTTCTAGAGCAAGTAAAGCCTTTTATGAAATTTTGAATGGCCAACCTGGAACACAAACTAAGCCTATTGATAAAAAGAAGTCAGTATAAGGCAGGCCATAGATGTTGTAGGATGTTGCATATTTTTATTCTAACTCTATGTCCACTTGGATGGTGGGGCTTGAACCTGGACTCAGGGCAGAAGGTACTATTAAGTGCACAGGCGTCATTCATCTTTGGAGACTTTCGGCGTCTCCATTGTCCTCCGTACTGCTCAAGCGCAGTACAGAGCAGACGCTATCCGATGGGGGACAGTATTCGACAAGACACCGGCACAAGGCAGGGTTGGAAGGGGTGGATGCCCCGGGCGGTACGATTTTCTATAGGGGGGGGGCACAGGTGAAGTGCCGGCAACGTGCTTCACACCCGTGTCATTATGCACACTAACCAGTGCCGATATACCTGAAAAATTGTAAGTGTGCAGAGTGCGGTCCTGCATCTGGCCCAACAAGCCCTGGCTTCACCTCCCTTCCCTGTCAGCTTCACTGTTCACACCCTCTACGGGGATCCTTCTAGTGCCGGCTAGTGGCGTGAGGTGGCGGGGCTGCAACCTAGAGGAGCTGGGCTCTAGCTGGAAGTGGAAAGTGGAAAGCAGAGTGTGAGGCGGGCATCTCCGAGCTGCGATCCTGGTCCCCTTCAGCAGCGGTATTTCTCCCACTAGCTGACGCGCAGGCAAATTTAGAAATCGGTTCCTCTTCAGCTCTGACTGGACAACATGAGGAGGATTGTCAGAAGATGGGCATCACAAAGCAATGTGCTGCACTGTATCTGAGGTCTGTGTGTATGAGGAAAGCTGCTGCCAAGCTGAGGGAAGGGAGAGCTGCACTGAGCACACAAGGGAGATTATTTATAGGAGCAAATGATTACTTCTAGGTGGGATTGATATGAGGGGGTGTATTTGTGCTGTTGTGCTAGAAAGGGAATTCTGGAGGGGGGGGGGGTTCTGCTGGGATAGGGAATTTGAGGGGTGCCAGGATAAGATTTTTTTCTAGTAGGGGTATGGGGGGGGGGGGGGTTGTGCTAGAAGAGGTGATGGGGGATTTGTGCTAGGATAGCAAATATTGGGGATGTTAAAAATGGGGATTGGGGGAATTTATGCTAGTAAGGATGATAGGGGTTATTAGTGGTGCTTTGGGCTAAGTATGCAGATTAGTGCTAATTTTTTATTTTTTTTTGGAGGGGGGGGGGGGCATTTTTTCTAATACATGATGCTCATACATCTTGTGTGTGTGTGTGGAGGGGGAGGCGCAGTTTGGTGTCTTGGTCCTGGGCACTAAATTACCTTGTCCCAGCACTTCACTAAGCTATTGTGCTCTCCCAGCGAGGGGGCAGGGACCCATCCCTGCTGGGAGAACACAGTATTTATTGCTACTGGCTGTAGCCGCTGGCAATAATTGCATGTAAAAATCTGACATGCTGGTTGTACCCAAGCCAATGGATTGACTCGGGTACAATCAGCCTGCCCATACATGGTTCGAACCTCGGCTGGTCCCTGCTGAACCGGCTGAGATTCAAATGATCTATGGTCGACTCAAGTTGCTATAGCATGTCTTGTCTCGATCTAACCACACTGCTGTGAGAGTGCTCCATAACTGAACTTCGTGGTTTGGGGTGAATAGACAAACACACCTCATCTCTCACAAAGTGGTACTTGGTACCAGAGCAATCAGTGACCAGACATAAACACTGACATGTGGAGACAAGGGTTGTGCCTTGCTCTGTGTGATTACCAGCCTGCAGGGAGTTGGTATTTTCATGGGATTTTCAGTCATTCCAGTGGCGCTGATCAAGGTGAGAAATAAATAGTATGCTGTGGCACCTTATGGTGCCTCCTTTTCATCATTAACCCCACTTAGATTTCCAGGCTGCCTGTACAGACACACTTTAGGAGCACTGATGCGTGAACAGGGGTTGCAGATAACTAGCAAAGATTTTTTTTTTTTTACCTTCCCTGTAGATCAAGTGTAGCTACCACTTCTTAAGATGATTTTGCTGCTATTTTTTACCTGAGAGAACTTTAGCATTTGTTTCCTGAGAGAACTTTAGCATTCAGTATACTGCCAGCACAGCCTGCTACGTCACTACAGTGTACAGTAGTGATGTTGGGGGGGGCAGAGAGGTGCATTGTGATTCCACCTGGAAGCGAGCAGGTTAACTGCAATATCCTTTAGCAAGCTAAGATCTTCAACACACCAGAGTGCAGAAGCAAAGGCAGCTGGATAAGTAAATATTGCTGGCTGCTTTCCAGAGAGAGCCTCTTTTGAACTAACAGTAGTGATATAATTGCATAAAGTATATGTAAAGCCAAAACCTTTATCTTAACAGTACAGTACAGGACAAAGGCTTGATATTCATAGACCCTGAGTTATAAGCTGCTATCTTAAGGGAATAGGACACTGGCAAAGCTTTAGAAGACATGCTCCTGGGTATCTCCTTGTAGCACGAACCCCTAAGGGCTGCTTAGAATCAGCTGCTCATCTATTCTGCACTACCATGACCTAATGAACATTCCAACCCACCTGACACTATGGGTTCAGACATCTTTGCACCACCTTAAAGCAATAAATCAGAAAACTCTGTGCGTTTATGTTCTGTTAATGTTTACTGGAACAGTTCAAAGAAGATATTGTCACAAAGAGGAGGTAATAGATCTGCTGAGTTTTGGGAAACAGCCCCAACTCAACAAAGGAATTTCTCCAAATAACACAAACCAAATATTTGCAGGTAAAACGTTCTAGTATATATACACATGTACAGTGGAATTCTGCTTGCAACTAAAAGGATAGACAAGTTATACTGACAAACTTCTGAAGGGGAAAACCTAGGCCAACCTATAAACCTTTAACCCTAATGAGAGGTCAGACCTAATGGCAATGGTATAAGGACCCTTGTAGCAGTAATGACAGTAATGTCCTCATTGCAGATCTGATGGTCTTTACCGGCATGTAAGAGCTCTTTAATTGTATCCAATAAGGTGTACTAGCAAGCAATAAGGTTTCTTCAAATGGTAGTAGCTAAAGGTGTCTATGCACACTCAGGGCTGCTGTTAGAAATCACGGGGCCCCATACAGCCTACAAGGCAACACCCCCCCCCCCCATATATCAATTTTTTTTTTTACAAAAAAATACACTAAAATTATTATTAGCGGACACAAACATAACAGAGAACCAGTGTAAATGAGCCCTTTTATAATAGGACAGGGAGGGGGAAGCAATTACAGGAACAATGCTCTGTGTCTCTCCCTGCAGCAGCTGAAAGCTGGTGGGTGGGATAGAAACTGGCTTTTATCTGCTGCAGAGAGCCGCACAGGTCATCTTTCTGGAATTCCCCTCTGATCGACAACACCGATTCCTCTTGGTGTTAGGGCCCCTCTGTGTGCCAGGGCCCCCTACAGGAGGACTGGTGGTCCCCCCCTATCAGCGGCCCTGTGCACACTGTTCAAGATAGGTTCAGTAAAGTATTTCCAAGGTAAAGATGTCTGTGCAAAGTGTTCCAGTGAAACCGTGAGAAAAGGATTTGTAAAGGTGGGCGATTGCCCGCTCACCAACGACTAGGCCGATTTAGGACCCTCTGGACAGCATCTCCTTTAGTGACGCATGTGCAGCGGTTCCGCTGTATCGATTTCCTGATGCGAAGCTCTGAACATAGGTTGGCCAAGGAGGTGCTGAATGGATGTCCAACAAACAGCAAGCTACACTTGACCCCTCTCACTCCAGGGTTGGAATGTGATACACCGCGGGGTAGGCCGCGGCCTCTCTCTTCTTGAACCGAGAGGTCCGACTCGCATCAGGCCCAGGAGGAAGAGTGCAGGGCAGGGCTTTGACTTCTTATATAGTTCCTCCCAGCAATCTCTTCAATGACAGCAAAGATCCCTGGGATATGTAGTCCAGGTACAGAGTCATGTGAAGCAATTAACAGTCTGAGCAACTACACATCCCACAATCCCTTTAGCTTGGCTCAAAAACATGATGTCAGTTGATAACACTAGGCACTAGAGGGACATGCAATGCATAGAAATACTGGAGGAACACTGTACTTTAGAATTATTGTCCACGTTGCTACATCCTTATAACCCTGTCCCATGAGTCCTCAGTTTTTCGCTAGTGCTGATAGACCTCTTCCCCCTTATGGAGAAATAACTCTTAACTTTACTAATTTATTATTTTACTTCTGATTCTTTAATCAACTCTTTACTGTTTTCTAATACAACAATAGAAGGAGTGGAACCTCTGTAATAACCTGGAAGCCGTACCATAATCCCATACTGTGGGGACGGCCTGTAATGTTGCTTTGAGCACTGGTTCCTGTGCACTTGTTGGAACGTGTGTAGTTAGCCATAGGTTCAGGGCTTTGCTCCATCCCTATGGAACCCAGACTCTGTAGAACCCTTTGTGGGTGTGTACAGTGTGACGGTGAAGTCTGGATTCTGTATAGGGACCAGCAATATGGACAGGCAATACAGTGTCACCCTATATCCTTTGACTGTTACTGTAGTCCCACAGTAAGTATGAAACAAAATATGCCTTTTACTTCCTTTTACACTATGTGTATACTGTATGCGTTTATATGTTAATACTATCAGGAAATGGGGACTGTGCTTGAAACATATTCACTCAGTGAATACAGTGTAAATGTTTCAAACTTGGTTGTAAAATTAAACCACCTAGAGCCTAGCCTCGTGTAGATAACCAGGTGTTACATCATACCACAAGTCGCTCACTTTACTGCCATTTCCGCCTAGAGCCCTTTATAAAGTACTAAGGTGATTCCTCTTGCCCTTTGGTTATGAGGTCTTTGCTAATGGACAGTTGCCACCACGTTTCTGCATATTGCTTCTTGGACATGCTTACCCTATTTCTGCACCTTACTCTGTGAGTACCTCACAGGGGAATACCCTCACTGATAGTAATGAAGGAAAATAGGCGCAAAGAAACTGTGGGAAAAGCTCAGGTGAACATTTGCTCTTCCAAAATCCTGCATAACCACAAACTTCTCTTAGTGACCACACTTCCCTTGCCCCAACGTGAGACATTGTTTTAACACTGGTATCTGCATCTGATTCTACCTTTAGCTTAGGCATACAACACATAGCTTACTTTATTTATTAAGGCAGACTTTTCTCCTTCTATGACACAATTCTTAGGACAACTAATGGCTTTAATACAGCTATCACTGCCCAAAGCTCAAAAGCAGCGATGTTCTTCTCCGTCCCCACAGTCTCTACCTTAGTCAAATGCCTACTCTAGAAAAGGTAGACATGGAGGGGAATGAAGAGGAAGAGGAAGCAATGTTAGAGGAGGCCATAGAAGATTTCTAACCCCCAAGCTCCTATACACCTGATGTTAGTACTTCAAGCAATTTGCTTGTCAATGTTGATATTCTCACTTCTGCTGTGCTCAGAAGCCTTTCTCCCTTTGGACACTAGGAGGTCTGCTAAGTCTAAAAAAGACATTCCCCATTCAGGAACAGATAGAATGGGCACATGAAGAATGGGTCTATCTAGAAACTATTTTAATCCCTTCGAGAATCATTTCTGAGAAAAAGTAATCTGTCCTCTGATAGTAGACTCTGTCAAGTCTTAAACAAACATTTTGCTGTACCTATAGAACAGGCATCACTAAATAGTAGCCATACTAACCGGACTGCAACCTCGCCAAATAGTTGCCTGTGTGTCCTCTCCCCATTGCCAGCTCACTGCTATGTTCACAGCATTGCAAGAGTGCCGCGCATGGGTCTGTCCCTTCAATAGGATCGTTGCACTGCCTTATCCTCACACTGCCTGTCTTATTCACACAAAATGAGAAGCACGGCCACTCTGGACAAAGGGCGGGACTTTTTAAGTTAGGAAGCCGGTGACTGGTTGCTATGCAGCAGGGTGGTCTCAGCAATCAATCACTAACCTTTAATGTGAAAAGTCCCACCCGTTGTCCATGGCTGCCTTTCTTTCCATCTTGTGTGAATAAGGTGGGGGTCTGTGGGGAGGGGGGAGTGCTGTGCAGGACAAGAGTCTACTGTCGAAGGGGGTCTGTAATGGGGGGCCAATCTGTGATGAGGGGTCGGTCTGTGATTGGGGGCTCAGTCTGTGATAGGGGCCAGTCTGTGATGGGGGGGTCAGTCTGTGATGGGGGGCCAGTCTGTGATGAGGGGCCAGTCTGTGATGGGGGGCCAGTCTGTGATGGGGGTCAGTCTGTGATGGGGGTCAGTCTGTGATGGGGGTCAGTCTGCAATGGGGGGGTCAGTCTGTGATGGGGGGTCAGTCTGCAATGGGGGGTCAGTCTGTGATTAGGGGCCAGTCTGTGATTGGGGCCATTCATGTGATGAGGCCAGTCATGTGATGGGGGGTCCAGTCTGTGATAGGGGGTCACTCTGCGATGGGGCCAGTTTGTGATGGGGGGGGCCAATCTGTGATTGGGGGGTCAGTCTGTGATGTGGAGGATATCATGTGGAGTCAAAGCACCAGTATGATACTCGGACCTCCGCTAGAAGAAGATTTTTCTGACCGGACCCCCGTGAATTCTAATTCACTACCCCTGCTATGTAACATGTTATGTCTTTCTAAGACTCTGCTGACAGAAAGTTTCAGATGCTCTTAAAGGTTCTCTTAACTCTCCTAGGAGCAGCTCTGCAACTAGCAGACTGTTTGTCAAACTGCAGATACAGTGCCTTGAAAAAGTATTCATACCCGTTGAAATTTTCCACATTTTGTCACGTCAAAAAACGTAAATGTATTTTATTGGGATTTTATGTGATAGACCAACACAAATGCCGCGTACACACGATCAAACAATCCGGTGGAAAAGTCTGGCCGTGTGTAGGCTCCGGCTGACTTTTTTTACCCAAAAGTCCGGTGGACTAAGATTTGAGTTTTGCACATCAATCTGTCCACCGGACTCGCATTTCGGCGGACAGTACGGCCGTGTGTGTGCCAGTCTGCCGTACTTTTGAAATGAATGGACTTTTCCCGCCCAGAGAAAAGTCCGCTCATTTTGGGCGCGGCTCCAGGTAGCCAGGACCAGCGACGGAAGCGCCTCTGGCCCCGTCACTTGGTATGGAGTTAAAGGGGAATCCCTACGCCAAAAAACGGCGTGGGTGTCCCCCCTAGGTCTATATCAGACCCTTATCCGAGCACGCTACCCGGCCGGCCAGGAAAGGGGGGGACGAGCGAGCCCCCCCCCGAGCCGTGTCAGGCCGCGTGCCCTCAACATGGGGGTGTCTTGGGGAAGGGGGGGCCGTGCGGCACCTTTGGTGATTGGACACTGGTTAGCCCTAATTAAGGAGAATTCCTCCCCTATATAACCCCTCCCATTTAGGGAGCACCTCAGTTTTGTAGCAAAGCAATAAGTAACCCCGTAAAAACCTGTAGAAGGGCGGTAGCTCTGTGTCCCATGATGTATTCCCAAGAAAAGGATTTTACAGGGAAGCTGAATTAAAAAAATCCTATTTTCTTGTTCAACCATCACGGGACACAGAGCCTTCATTACATAGTAGGATGTCCCAAAACAATGCTCAATTTGAGGGGAGGGAGACACAGATCAGAAACATAGACCGCAAATGGACCAGAGGAACTAAACTGCAGCCTGCAGTACACTGCGCCCGAAGGCGGCATCCTCTTGCCCTCTTACATCCACCTGATTAAATCTAGTGAATGTATGGACTGAAGACCAAGTCGCAGCTTTGCAGATCTGAGCCATGGAGGCCTGGTGATGTACTGCCCAAGAAGCACTAACAGCCCTAGTTGAGTGCGCTTTAACTTGAAAAGGAGGAGTCTTTCTCTTTATACCATAAGCCTGACAAATAACTGGCAGGATGAATAAACTACTGATCACTCTATAGCCCCATACACACGGTCGGACTTGTACAAACTTTTCCGTGGACTTTTGTACAAAGTGTGTTGTCCACAAGTTTGTATTGCATACACACGGTCGGACTTTTTGACAACAAACACGAACGTAATGACGTCACAACGTACTGACGCCGCTTCAAAAGAGGACGTTCAATGACTCCAGCGCCACCTTTGGTCAACTTCTGTATTGTAGTCTGATCGTTTGCAATGGTTCTGAGCATGCGTGTTTGTACCTTGTACAAAAGTCCGATGCTTTTGCGTACACACGGTAGGACTTTGCTCCATCGGACTTTTGTTGCCAGAAAGTTTGTCCGTTCGCACAGCCAACAAAAGTCCGATGAAAACAGAAAAAGTTTGTCCGATGGAGCGTACACACAGTCGGATGTTGCTCCAAAACAGCTAATTTGCATGTTTGTTGTCAAAAAGTCCGACCGTGTGTACGGGCCTTATGAGTAGCAAATCGTCCAGATAATCTATCAGGTTTATGCCCTGGGCCTTAGATTCGTTAAGAGCGGAGCTACAATTTTTGTAAAAACTCGAGGAGCTGTAGAGAGACCGAAAGGAAGGTCCACAAATCGAAAGTGGTGCTGGCCTACCGCGAACCTTAGATATTTTTGGTGAGCACAAAATATTGGCACATGGAGATATGCATCTTTGATATCTATTGATGCCATAAATTCTCCCCCTTGAAGGGTGGAGACCACTGAGCGGATTGACTGCATGCGGAAGGAATGAATGTGCAGGAATTGATTCAGGTCCTTTAGATCTAGGATGGGTCTGAAATCTTGATTTGGTTTTGGAACCGTGAAGAGATTCGAATAAATGCCTAAACCCTGATCCTCTGCGTTTACCTCTACTATCAATCCCTAGGATAGTAGGCGATCTAAGGCCAGAAGAAGCGCCTTTCGCTTTATTGGATCTCTGGAGGCCTTTGACCTTAGGAATCGAGATGGAGGAAGCTCTTGGAACTCTAGCTTGTAGCCCAGAGATACTGAGGAGACTACCCATCTGTCTTGAACCTCTTCCCGCCAGGCTCCAGCAAACTGCAGGAGCCTTCCTCCCACTTGGCCGAGTGGGGGTGCCCCTTCATAGGGATGCTTTGGGGCCCTGCTTGGTAGATTTTTGTCCCCAAGTCTTCTTCTGACTTTGGGCGTGACCTTGGGCCTTTCCTCTGGAACTAGATTGGGAAGGCCATCGCCACTGCCTAGAGCTTGATGCTCTAGGGGATGGGGAAATAGAACGTTTAAATGATGGCCGTTTACTCTTTTTAATTGGTAAAAGCGTAGATTTACCATTAGCAATCCTTTGGATGAATTTATCCAGATCATCCCCAAACAAAGCGCTCCCCTTTGAATGGGAATCCAGTTAAGTATTTCTTGCATGAAAGCTCAGCTGCTCAATGCTTAAACCACAGAGACCTGCGCATGTGCACCAACAGGAGAGACAAACAAGATGCTTGCTGGACTGAATTCAGAATGGCATCGATCATAAAACACAGAATTTGAGGAAGGTCTGCATAATTCTTCACTTCCTCACTGGGAAGGAGGTTAAGCATCTGCTTAACTTGTTCCTTGAGCCATTGGCATAAACCAATGGCTGCGACTGTAGGTTGGACTATGGCTCCAGCCATGAAAAAGGAAGCTTTTAATAAAGTTTCCAGCTTCTTATCAGTTGGATCCTTAAATACCTGAGCATTGTCCAGAGGACAGGTCAGACTTTTATTCACACAAGAGACAGCTGCATCCACGGATGGATCCTCACACTTCTTGGAGAAGCTTTCCTCCAGAGGTTAAAGCATAGAAAACCTTTTAGGAGAAGAAAACAGTTTATCGGGATGTCCCCAGTCCTCAACAATTTATCCATTAAAGGATGAATTAGAAAGGCAAAGGCAGTCTGTGGGATCTTTCTGACCCCCAAGGAGGAAATAGAGGATGTGGCAGCCTCAGCAGAGGGCATCCTGAATGTGGTACACACCAACTCAGTATAATACTGGACCTGCCTCTTGAGTGGCTGAGAGGTAGAAACTTTCTCCTCTTCCTCTGAATCATCCGACTGCTCTTGATCCCTATCCCTGGGTAGGGATCTTTCCTCATTGTCAGAAGAATCATCTGAAATAGAAACAGCAGCAGAGGGAGGGAATCTACCCCTTTTCTGCTATCTTATAAGGAAGCTGTAATAGAACTAATAATCTTTCCTTCCAAGCCTTCCAATGTAGCCTAAAGGGAGTATTCTGTGACATATGCTGGGGCTGCAACATTGGGAGAGGCTGCAAAACCTGACAAGGATACTGATTCATCCTGTGAGGCTAGCTCCTTGCAGGGGGGATTGTAATCTACAGGCGTTTTTAGGACCCCTAGACGTAGGCGGTGATTTCTTTGTGCCTTTATTACCTCCCCTGAGGTCCTCTTAGGAGGAGACATAGTCCCAAGCTATAAAGCAGAGGTACTAGTGCATATGCAATCACTGTTACGCTAAAGTCTTATAATATACATATATGGTCAATACTGCACAGCCTAATGCCGAGTAGGAGTCTTAGGTTTGCCTGGATCCGACCACTTTAGGATGCTTACTGTCCACAGCTCTGTGTCCATCTGCTTACAGGACTCTGACGTTCTGGGCTTTTCAAAATAACCGCTTGGCGCCTGCGCACTGGTGCGCTGTGCACGCCACACGTGCATGGCACCACAACCACGCCCCCCTCTGTTCCCCTGCAAAAAGTGTAAAAGTGTGCCCCCCATAGGACATCATGGTGGCAGCCGAGGATGAGGGGCAGAAAAGGACCATCGTAGGGGACTGCACGGGACCTTCATGACTACGTGGGACCCCCCTATATACATTATTTGTGGCAGAGTCTGCAGCGGAGAAGGGGAGCGGCTCGGAGACCGGCTTCACTGAGTGTGTATCCTGAAAGACATGTAAGTATACACCAGGCTTGCTCTTTACTCCCTCTAGTGGCAGAAACAAGGTAAGACATACAACTACTCTCTGAAGAAATCCATAATATGTAATATATATAGGATTAACTTCACTTACCTGTCGCCACCGCAGCAACTGCTGAGAACAGACAGTTTCCAGCCTTCACCCATCACAGCAGGTAGTTGTGTCAAACCTTCAGGGTTTTATGGGTTCCTACTCAGAGGAACCTCTTCCCTGGACCTGCAAAAGACTCTGCCAGTACTTTCATGCCACTGTCTTAATAGTACACCAAACCTGGTTTTCCCAGAGCCCAGTCCTCCAAGGAGAGACTTACAGGCAAAACCTTGTTTCTTCAGAATAATGAGGCCCGGGCACCATACCATCTTGGGACTCAAAATATCGGCCCGAGATGTGGATCCAGTCAGCATAGCCCCTAAGCCCCCACAGGGACCTGAATATAGCTTTCTTCATAGCACATGTTTTACGTGACCAACCACCTTAGAGACTGGCAACAAAACTGAGGTGCTCCCCAAATGGGAGGGGTTATATAGGGGAGGAATTCTCCTTAATTAAAGTTAACCAGTGTCCAATCACCGAAGGTGCCTATCTAACCCACTATGTAATGAAGGATCTGTGTCCTGTGATGTATGAACAAGAAATATATATATTTTACACTCCAGTAGTCCTTCTTGCTTCCTCCCCATAGCACAGCACAGTTCCTCCAGAGATAGTGCCACAGATCACCCCGCATGCCGGCAGGACTCTACCACCACTCCACTTAAGTTGGGGGCACCGCGCCAGCCAGACTACATCTCTCTCTACAGAGTACACAGGAGGGACTGGAGCTGAGTGGCTGAGGCCCAAGCTATCACATCGGGGGTGAGGGACAGTCTCACTGAGTCAGAGAGCAGCAAACTCAGAAAAAAGTCGAATGTGATGCAATTTCAGCCATACAGTTTGTGTGTCTGAATTTGCATAGACATCACATGCAATGTGCACATCAATGCGGTGTGAATCACATGCAATGTCTGACATCGCACTAGTGTGAACCCTTGACCGTTATATACTCAGTAAAAACTCCCCTTTGGTGGGTCACATTTTATTTTTGGTTCCCTATCTTACTTTCTTTCTCATTACATTTTATCATCTTTCTTTTTCTTATTTTAGTTTGGGTGATGCTTCATCCTCGTCCCATTTTTTTTTTCCTTTTTTTACTTAGGCAGGTTGTGAGCCACAGACAGTAATAGAGCTATAAAGTAGCTGTTTAGGTAGTTTCTAAGGGCTTAGTTTCTAGCAGTAGCAGCAAGTGATGGGTGCAAGGCTCTCTTATCAGACCCAGTGACACTGCAGCAGTGGTCCCTCTGATCAGGTGCCAGCTCACTCTGGGTTGCCCAGGGTAACTCTAGTAAGCAGCACAGCAAAGTTTGTATTCTGACAGTAGCTCCATCCCTCCACAATTGGGTCACAGCGAGTGGGGGAATTACACAGAGTCCCCAGCTGTAACTCTCCTGTCACAGCCAACTGTTCTGCAGCTAAACATGGTGGGGGAGCAAACGAGGAGAGTGGGGTTTAGCCGGCGAAGCACCCGGCTACATAACATTGACAGTGATGTTCAAGCCACAAAAAATGATAGTGAGTATTTCAGAGGAGAGAAAATAGGGTAACCAGGCATATAAGTCATCAAGAAAGCATGATACCGGTTCAGGAGGCTGATAAATCACTGCAATCATCAGAGAAATTGGAGAAAACAGACGACTACAATGAGTCTTAAAAGAGGAGAGGGATAGATGGATAGGAAGGAATTGAAAGATGCTTAGTGAGGATAGAAGGAATCCAACTCCACTTTCTTTCCATCTGCTGGGACTGAGTGACTGAGTCCAGTGAAGGTCACCATGAGAGAGGGCAGCAGGTGAAGCAGAGTCATAATCTTGAAGCCAGGCTTCAGAAATGGCAAATATATTAAAGGAATGAGAGATAAAAAGGTCATGCACAGATGTGAGCCTGTTACAGATGGAGCAGACTTTCCATAGGGCGCATGAGATGGGGGGGGGGTGGTTTTTGGAAGCATGGGGATAGAAATTAAACTAAATGAATTGTGGCTACTGCCACACGAGGAATGGTGGCGGATGGGGGGGGGGGGGGGGGGGGGGGACATTAGGAGAAAGGTTCCCAGAGATTTGGAGAAGAGAGAGGGTGAGGAAAATAAGATGGGAGTGAGATGTACAGTATATGAATGCACATACCTCACTGTCCTGATGTTTAGGTCAGCTTGTGGGTTCAGTATTTGCAGGAGGTGATGAGTGCAGTAGTATGTAGAGGGTAAGAGTGAGGGTAAGATACATAAGTTGTGGAGTAGAGAAGAGGGATAAAGTAAAGAGGATTTGAGGATAGAAGAAGCATATTAGAGGGAAAAGGGAAAAGAGAGGAAAAAGAGAGTGGGAATCAGACTTGATTTAGACTTATAAAATGTTGGTTTGCTTGCAGTCTTTCCGGATTGAAGCATAGTTTTACGTGCTGTATCGTCTTACTGCTTTAGGTAAACTGCTGTGTTTAAACTACTTTAACATTTGTTAAAAAAAATACTTAATCAAAAAAGAAAAACTTCTTATCTGCGACTTGACTTTTATTGCTGAATTGAGAGATTTAGACCGTGTATGTATTTCTTCTTTGTAGGGATCTAGCTCATGCTGCACACCATACTTAAACTTTCCAGCCATGAGCTGTGTGACATTTTGATCATTTTGATCCTCTTTATAGATCTTTATTGAATTTTCTTAGTGTAGCACCCTCTAGTATGCTAGAAGTCATAGTGTTTTTTTTTGGTAGAATAAGTAAATTTCCAGGCTTGCCTGGCAGCCAGGCCTGAGTGTGTTTTGATCTGGGTTGGGAATAGTTGGTGACTCACAGACAGCATCACCAAGATCTCCCACTTCTTTCCAGAATAGTCTAGTATCTTCTGGAAAGGAAGGAGGAAAGGTAAGGTGGAGCTCTCTGGGGTATTCTGACCAATCCCCAACTTGGATTGGCACGGGACAGGCCTCCTGAAATATCCAGGAGTAGTGAAGCTGCAGATGGAGTGCTGTTCGAGGGAGCTCCCCAGCCTGGGAAGGGGGGGGGGGGAGTGACCTTGTGCCTGGGGCTTGGGTGCAGACAGGACCCTTTTCATGACACACAGAGGTGTCCTGGCCAGGTGGCACGGGAGCAGGAGAAAGCGGGAGAGCACTTCCAGACAAAGTCTCCAGGAGAGGAACAACAGGTCGTAGCTCGGAGGGCTGGTGAGTGACACACAGCCAAGAGAGGACTGGGGAGGCACGCCTGAGAGAACTGGGAGATTGCAGTCTGGGATGGGTGCAGAGCCAGTGGAGTGGACTGTGGTGGCAGAGGAAAGGGGCAGCTGCAACCAGGAGGGCTGGCAGTTCCTGAAGAGGTGCTACTAGAACAGTAGTCACAAGGACAGCCAGCACTGGGACTTTCTACATTTTTTCTGCTGGAGCTGCCGTGAGGAAGTGAATATACAGAGAGTATATATAGTATATAGGTTGAGTTCCGTGTACATTGTGCTTCAATCAAGTCGCCATCCCATACTTCCTTACCCCCTCCAAGTTTAATAGCCCTCAATAAAATAAAAACCAAAGTTCAAGGCCCGAGGCTGAATGTGAACTGTGTGCCTGGCTGGGCAGGGTGAGAGAGACTCAGCAGCCCTCAAGAGGGTACCGCTACATTAGTAATACTCCATGCCCCTTAATTAACCACTTGCCGCCTGCCCTATAGGCAATTGACGGTGGCAAAGTGGTTGCATAATCCTGATCGGACGTCATATGACGTGATCAGGATTATGAGCCGCTGCACGCCCCCGGGGGCGCGCATCGCGGCAATCGTTGTTGCGGGGTGTCAGTCTGACACCCGGCAACTACGATCTCGGTAAAGAGTCTCAGACGGAAACTCTTTACCACGTGATCAGCCGTGTCCAATCACAGCTGATCACAGTGTAAATAGGAAGAGCCAGTGATCGGCTTTTCCTCACTCGCGTCTGTCAGACGCGAGTAGAGGAGAGCCGATCGGCTGCTCCTGTGACAGGGGGGGAGGTCTGTGCTGATCGATTATCAGCACAGCCCCCCCGAGGATGCCCACACTGGACCACCAGGGACGCCACCAGACCACCAGGGATGCCCAGCAAAAGGTAATCCTCCCTAGACCATCAGGGATGCCAGTCAGTGCCACAATGGATGCCAATCAGTGCCCATAATGGATGCCAATCAGTGCCCACAATGGCCATCACTGATTGGCATGCATTATTGTTTGGCACTGATTGGCATCCATTAGTACAGTATAACAATACAATGCCGCCTATCAGTGCCCACCTGTGCCGCCTATCAGTGCCGACCTGTGCCGCCTATCAGTGCCCATCCGTGCCACCTATCAGTGCCCACCCATGCCCATCTGTGCCGCCTATCCATGCCCATCTGTGCCGCCTATGCATGCCCATCTGTGCCGCCCATCCATGCCAATCCGTGGCAGCTATCAGTGCCAATTTGTGCCACCTATCAGTGCCCATCCGTGTCGCCCATCAGGGCCACCCATCAGTGCCGCCTATCAGTGCCCATCAGTGCCACCTATCAGTGCCACATATCAGTGTCCATCAATGCCACCTCATCAGTGCCACTTCATTGGTGCCACATCATTGGTGCCCATCAGTGCCGCCTTATCAGTGCCCATCAGTGTAGCCCCATCAGTGCCCATCAGTGAAGGAGAAAACTTACTTAATTACAAAGTTTTGAAACTGAAACAAAAAAAACATATTTTTTTTCAAAATTTTAGGTATTTTTTTATTTGTAGCGCAAAAAATAAAAACCGTAGAGGTGATCAAATACCACCAAAAGAAAGCTCTATTTGTGGGAAAAAAATGATAAAAATTTCATTTGGGTAAAGTGTAGCATGACCGCGCAATTGTCATTCAAATTGCGACAGTGCTGAAAGCTCAAAATTGGTCTGGGCAGAAAGGTGTTTAAGTGCCCGGTATTGAAGTGGTTAAGGAAGTTCAGGTACTCTTTAGTGTCAAAGTCAATATTGAAGAAGTTGCTTACTTTGACTGCATCCACAGAATAGCCATTCGCAACTGGATGTTCACTCAGGTTGGACAGTCCCTCTCTCACAAGGCCTAGCAGCCAACAAGGTGCTTACTCAGGAACAAGTCTCTGCCACAGACGTTGTTGTAGAACATACAAGATAAGTCTCTGCCACAGACGTTGTTGTAGAACATACAAGATAAGTCTCTGCCACAGACGTTGTTGTAGAACACGTAGGAAAACTAAACTTGTAGAACACTCGTGGGATACCTGGATCTTTCAGCCAGCTTGGCAATATCCAAAAGACCGGATTCTCTTGGGTACTCCAGCTCATCCAGGCTCTTGCTAAGAAACCAACCCGTACGTGGCCTTCTTCTGAAGAGTCCTCCCCTGGATAGCATGAAGTCACTGGGTCTCTCCCAAACTGGAGACAGCACCCAAACACCTCAGAATCCTCCTTTAGTTTCCTTGCCTCGGGCTAGCCAGCCCCGGGACAACAAGATTGGGTGGATCCACACCCCAGGCCATAGCCTTCCTGAGGGTTGGTCAGGAGGACAAGGCCCATGAAGTCAGTACATCCTTCTGGACCAGAACCCCCAACCACGTGACATCCACATCTTAAGTACCCTCTCCCAGAAAGCACAGCAAGAGCGCCACTCCCTTTGGGCGGGCTCCGAGAGAGAGTAAATTAATCACCCAACCAGACCATAGTTCCATGCCTGCCAGAAGAGACAGTGCCCCCCATGGTCAGGCTGAACATCTCATAGTCCAGTCAGACTGATGCTGAAGTCCAAATATAGACAATTGTACCCAAACCAAACTGCATTTCAGGTATAACCTTAACTTTGAAAAACACATAGCGCGTGCTCTTCAGGAGCCGGCGCTACACTTGCTTCAGAGCATGCGTTGTTTTTGGTACGTCGGAATAGCATACAGACGAGCAGTTTTCCCGATAGGAATTGGTTCCATCGGAAATATTTAGAACATGTTCTATTTTTAGGTCCGTCAGAATTTTCAACGTAAAACGTCCAATGGGTTATGCACATGATCGGAATATACAATGAAAAGCTCCCGTCTGATTTTTTCTGTTGGACATTCCGCTTGTGTGTACGCGGCATAAGGCTACATTCACACTAGCTACTTATACAAATTGTAGTGGCTAGGTTGCGACCACAGATAATTGCTGGCTGTGCGGACAGCCTCTACCTATACCTATACATATCAATGTAATGAATGGGGCTGGCAGCCACACCTAGCCGCTCAGAGCCCCAGTAGGACTGCCGCTACAATTCTCACTGCCTAAATCGCCGGTGTGAATATAGCCGAAAGCCATGCCCTTCTGTGCAGCTTTTTCATGAATGAGATCGAGAGATTTAGAAAACAGGCCCCTAAACAATGGAGTTTTCACTGCTGATTTCTTAGCAGTGCTTCAGTCTGTCTTCAAATTTTTTTTCCTTTTTCTTTATCTGTTGTAAAATGGCTTCAATAAAGAGAGATACTGGAAAATACCTATTTGTGTGGCATGGATGTTATAATCTGAAGCTGAAATAAAGGCTCATTCTCCCAGGCATGTTAGCCAGGACTCACCTTATATAACAAAACTGATGTCATTTCTATTTCTGAACTAACTCCCATGGTGAAGAGTGAATGTTTATTGTTGGAAAGGGAAAGCAGTAAGAATGTGCTTGTGTTAGCAGGCCTGTACTGTGCGCCGAGACGGTGCTTGTCAGCGCCACCTTGTGGGGAGTGTTCAGACTGAACAGAACAAGACCATTAAACAAACTGCTTTCACTCTACATGCACCCTCTGTTCACCTTTGTACAATTTGTGTTCCTACATGATGCATTTTATAGAGCTTTCAAGCATTTGTAATCACTAATTGAAATGCAAATTCTATTTTACAATGTACTCCCTTTTCAGAAATTTTCCCATGGAATGTTTACATATTGGAATGAATAACCATGTAAATGTTTCATTAGTGATATTTTAGTGATAGATGATGCATGATGGCCTAAGTGAGCCCCTGTCTTTTTTTTATGTCTTACATACTGTAGTGCATCCTCTAAGGAGACACAAGTATACTGGTATTCCCCACCCTGTACAGCCAAGCACACAGAATTTTTACAGGCACTCTTGAGTCAGAGAACAGTATTTGACTTTGTTTTGTTTTTTTGTTTTTTTGAGGGTAATAACTTGGATGGGGATTTGATGTTATGGGATGCCCATTTGACTTCAACAGCAACTTCAGGGACAATTTTTCCTATATACAGTACAGTCTCTATATACAGCTCCACATCTCCACACCTGCACATATCTGCTTGCAGAACCTAGCTGGACACTGTCAATACCTGACAGTCACTCAGTCAGATGAGAGCAACAGTCCTTTGCAGGCAGGAACCCGAGGCCCCTTAGTTGTGTAGCAGAATGTCAGTGTTCAGCTTGCATTACTCCGGTGGCTACTGATCCCAGCACTACCTGTTCAGGCACTGCCAATGCACCTGGCTGCAGCTGCCCCTTTCACTAGCCCTCCAGGCTAACTTCTCCACACAGTCCTCCAGACTGACAGTCACCAGTACAGGAGATCTCCCGGCACTGCTGACCTGCTCCCACTGTCTTCTCTCCTTGCTCCCGTTCCTCCAGGAAGGGCTTCCTCCATGTGTTTTGGTAGGAATATTCGGACCCCAGGCCCAAGGTCACCCTCCAGACTTGGGGGCACCCTCAAGGGCCACATCCATCCACAGCCTCCTCAGTAGTCCATCTCCTCCTTCCACCGACTGCCCCTCACTGGCATGACTCATGTCTATTTATGAGGTGACCTGTCCCCTACCAGCCCTTTATTGGGGATTGGCGAGGCCCTTATAAAGATTCCAAGCAGCTCCTCCTAACTTCCACCCCACTATGTCTGGAATATTTTCCAATTTCCCAGAGAACAGGGGGAGGTACTAAAGAAGCTGCTAGGATGAGTCACCCAGCCCAGAGTCACTAAACCCTGAGCCCTAAGCTAAAACTCATTTTTACCTACACTAACAACGAACTCATCTACATCTAGCACACTAGAGTGTGCTCCAATACTCCAACCATTATGTTGTCCCTTCATAACCCCCTTCCACTCCTCCCAATGAGTTCAGCCAGAAAGGTGAAATACTTACCTTCTTTCCCATATCTACAATGTGCAGCTTTTGGGAGTGAATAGTCCTGGCTGGGTCTTCTTTCTACTGCACATGCACACCACAGTACAGTGACGCTCTCAAGAGCAGGGAAGGAGGTAAGTACTTCACCTTTCTGGTTGCAATCCAAGGGGTTAATAAAGGATAACATAATTAATGTAAAGTTGTCTTTTAAAGCTCACCAAAGATCTCATTGCAATTTGGTTGTACAGTAATTGTTCATCTTAACAAAGGATATGAACAATGTATAAGTGGCTGTATTTACCCCCCTTTTCTACTGGGGTGCGTTTATAAATGGAAGATTGGCAACCCATTATTTACTCAGTGACGTTTATAAACAGCACTGGACAAATCCACCCTCTAATCATTGGGTATGTCATTAGATGGCTTGGTACATAGAAATACTGTACCAATCCAAGGGGCTCAATACCTTGGGATCGCTGGCCATGGTAACAATCATGCAATATTGTTTACATGGTTGATCTCTCCCCTTCTCCTACAACAGAGCAAGGAGAGAGAGATCAGTTATTTCTGAAAGGGGATATAATGAATGGATCAGCAGCAGCATCTGGACTATTCATTTAGTGTCACTGATCATTTTTTTAACTCTTTTACCACCCCTCCTCTCCAACACATTTGATCCAAATGCTATCTCTGTATATGATCTATATATTAACTCTTCACATCCCTTATCCTGCTGAAACGCTTCTCTCCTGAACATGCAAGTGGTGTATTTTTTTTCTGCCTCTAAATGCCTGTAAACGCCTATGTGTGCATGGATACACATGAAAACATCTCAGGTAGCAAGGATAACTTGCCACAAATTTTTGGCAGTGTTGAATTGTTAGTCTGTTAACTTGCTGCACATTTTCACTGGCAAGTTGTACACTTGCAGAGAACTTGAAGCACAAGTTCTAGTTTACACTTTTGCAATTTGTAGCAAATTTGCTTGGAAAATCTCTAGCAAGAGCAAAGTTGCAGTGGTGAGTCTACAGCAGTGTTTCTCAACTCCAGTCCTCAAGGCGCACCAACGGGTCATGTTTTCAGGCTTCCCATTATTTGGCACAGGTGATTTGATCAGTTTCACTGCCTTGGTAATTATCACAGCTGTTTCATCTGAGGGAAATCCTGAAAACATGACCGCTTGGGGACTAGAGTTGCGAAACCCTGGTCTATAGCATTAAAATTCAGCCACAGTGACCCCTTTGGTGGGATGACTATTGAACAACATAACTGAACCAGAACTTGCAGCAAACTTGCAGAATGTTTGCAAAGAATTTGATTTGGAGTCACAATGGACTTGCTGCCATTGTGCAACAAACGTGTGAAGCCAAGTCTAGCAATAGCTTAGCAAGTAATTTTCACACTTGCAGCACAATTGCTTGCTATCTGGGATGGAGGGGCATTTAGAGTTAGAAGGAAACTCCAATATCCCTGTGTTCGGCTGGTGGTCGGCTACAAGATAAATGTGGTCTCTACGGCAGATTCGCTGCAAGATTTTATCGGTGGCGGGAGAGGGCCCCCCCCTCTCCTGCCACAATCTGGTGCCCTCTGCCTCTTCCCGGAGCCATCGGCAGTGGTGGGGGCGAAGAACGCGTCCTGTCACTTGCTGTGCATGGAGATGAATGAGGGGAAGATGGTCTCCACCCGTCTCCATGACATTGCAGGGTGTAAGCGACGTCAAAAAGTTTTTTCAATGTCAAATTTTTTTGTCATTTTTTCAAATTCCAAATATATTTTTTTTATTGCATTTTATGAGATCTAAGGACTTGTTGACCCCAGATCTCATATTTAAGAGGACCTGTCATGCTTTTTTTCTATTACAAGGGATGTTTACGTTCCTTTTAATAGGAATAAAAGTGACCCAATTTTTTTTTTTTAAAAACTGTGTAAAAAAAAAATCAAATCAAGTAAAATAAATAAAATTTTTTTTTTAAACGCTCCGTCCCGACGAGCTCGCACGCAGAAGCAAACGCATACGTGAGTAGCTCCCGCATATGAAAAACGGTGGTCGAACCACACAATCGTTAGAGCGAGAGCATTAATTCTAGCCCTAGAACTCCTCTGTAACTCAAAACATGCAACCTGTAACATTTTTAAACATCGCCTATGGAGCTTTTTTGAGGGTAAAAGTTTGATGCCATTCCATGAGCGGGCACAATTTTGAAGTGTGACATGTTGGGTATCAATTTACTTGGCGTAACATTATCTTTCACAATATAAAAAAAATTTGGGCTAACTTTACTGTTGTCTTATTTTTATTTTCAAAAAAGTTTATTTTTTTTTCCAAAAAGCTTTTAAGACCGCTGCGCAAATACGGTGTGAAATTTTTTTTTGCAATGACCGCCATTTTATTCTCTAGGGTGTTAGAAAAAAAAAAAACAATATATAATGTTTGGGGATTGTAAGTAATTTTCTAGCAAAAAAAAAACTGTTTTAAACTTGTAAACACCAAAATCTCAAAAAGATGCTGGTCCTTATGTGGTTAAAAGTGGCATTTCTGATATTCAGTGTGCATGAGGCCTTATATGTAGAGCTACTTTTCAACTGTGCAGAAAAATGATATGAGAAAAAGGAGTGATGGCTTCATGTTTCCTCCTGACTTCTCTTAACATCTCCTACCTTCCTTCCCCCTACAATCAATCCTCTTGCTGATTTCAGCCACAGCTGTCTACAGTAGAGGTGACCAGAAGAGGGTAACAAAATAAGGAATAAACTCCCAGTTTGTATGTGTTGCAGCTTGGTACTGCCCCCTCTAACCTAACCCTGATGCCCTGTGCATAGGCCCACTATGGAAAATACACCTCTGATTGTGCCCTTGACCTCTTTCTATGACATTATATTTGCAAATTTCTTGGGCACCAGTTATCACCTGCTGAGGTCTCTTGCAAGAAAGCATTAAATCCATTTTTCCTCGTGAAAAAATATTTCACATTAGGGTTTTGCTGTTCACTGCTGTCTTTGGACAATACGGTGCAATTATTCAGTTGTATTGCTGCATTTTAATGTATTGCTTGTTTAAAGTGAAACTTCAACCATAAAATAAATAGCTTATTAAAAGATAAAAATAACAAAACCAAGTTTGCTACAATACTTAGCTTTAATCCAGAGAATTCCTGCACAGTACTTGCTGCTAGATGTCCTCAGCCTTATGGTCAGCATCATTCAACTCACTTCCTCTGAGCTCAGCTGGACATGGATCTGCTCCAGCCTGTGACCGGACTGTGAAAGGAGAAGTAGCACATGATCCTCTGAGCTCAGCTGGACATGGATCTGCTCCAGCCTGTGACCGGACTGTGAAAGGAGAAGTAGCACATGATCCTCTGAGTTCAGCTGGACATGGATCTGCTCCTGCCTGTGACCGGACTGTGAAAGGAGAAGTAGCACATGATCCTCTGAGTTCAGCTGGACATGGATCTGCTCCAGCCTGTGACCGGACTGTGAAAGGAGAAGTAGCACATGATCCTCTGAGCTCAGCTGGACATGGATCTGCTCCAGCCTGTGACCGGACTGTGAAAGGAGAAGTAGCACATGATCCTCTGAGCTCAGCTGGACATGGATCTGCTCCAGCCTGTGACCGGACTGTGAAAGGAGAAGTAGCACATGATCCTCTGAGCTCAGCTGGACATGGATCTGCTCCAGCCTGTGACCGGACTGTGAAAGGAGAAGTAACACATGATCTCATCTCTCTGCCACTCTGCTCACTCCTCCTATCAGCATGCTTCTTGTCATTGCATTGGATCCTTGTACTACTATTATTTTTTATTAGTATACAGGATTTATATAGCGCCAACAGTTTACGCAGTGCTTTACAATATAAAAAGGAGACAATACAGTTACAATACAATAAAATACAAGAGGATTAAGAGGGCCCTGCTGAGAAGAGTTTACAATCTAATAGGGTGGGGCAGGTAGAAAAGGTTGCAGCTGTAGGGAATGAGCTGATGGAAGTACTACTACTTCCTTTTACACTCCAGTTCTGCTATACAAGAACTGGTACTTATACTACTTTATATTTAAAAAGTACATTTAGTGGAACATTATTGGTTACAGAATTACATTTACTTGTGTCATTTATATCTGCCTAAACTTCTTATTAAATCTCATATAGGCTTTAACCCCCTGGAGCCAGCGCCTGCCAGCCCTTTAAGGGGTTTTACATGCCGGGAGTTGGGGTTTAAGGTCATGTGACTGCTGTGATTGGTTGTCATGGCGGTCACATGATCAGAAACCTCCCAATTGCAAGTAGCGATCAGGAGTTTCTCGTCAGCTGCTGGTAACCATGCCAGGAGCACGCAGGGCACAAACTCTCGGCACAGCGCAGTTTGCACTAATGCACGCAAATATGCAGCTGCCTAGAGGATGCATATTTGCGTGCGGCCAGCGCCAAGGAATTAATGCGCTAATGTACCTTCAAATGTTATTTTCTTTAACCCGCATAAGTAGAGGTTTACTTAAGTGAAACCCATATGTCAAAATAATAAGTAGATACAAAAATGTATTCAGCTAAACCTGCAACCTTACAAACCGCTCAGCGTCTGCTACCCCTCTCTGCCAATCCCTCCATTGGCTGCCACTCACCCAACAAATTCAATTCAAAATACTAACATTAAGTTACAAAGCCATACAAAACTCTGCCCCATCTAAATCTCTAGCCAAGTCTCAAAATACCAACCTAATCGTCCTCTTTGTTCTTCCCAAGACCTCCTGATCTCTAGCTCCCTCATCACCTCCTCCCATATTCGCCTCTAGGACTTCTCCTGAGCCTCTCCCATCCTCTGGAATACCTTACCCCAATCTGTCAGACTATCTAGAAATCTATCTACTTTTAGGCAATCACTGAAAACTTTTCTCTTCTGAGAAGCCTACCCTGCCTCCACCTAACATCTGCACTTTTATTTTCTTCACCAGCTCATCCTCCACAGTTATTACCCTTTTGTATTACTTGATCTTCCCTCCTAGACTGTAAGCTTCAATGAGCAGGGCCCGCCGATTACTCTTGTATTGAATTGTATTGTAATTGTACTGTCTGCCCTCATGTTGTAGCAAACTGTCAGTGCTATATATATCCTGTATAATAATAATAATGTTAATCTTAAAGTGGTTGTAAACCTCTAATATGAAATATGAAAAAAACATATGCCTCTATAGTGTGTACTTGTCTCAATTAAGAGCACAAAGTGTCATTTCTGTCTGCGGCTTCCTTCCTCTGCTATCAGCATGAATCACTTCTGACAAGTTTTTCTGACACCAAGAGAAAAAAGGTGACAAGGGAGGATCTCCAGATGATTGACAGCCTCAGCTCTGTTCCTGTCTGCTGTTCGGAGGTGAGTGTGTCCCTTCCCTCCAGTCAGTTCTCACTGAGCTCCGTAGTTTGTAATTTTTGCTCACTGCCCTTGCTTTGTGAAAGCTCAGGCAAAGATGTATAAGTTCTGCACTGTAAACAGATGTGGAGAAGAGAGGCTGTAGATAAACAGGTACAACCTATGTCGAAAGGATTTGTTATCATAAAATGCATCTTTGCATGTACTGGCCATTCTTAAATGTAACTTTAATTCATGCAGTTGTCTATTGATAAACTGTTTTGTAATATTCTAATCTATAACATACATAGCAACAAAAAAAAATATGAGGATTTTATTTAAATTTTTTTCATTAGATACCTGCACTTTCATATTTCTTCCAGAGATTTCTCATGGAATATTCCGGGGCAAATTTTAAAAAAGTATACCCATGTTCATTAGTCCCAAAGAGAGATGACGCAGTGGCGGTGCGTCCATAGAGGGCGCAGGAGCACCGCCCCCTCTCTCCTGCACTGCTCTATCACCAATAGATAGATTCATGCATTGCATTAGAGCTGTCCTCTCTAATAGGCGTCCTGATTAGAGCCGTGGGCTCTAATAGGCTTCCAAATCGGTAAACAGCGATCGCAATGCTGTGCATTCGCTGATTACACAGTGTTGTGTTAGAGAAGCAAATACATTGCTTCCCTAACACTGACCTGCCTCTCAGCCAATCAGGTGCTCGGGTCTGGTTACCCTGTCACCTGATTGGCTGAAGCGACAGACGCTATCAGGCTTCCAATCATAGCAGAGATGACAGAAAGAGGACGGGAGAAAACATGGAGCACTCGGAGCGTGGAGGACAGTGCAGAGACAGGTAAGTGCCGAGCGGGCGGGGGGGGGGGGCACACTGACGGCAATTGATGGGGCACACTGGCAGCATTTGATGGGGCACACTGGCGGCAATTGATTGGGCACACTGGCAGCAATTGATTCAATTGATTGGGCATAGTGGTGGCAACTGATGGGCACAGTGCTGGCAACTGATGGGCACAGTGGCAGCAATTGATGGGCACACTGGCAGCAATTGATGGGTACAGTAGCTGTGTTTGATGGCACAATGGCGGCAATTTATGGGTACAGTGGCTGTGTTTGATGGGCACAGTGGCTGTGTTTGATGGGCACAGTGGCTGCGCTTGATGGGCACAGCGGCTGCACTTGATAGTTTTTTTTTTCAGTTTATTTGTGTCCCCCCCCCCAAAAAAAAAAATGTTGAGCACCACCCTCCACTGGAGATGAGATGATAGTCTAGTCTAGAGTATGAGATCCTGGGTATTTGGGGATATCCTGATCCACACGTTGACCTAATTTCCATGTGACCTTGTGCAATAAACATTTTTAATTTACAATCTACTAGAATAACTGGTGTCATTAATTATGAACCTATCAATTGTTGCAGGTGTGCCCCACCAGTTGCCACAGGTGTGCCCCAACAATTGCCGCCAGTGTGCCCCATCAATTGCTGCCAGTGTGCCCCATCAATTGCTGCCAGTGTGCCCCATCAATTGCCGTCAGTGTGCCCAATCAATTGCCACCAGTGTAAATTAATTTAGGGAATTCTTAATGTAACTATTTGATAACTAATATTATTATTATTATTATTATTATTATTATTATACATGATTTATTTAGTGCCAACAGTTTTCACAGATCTTTACAATATAAAAGGAGGCAATACAGCAACAATACAATTCAATACAAGAGGGTTAGGAGGGCCCTGCTCCTGGGAGCTTACAATCTAATAAAAGATTAATAGCTATAGGTAACTATTGAAGATCAGTGTAACAGAGCTACAAATGGGTAAATCATTTTGCACCCTTATATGCTCATCTACCACTGAGAGGAAATGGGAAGTCCTCTGGTTACCTTATAATCTTTTAATAAAAACAACACCTTTCAGAAAATCTGCTAGGCAGAATGAAATCACTGCAAATAATTTGATTGGAGTTAGGTTACTTGCTTTATCATACTGATCTCCCTGTATAATGCAATTTAAAAAAATAAAATGCAAACAAGCTTGAATGTATCAAGAGCAAAAATTGGCCTAAGGCTTCCTTCTGACATTTACTCCACTGTGCACTAGGTGGCAGCATTGCAGTACAAGCCACTGGTCTAGACAGCTGTTTCTTCTGCACTGAATGGTTAAACATACCCCACATCATCAGAAAATGTGAAGAAATTAAATGTTAAGAGAAAACAAATGGAGTGATTTGCAAATGATTTATACATTTATGGAGGTGAAGTGAAGGGATTCAAAAGAACCAAAATATATTTTACCGCATCATGTTTTTTAAGTATATAAAGAGCATAACGCACTGTCAGGGCAAATTATAAGTAGTTTGTATATAATACATGAAATGTTTTAGAAGCCCTCAGTGACACGTGTAGCACTTATTTTTACTAACTGGACATAAATCTGTGTGGCTTGTATTTACAATATGAAATGTTTTGTCTACAACAAGCAGTGCAGCATTTGCTATACTTTCCAGTCTGCACTAATAATCAGCATTTACAGTGCCTTGTGAAAGTATTCACCCCCCTTGGTTTTTTACCTATTTTGTGACATTACAGCCTTCAGTTCAATGTTTTTTTTTACTCTGAATTATATGTAATGGAGCAGAACACAATAGTCTAAGTCGGTGAAGTAAAATTAGAAAAAATATATACATAAAACTATTTTTCGGAAATAAAAAACTGATAATTGGCATGTGCGTATGTATTCACCCCCTTTGTCATGAAGCCCATAAAAAGCTCTGGTGCAACCAATTACCTTCAGAAGTCACATAATTAGTGAAATGATGTCCACCTGTATGCTATCTAAGTGTCACATGATCTGTCATTACATATACACACCTTTTTGAAACACCTAAGCAAGAGGCACCACTAACCAAATATTGCCATGAAGTAGGGTTGCCACCTCTCCGGTTTTGACCCGGACAGTCCGGGTTTGGACACATGTGCCCGGGTTTCCACCCGTCGAAACCCGGGCACACATCAACCGTCCTGTGGCATCCGGATCTCTGGCTGCGGCCGGCGTGGCCGCAACAAACATCAATGCTATCAATGTTCAGTTCACACTGCCTAAACATCGGTGCACTCCGAGTCTGAGCCCAGCTCAGCAAAGGGCAGCAGCGGGTGTTCTGTGATTGGCCGAGTAGGCTGCAGGTCATGTGTGGGACGGACCGGATGGGGAACATGAAGGTCCCTGAATAATTCGTCTCTGTAGCTGCTGGTCACATGTGGATGCAGGGCTGCACTGTGTCTGGATCATCGTAACAGCCCTGCATGCTCCGGAGTCCTAACCCACGCATGCTGTGTGCCTGTCTCCTGTCCGTCTCTCTCATCCGCTCTGTCAGCCACCCCCCCCCCCCTCTCCTGGCTCTCTATCTGCCAGACCCCCCTCCCCTCTCTGCCAGACCCCCCCCTCTCCTCTCTGCCAGACCCCCCTCCCCTCTCTGCCAGACCCCCCTCCCCTCTCTGCCAGACCCCCCTCTCCTCTCTGCCAGACCCCCCCTCCCCTCTCTGCCAGACCCCCCCTCCCCTCTCTGCCAGACCCCCCTCCCCTCTCTGCCAGACCCCCCTCTCCTCTCTGCCAGACCCCCCCTCCCCTCTCTGCCAGACCCCCCCTCCCCTCTCTGCCAGACCCCCCTCCCCTCTCTGCCATTCCCCCCTCTCCTGTCTCTCTATCTGCCAGATCCCCCTCCCCTCTCTGCCAGTCCCCCCTCTCCTGTCTCTCTATCTGCCAGACCCCCTTCCCCTCTCTGCCAGACCCTCCTTCTCCTCTCTGCCAGACCCTCCTTCTCCTCTCTGCCAGACCCCCCCTCCCCTCTCTGCCAGACCCCCCCTCCCCTCTCTGCCAGACCCCCCCTCCCCTCTCTACCAGTCCCCCCTCTCCTGTCTCTCTATCTGCCAGACCCCCCTCTCCTCTCTGCCAGACCCCCCCTCCCCTCTCTGCCAGACCTCCCTCCCCTCTCTGCCAGACCCCCCTCCCCTCTCTACCAGACCCCCCTCTCCTGTCTCTCTCTCTGCCAGACCCCCCTCTCCTCTCGGCCAGTCCCCCCATATCCTCTCTGCCAGACCCCCCCCCCTCTGCCAGACCCCCCCTCCCCTCTCTGCCAGACCCCCCCCTCCCCTCTCTGCCAGACCCCCCTCCCCTCTCTGCCAGACCCCCCCTCTCTACCAGACCTCCCTCTCCTGTCTCTCTCTCTCTCTGCCAGACCCCCCTCTCCTCTCTGCCAGACCCCCCCTTTCCTCTCTGCCAGACCCCCCCTCTCCTCTCTGCCAGACCCCCCTCCCCTCTCTGCCAGACCCCCCTCCCCTCTCTGCCAGACCCCCCTCTCCTCTCTGCCAATTCCCCCTCTCCTCTCTGCCAGACCCCCCTCTCCTCTCTGCCAGACCCCCCTCTCCTGTGTCTCTCTCTCTGCCAGACTCCCCTCTCCTGTCTCTCTCTCTCTGCCAGTCCCCCCTCCCCTCTGCCAGACCCCCCATCTCCTCTCTGCCAGTCCCCCCATCTCCTCTCTGCCAGTCCCCCCATCCCCTCTCTGCCAGACCCCCCTCCCCTCTCTGCCAGACCCCCCTCCCCTCTCTGCCAGACCCCCCTCTCCTCTCTGCCAATCCCCCTCTCCTCTCTGCCAGACCCCCCTCTCCTCTCTGCCAGACCCCCCTCTCCTGTCTCTCTCTCTGCCAGACCCCCATCTCCTGTCTCTCTCTCTGCCAGTCCCCCCTCTCCTCTCTGCCAGACCCCCCATCTCCTCTCTGCCAGACCCCCCTTCTCCTCTCCTGTCTCTCTCTCTCTGCCAGACCCCCCTCTTCTGTCTCTCTCTCTCTGCCAGACCCCCCTCTCTCTCTCTGCCAGACCCCCCTCTCCTGTCTCTCTCTCTGCCAGACCCCCCTCTTCTGTCTCTCTCTCTCTGTCAGACCCCCCTCTCCTCTCTGCCAGACCCTCCTTCCCCTCTCCTGTCTCTTTCTCTGCCAGACCCCCCTCTTCTGTCTCTCTCTCTGCCAGACCCCCCTCTCCTCTGAGACTGGTCTCTAAAGGGAATCTGGTATAGGGGACCCTGATCTAAAAAAATAAAAACAAAACATGCAGTGCAACCTCCCCTTATAATTATATTAATTCAAATGTGGAAAAAAAAAATTGTGAATGATGGTGGAAACCCCCCAGGATAATCCAAGTATTAATACACTCCAATCTTATTTAAACATACATATTGTTCAATTTCCACACACATACAATAGTGTATGAATAGTGGTGTAAATCCATTCCACAAGGTGTTGTGCTAATATCTAACGTATCTAACTCAAAAGGTGTTTATAAATTGGATATTAGCACAACACATTTTGGAATGGATTTACACCATTATTCATACACTATTGTATGTGTGTGGAAATGAACAATACGTATGTTTGTTTTTTTTTAAAGATTGGAGTGTATTAATACTTGGATTATCCTTGGGGGTTTCCACCATCATTCACAATTATTGAGGTTGTGCTGCATTTTTTTTTTTTTCAATTTAATTTTTTTTTGGGTCTCTAAGGGGAGGACTGATATAAAGGGATTCTGATCTAATGGGTTCCTCTATGTATTATGGAGGGTGTAATACTGACCCCTATATTAAGTGTGTGACACTGACCCTGTGTTATGGGGTTAACACTGACCCCTGTATTGAAAAGGGGGGGGTGGGGTGATACTGACCCCTGTATTATGTCGCCTAGGATTGCCACCTGTGTGGGGTCCACTTGAATAGCTCAGGTTTTCAATCGTGTCTGAATTTCTGCCTAAGAGCCAGTCACATTATTCAGATCGAACTGTAGCTTCGCAAGTTACCAAGATAGTCGGACACCAATCCATTGCCATCTGTTAAAATTGGCCACACAAACTGTTTGCCGTGGAGTGCTAAGTGCGACGCATTATTGCTCTCCTCCTGGTCTTTAAAATCCTATAGAGTATAGCACAAAAAAATTTGCCATGCACTGCTTAAGTGTTCGGGTTTGGCTTGAAGAAAAGGTGGCAACCCTACCATGAAGACCAAGGAACTCGCCAAACAAGTAAGGGACAATGTTGTTGAGAAGTACAAGTCAGGGTTAGATTATAAAAAAATATCCAAATCTTTGATGATCCCTAGGAGCACCATCAGATCTATCATAACCAAATGGAAAGAACATGGCACAACAGCAAACCTGCCAAGAGACGGCCGCACACCAAAACTCATGGACCGGGCAAGGAGGGCATTAATCAGAGAGGCAGCACAGAGACCTAAGGTAACACTGGAGGAGCTGCAGAGTTCCACAGCAGAGACAGGAGTATCTGTACATAGGGCGACAATAAGGCGTACGCTCCATAGAGTTGGGCTTTATGGCAGAGTGGCCAGAAGAAAGCCATTACTTTCAGCAAAAAAATAAAAAATTACATATTTTGAGTTTGTGAAAAGCCTGTGGGAGACTTCCAAAATATATGGAGGAAGGGGCTATGGTCTGATGAGACTAAAATTAAACTTTTCATCAAAGAGAAAATGATATATCTGGCGCAAACCCAACACATCACATTACTCAAAGAACAGTGAAAGATGGTGGTGGCAGCATCATGCCGTGGGGATGTTTTTCAGCAGTCGGGAAAGAATGGCCGGGAACGAGACAGAGCGCAGTGAGGGTTAGTGGAGGGCCTGCATGACAGTGGGAGAAGGGCACAGGAAAGGGTTAAAGTTTTTGAGAAGGGATTGAGAGGGGGGTGGCTAGAGAAGAAGGGGAGGGGAGGTTTTAAATAAGCTAGGCCGGAAGAGGAGGAGTGTAGTTAGGAGTAGTGATGGCCGAACGGTTCGCCCGGCGGTCGTTTCGCGGCGAATTTCCGACTTTCGCCGTCCGCGGGTTCGAACGCCTTTTTCCGTCGTTCGCCCCGGCGGACTTACGTGTTTAATGTATACAAGAACTTTAACCTTTCGTGACACGTTTATCATGTGTTACAGGACAACCAATTGAGACATGACAGCTCATGGACACTTGGACATTCCCCCTAACCTATAAATACACCCGATCCGGTGGCCATTTTACATTCTTTCTTCTGTCACTGTAGGGAAAGGATCCTGTGTGGAGTAGGGACAGAGAAAACGCTAGCTATTTGGTACACAAAAGTTCTTTTCAGGACTGGTATAGGTGTTAGGTCAGCAGCCTGAGTTTCTTTTGTCAGTTTAGATAAAGGGACAGAGCGCTGTATGCTGCTATTTTAGGGACAGCTCAGCCAGATTAGTCTTTCTTCATCATCATCATCATCATCATCATTAGCTGTTACTATCAGGTCCACAAAAGAGCTGTTCCAGCTAATCGTTCCAGCCTACTCTTTTTTGCCAATTTGTATAGGGACAGGCAGGAAGCAGTGTGTCAGGCAGTGAGGATAATTTTAAAGACTTGCTGTTACTATTAGTTCCACAAAGGTTCTTTTCAGGACTGGTATCAGTGGTACGGTAATAGGCTTGTACACGTATAATATTCTTTCTTCCAAATATAGAAAGAATATTATACTTGACTGCTGCCCTTCTGCTGCAGTCTGCTAATCATTCACAACTCACTTGTTCCACAAAAGTTCTTATAAGGACTGGTAACTTGGTCTGTCTAGGGTGCTACGGTACATAGGCTTGGGTGCGGTACAGTCTGCTGTTCTGTAAGGACCGCTATCGGTCCACAATAGATAGGGTTGCCGTGCACTACTGCTGACCGCTGCCCTATACTGCAGCAGTCCTTCAGCGGTATAGGGACTGACGCACAGTCTGCTAAACACTAACACACAACCTGCTTGGTCCACAAAAGTTCTTATAAGGACTGGTAACTTGGTATAGGGTGCTACGGTACATAGGCCTGAGTGCGTTACAGTCTGCTGTTCTGTAAGGACCGCTATCGGTCCACAATACATAGGGTTGCCGTGCACTACTGCTGACCGCTGCCCTATACTGCAGCAGTCCTTCATTGGTATAGGGACTGACGTACAGTCTGCTAATCACTAACACACAACCTGCTTGGTCCACAAAAGTTCTTATAAGGACTGGTAACTTGGTATAGGGTGCTACGGTACATAGGCCTGAGTGCGTTACAGTCTGCTGTTCTGTAAGGACCGCTATCGGTCCACAATACATAGGGTTGCCGTGCACTACTGCTGACCGCTGCCCTATACTGCAGCAGTCCTTCAGCGGTATAGGGACTGACGCACAGTCTGCTAAACACTAACACACAACCTGCTTGGTCCACAAAAGTTCTTATAAGGACTGGTAACTTGGTATAGGGTGCTACGGTACATAGGCCTGAGTGCAGTACAGTCTGCTGTTCTGTAAGGACCGCTATCGGTCCACAATACATAGGGTTGCCGTGCACTACTGCTGACCGCTGCCCTATACTGCAGCAGTCCTTCATTGGTATAGGGACTGACGTACAGTCTGCTAATCACTAACACACAACCTGCTTGGTCCACAAAAGTTCTTATAAGGACTGGTAACTTGGTATAGGGTGCTACGGTACATAGGCCTGAGTGCGTTACAGTCTGCTGTTCTGTAAGGACCGCTATCGGTCCACAATACATAGGGTTGCCGTGCACTACTGCTGACCGCTGCCCTATACTGCAGCAGTCCTTCATTGGTATAGGGACTGACGTACAGTCTGCTAATCACTAACACACAACCTGCTTGGTCCACAAAAGTTCTTATAAGGACTGGTAACTTGGTATAGGGTGCTACGGTACATAGGCCTGAGTGCGTTACAGTCTGCTGTTCTGTAAGGACCGCTATCGGTCCACAATACATAGGGTTGCCGTGCACTACTGCTGACCGCTGCCCTATACTGCAGCAGTCCTTCATTGGTATAGGGACTGACGTACAGTCTGCTAATCACTAACACACAACCTGCTTGGTCCACAAAAGTTCTTATAAGGACTGGTAACTTGGTATAGGGTGCTACGGTACATAGGCCTGAGTGCGTTACAGTCTGCTGTTCTGTAAGGACCGCTATCGGTCCACAATACATAGGGTTGCCGTGCACTACTGCTGACCGCTGCCCTATACTGCAGCAGTCCTTCATTGGTATAGGGACTGACGTACAGTCTGCTAATCACTAACACACAACCTGCTTGGTCCACAAAAGTTCTTATAAGGACTGGTAACTTGGTATAGGGTGCTACGGTACATAGGCCTGAGTGCGTTACAGTCTGCTGTTCTGTAAGGACCGCTATCGGTCCACAATACATAGGGTTGCCGTGCACTACTGCTGACCGCTGCCCTATACTGCAGCAGTCCTTCATTGGTATAGGGACTGACGTACAGTCTGCTAATCACTAACACACAACCTGCTTGGTCCACAAAAGTTCTTATAAGGACTGGTAACTTGGTATAGGGTGCTACGGTACATAGGCCTGAGTGCGTTACAGTCTGCTGTTCTGTAAGGACCGCTATCGGTCCACAATACATAGGGTTGCCGTGCACTACTGCTGACCGCTGCCCTATACTGCAGCAGTCCTTCATTGGTATAGGGACTGACGTACAGTCTGCTAATCACTAACACACAACCTGCTTGGTCCACAAAAGTTCTTATAAGGACTGGTAACTTGGTATAGGGTGCTACGGTACATAGGCCTGAGTGCGTTACAGTCTGCTGTTCTGTAAGGACCGCTATCGGTCCACAATACATAGGGTTGCCGTGCACTACTGCTGACCGCTGCCCTATACTGCAGCAGTCCTTCATTGGTATAGGGACTGACGTACAGTCTGCTAATCACTAACACACAACCTGCTTGGTCCACAAAAGTTCTTATAAGGACTGGTAACTTGGTATAGGGTGCTACGGTACATAGGCCTGAGTGCGTTACAGTCTGCTGTTCTGTAAGGACCGCTATCGGTCCACAATACATAGGGTTGCCGTGCACTACTGCTGACCGCTGCCCTATACTGCAGCAGTCCTTCATTGGTATAGGGACTGACGTACAGTCTGCTAATCACTAACACACAACCTGCTTGGTCCACAAAAGTTCTTATAAGGACTGGTAACTTGGTATAGGGTGCTACGGTACATAGGCCTGAGTGCGTTACAGTCTGCTGTTCTGTAAGGACCGCTATCGGTCCACAATACATAGGGTTGCCGTGCACTACTGCTGACCGCTGCCCTATACTGCAGCAGTCCTTCATTGGTATAGGGACTGACGTACAGTCTGCTAATCACTAACACACAACCTGCTTGGTCCACAAAAGTTCTTATAAGGACTGGTAACTTGGTATAGGGTGCTACGGTACATAGGCCTGAGTGCGTTACAGTCTGCTGTTCTGTAAGGACCGCTATCGGTCCACAATACATAGGGTTGCCGTGCACTACTGCTGACCGCTGCCCTATACTGCAGCAGTCCTTCAGCGGTATAGGGACTGACGCACAGTCTGCTAAACACTAACACACAACCTGCTTGGTCCACAAAAGTTCTTATAAGGACTGGTAACTTGGTATAGGGTGCTACGGTACATAGGCCTGAGTGCAGTACAGTCTGCTGTTCTGTAAGGACCGCTATCGGTCCACAATACATAGGGTTGCCGTGCACTACTGCTGACCGCTGCCCTATACTGCAGCAGTCCTTCATTGGTATAGGGACTGACGTACAGTCTGCTAATCACTAACACACAACCTGCTTGGTCCACAAAAGTTCTTATAAGGACTGGTAACTTGGTATAGGGTGCTACGGTACATAGGCCTGAGTGCAGTACAGTCTGCTGTTCTGTAAGGACCGCTATCGGTCCACAATACATAGGGTTGACGTGCACTACTGCTGACCGCTGCCCTATACTGCAGCAGTCCTTCAGCGGTATAGGGACTAAGAGTTTTGTCACAGGGTGATTTAAAAAATGACAGGCAGAGGAAGAGGCAGGCCCTTCCGCAGGGGTGGTAGGGGTAGGGCAGGAGCAACAGCCTTGAGCCAAAGTGGGAAGTTGCAGAAGGTGCGTTCAATTACTTTAAAGGACGCACCAGACTTGGTTGAGTGGCTCACTCAGCCTTATTCTTCTGCACCCTCCTCATCCTCTCGATCTGCACCCTCTTCTTCACTCTCTGCTATGTGCACCCCCAAAGACACTACCACCAACAACACGACCACCACCACCACCACCACATACCTTCCGCTTGAGTCACTGGAATTATTTTCCGATCCATATCAAGAGGACATTTCTGATGCGCAGCCACTCTTGGTATTGGATCAGGAAGAGGAGGTAGCAACAAGCGCTACTCAGCAGTCTGACGCCAGTACCCAGATCAGCCCAAGGAGGAGGTTGGTCCCCGGTGTTGCTGCCTACTCTACTTATAGCGGTGGGGAAGGTGACGTTGATGATGACGTGTCTAGTGATGTCACGTGGGTGCCCACAAGAGAGGAAGAGGAGGGGAGTTCAGAGGGAGATATGGACCAGCAGATAGGGAGGAGAAGCAGCAATGACTTACATTGCACAGCAGGGACAAAGCAGACTGCAAATGTATCAGGAGCGAGTCATCGACCATGTACGGTCACATCTGGCGCTCCCAGGACACCGGCACATGGCTCCGCAGTGTGGGCTTTTTTTAACGTGTCCGCTGCTGACAATAGCGTTGCCATCTGCAATCTTTGCAGTCAACGCGTTAGTCGCGGTAAGCCCAATACTCACCTAGGGACGACCGCCTTAAGAAGGCACATGAGCAGCCATCACCGAGCCCAGTGGGAGCAACGGAACACACAAAGCCACACTGCAGGCTCTCACCGTCCAGCCTCGTCTTCTACTTCTCCTTCTCCTCTCTCCTCACAATTGTCCTCCACTCCACCTTCCATCACGCCAAGCTCACATTTTTCTGCAAAAAGGCAGGCTTCCGTGGGCCTAATGTTTGAGCGTAAAAAAATGATGACGCCGGATAACCCTCTTGCCCAACGGTTGGCGGCTGGCTTGTCAGAACTCATAGCCCGCCAACTACTGCCATATAAACTGGTGGACTCGGAGGCCTTTCGCAAATTTGTGGCCATTGGAACACCACAATGGAAGGTCCCAGGAAGGAAGTATTTCTCAGAGAAGGGCATCCCAGAGCTATATGGCCATGTTCAGCGGCAAGTGAATGTATCTCTGGCACACAGTGTCGGTGCCAAGATACATCTGACCACAGACACGTGGTCTAGCAAACACGGGCAGGGAAGGTATATCAGTTTTACTGCCCACTGGGTGAACCTTCTGACGGCCGTCAAGCATGTAACCCGTGGCACCCGTGTAGATTTGGTTTTACCGCCACGGATTGCATGCAGGCCTGACTCTTCTTCTCCTCCTCCTACTCCATCCTCCTCCCTCTCCTCCTCAGCTGCCTCCTCCTTTTCCGCTGCTAGCGTCTCTTCCACTGCACCGCCCAAGCTCCCCAGAACCTATTCCACATGCCAGGTGAGACGTTGCCATGCCGTGCTGCGTCTGTTGTGCCTGGAAGCAAAGAGCCACACTGGCCCGGCACTCCTTTCAGCTTTGCGTTCACAGGCAGATGAGTGGCTAACACCGCTCAATTTGACAGTTGGTAAAGTGGTGTGTGACAACGGTGCCAATCTGCTTAGCGCATTGAAACAGGGCAAAATCACGCACGTGCCGTGCATGGCACACGTCTTAAACTTGGTCGTGCAGCGATTCCTTGTCAAATACCCTGGGGTCCAGGACATCTTGCGGCAGGCAAGGAAAATCTCGGCCCATTTCAGAAGATCTTACACGGCCATGGCTCGCCTTGCTGACATTCAGCGGCGACACCATCTGCCGGTCAGACGTCTTATTTGCGATTGCCCGACGCGATGGAACTCAACCTTCTATATGCTTGATAGGCTGCTCCAGCAGAAACGTGCAGTTAACGTCTACCTGTATGAACTCTGCGAAAGAAACGGTTCTGGGGAGCTGGGTTTTTTTTCACCGCGCCAGTGGCTGCTCATGCGCGACACATGCAGACTTCTGCGGCCATTTGAGGAGATCACCAAACTGGTCAGTCGCAGCCATGGCGCCATCAGTGACATGGTACCTTATGCCTTCTTTCTGGAGCGTGCATTGCGTCGTGTCATTGATCAGGCTGTGGAGGAGCAGGAGCGGGAAGATGAGGAAGTCGCAATGCTGGATGAATTCCCAGGGGGGGCTACTCTATCTGAGACAAGTCAACAACAGGAGTCTGATGAGGAGTCAGAGGAGGATGGTGCCGGGGCGGATGAGCAGGAGCAAGAAGAGCATGCTTTAAACCTTTCTGGGATCCCTGTTGTGCGAGGATGGGGAGAGGAGAATGAAGAGGACGACATTATCCTGGATGATGAGCAGGAGCCAGGCCACCACACCGCTTCCACTTTAGTGCAAATGGGGGCCTTCATGCTCCAGTGTTTTAATAGGGACCCCCGTATAAAAAGCATGAGGGTCAAGGACCAGTACTGGGTGGCAGCGTACTTAGACCCCCGGTACAAACACAAAATGGCGGAAATGTTACCGCCGTCGCAGAGGGCTGTCAGAATGCAGCACTTCCAGGCCTTGCTTCGAGAAATGCTGCATTCTGCTTTTGCGTGCGCTGGCAGAGGAGCAATTCCCACTCCCAGAGAAGGATTTGCGGGTACCAATCCAACAGCGCCTGCAAGAAGAGGCCGGTTTGAAGATGTGTTGGTGACTTCGGATATGAGGTCATTCTTTCAGCCGACCCATCGACAGGTGTCATCCGGATCCAGCATCAGGGAACGCCTAGACCGTCAGGTGTCCGACTACATTGGGTTAACGGCCGATGTGGACGCTCTGAGGAGTGATGAACCCCTAGACTACTGGGTGGGCAGGCTTGACCTCTGGCCAGAGCTTGCCCAATTTGCAATCGAACTGTTGGCTTGCCCCTCATCCAGTGTCCTGTCCGAAAGGACGTTCAGCGCAGCAGGGGGGATTGTGACCGATAAGCGTACTCGCCTAGCTCACCACAGTGTTAACTACCTCACATTTCTAAAAATGAATGAGGCATGGATCTCGGAGGAATTCAACACATGTGATCAGTAGACCATGTATATGTCTATAAACAATTTTTGGAATCAAGCACACAGACCTTCTTAATTCATTTGGCTCACTTCCCTGACCCAAAAAAGCACACCGTACTATATGCCCCTACCCTCCTCTTTGAAGAGGTTGAGCGGTGTCATATTTCTACTGGGGCTGCTTATTATGAGGGGTTCCCACCATCCCTGTGCTGTGCTGACTTCCTCCTGGGTGTTCTTATTATGAGGGGCTCCCACCATCCCTGTGCTGTGCTGACTTCCTCCTGGGGGTTCTTATTATGAGGGGATCACACCATCCCTGTGCTGTGCTGACTTCCTCCTGGGGGTTCTTATTATGAGGGGATCACACCATCCCTGTGCTGTGCTGACTTCCTCCTGGGGGTTCTTATTATGAGGGGATCACACCATCCCTGTGCTGTGCTGACTTCCTCCTGGGGCTGCTTACGGTGCTGCTGTCAGCGCTGTATGTCACGGAGCTGCTGTCAGCGCTGTATGTCACGGAGCTGCTGTCAGCGCTGTATGTCACGGAGCTGCTGTCAGCGCTGTATGTCACGGAGCTGCTGTCAGCGCTGTATGTCACGGAGCTGCTGTCAGCGCTGTATGTCACGGAGCTGCTGTCAGCGCTGTATGTCACGGAGCTGCTGTCAGCGCTGTATGTCACGGAGCTGCTGTCAGCGCTGTATGTCACGGAGCTGCTGTCAGCGCTGTATGTCACGGTGCTGCTGTCAGCGCTGTATGTCACGGAGCTGCTGTCAGCGCTGTATGTCACGGAGCTGCTGTCAGTGCTGTATGTCACGGAGCTGCTGTCAGCGCTGTATGTCACGGAGCTGCTGTCAGCGCTGTATGTCACGGAGCTGCTGTCAGCGCTGTATGTCACGGTGCTGCTGTCAGCGCTGTATGTCACGGAGCTGCTGTCAGCGCTGTATGTCACGGAGCTGCTGTCAGTGCTGTATGTCACGGAGCTGCTGTCAGCGCTGTATGTCACGGAGCTGCTGTCAGCGCTGTATGTCACGGAGCTGCTGTCAGCGCTGTATGTCACGGTGCTGCTGTCAGCGCTGTATGTCACGGAGCTGCTGTCAGCGCTGTATGTCACGGAGCTGCTGTCAGCGCTGTATGTCACGGAGCTGCTGTCAGCGCTGTATGTCACGGAGCTGCTGTCAGCGCTGTATGTCACGGAGCTGCTGTCAGCGCTGTATGTCACGGAGCTGCTGTCAGCGCTGTATGTCACGGAGCTGCTGTCAGCGCTGTATGTCACGGAGCTGCTGTCAGCGCTGTATGTCACGGTGCTGATGTCAGTGCTCTGTATTACGGTGCTGCTGTCAGTGCTCTGTATCTCCAGCACCCTCTTGTTTGCCTACCCTGGTCCCTGACCTTCCCTCTCCTCCATTGCCTTCATTAGCTCCATAGTCCTGAATTGTCAGAACAATTTCCCAAATAAAAAAAAAATGCTTGTAGTTATCGATCCCAAATTCACCTCATACATGTATTATGCTATTGTCCAGGTGGTGGGACTACGTGCTACCCCCTAATAATTACCCCGTGGCCGCAAATTCGACCTAAAGGTTTGCGAAATTCGCCTCCCATTGAAGTCAATGGAGCCCGCGGCGAACGGTCGTTTTCGCGAACGTTTGTGCCCGTTCGCGTTTCGCGTTCGCGAAACGTCCCGTCGGAAGTTCGTCCATCACTAGTTAGGAGTGAACAGGAGGAGAGAGAGGAGTTTTGGAGGCTGGGGGTCCGCTACGCCACGTGCACGGAGGTCGCGGCCTCCGGAGCATTTTTCGCCGGACCTTTTCCCTAGAGCTGCCCGCCATGTAAGGAGCCCCCCCGGTCGGCAGCGCTCAGTGGGCGTGGCTACAGCGCGGGCTAGCGCTTCCCCCGCCCACTCGGCAGAGGCAAAATGTTGATCCAGAGTCCCTCTCCCACCCTGGCGAGGAGAGGGGTAGGCCTCAGCGGGGGGCAGTGCAGGAGACGACTGCCAGGCCTTCCCCATCCCCGGCCGGTGGTTTGGAAGGTCAGAGGCGGGGCCAAGATTGCGGCCGGAGGCCACGGAGGAGCGCAGTGGCGACAATGTCCGTGGCACAAGGAGGAGCAGCAGCTAGCGGCATGGCGGAGGAGCGGAGAGGCCGGAGGGGTCCTGGGAGGCCTGCTGCAAGACCAGCGGCGAGATTGGAAAGCACGGAGCCCTTGCACGCCCCCGGGGTCCTGTCCGAAGGGGAGCTGAGCGAGTCAGACCTGGAGGGTCTGCAGGAGCATCCGTCAGCGGTGGAGGCGAGGAGAGCGGCTGCAGGGTCCATCCCTGGTTGGCCCGGTAAGTCTGCTTCTGTGTCTTTATCTCCTGTGGTTCCTGTTGTATCTGGAGTTGTCGAGGGTGGGACAGGGGCCGAGGGGTGCGGGTCGGGGTCCGGGGGTCCCAATCGGGGCTGGTAGGGCCGGTCGGTGACGGGGCTGCTCCAGCGGGCTCCGATTCTCAGCTGCAGGCCCTGTTAGGGGGGCTGCGGGATCTGGTGCAGCGCTTTGCACAGGGCGCCAGCGGGAGGGTGCAGCAGGCGGCGGTGTGGGGGCCGCCGGCATCGGAGTCCACTGGGGGAGAGAAGGTGGCGGGAGAGGTGGTGGGGAGGTGGCGGCGGCACCTGCCGAGTCCGCGCTTCCCGTGGTGGTGGTGCCCCCGGCGGTTGCGGAGACTGCCCTGGCGGGGGCCCCCGGTAGCGGGGGACAAGGACGTATCCCTGGAAGGGGGTGGTAGGACAGATGTGGTACGTATTGCGGACGCGGCGAAGTACGAGGTCTATGTGTGCTTCGAGGGACCTTTGGGATCGCACTTGAAGCCGGAGGTACGGGAGAAGATCGTGAAGGGTGAGTACATGGAGATCTTTTCGCTGCTTCCCCTTGAGAAGTTTACCCTCGATAGGGTTAAACCCGATGATAGCAAGAAGGAGAATGAGGAGTAGCGGCGTTATAGGTTGATTCCACGGACTTTCGCGAATTGGCTGCAGGCTTTCGCCGTTATGGCCAGCGTCATTGGTGAGAAGAACCCCGAACATTGTTTGGTGTTGTTCTGCTATATGGACGCGGTGAGGGAGGCATATAGGGTTTATGGGGGCACGGCGTGGCTCAGGTATGACAAGCAGTTTCACCAGCGGAGAGCCGTTCGTCCCTCTTTGCGGTGGCACCACAAGGATATAAGCCTCTGGATGTGGTTGATGTCCTCGGCACAGGCCCCTAACCAGTTTTTTCCAGGGGGGGCCGGGGGTTCGTCTTCCTTGGGACAGCCGGCCGCTACAAAACGGGGAGTCTGTTGGCAGTTCAACAATGGCACTTGTAAGTTTGGAAGTTCCTGCCGCTTCAAACATGAGTGTTCCGGTTGTGGTGGTGCCCACCCGGGTTCCCAGTGCTTTAAGAAAGGAAAAGGGCGAACGGGGGATTTTGCTAACAAAAGGGATGACGCCAGTGAGGGGGGAAAAGATGGCACCTTTCCTAAGTAGGTACCTGGATCGGGCGGCTGCCCGTCTGCTGCGGGAGGGATTTGTGGAGGGTTTTCGGATCCCTAGTTCCTTGTCCGTAGTTCTGTCGGTGGCACGGAACTTGCGGTCTGCATTGCTACACCCGGGGGTGGTGGGGGACAAGCTGGGTAAGGAGGTGGCGCTGGGTCGCATGGCGGGCCCCTTTCGGGATCTTCCCATTCCGGGGTTGGTGGTGTCGCCTCTTGGGGTGGTGCCCAAGAAGGAGCCGAATAAGTTTCAGCTGATACACCATCTTTCATTTCCAAAGGGGGGCTCCGTCAATGATGCGATTGACTCGGAAGCCTGTGCTGTGTCCTACACGTCCTTTGATGCCACGGTGTCCTGGGTGCGTCGGTGCAGGCAGGGGGCGTTGTTGGTGAAGGCGGATATCGAATCGGCGTTTCGCCTTCTACCCGTCCACCCGGACAGTTTTCACCTGTTGGGCTGCTGTTGGCAGGGCAATTTTTATGTGGATCGTTGCCTGCCTATGGGTTGTTCGGTCTCATGCGCCTTGTTTGAGACATTCAGCTCATTCGTGGAGTGGGTGGTCCGGGACGTTTCAGGCTTGAATTCAATAATTCATTACCTGGATGATTTTCTGTGCGTCGGCTCGGCGGGGACAAACACTTGCACTGTTTTGCTGTCTACTTTGCAACAGATAGCAGGTTCGTTCGGGATTCCGTTGGTGGCAGATAAAACGGAGGGCCCGACGTCGTTAATTAGCTTTCTGTGGATTGGAATTGATTTCGGAGGCTATGGAATGCCGCCTCCCTGAGGGGAAGCTGGTGGCCCTCCGTGAGGAGATCCAGGTGGTGGCGGGGATGCGCAAGGTTCAGCTGCGGAAGCTACAGTCGTTGCTGGGCAAGCTGAATTTTGCGTGTCGGATCATTCCCATGGGCAGCGTGTTTTGCCGACGGCTGTTGGCAGCCACCGCTGGGGTGCAGTCGCCCACTCATTTCATTCGGATCACGAGTGAACATCGGGAGGGTTTGAAGGTGTGGCACACCTTTCTGGCACAATACAATGGCAAATCCCTGTGGCTTAGTGGTCCCATGAGCAACTGGGATTTGGAACTGTTCACGGATGCCGCGGGGTCGACCGGGTACAGGGCATATTTTGGGGGCTGTTGGAGTGCGGCCCCCTGGCCTGCGGATTGGGTGAAGGCGGGTTTGTGCACGAATCCGGTTCTGCTGGAGTTGTTTCCAGTGGTGCTGGCGGTTGAGATTTGGGGCAAGGATTTCCGGGATATGAAGGCTAGGCTGAATTGCGACAATTTGGGTGTGGTACAGGTCATTAACCGTATCTTGGTGTCCTCCATGCCGGTAGTGCGGCTGCTGCGGCACTTGGTGCTGCGCTGCCTGGAATTGAATATTTTCTTGTATGCAGTGCATCTACCAGGGATTGACAATACATTGGCTGACGCCTTATCTTGTTTCCAGTGGGACAGGTTTCAGGAGTTGGCACCGGCGGCCGATCGGGAGGGGGTCCCTTGCCCCCGCTGGATGTGGTCGATGGTCCGGGAGTCCACGCTGGATGGATCGAGAGGTCGGTGAGTGCCTCCACGTGGTTGGCCTATGGTAAGGTCTGGAACGAATGGAGGGATTTTGTCAGCCGGGTAGGCGGGGATCCGTATGCAGAGGAGGTGAGGCTGTTGGTCCTTTATTTTGTATCCAGGAATCTGGAGCGGGGGGGTGTCGGTTTTGGCGATGGTCAGGAAGCTGGCGGGGCTAGCTTTCTGGTTCAAATTGCGAGGGTCAGTGGACTATACCAAGAAGTTTTGCATTCGGCAGGCGATGAAGGGTTATCGCCGGGTGCAAAAACGGAGGGATACAAGGAGGCCGGTGACGTTTGGCAACCTGAAGGCTTTGGTGAGTCAGTTGGGAGCAGTGTGCTCCTCGGGGTATGAGGCGTCCTTATTCCGGGCAGCGTTTTCGGTGGCCTTCTTTGGCGCGTTCAGGATCAACGAACTGGTGAGTCCGTCTAGGAGGATCCCTGGGGGGCTACTAGTGCAGGAAGTGCGGCTGACGGAGGACCAGGTGGAGGTTTGGCTGCACTGATCGAAGACAGATCAGGTGGGAAAGGGGGTCCGAGTGAACTTGTATCGCTTGGAAGGGTCGCCGCTGTGCCCGGTACAGGCGGTAGGGGGGGTGCGGCAAGTGGCGGACGGAGCTCTGCTTATTCATGCAGATGGGTCGTTGCTGTCCAGGTTCCAATTTGTGTCAGTGTTCAAGAAATGTTTGATGGCGGCCGGCCTAGACAGCTCGCAATTTGCCTCGCACTCCTTCCGTATAGGGGAGGCTATGGAAGCCGCTCGTTGCAGGTTGGACGAGGCAGCGGTCAGGAGAATGGGGCAATGGGATTCGCTTCGGTTTCGGTCATACGTTCGGCCCGAGTTGGTGGTGGAATAGGGGGTGGCCCACTGTTTACGGCTCCGAGGGGGGAACTATGGGGCTATTTGTGTGTTCGTGTCTGTATGTTTTGGTGACGTGGGCTGTTATCTGTGGTCTCTTCTATGTCTTTCAGGTGGATTCCAGATGGGGCTCGTCTGGATACTGGGGCACTCTTATGAGTTCAGGGGGGCCAGGAGGGCAGATATGAGACAAAACGGCAGACAGCTGGGGATTGCTCGGGAAGAGGCCTGTGTGAGGTGGATTGGGAGGCCGGGCATGCATTGGGGTAGGGTTTTACTGGAAGTGCTCCACGTGGCGCGCCTGGACAGTGCTGGTACGGCAGGTGGGGGGCAACAACCTGGGTGGGTAGGCCAGCCAGGGAACTCATTTGCGATGTGAAACTGGACTTCCTTAGTTTGAGTACCCTTTTCCCTGGAATGCTGATCGTCTGGTCTGATATAGTGGCCAGGACGTGTTGGCGGCTGGCTCGGTCTGTTGACCGGCTAAAAAAGACACGTATTAATGTGAACAAAAGGGTGGGGCAGTTTTTCATCAGAAATGGGGGTTTGGTGGTCTGCAATCGGGAGTTAGAACGTGATGTGGGCTTGTACCTCTTGGGTGACGGGGTGCATCTTTCTGACGTGGGGTTGGATCTTTGGGCCCTGGGTTTACAGGACGGGATACAGTGGGCTCTGCGAGTGTGACGGGGCTCCCAAGGGTGAGGGGGTCTCCCTTGTTAGCTGATGGTGGTGGTGGTGCCTTGTCTGGTGGTAACGGACCCAGGAGATGGAAGTGTGGGAGACCCATTAGGGACATGGGCTCCCTTGGTTACAGCTAACGCGGGTTAGCTGAGGATGGGATGGTGGACACTGCGGGTAGGGAGTTGTCTCCAGGCTGAAGTTATCACGGCCGGAGGCCTAGAACGGTAGCCTGCCCGCAGTGTAAAAAGTGAGACATTATTTGGGAAAGTGCCAGACAAGCCACCGGGTTTAAAACTGATGTTCCGGAGTTGTGGTTATTGATAGTAAAAATGGATATTTGTTTATACGTTTTATATATTTTATAAATAAAAGGCTGCTGTGGCTGGTTATACCTCATAAAGAAGGTGTGGTCTAATTTTTATAGGTTAAGAGAATGGGTATGGGTTTGGGGGGGTGTAACGTTGGGGCTACAGTTTGGGAAACAGGAAGGTGCCTCTTATTTACACTAGTCATGGGAAAATGGTTAGAGTTGAGGGAAAGATGGATGGTGCTAAATACAGGGATATTCCTGAGCAAAACCTGTGCCACTCTGTGTGTGATTTGAAGCTAGGACGGAGATTCACCTTCCAGCAGGACAATGACCCCAAACACACTGCTAAAGCAACACTTGAGTGGTTTAAGGGGAAACATGTAAATGTGTTGGAATGGCCTAGTCCAGTGATGGTGAACCTTGGCACCCCAGATGTTTTGGAACTACATTTCCCATGCTACTCAACCACACTGCAGAGTGTATGAGCATTATGGGAAATGTAGTTCCAAAACATCTGGGGTGCCAAGGTTAGCCATCACTGGACTAGTCAAAGCCCAGAAATCAATCTACTAGAAAATCTGTGGTCAGACTTAAAGATTGCTGTTCACAAGCACAAACCATCCAACTTGAAGGAGCTGGAGCAGTTTTTCAAGGAGGAATGGGGAAAAAATCCTAGTGGTAAGATTTGGCAATATCATAGAGACTATCCAAAGCGACTTGGAGCTGTGATAGCCGCAAAAGGTGGCTCTACAAAGTATTGACTTTTGGGGGGGTGAATAGTTATGCACATTGACTTTTTTTCAGTTATTTTGTCCTATTGTTTGCTTCACAATATAAAAAAAACATCTTCAAAGTTGTGGGCATGTTCTGTAAATTAAATGTGGCAAATCCTCAAACAATCCATGTTAATTCCAGGTTGTGAGGCAACAAAACATGAAAAATGCCAAGGGGGTGAATACTTTTGCAAGGCACTGTACGTGACCTGTACATAACCTTGGCGCCCAACACAGAGCTGCTGCTGATCCTACAGGTCCGTATATATGGTTACCTTTCCATCTTTCTATGAGAGGAAAAAGGGGAGGACTCTCATGGTGGGAATGTCTACACATGACTTAACCCCTTCCCACCGAGCGTACGCAGATGTGTGTACTCGGCTTCCGGGGGGTATACCGGGATGATGCCCGCACCTGCAGGCATCATCCCAGTACCGTTTTGTTCAGCAGGCGATTAGCTATCCAGCCATAACAACCGATGCGGCTAAAAGCAGCTCGGCTGTTATGCCGGAGGAGCGGGAGGGGACGTCCCCCCTCCCGCCGCTGCTACCGGTGCTCCCGCTCGATCGGGAGCACCGATTCCACGTCTGATGCCTCCGGCTGCTGGGGAGGAACTGGGGCGAAGCCGTAATCGGCTTCGTTCCAGTCTCCTCATAGTAAACACGGAAGCGACGTCCCGTTTACTCGGCTGCTAATGGCGCCGGTTTTAAAAAGCTATACGGTATTCAGAATCGCCGTTTTCGGCGATCTGAATACATTGAAGTGTAATGGAGAGGTGGGGGGTCTTTTAGACCCCCGATCCCTCCATAAAGAGTACCTGTCACCACCTATTACTGTCACAAGGGATGTTTGCATTCCTTGTGACTACAATAAAAGTGATCAAATTATTATTATTTTTTAAACAATTTAGTCATTTTAAAATAAATAAAATAAATAAAAAAATAATTTTTTTTTTAAAGCAACCGCCGTCCCCGCGAGATCGCGAAGCAAAGAAAACGCATACGGAAGTCGCGCCCGCATATGTAAACGGTGTTCAAATCACACATGTGAGGTATCGCCGCGATCTCATCAGAGCGAGAGCAATAATTCTAGCACTAGACCTCCTCTGTACCGCTAAGCTGGTAACCGTAATAAATTTTTAAAGCGACGCCTATTGAGATTTTTAGGTACCGTATTTTGTCGTCAATCCACGAGTGCGTGCAATTATAAAGTGTGACATGTTTGGTATCTATTTACTCGACGTAACATTATCTTTCACATTATGCAAAAAAATTGGGCTAATTGTACTGTTTTATTTTTTTTTTATTCATGAAAGTGTCCCTTTTCCCAAAAAGTTGCGTTTAAAATACCGCTGCGCAAATACCGTGTGACATAAAATATTGCACCAATCTCCGTTTTATTCTCTAGAGTCTCTGCTAAAAAAATATATATAATGTTTGGGGGTTCCAAGTAATTTTCTAGCAAAAAATATGGATTTTAACTTGTAAACAACAAATGCCGAAAATAGGCTTAGTCATGAAAGGGTTAAAGTGGTATTAAACCACTGGATGATTTTTATTTTATTTTTTTCTGACCTGAAAGGTAATGTCATAATGTGCTAGAAAGCATCACAAATTACAACATTATGTGAAACTTACCTGAAAACGAAGCTTTCCAGCTCAGCGATGTCACCAATGTCAATCGCTTACATCTTCACCCGTCTTCTTTCCGGGTCTGCGGACTCTGGCTGTGTGACTGGCCAAAGCTGAGATGATGTCACTCTCGTGCATGCATGGGGGGAGCCACCATTTCCAGCACTGGACTTTGAAGGAACGAACCGGGTGGCCGTTCCCTCAGATCGCATGTTCAAGTGATGTCATTGGCTGCATATACAGTAAATAACTCCTAAACTGTGCAAGTTTAGGAGATATTTACAGTACCTATAGGTAAGCCTTATTATAGGTCTACCTATAGGTACACAAGTATACCTCCCAAATTTCTGAGATGGGAATGAGGGACACCTATCAGCAAAAGTATGCAGACATAGGACACACCCCTTGCCATGCCCCCTTAAAGGAGAATTGCACAAAAAAATAAGATTGGTTAAACCCACAAGTACTTTTTACCACTACTATTCTTTTATATTGGCTTTTGGAATTTACAAATGCAGACATTTAGATTTAGGTTTAGCAATGGGAAACACTTATGATAAATAAAAAGTGCATTTTATATATACCTATATAGATCAGACCAAAATGAGGGACAAATGAGGAGGAATTAGGGACATTGCTCCAAATCAGGGACAGTCCCTCGAAATCAGGGACAGTTGGGAGATATACACAAGTCAGAGATGGGAGTTTATTCCCACTTTAACTAATAACCGCTTTCAATGCTACATATGATTTGATGATTTGGCAGTAAGTGATGCAGTAGCATTGATACAGCAGGTTGACACTGGTGGATATAAGCAATAGTTTGTAAGTTTGTAATAGAGTACTGCAACACACATCAGTAATACGCACTGTTGCAATGCATGCATTATCATATGACAATAGTGTCAATGGACCCTGACATGCCCAACATAATGTTGGTATGCCATAATGATGGTAATCTCTGTATTCTTTTCAATATTTCCTTTTACAGCAAGCAATGACTTTATGAGTCACTATTATGAAGTGCTGAGCTCTGACAATTGTCCAAGGACTACGGTAACCAGCACTTCCCTGCACTACCATGCTGAATACATTACAGTATTTAGTCATTCTTAATGGATTGGCTGGTAACTTCTTGGTGGTGATCTGTGTGTACTATGACCTATCATACCTATAGCCTATAGAATAGCAGCCATTATCTATATTTCTGTCTTTCTGAACTACTTCAACAAATCATAGGTTTCCAGACAATGGGCTTAAGACCCGTAGACATTGCTACAGCCGATACAACCATAATGTGTTACGCTTTTATATGAACATATAAAGGACGAAAAGACTGCTTTTATGTGAACATATAAAGGACTAACATGCCTTCCTAGGTATTTTAAAGTGATTTTGAATGTTATTTTTTTTTAAATAACAGACATGTATATACTTACCTGCTCTGTATAGTGGTTTTGCACAGAGCAGCCCCGATTCACTGCTCCAGGCCCCTCCTCTTCATCGGGTGCCCCCAATTGAAAGCCATTTTTAATGGAGCACCTGTGCGGGCTCGTTTCCGAGTCCCACTGCTGCGTTCATTGTCACAGACAGCGGTACTAGGCCCAGTCCCCCCCCTCCCCCCCGCTCCTGTGTCACAGCTTTTAATTAACAGCAGTGGGAGCCAATGGCTCCTGCTACTATCAATCTTTCCAATGATACATATACATTTTTACATTTTTTCTTTTCTATACAGAACATGTAATACGCTTTATCAGAGGTAAGTAATGTGACTGTGTGGCCCATTTATATATATGTTGAAAGGCCAGTATGGTGGCCTGTATTTATGGGAGGAGCCCGGAGGAGTAATTGATCAGCCCGTTCAGCTGTGTTCCTTATCAGCCAGTACGGTGGCCGGAATTTATGGGAGGAGCCCGGAGGGGTATTTAATCAGCCCATTCTGCTGTGTTCCTTGTCGGTTCCTGTGTGCAATACCACAGATCTAGGGCCGACTATTCGAGACCGTTCGATAGAAGGAGTGCAGTGTTCGTGAGTTCCGTCTTCATTGAAGTCCTGTCTTCATCCTCGTGTTACAGTCGGTTTTGCCGTCGTGAGCGTTCGTGTATTGTCTGAGGCGCAACAACTCGAAACTTGCCGGTATCGTGCAACGCATCTGGTTCGGCGGTCATGGGTAGGGCTTCGGCTCCCATTTCTCATTTCATGTTATTTCATGTCACTAAACTGTGATCTGTTGAACTCACGAACCACTCACTGAAATATCACCTTCGTATTTTTCCGATATCGTTCACGCATCCGTTACCTCTAAACATTTGTGCTCCTTGCTTCTCGAAAGAAGTCGTGGTCATCCGTTCATGACACCACATCGAGCATTTCATTTCACAAACCCGCTATACCGACCAAATCACTGGTCTCTACTGAAACATCCGAATCGTCCGGTTCATTTAGAAATTCCCAATCAGATGTTCTAAATTCTAATTAACCGGCTCATTTTAATCGTTTTAATCATTGCATTTTATTTCATTCTTCTCTAAAGAAGTCGTGGTCACTCGTTCATGACTCCACATCGAGCATTTCATTTTTCAAACCTTCCGCATACCGACCAAATCACGGGTCCCTACGTCCGAATCGTTCAGGTCATTTCGAAAATTCCCAAACAGACGTCCTGAATTCTAACTAACCGGAGAGTTTCAATCGTTTCAATCATTTCAATCGTTTCGATCAGTTCAATCGTTTCGATCATTTCTATCATTTCGATCATTTCTATCATTTCGATCATTTCAATCATTTTCGATCATTTCAGTCATTTCATTTCGGTCACGAGTCGCGCTCCGATTCGAATCTAGTCGCATCTCCGATGCACCGATTCGCTCCGGTGTGCCCCAGTTGTCGGCCTCATTTCAATACATGCTCCAGAGACAGAATCATTCGCAGGTTCAGGCATGGTTTTCGATTCTTGTCTTTGTCATGGCATATCATTTCTGGTCACCTATCACGCCCCGTTACGAATCCAGTCGCATTATATCGATGCACCGATTCGCCTCGGTACGCCCAGTTGTTTGGCCTCATTTCTATACATGCTCCAGAGACGGATTCTTTACCGAATCGGTGGGCCACTCGTTGATTCCGGTCTCTGTCATGGTATGTCACTTATTACGCTCCGATTCGAATCCTGTCGCAGTTATATGCACCGATTCGTTCCGGTGTGCCCAGCTGCTTCGCCTCATTTCAGTACATGCTCCAGAGACAGGGTTCACCGTTGATTCTTGAGCGCAGCCGTTGATCCCTTTCTTTGTCATGGGTATCATTTCGTTTCACCTATCACGCTCCGACACGAATAGTCACACCTATGTTCTAATTCGTCTCGGCGTGCCCCAGGACTGGCCTCATTTCAGTACATGCTCCAGAGTCCGTTTCGTGCTCAGTCGCAAAGTTACGGCATGGCGATCCGGGCCTCTGTCATGGCGGATTCACTCATTTCACTCATCTCACTGTCACCTCCTGCACCTCGGTTCAAACCCAGTTGTTTTACAAATTCGGGTTCTGGACAGGGGGCCGTGCTCATTTGGCCTCATTTCACTAATTGCCTCATTTCAGTACATGCTCCAGAGTCCGGCTCGCTGTCAGTGGCACCTGTGACACGACCGAGCTGCGCTTCTGCCATGGCAGGTTCTCATCAAAGGCAACATTTCGTTTATGTTTGTTCGTCTCATTTCATTTCATTTAAAAAAAAAAAAAAGGGGGGGGGGGGAAAGGAAGAAATAATAATAATAGAAAAAGGAAAAAAATATATATATATCTAAAAAAAAAAAAAAAAAAAAAAAAACATTTCATTGTGTTTGTTTGTCTCATTTCATTTTATTTTATGTCATTTCGTTTTATTTCAAAGCTCACCACTCCCATTAGGAGTCACCATTTGGCCAGTTGTCTATGACAGGTATGGAATCCTCAACTGGTTTGGCCTTTGTGTTTACAGGTCAGTCAAGTCCAGTAGCACCCTCCATGCACTGATTCATCGAGGCATGCCCCAGGTGTCTTGACCTCATTTCGTTCTGTGCTTCGCAGTTCCAAGTACAACTCTGTGCAAGCTTGTTGCTAGCATGCATCCAATCACAATCATTCTGCAGTCACCACAAGCACATCTAGGCATAACTCCCTGCAATCGTGGCAGACTCACATCCAAGCATAAACTTCTTGCAATCGTTGCAAACACGCATCCAAGCATAGACTTCTTGCAATAGTTGCTAGCACACATCCTAGCATAAACCTTGCAGTTGTCGCTAGTAGTGATGGACGAACTTCCGACGGGACGTTTCGCGAACGCGAAACGCGAACGGACACAAACGTTCGCGAAAACGACCGTTCGCCGCGGGCTCCATTGACTTCAATGGGAGGCGAATTTCGCAAACCTTTAGGTCGAATTTGCGGCCACGGGGTAATTATTAGGGGGTAGCACGTAGTCCCACCACCTGGACAATAGCATAATACATGTATGAGGTGAATTTGGGATCGATAACTACAAGCATTTTTTTTTTATTTGGGAAATTGTTCTGACAATTCAGGACTATGGAGCTAATGAAGGCAATGGAGGAGAGGGAAGGTCAGGGACCAGGGTAGGCAAACAAGAGGGTGCAGGAGATACAGAGCACTGACAGCAGCACCGTAATACAGAGCACTGACATCAGCACCGTGACATACAGCGCTGACAGCAGCTCCGTGACATACAGCGCTGACAGCAGCTCCGTGACATACAGCGCTGACAGCAGCTCCGTGACATACAGCGCTGACAGCAGCTCCGTGACATACAGCGCTGACAGCAGCTCCGTGACATACAGCGCTGACAGCAGCACCGTGACATACAGCGCTGACAGCAGCTCCGTGACATACAGCGCTGACAGCAGCTCCGTGACATACAGCGCTGACAGCAGCTCCGTGACATACAGCACTGACAGCAGCTCCGTGACATACAGCGCTGACAGCAGCTCCGTGACATACAGCGCTGACAGCAGCACCGTGACATACAGCGCTGACAGCAGCTCCGTGACATACAGCGCTGACAGCAGCTCCGTGACATACAGCGCTGACAGCAGCTCCGTGACATACAGCGCTGACAGCAGCTCCGTGACATACAGCGCTGACAGCAGCTCCGTGACATACAGCGCTGACAGCAGCTCCGTGACATACAGCGCTGACAGCAGCTCCGTGACATACAGCGCTGACAGCAGCTCCGTGACATACAGCGCTGACAGCAGCTCCGTGACATACAGCGCTGACAGCAGCTCCGTGACATACAGCGCTGACAGCAGCTCCGTGACATACAGCGCTGACAGCAGCTCCGTGACATACAGCGCTGACAGCAGCACCGTGACATACAGCGCTGACAGCAGCTCCGTGACATACAGCGCTGACAGCAGCTCCGTGACATACAGCGCTGACAGCAGCTCCGTGACATACAGCACTGACAGCAGCTCCGTGACATACAGCGCTGACAGCAGCTCCGTGACATACAGCGCTGACAGCAGCACCGTGACATACAGCGCTGACAGCAGCTCCGTGACATACAGCGCTGACAGCAGCTCCGTGACATACAGCGCTGACAGCAGCTCCGTGACATACAGCGCTGACAGCAGCTCCGTGACATACAGCGCTGACAGCAGCTCCGTGACATACAGCGCTGACAGCAGCTCCGTGACATACAGCGCTGACAGCAGCTCCGTGACATACAGCGCTGACAGCAGCTCCGTGACATACAGCGCTGACAGCAGCTCCGTGACATACAGCGCTGACAGCAGCTCCGTGACATACAGCGCTGACAGCAGCACCGTAAGCAGCCCCAGGAGGAAGTCAGCACAGCACAGGGATGGTGTGATCCCCTCATAATAAGAACCCCCAGGAGGAAGTCAGCACAGCACAGGGATGGTGGGAGCCCCTCATAATAAGAACACCCAGGAGGAAGTCAGCACAGCACAGGGATGGTGGGAACCCCTCATAATAAGCAGCCCCAGTAGAAATATGACACCGCTCAACCTCTTCAAAGAGGAGGGTAGGGGCATATAGTACGGTGTGCTTTTTTGGGTCAGGGAAGTGAGCCAAATGAATTAAGAAGATCTGTGTGCTTGATTCCAAAAATTGTTTATAGACATATACATGGTCTACTGATCACATGTGTTGAATTCCTCCGAGATCCATGCCTCATTCATTTTTAGAAATGTGAGGTAGTTAACACTGTGGTGAGCTAGGCGAGTACGCTTATCGGTCACAATCCCCCCTGCTGCGCTGAACGTCCTTTCGGACAGGACACTGGATGAGGGGCAAGCCAACAGTTCGATTGCAAATTGGGCAAGCTCTGGCCAGAGGTCAAGCCTGCCCACCCAGTAGTCTAGGGGTTCATCACTCCTCAGAGCGTCCACATCGGCCGTTAACCCAATGTAGTCGGACACCTGACGGTCTAGGCGTTCCCTGATGCTGGATCCGGATGACACCTGTCGATGGGTCGGCTGAAAGAATGACCTCATATCCGAAGTCACCAACACATCTTCAAACCGGCCTCTTCTTGCAGGCGCTGTTGGATTGGTACCCGCAAATCCTTCTCTGGGAGTGGGAATTGCTCCTCTGCCAGCGCACGCAAAAGCAGAATGCAGCATTTCTCGAAGCAAGGCCTGGAAGTGCTGCATTCTGACAGCCCTCTGCGACGGCGGTAACATTTCCGCCATTTTGTGTTTGTACCGGGGGTCTAAGTACGTTGCCACCCAGTACTGGTCCTTGACCCTCATGCTTTTTATACGGGGGTCCCTATTAAAACACTGGAGCATGAAGGCCCCCATTTGCACTAAAGTGGAAGCGGTGTGGTGGCCTGGCTCCTGCTCATCATCCAGGATAATGTCGTCCTCTTCATTCTCCTCTCCCCATCCTCGCACAACAGGGATCCCAGAAAGGTTTAAAGCATGCTCTTCTTGCTCCTGCTCATCCGCCCCGGCACCATCCTCCTCTGACTCCTCATCAGACTCCTGTTGTTGACTTGTCTCAGATAGAGTAGCCCCCCCTGGGAATTCATCCAGCATTGCGACTTCCTCATCTTCCCGCTCCTGCTCCTCCACAGCCTGATCAATGACACGACGCAATGCACGCTCCAGAAAGAAGGCATAAGGTACCATGTCACTGATGGCGCCATGGCTGCGACTGACCAGTTTGGTGATCTCCTCAAATGGCCGCAGAAGTCTGCATGTGTCGCGCATGAGCAGCCACTGGCGCGGTGAAAAAAAACCCAGCTCCCCAGAACCGTTTCTTTCGCAGAGTTCATACAGGTAGACGTTAACTGCACGTTTCTGCTGGAGCAGCCTATCAAGCATATAGAAGGTTGAGTTCCATCGCGTCGGGCAATCGCAAATAAGACGTCTGACCGGCAGATGGTGTCGCCGCTGAATGTCAGCAAGGCGAGCCATGGCCGTGTAAGATCTTCTGAAATGGGCCGAGATTTTCCTTGCCTGCCGCAAGATGTCCTGGACCCCAGGGTATTTGACAAGGAATCGCTGCACGACCAAGTTTAAGACGTGTGCCATGCACGGCACGTGCGTGATTTTGCCCTGTTTCAATGCGCTAAGCAGATTGGCACCGTTGTCACACACCACTTTACCAACTGTCAAATTGAGCGGTGTTAGCCACTCATCTGCCTGTGAACGCAAAGCTGAAAGGAGTGCCGGGCCAGTGTGGCTCTTTGCTTCCAGGCACAACAGACGCAGCACGGCATGGCAACGTCTCACCTGGCATGTGGAATAGGTTCTGGGGAGCTTGGGCGGTGCAGTGGAAGAGACGCTAGCAGCGGAAAAGGAGGAGGCAGCTGAGGAGGAGAGGGAGGAGGATGGAGTAGGAGGAGGAGAAGAAGAGTCAGGCCTGCATGCAATCCGTGGCGGTAAAACCAAATCTACACGGGTGCCACGGGTTACATGCTTGACGGCCGTCAGAAGGTTCACCCAGTGGGCAGTAAAACTGATATACCTTCCCTGCCCGTGTTTGCTAGACCACGTGTCTGTGGTCAGATGTATCTTGGCACCGACACTGTGTGCCAGAGATACATTCACTTGCCGCTGAACATGGCCATATAGCTCTGGGATGCCCTTCTCTGAGAAATACTTCCTTCCTGGGACCTTCCATTGTGGTGTTCCAATGGCCACAAATTTGCGAAAGGCCTCCGAGTCCACCAGTTTATATGGCAGTAGTTGGCGGGCTATGAGTTCTGACAAGCCAGCCGCCAACCGTTGGGCAAGAGGGTTATCCGGCGTCATCATTTTTTTACGCTCAAACATTAGGCCCACGGAAGCCTGCCTTTTTGCAGAAAAATGTGAGCTTGGCGTGATGGAAGGTGGAGTGGAGGACAATTGTGAGGAGAGAGGAGAAGGAGAAGTAGAAGACGAGGCTGGACGGTGAGAGCCTGCAGTGTGGCTTTGTGTGTTCCGTTGCTCCCACTGGGCTCGGTGATGGCTGCTCATGTGCCTTCTTAAGGCGGTCGTCCCTAGGTGAGTATTGGGCTTACCGCGACTAACGCGTTGACTGCAAAGATTGCAGATGGCAACGCTATTGTCAGCAGCGGACACGTTAAAAAAAGCCCACACTGCGGAGCCATGTGCCGGTGTCCTGGGAGCGCCAGATGTGACCGTACATGGTCGATGACTCGCTCCTGATACATTTGCAGTCTGCTTTGTCCCTGCTGTGCAATGTAAGTCATTGCTGCTTCTCCTCCCTATCTGCTGGTCCATATCTCCCTCTGAACTCCCCTCCTCTTCCTCTCTTGTGGGCACCCACGTGACATCACTAGACACGTCATCATCAACGTCACCTTCCCCACCGCTATAAGTAGAGTAGGCAGCAACACCGGGGACCAACCTCCTCCTTGGGCTGATCTGGGTACTGGCGTCAGACTGCTGAGTAGCGCTTGTTGCTACCTCCTCTTCCTGATCCAATACCAAGAGTGGCTGCGCATCAGAAATGTCCTCTTGATATGGATCGGAAAATAATTCCAGTGACTCAAGCGGAAGGTATGTGGTGGTGGTGGTGGTGGTCGTGTTGTTGGTGGTAGTGTCTTTGGGGGTGCACATAGCAGAGAGTGAAGAAGAGGGTGCAGATCGAGAGGATGAGGAGGGTGCAGAAGAGTAAGGCTGAGCGAGCCACTCAACCAAGTCTGGTGCATCCTTTAAAGTAATTGAACGCACCTTCTGCAACTTCCCACTTTGGCTCAAGCCTGTTGCTCCTGCCCTACCCCTACCACCCCTGCGGAAGGGCCTGCCTCTTCCTCTGCATGTCATTTTTTAAATGACCCTGTGACAAAACTCTTAGTCCCTATACCGCTGAAGGACTGCTGCAGTATAGGTGAGCGGTCAGCAGTGGTGCACGTCAACCCTATCTATTGTGGACCTATAGCGGTCCTTACAGAACAGCAGACTGTACCGCACTCAAGCCTATGTACCGTAGCACCCTATACCAAGTTACCAGTCCTTATAAGAACTTTTGTGGACCAAGCAGGTTGTGTATTAGTGTTTAGCAGACTGTACGTCAGTCCCTATACCGCTGAAGGACTGCTGCAGTATAGGGCAGCGGTCAGCAGTGGTGCACGTCAACCCTATCTATTGTGGACCGATAGCGGTCCTTACAGAACAGCAGACTGTACCGCACTCAAGCCTATGTACCGTAGCACCCTATACCAAGTTACCAGTCCTTATAAGAACTTTTGTGGACCAAGCAGGTTGTGTGTTAGTGTTTAGCAGACTGTGCGTCAGTCCCTATACCGCTGAAGGACTGCTGCAGTATAGGGCAGCGGTCAGCAGTAGTGCACGGCAACCCTATGTATTGTGGACCGATAGCGGTCCTTACAGAACAGCAGACTGTAACGCACTCAGGCCTATGTACCGTAGCACCCTATACCAAGTTACCAGTCCTTATAAGAACTTTTGTGGACCAAGCAGGTTGTGTGTTAGTGATTAGCAGACTGTACGTCAGTCCCTATACCAATGAAGGACTGCTGCAGTATAGGGCAGCGGTCAGCAGTAGTGCACGGCAACCCTATGTATTGTGGACCGATAGCGGTCCTTACAGAACAGCAGACTGTAACGCACTCAGGCCTATGTACCGTAGCACCCTATACCAAGTTACCAGTCCTTATAAAAACTTTTGTGGACCAAGCAGGTTGTGTGTTAGTGTTTAGCAGACTGTGCGTCAGTCCCTATACCGCTGAAGGACTGCTGCAGTATAGGGCAGCGGTCAGCAGTGGTGCACGTCAACCCTATCTATTGTGGACCGATAGCGGTCCTTACAGAACAGCAGACTGTACCGCACTCAAGCCTATGTACCGTAGCACCCTATACCAAGTTACCAGTCCTTATAAGAACTTTTGTGGACCAAGCAGGTTGTGTATTAGTGTTTAGCAGACTGTACGTCAGTCCCTATACCGCTGAAGGACTGCTGCAGTATAGGGCAGCGGTCAGCAGTGGTGCACGTCAACCCTATCTATTGTGGACCGATAGCGGTCCTTACAGAACAGCAGACTGTACCGCACTCAAGCCTATGTACCGTAGCACCCTATACCAAGTTACCAGTCCTTATAAGAACTTTTGTGGAACAAGCAGGTTGTGTGTTAGTGATTAGCAGACTGTACGTCAGTCCCTATACCAATGAAGGACTGCTGCAGTATAGGGCAGCGGTCAGCAGTAGTGCACGGCAACCCTATGTATTGTGGACCGATAGCGGTCCTTACAGAACAGCAGACTGTACTGCACTCAGGCCTATGTACCGTAGCACCCTATACCAAGTTACCAGTCCTTATAAGAACTTTTGTGGACCAAGCAGGTTGTGTGTTAGTGTTTAGCAGACTGTGCGTCAGTCCCTATACCGCTGAAGGACTGCTGCAGTATAGGGCAGCGGTCAGCAGTAGTGCACGGCAACCCTATGTATTGTGGACCGATAGCGGTCCTTACAGAACAGCAGACTGTAACGCACTCAGGCCTATGTACCGTAGCACCCTATACCAAGTTACCAGTCCTTATAAGAACTTTTGTGGACCAAGCAGGTTGTGTGTTAGTGATTAGCAGACTGTACGTCAGTCCCTATACCAATGAAGGACTGCTGCAGTATAGGGCAGCGGTCAGCAGTAGTGCACGGCAACCCTATGTATTGTGGACCGATAGCGGTCCTTACAGAACAGCAGACTGTAACGCACTCAGGCCTATGTACCGTAGCACCCTATACCAAGTTACCAGTCCTTATAAAAACTTTTGTGGACCAAGCAGGTTGTGTGTTAGTGTTTAGCAGACTGTGCGTCAGTCCCTATACCGCTGAAGGACTGCTGCAGTATAGGGCAGCGGTCAGCAGTGGTGCACGTCAACCCTATCTATTGTGGACCGATAGCGGTCCTTACAGAACAGCAGACTGTACCGCACTCAAGCCTATGTACCGTAGCACCCTATACCAAGTTACCAGTCCTTATAAGAACTTTTGTGGACCAAGCAGGTTGTGTATTAGTGTTTAGCAGACTGTACGTCAGTCCCTATACCGCTGAAGGACTGCTGCAGTATAGGGCAGCGGTCAGCAGTGGTGCACGTCAACCCTATCTATTGTGGACCGATAGCGGTCCTTACAGAACAGCAGACTGTACCGCACTCAAGCCTATGTACCGTAGCACCCTATACCAAGTTACCAGTCCTTATAAGAACTTTTGTGGAACAAGCAGGTTGTGTGTTAGTGATTAGCAGACTGTACGTCAGTCCCTATACCAATGAAGGACTGCTGCAGTATAGGGCAGCGGTCAGCAGTAGTGCACGGCAACCCTATGTATTGTGGACCGATAGCGGTCCTTACAGAACAGCAGACTGTAACGCACTCAGGCCTATGTACCGTAGCACCCTATACCAAGTTACCAGTCCTTATAAGAACTTTTGTGGACCAAGCAGGTTGTGTGTTAGTGATTAGCAGACTGTACGTCAGTCCCTATACCAATGAAGGACTGCTGCAGTATAGGGCAGCGGTCAGCAGTAGTGCACGGCAACCCTATGTATTGTGGACCGATAGCGGTCCTTACAGAACAGCAGACTGTACTGCACTCAGGCCTATGTACCGTAGCACCCTATACCAAGTTACCAGTCCTTATAAAAACTTTTGTGGACCAAGCAGGTTGTGTGTTAGTGTTTAGCAGACTGTGCGTCAGTCCCTATACCGCTGAAGGACTGCTGCAGTATAGGGCAGCGGTCAGCAGTAGTGCACGGCAACCCTATGTATTGTGGACCGATAGCGGTCCTTACAGAACAGCAGACTGTAACGCACTCAGGCCTATGTACCGTAGCACCCTATACCAAGTTACCAGTCCTTATAAGAACTTTTGTGGACCAAGCAGGTTGTGTGTTAGTGATTAGCAGACTGTACGTCAGTCCCTATACCAATGAAGGACTGCTGCAGTATAGGGCAGCGGTCAGCAGTAGTGCACGGCAACCCTATGTATTGTGGACCGATAGCGGTCCTTACAGAACAGCAGACTGTACCGCACCCAAGCCTATGTACCGTAGCACCCTAGACAGACCAAGTTACCAGTCCTGATAAAGAGCTTTGTGGAACAAGTGAGTTGTGAATGATTAGCAGACTGCAGCAGAAGGGCAGCAGTCAAGTATAATATTCTTTCTATATTTGGAAGAAAGAATATTATACGTGTACAAGCCTATTACCGTACCACTGATACCAGTCCTGAAAAGAACCTTTGTGGAACTAATAGTAACAGCAAGTCTTTAAAATTATCCTCACTGCCTGACACACTGCTTCCTGCCTGTCCCTATACAAATTGGCAAAAAAGAGTAGGCTGGAACGATTAGCTGGAACAGCTCTTTTGTGGACCTGATAGTAACAGCTAATGATGATGATGATGATGATGATGAAGAAAGACTAATCTGGCTGAGCTGTCCCTAAAATAGCAGCATACAGCGCTCTGTCCCTTTATCTAAACTGACAAAAGAAACTCAGGCTGCTGACCTAACACCTATACCAGTCCTGAAAAGAACTTTTGTGTACCAAATAGCTAGCGTTTTCTCTGTCCCTACTCCACACAGGATCCTTTCCCTACAGTGACAGAAGAAAGAATGTAAAATGGCCACCGGATCGGGTGTATTTATAGGTTAGGGGGAATGTCCAAGTGTCCATGAGCTGTCATGTCTCAATTGGTTGTCCTGTAACACATGATAAACGTGTCACGAAAGGTTAAAGTTCTTGTATACATTAAACACGTAAGTCCGCCGGGGCGAACGACGGAAAAAGGCGTTCGAACCCGCGGACGGCGAAAGTCGGAAATTCGCCGCGAAACGACCGCCGGGCGAACCGTTCGGCCATCACTAGTCGCTAGCAAGCCCCAGGCACAAACGTAGTACTATCCTTGCTGGCAGGCAGTTCTGGCTGGCTCAGTGCATTGCTGGGTAAGGCCTGGATATCTTCCTAACGTACGTAGTATAACGGGGTGCTATATTGTAGGTAGGTTGATCCAGGGAGAAATCTGATTGCCGCTCGAGGGGTCAGGAAGGAATTTTTTCCCCTGCTGTAGCTAATTAGAGCATGCTCTGAGGTTTTTTTTTGCCTTCCTCTGGATCAGCTGTGGGGATAGCGTTGGGTGTGTCGGGTTGTGCAAGGTTGTTTGTCTAAATTGTTGATTTTGTCGTGGGCTGGGTGGACTTTGTCTTTTCAACCCAGCTAACTACGCATCCTAGCATAACTTCTTGCAATCGTAGCAAGCACGCATCTTGGCATAACTTATTTAGCCTTTTCAGGTCATACTGCTCACAGCCCTGTGTCCGGACGTCTGCGTCACCACCGAGTCCAGCCACCAACAAACACATCTCCAGTGACGTTAACTCCCTTGCTATCATTGTGTGCACACATTTAAGCGCAACACTTGCTATCACGGCTAGGCGTGCAACTTAGCATAACTTGTGATCGTTGCAAGCATTTTGTTGGCACTCAGCCACACATCATTTTCAGCGGTACTCATTTGGCCACTTAGCCCCAGTGACTACGCCACTTGCCATTCCTGACGCTCATTCCTCCCGTTGGGCAGTTGAGTTCAGCTTCCGTCCTACACCAGAGGTCGAGTTGCCACACGCAGCTGGCTTTTTCTCGTAATACGGTCAGGCTATATCTAGCCAGCACCCGACATTTCTATCCTTACAGGACCCCGGTGAGCCGTCTGTTGATGGCCCATACAGTAAGATCCCCTCTAACGGGTATCCAGAAACATCTGCCCGTAGCCAACGCTAGACGCTTGCCCATCACAACTGCCATCTTTAGGGACATGTAGAATATCCTCGCACGCCAGTTTCCCCCTTGACAAGCTGACCCTATCAGGTCAGTTTTTCAAACACTTCACCCACACACAGGGGTATACCTAGAAGCAGCTTCAGTCTGTTTCGGGTATGCTCAGTTCTGCGATACGGTCATTCCCCAGGGTTGGTCTTTATGTCATGCATCCTCGTCTTCCCCTCCCAGATTCAGGGCCCCTGTCAGACCCTTAATCTGGATGCCACGGATCTTTCAATATCAGAGGTTCCGTACTACGTAGATCGGTATATCATGTTTATACCGTCTATCTCACCCCTATCACCCCGGCTAGGGACAGATGTAGCGACCATCACAGGCTTCGCTGCAATTTTTGGCCACCATCAGGCAACCAGCAGAGATTATTGCAAGATAGGTCTAAATCCCTAGCAGTCATGTCCTGCCTGGGTAGGCTGGTACAGCTGTCGTTATAATTCAGTTTAAAGTTGACTATACATTGTTCCTGGCCTAGAGCAATCTCGTAGCAGATGCGCTGTCGTATTTGACTGAAGCCGATCCAGTGTCAGCCGTTGTCCTTGGTCGGTCTCACCTAAACCCCGGTTTAGTACAATATCTACAAACAGCGACCAAACTCGTAAACGTCTCACTTTCTCGCAACATGCTCAAACTACCAGACGGCCTGGAGGGCCTTCAGAAATTCCGGATACACCTCTCCTATGAAACCTCCAACATCAGGCAGTTACTGGCCTTTCCGTCATACTGTCATACCCAGCTGCCTATCCCATAACACTGTTCGGCTATACCTAGCCGGCAGGCAACATTTCTTGTCCTTGCCGGACCCCGCAAACCTTCTTTATTCATGTCCCACGCTGGTTGAACCGTGCTTCGTGAAGTCCAGGAAATCCAACCGATGGTCGGTGACAAATGCTTACCCGAACGGGTGACATCCTTAAGGGTATTCCGACCATCCTGACTATCCCCTCGGTTGTTCTCTCCCCTAGCATGGTCCTACAAGCAGCCAGGTGTTGGCCTACTACAGGTTCCTGTGACCTGGAAAGTTCACCTGCGGTAATCCAGCGGGCCGAGAGCTATGTAGACGCTACTTAGCCTGATACAAAGATCACTTCGTACTTCCCCCTAGCGGTTTCAAAGAGCAGCAAGTAAGCTCCAGCGTAGACATCCACTTTTACAGAATCAGTAACAGCGGGTCCCCAGACAATGTCATTGAATAGCTAGGCAGGTAGAAGTCTGCCTGCTTCACCCAGTACAGCCACAATCCTCAGGTGGAAATAAGCTCAGGCATCTGTTAAACTCACTCAGTGATCGAACTCAATCGATAAAGAGCAATTCCCTACCAGTATGTTTTTGCCCCCTTATTTTGGTATACCGTACGTTAGACCAGGGCACACCCTCAGGTCTATTTCAAGTGGTAAGTTTATGTTAACCCTGTTTGTCATCGTTATACGTATCGGTCATAGGGCTCTGAACCATAAGTTGAAAGGCCAGTATGGTGGCCTGTATTTATGGGAGGAGCCCGGAGGAGTAATTGATCAGCCCGTTCAGCTGTGTTCCTTATCAGCCAGTACGGTGGCCGGAATTTATGGGAGGAGCCCGGAGGGGTATTTAATCAGCCCATTCTGCTGTGTTCCTTGTCGGTTCCTGTGTGCAATACCCACCCTCCCATCCCCTTTTTAGGGTATTTCTCAAGGCATCATACTCCTCACAGAGTACTCATTTCACTTCATTTCATGTTCATTTCATTTAATCCTCATTTCTTATCTAGGGTATGTCCCCTTATTTTGGTATACAGTACGTTAGACCAGGGCACACCCTCAGGTCTATTTCAAGTGGTAAGTTTATGTTAACCCTGTTTGTCATCGCTATACGTATCGGTCATAGGGCTCTGAACCATAAATATATATATATATATATATATATATATACAGGGCTTTTTTCAGGGGGAACTTGATGGAACCTCTGGCTCAAACCCTTGGGGGGGGGGGCCTGCACACCACAATCACTTGTAAACACACAAGTCCGGTTACTGTGTTTACAAGTGACAGCTCTGCACTCTGTGTGTAACCCACTGAACTCTGCACTCTGTATGTAATGCAATCCTGGTATTTAATGCCCCTTTAAGACCCCCCTACTGTTTGTCAAATTTGACTGACCACACCCACTGTTTGATGTGATTTGGAGGGTGTGTGTGGGTGGAGGGGTTTTGTTCCAGCACCTATTGTTTGAAAACAAAGCCCTGTGTATATATATATATATATATATATATATATATATATATATATATATATATATATATAGTGTGGGTGTGTATATATACTGTATATACAGTGTGTGTGTGTGTATATATATATATATATATATATATATATATATATATATATATATATAATTATTCTACTTTGTGCTTTATGGTACTGGAACAGTTACGTGGCTGTGTGCTTTTTGAGTGTCTGTTATTTTAGTATCAGAATCCAGCAGAAGATGAAATATTTCAGTTAAAAACTGCTTAGCTTTCCTACACATTAGAAGTAAAGCAAGGACACAGCTTCCTAGCTGAATGTAACTTACTTATTTTTAGTCGTCTATTACTGCTGCACGGTTGCTGAAGTCAAGGTTCCCACGCCTATTGTTCACAACATGATACTGCCATTTGATTGTATGTGTAGCACACGGGGCAGAACACTGCAGTAATTAGGAATCATTATGTAGATGGAGCACAAATAAGTCTGCTTTGTTACTTTCTATCACATTTCACTTATACTTCTGTTCTTTGATCAGCATGTACTGTAGATTGTGGAAGAACACCAAGAAGGTGAACACACTCTCATATAAACACATTCATGATGGCAAATGAGAACGTCTATATAAATCTGGGCCTTTCCTTTCATGTGTTTTATTAAATGTGTTTAAACTCAGTTATACAGTATATATGAAGCAAAATTTCTGCCTCCTATGTCCAGTGGTTAGATGTTGTGCCAGAAATACAATAGGACATTTCTTATAAACGTTATTCCTCATGCTTATGTCTTTTCATCTTCGTTTTTCTTTTAAGCCAGTATTGTAGCTGTGGATCAGCAGCACTGTAGCACTGCCCCCTTGGGGACTCCTGAGAATTACCTGCTCATCTGCAGGGCCACGACCAAGTGAACCAAGTGAACCTTCCAACCCACCTGACACTCTGGGTTCAGACATTCTTGTAACACTGTGCAGCAAGAATCAAACAACTCAGTAATATTAGGTTCTGAAATACTTTATGTGAACCAGATAGAGAAAGTTATTTCACAAACAGAGGTAATGAATCTGCTGAGCTTAACAGCACCAATTCAGCAAACAAATTCCTCCCAATGACACAAACAATGGTTCAGCAATGAACAATGTTATATACACATATGTACACTGTATTTAGATCTGAAGTCACCTTCTAGTAGATGTTTCAGTTTACTACTTATGTGGCTACTTTGAGAGGGATGTAATCTAGCCAGCCTATGCTATCCCAATGACAAAATAGGTCCACTAAAGGTAATTTATATAGGCTTTCCCATAAGTAATGGCAAAAAGAGTTCCACGTTGCAGATCTGCTGTTCTTCGCTAGTTAGATGGAGCTCGTTAACTGTAATCCGTTTTCTTACAGATAAAACAATAGGTTCCTAGTGGTGAAGACCTAAGGCATCTGAGCACAGTGTTTAAGCAATGCAATAAAGTGTTCTTGGGGTAAAGATGTCTGTGCACAGTGTTCAGTAACAATGGCAATGAATAGATAAAGGGGTTGAACAGTTGGCCCTTTCATAAACGACCAACTCGATCCAAGGACTTCTGGACAAGAACAAGTGTAGCAGCACTCAGGTAGCGGATCCACTGTCTCGGTCTTCTGAAGTGAAACTTGCCTCAAGCACCCAAACCCACAGGCTTTCGATCCAAGTGACGTTAGTGACAGGATGTCCAATGGCTGATAACAGAGCTAGGCCTTTCAGGCCTTGGGTTGGAAGTACAGCTCCACATGGTAGGCCGTGACCTCTCTCTCCCTGTTAGACAGAGAGGCACGTCTTGAGTCAAACCCAGGAAGAATAGAGTTCTGCGTGGGCTTCTCGCTCCTTTTATGGTCTCTCTGAGCAACCTTAATGTCACCATGAAGGATGTGTAGTCTTATGCCCCATACACACTATCAGATTTTCTGATGATTTTTTTCCTTCAGGTTTACCAAAACCATGTAGTGCAAGGACCTGCCTGATTGCATACAAATTGAATCTCCTAAGGTTTGACCTCATATTATATGGTTTTGGTAAATCTGAAGGAAAAACTCAGCAGAAAAACTGGGGCTTTAGAGTACATGGTGGCACAGTAATAGTCAGAAGGAGAACTATACGTCCCATAATTCACTTTGTTGGATGCACAGATATGTGGTCACTGAATGCACTGATTACCAAAGGGACAAGCGATGTCCAGAACCCTCAATCATGCAGAGTAGTTACATCATGGGCAACAGTTTTCCCACACATCCCTTGCTATTAGTCATGTGACATCTGATAACCTAAACGGATGCAGGGAACACATGGCAAAGTGCCTAGGCATTCTGCACCAGCTGTGTAATTCCATGCCCAGCTTGACATCCAAAGGCATGACTTCTATCATGGTTTGATACAGGCCCCTGTTACATGCGTGTTGCAGTTCTGTTTTGGACTTGCATGGATCAAAAACAGACTGCATTGTATCCCTATGGATGGCAGGATGTAAGCTTCTAAATCTTGGCCCATTCAGGTTTGTTGGATTGAACAGGACAATATTTCATCCAGGTCCACTATTACTGACCTGACTAGCTGTGGGTACATAAAAGGGGATGAATGTCCCCTTATATCTGGCCATGCATAAGATCGGGGTTAAAAGCGCCCCGATACTGCAGTAAAGACCCGCAAAAAATAGCGGCACTTTATTGCTGATGCCCCCCCCCCCCCCCGTCCCAGTGTAATATTTCCCTAACAATAAAGCTGGGTACACAAGATCCGAACTCTGACAACCAGCTTCCGCCAAACGGGCATGCTGGAAAGCCAGCATCCAACCAGCAGCTAATCAGCACTGGCAGCCAACTGCTGCCTACGCTGATTAGTGTGTTCTGGCAGGGGCGAGTCCCCTGTCAGAACACAATAGCACGGTGTGGGAAATCGCTGCACTGACATGGCTTGTGTTAGTATGGCAATCTGGCAGTTTTTTTTTCGTTCAGCCCAATGGGTTGAAGAAAAAAAAATACTAAGTGTGTGTACCCAGCTTAAGGATGGCTGAACCAGAAAAAGTCAGGCAGATTACCAGTCAACAATCCAATTTTAACTATGTGCTCTGTGGGGAGGTTGCTGGGGGGTGCGACAAACATTTATGGGGGTGCAGTCCACCCCAGCACCCTCCAAAAACCAGCCACGCAGCACTTACTTGCCTGGCACTAGTGGGAATCCCTGCACTCACTGTTGGTGCAATGCTAAACATGGCATCCCCCCAGACATGCCTGTGCCTGGCTTTTCTGTGCTGGCCACCGCCATGACTGTTATGCCAAACACAGAATTCATGGCATCCCTCCAGACTTGCCTGAGCCTGGCTTGTCCATGCCGACCACCAATGCGGCTGCTATGCCATGCACACCATTCCTGTCATCCATCAAGACATGCTCAGGCTGCATATCTAACTGTCATGGCCATGACAATGCGGGTTGGACACCCCTGCTATATACTGTATGAATATTGTCAGCTTAATGTAGAACTAAAGCCAAACCCTGACAGTTTTATTTTATTTTCATATATATTCCATTGGGGAGATTTCCCTTGACTTCCTGTAAGGGAATCCCTGTTTCTCACCAGAACTAGTGTCCCTATTGGAAGATTTTCCTTGTATTCATGTTTTAGTAATAACCAAAAAGTTGGAATTTTCATTTACTTTTACTCACGGTGATAACGGTGAACAAAACGAGATGCGTAAATCTCCCTAATAGAGGCAAAGACAGCAATAAAAACCTGACAGACGTTCTATCCCTCTCCACTCCAAATCTAAAAAAAAGTTTAGTCTTTAGTTATACTTTAATTAATACCAACGGCAAAGGTTTGCTGGTTTGTTTGCATTTACAATCTATTTTTGGAAACGTAGATGAAGGTAGTCATATGTGCTAGCTAGATAAATGAATACAGTGATTGGGTTCCTCTAATCTCAATGTATAAAACTGTGTCAGGTGACTTTTATTGATATTACATCCCCTAAGTAGTTAAAACGATAATGTTAATAAGTGGCACCATTTTAAGAATGCAATACCCCAGTATAGGGCGAACCAGGTTTCTTTTATTTTATTTTTTATGTGAATTTGAATATTTCTTTGTCATTTCATATTTTTCATCCTGTTAAAGAATTTAATTCCTGTACAGTACTAGAAGGCCTATAGATTTATCAGCCCCCGTAGGCTGCCGTCTTTTATTGGCTTTGGACTTCACTGTACAGCTTATTGACATGTTCAACCAACAATTATGGATTGCCCTACCACTTGAGACTTCCCATAGGTTCCAAAATCTTGTTTGACAAGCCTGTTGTTAATGTGACATTCAGCTAAATTAAACGGTGTGCTTTGCAATCTTGGATATTAGCTCAACCCAGTTTGAAGTTTCTGAACAGGTACATTTTATCTATGCACACCACATGGTATTGATGAAAGAATCCAACATGATACTAGCAAATGTGAAGCTAGCGTGCTGAAACAATGTAGAAGTTACTTTTACTTTTGGTATTTATCCTGCTGTTGCTGAGTATCAAGCAATTGAAATTGTTGACTTTGACTCTCGCTATCGAAATGTTAACTTCTAAAGCGGCATGTAGTCATAAGTTTCCCCTAATACTGTGTGCACAGACACTGCAGAATCTTATTTGAAAGAAAACAATAGTATGTCTAATTTAGCAGTATATTGTGAATTGAATTCATGTTATTTTATTTAAAGGCTAAGTTCACCTTTAGGAACATGTTGCACCCTTATTTAGGAATGTAACATGTACCTAAGCAAAGAGATCTTCAGTGAGCGGCCTTCCCTGTGACAGTGTGTGGGGGTTCCATTTCCCCCCCAGCTGCTATCACATTTAAAGTTGGCACGGCTGTGTGGGGCTCTGCCTGCACAGTTGCATGATTCATTCACAGGGATCAGTGAATGAATAAACTACAAGTCCCATTTACCACTGGAGCAGACAACCTTGTAGTTCTCAATGGACTAAATGTGCTGATCAGGGCACTCATAAGTCATTGACATTTCCACCATCTTTATAACTAAAAGCCTATACAGAGGTACAAGCAGAAAGCTGGAGGAAGAGTGTGCAGGAGCCTGACATTGCACCCTCAACTTATTGATTGTGGGTGCAATGCTTTGTGGGCTCCTGTGGGAAAATTATAAATACACATTTGTCCTGCAAAAATATGTGCATTTATTATTTTTTCCTTAACCACTTTGCAACTGCCTACCCACAAGGTACAGCGGGTGAACAGCCACTGTAGGCAAAGCAACCTACTGGTAGACATGTGCATTCGTTTTCGTCTGAATGCATTTTCTTCTGAATTTCGGGTATTTTCGTTATCGTTTTAAAAAATGATAACGAACGTGCAGAATCCGAAAAACACAAAAGATCCGACATAAACAAATGCTTTATTTTCCTTTTTGTTCCGACAACAGTTCGATATAGATAGGAGATTCAGCATGACGTTGACAATAGCAATCTGTGTCCATCGAACCTGTGGTCGAATGCGGCTAACCTTAGATCTATTAGTCCAAGATTATTCTACATAGAGAGAAAAGATTCGACATAGAGAGAAAAGATTCGACATTATAGAGACAATAGCAAAAAAGGTTGAATGTGCCTAACCTAACTCTATTAGTTCAAGATTATTCGACATAGAGAGAAAAGATTCGACATGAAGATTCGACGAATCAGTCACCGCCAGCGGACATTTATAGTCAAATGCTCCTCCCATAGGCTATAGCAGTATTCTAATGTTCATTGACTAGTAATAATAAATCTAATTATTACTAGTGTCATACAACATTAGAATTCTACTATAGCTTGTAGGCGGAGCATTCGACCGGAAATGTACGATTGCGACGTCGTACAGTTTAGCTGCTCTGTCGAATCTTCTTAGAAAACTCAACAGACACCATAAGCCTTCAATGATTTTCGCAACAAAATAAATAAAAAAGAATTTCAGGAGTAACTAAATAAATTGTATTATTTAATTCCGAAACAAAATGTCTACCTACTGGTACGTCGCTGCCTACTTCCAGGTTTAGGGTGCACACATGTACACCCCCCACCCAGCACCCACTGTGATTGCACACAGAGGGAGCCTGTCAGCGATTCCTGGTAAATGATTCAGGGCTCTCTTTTACCTCAGCTCTTTTTATTTTTTGTGCTATAATCAAACAAACAGCGACAATTTAACAATTTAACTTTTTTCTATAATACATATAAAAAAAAACACATTTAATCATCAGTTTAGGCTGATATATATTCTTCTACATATTTTTGGTAAAAAAAAAAAAAAAAAAAATCACAATAGGCGCATATTGATTGGTTTGCGCAAAAGTTATCACGTCTACAAACTATGGGATAGATTTAGGGACTTTTATTCATTTTTATATTGCCTTTTTTAGTAAAGGCGGCGATCTGCGTTTTTTTTTGCGGGACTGCGACATTGCAGCGGACAAATCTGACTCCAAATGACATTTTTTGGGGACCAGTAACATTATTACATTGATCAGTGCTATAAAAATGCATCGATCAATGTAAAAATTACACTGGCAGGGAAAGAGTTAACACTAGGGGCGATCAAGGGGTTAAGTGTGTTCCCTAGGTGTGTTCTAACTGTAGGGGGGGGTGGGCTCACTGGGACATGACAGAGATCGCTGTTCCTGATCACTGGGAACAGAAGATCTCTGACATGTCCCCTGTCAGAATGGCAAGTGGTTAAAGAGGAACTAAGTTTTGGAAGCTGGACCTAAAATAAGGCAGGCAGAGGGCAGAGGACAGAGGGCAGAGGACTAGTCACCACCAGTATTATCTGTGGTCTCCATGTAGCTGATCTCCATACAACGTCTCAATATGGAGACGACCATCTTAGTAGAAACAGTACTCTGCTTTCTCATGTAAGAATAAGGAGAACAGTGAGCTGCACAGTAGTCACATCACCAAGTCGCATTCCAAACCTCCTGAGACTAGCAGTCAGAGGCAGCAGTGTCTAAAATCTCACACTGTAGATTTATTGCTGTATGCATGGGAATGCCTAGGGACACGCACATACCAGGAAATTCACCGATATTTTCTTAGGAGCAATTCAAGACAAAAGCTTCCTTTTTTTAAGGGCATAATCAACATTTTCAGGTGTTCCCTATAACATAGGAAATCTTCCGTTTTCTAGTTCCACTGTAATGTGTACAATGTTGCATAAGGGGCAGTACCAGGTTCTATGTAAGGCCGCGTACACACGCGGGGACTGTTCGCCCAACTTTGTCCGCTGAACAGTGTTTCGGCGGACAGTCCGCCCGTGTGTGGGCTTTCAGCGGACAGTTTCAGCGAACAGTCCGCTGAACAAGGTTTTTCGGAAATTCCGAAAAACTGTCCGCTGAAACTTTGTTTCAGCGAACAGTCCCCTCGTGTGTAGGCTTGTTCGTCAAACTAAGTTCCGCGCATGCTCAGAAAGGATTTACACGCCGAAAGTTATAATGCAGTGTATAGGACGTCGTATTTTTCGTCCCGTCGTACGTGCCGTTCACGTCATCGCGCACGGTTTCAGCAAACTGTTCGTTCGTCGTGTGTGGCCATGTCCGTCCATGCTAATTTTGAGCGGACTGTTTGCTGAAACTGTTTGACGGACAAAGTTGGGCGAACAGTCCCCGCGTGTGTACGCGGCCTAAGCCCCTTGCACATTAGAGAAATCCAATTAAACTCCAGAGACATAGAGCTTGGTACCGTCAAGTGTTGTAGGTTGTAGGATGTTCACGCAGGCACTGGCACAGGCATGGATGCAGAAGGCCATGCAGCGCCAACACATTTTTTTAATAAGCATTCTGCCCAGTCTTTCCTAGAAACGGAGGTGGGAAAAATTTTTAGATCGATACCCAAAATGTATCTGATCTGCGCTCATATTACAGATTAAAATTTGCCAAAGGGATGTATTCCATCTCTGTGTATGCTGACCTGCACAACATGACATTATCTCTGGCATGCCAGATTGTTAGTAAAGACAACTATCCAGGTGGTGTTCACTAAAGACATGAGAAATTTAAATTGTTTGTATGTTATCAGCTTAAGCACACTGTGTTTGTCTATTGTTGTGACTTAGATGGGGATCACATCACATTTTAGGGCAAACTACTGCAGAAAACCAGTTAATTACATGAAGGGGTTCACATACTTTATATATATATATATATATATATATATATATATATATATATATATATATATATATATATATATATATATATATCCTCCCTTCTGAGCCACCCCTTGTCTCTACCCCCTACCCACCTCCGGTCTCTGTCCCTTGGTACCACCCCCTACCCACCTTTCAGTAGTGCCCCCTTTAAAGAATACAGAACTCAGAACCATTTTGCGATGCTAAGTCATTTGTATGGAATTTATTAAAGATAACAAGAAAGGCAGTAATATAGATTCCATGCTGCCAGCAATAATAGGCCCCTCAGCAACAATAGATCCCCTCCAACAACAATAGCCTTCCCCCCACCAACAGATCCTCCTCACAACAATAGACCCCCCCACCCCCCCAGCAACAATGGACCCCCTGCAACAAAATACCAACCAAGCAACAATAGACCCCCAGCAGCAACAACAGATCTCCAAGCAGCCAGCATCAATAGACCTCTCCCTCAGTAGATTCCTCTAAGCAGCATAGGACCCCCCCCCCAGCAACAATAGACCCCCATGCAAAAATAGGTCCCCTCCAGTGACAATAGATCCCCTAGCAGCCAGCATCAATAGACCCTCAAGCACACCCCGGCACCCTTTGCTATTACATACATTCAGTGCTGGAGGTGCCGGAACTGCATCCCCCCACTGAAAAAAACCCTATATGTGTATATATACAGTATCTCACAAAAGTGAGTACACCCCTCAGATTTTTGTAAATATTTTATTATATCTTTTATATCACCCTGGTGTCATGTGACTCATTAGTGCTTTACTAGGTCTCAGATGTGGATGGGGAGCAGGTGTGTTAAATTTGGCGTTATCGCTCTCACTCTCTCACACTGGTCACTGGAAGTTCAACATGGCACCTCATGGCAAAGAATTCTCTGAGGATCTGAAAAAGAGAATTGTTGCTTTACATAAAGATGACCTTGGTTATAATAAAATTGCCAAGACCCTGAAACTGAGATGTAGCACAGTGGCCACGACCATAGCAACCTACTGGTAGACATGTGCATTTGTTTTCGTCCGAATGCATTTTCAGTGGTTACAGTGGTTTAACCGGACAGGTTTTACTCAGCATAGGCCTCACCATGGTCGACCAAAGAAGTTGAGTGCACATGCTCAGCGTCATATCCAGAGGTTGTCTTTGGGAAATAGATTTATGAGTGCTGCCAACATTGCTGCAGAGGTTGAAGGGGTAGGAGGTCAGCCTGTCAGTATTCAGACCATACGCATATGCATCAAATTGGTCTGCATGGCTGTAATCCCAGAAGGGGAGCTTCAAACTGCAAAGCTGCTTCAAACAATTTGCTGAAGACAAGCAAACTAAGCATATGGATTACTGGAACCATGTCCTGTGGTCTGATGAGACCAATATAAACTTATTTGGTTCAGATTGTGTCAAGCATGTGTGGCGACAATCAAGTGAGGAGTACAAATACAAGTGTGTCTTGCCTACAGTCAAGTATGGTGGTGGGAGTGTCATGGTCTGGGGCTGCATGGGTGCTGCCAGCACTGGTGAACTATAGTTTATTGAGGGAACTAGGAATGCCATGTACTGTGACATACTGAAGCAGAGCACGATCCCCTCCCTTCGTAGGACAGAATTCCAACATGATAATGACCTCAAACACACCTCCAAGATGACCACTGCTTTGCTAAAGAAGCTGAGGGTAAAGGTGATGGACTGGACAAACATGTCTCCAGACCTAAACCCTATTGGACATCTGTGGGGTATCCTTAAACAGAAGGTAAAGGAGCACAAGGTCTCTAACATCCACCAGCTCTGTGATGTCATCATGGAGGAGTGGAAGAGGACTCCAGTGGCAACCTGTGTAGCACTGAGGAACTCCAAGAGGGTTAAGGCAGTGCTGGAAAATAATGGTGGCCATACAAAATATTGACACTTTGGGCCCAATTTGGACATTTTCCCTTAGGGGTATACTCACTTTTGTTACCAGCGGTTTAGACATTAATGGCTGTGTGTTGAGTTATTTTGAGGGAACAACAAATTTACACTGTTATACAAACTGTACACTCACAACTTTACATTGTAGCAAAGTGTAATTTCTTCAGTGTTGTCACATGAAAAGATATAATAAAATATTTACAAAAATGTGAGGGGTATACTCACTTTTGTGAGTTACTGAATATATCCTCACCGTATATGGGGAAAGCAGCACCCAGTTATCAGGCAGTGCAATGCAATCTGGTCATCGCGTTGACCATATATAAAGGGATTGCTGCACATTAAATTTTATTGAACCGATTTTCCATGCATATACAAAGAATTCCATAATATAACATTCATGATTTCCGTTTCGGGTTCACAAGCTCACGCCCTTCATCAGATCAGAATACATGTAAAGCTCTAATTATACCTATGTCTATTTAAACATTTTCAAACAGCACATTTGGAATCAATTATATCATCAATCAATAAATAGTATAATTCAATTCCTTCACTCATACGCTAATTAATTTATTTAAATTAACAAATCTAAATCTAAATCTGTGTTTAATCCTTTAGGGGTAATGGTATCAAGAAAATGAATCCAATGTACTTGTTTCTTTAACAATAATTCGCCTCCTCTCCTACTCTTATTTATCCCCCTCAGCACCGTATACTTTAATTGGGAAACTGAATGTCCTTTCTCCACAAAGTGTCTAGTTAATGGTAGCTGTACTAACTTATCCCTAATTGAGCATTTGTGCATTGTTACAGTATGCGGTCCTTGAACTTCTGGGTGGTTTCCCCAACATAGAGTAGCACACAAGGGCATTTTCTCACGTAAATAATATATGATGTTTGGCATGTGTAATAGCCTTTAATAAGAATATCATAGCCTCTAGGTGGGTGAGATATATGCTTTCCTTTAATCTTAGAATTGCACTGTATACAGAATAAGCATTGGTATGACCCTGTGCTTTGTGACCCTAACAATGTGATAGTTGGATTGGGAGACTATATTGGTCAGATTTGACCAATCTGTCCCTTAAAGTTCTACCCCGTCTATATGAGGACAAGGGTGGAGTTTGAAATTCAACTATATTAGGATAATTACCTTTCAACATCCTCCAATGTTTTTTTATTAATGGTATAAAGATGAAAAGATAATGGATGAAATTGTGATACAAAATGAGATTCTTTAAGTATTCCTATAAGGGATCCTATTGTCAGTTAAATGTATACATTCCCTGTTGAATAATGTGGCTGAATAACCTCTCCTAACAAGTTTAGTTTCTAACTCATTTAATCTCTCCTCACAACGCTGTGGATCACTAACAATTCTCTTCACAAGAGTCAATTGACTATTAGTTGTCAATTTGAATACCCCTTGGGGTGAAAACTACTAAAATGTATCAGTTGGTTATGGTCCATTATAGAAAATAAAGTCCATTCATGTGATTCATCTGGTGACCCATGTAAATAGTGAAAAGAATAGTCTATTAGTGTTTTTTCAGACAACATACAAGGGTGTGTCCCCACAAAGGATGCCTCCTTAAATAAATAAAGGATATTCCGTTTACCATGCAAAGTAAACAAGCCTCTAATGGTGCATTATCACTTAAAAACATTTATTAGACTAAAAAATGCTTGCTTACACTTTAAAAGAGACAAATATTGGTGTTCATGCTGCCTCTCATGGCACTTCCAGTCCGCGATGTGCTCCAGCCACGCCCTGCGCATTACGTCACGTCATGTGACTTCCTCAGGGGACTTCCTTCACATTTATGTTTGATATACCATTTACTGTTTACTATTATTTAGACACTAAAGGTTTTATGCAAGATCACTGTATGCTATAATTCTGTTTAATTGTGTAGTTGGGAATTATTTTTAGGTTTTGCAGTATTTCCTCTCATTTATATATATATATTTTTATGGTTATTTAGCAGCGCAGAGGACTATTATATATAAATATATATTTATATATATTTGATGGTTATGGTCCATATTTTAATGTATAAATCAATTTCTATATTGGTACTATATATATATATATATATATATATATATATATATATATATATTTGGCACCTATGGAAAAAAAAAGATAGGCTTAAAATATAATACATTGTGTGAGGGCTCAGGGATGAAACAAATCCTCCTACATGAGTACCTGTTTTTCTTTCCATCCTTCCGGCACAGTCTTCTACAGCACACAGATATAGGGATAATTTCTCAGAATCAGAAACCATGGCAATGGCAGTGATCTGACATCAAACACACTGCAGAGCTAGAGCACAGAGCTGAGTGTAACATGAGAGCTGATTGAAGGAAAGTGACCCCTCCCCTTCCCTTTCACGGGCTCAGAGAAAACAGAGAGCTGAGGGTATGAGCCATCTGCTGTATGTTGGTGGGGGGAGGGGCATAGGCCCTCTCCTGGGAGGCTAAGGCGTGGCTTCATCTATTAAGTGACTCATGCAGAGAGAGGAGAGATGAGAGAGGAACCAGACTTGGTGCTTTGGATTCAGGTTAGCACACACTATAGTGGGATGTGCTTTGTTCATTATTAATGAGATTTACAAACACTTTATGCAGCTATATTGCGCAATACAGGAGAAATAACCACAGTTTTTCTGTGGATTTATGACTTTGGATTTATGACATTGCATTTCCCTGGCAGATGATGACAGGGTATAACAAGGCACAGAGTGGCACAGGTGCTTGTTGAAGACCCTAGCCGGAAGATGCTGTGAGTAGTGCAGGAGATACAGTAAGCACAGAACTGGGAACTATGCAGAAGACAATCCAAAAGCTGGCAGATGCAGGATCTAGAGGTGCAGTAAGGCAGGCAAGAGTTAGCAACAACCAGACAGTAGGGGAGCTTAATCAGGAAACAAAAGCAAGGCCAAGGTTGGTATCTGGCAAGAAGAGAAGGTACTGAATCAGCAGACAGATGATAAGGTCATGTTCCAAGCCAATTGAATTGATTAAGCAGAGTCAGGACAAATCTGGGTCAGAACACAAATGCAAGCATAGGGTCTGGCCACAGAAGCTGAGGACCACTGATGTTAGCAATTCTATTTCCCTTACCCCTGTTTACTAGTTAACAGCTTTAATTCACCTATTCAGTACTAACCTGGTAGCCAGCACTTCTCCATTCCCCACATTCAGACCTGCCCAGGGAGAAACATATATAATGACCAGACCAGATCAGAATTCATACTTCTCAGTTTATTTCCAGGTACAGCATCTCTTAAGCCCCATACAAACTATCAGATTTTCTGCAGATTTTTCCCTTCAGATTTACCAAAACCATATAATATGAGGTCAAACCTTAGGAGTTTCAATTCGTATGCAATCAGGCAAGCCCTTACACTACATGGTTTTTGTAAATCTGAAGACAAAAATAAGCAGACAATCAGTGTTTATGGGGCCTTATAGTGTAAAATCAGAATATGGTCAGGCCTGCCCACTCATGGTTTACCTCCAATCCAGGCCAGGCTAAACACCTTCCCAATGTATAGACGCATTATTCATAAAATATCTTGCCTCACAATGTACAGACAGTTCTTTAACCACTTCAATACAGGACACTTATACACCTTTCTGCCCAGACCAATTTTCAGCTTTCACCGCTGTCGCACTTTGAATGACAATTGCGCGGGATGCTACACTGTACCCAAACTACATTCTTATAATTATCTGGGATTTGTATTTTCTGTTAAACAAATAAAAAAAAAATTTTTTTTTTTGAAAAAAAATTTTTTTTTTGGTTCTGTTACAAAACTTTGTAAATAAGTAAGTTTTTTCCTACACTGATGGGCACTGATGGGATTGCACTGACGGGCACTGATAAGGCGGCACTGATGGGCACCGATGAGGTGGCACCAATGAGGTGGCACTGATGGGCACTGATGATGGGCTCTAATATAAGGCACTGATAGGCGGCACTGGTGGGCACTGATAGGTGGTACTGATATGCAGCACTGATTGGCACACATAGGTGGCACTAATGGGCACTGAAAGGGCAGCACAAATGGGCACTGATAGGTGGCACAGATGGGCACTGATAGGTGGTACAGGTGGGCATGGATGGGCACTGATAGGTGGTCCACTAATTGATGGTACGGATGGATGCCAATCAGTGCCAAACAATAATGCCTGCCAATCAGTGATGCCCATTGTGTGGCATCCCTGGTGGTCTAGGGTGGCATCCTCGGGGGGGCTGTGCTGATAAACAATCAGCACAGAACCCCCTGTCAGAGGAGCAGCCGATCTGCTCTCCTCTACTTGCGTCTGACAGATGCGAGTGAGACTCTTTAACTAGATCGTGACTCTTTACCTAGATCGGAGACTCTTTACCTAGTCAGAGACTCTTTACCTAGTCAGAGACTCTTTACCTAGATCGGTGTTGCAGTGTGTCAGACTGACACACCGCAACAACGATTGTTGCGATGCACACCCCCCGCTTGGCATCCTTGCAACGTTATATGACATCCGGTCAGGATGTTGAAACCACTTTGCCCCTGTCATTTTGCTATATGGCGGACGGCAAGTGGTTAACAGTAAACAGGTTATTACATTTTACATTTGTCTCAGACTTTTGTGCTTAGAAAAAGACTGCAACAAGACTTCTTCTTTCTCTATAGAAACGTATTTCCTACTTTTAACTACAGAAGCAATATTATATTTAACCGTTTGTTGCCCACCCACTGTTAAATGACGGCGGGGCGGTGCAGCTCTTGTTCTGGCCACTCTCACGCGCCCGCGGGGGTGCGCAGCATGGCGATCGCGGCTGCACCATGTTGGTAGGACACGGTGCGACCCCGGGCTCTTTAACCATGTGATCGGCTGTGTCCAATCACAGCTGGTCACATGTAAACACGCAGATGCCGGTAAACGGCTCCCCTCGCCTCGCACTAAGGAGAGGAGAGACGATCAGTGCCATCTCCTCACTGATCATTAGTGTCCTGATTACAATATATAAATAAAGTATAAAAATATCATGCCCACCAATGCCAGTGATCAGAACCCACCAGTGGCAGCAATCAGTGCCCACACTGCCCACAAGTGCCACAAATCACTGCCCATTAGCCATGCCAGTCTGTGCTGGCTATTAGTGCCGCCTATCAGTGCTGCCCTTCCCTGTCCATCAATGCCGCCTATCAGTGCCCGCCACTGCTGCCTATCAGTGCCCACCAGTGCTGCCTAACACTGTCACCTAACAGTACCAATCAGTGCCGCCTATCAGTGCTCATCAGTGCCACCTCATCAGTGGCCATAAGCGCGGCCTCATCAGTACCCATAAGTGCCGCCTCATCAATGGCCACCAGTTCAGCCTATCAGTGCCCATCAGTGCTGCCTCATCAGAGCACATCAGTGAAGGTGAAAAATTACTTAGTTACAAATTTACTGACAGAAAAAAAGTAAAAAAACTTTTTTTTTTTGTAAAAAAAAAAATAAAATAAAATAAAAAACAACAGCGATTACATACCAGCAAAAGAAAGCTCTATTTGTGTGACACAAATGATAAAAAATGTGTTTGAGTACAGTGTAGTATGACCGCGCAATTGTCATTCAAAGTGCGACAGCACTGAAAGCTGAAAAATGGCTTGGGCGGGAAGGGGGTGTTTGTGCCTGGTAGGCAAGTGGTTAAATAAGTATTCTATCCTTAGGTTTCAATAATTGCATGCCACAAAGCAGTGTAAATATTGTCGGGGGGGGGGGGGGCTTTTCCAGGATTCTTTTAACTGATCATGAGCCTTGCAGTGCTTTAAATAGGCCACTTGGCACCAAAGTCAATTCAAATGAAGGACCCTTGATCCCGGCATTGACTGCTAAGGCTGAGTTCACACTGGCATTAAGAGCAAGGCATTTGAGAGGCATTTGAGAGGCCTTTAAAAGGCCCCACAAACATCCATGCACAAAATACAATAGACAGCACATAGTGCTGTTCACACTGAGTGTAAGCATCGTGTCTCTTCAAATTGGAAGCCTAATGTCAAGTCAGAAGGCATTTGAAAGGCTTCAATGCCTCCCATTCAAGTATATGATAACACCTTGCAAATGTTCTGGCTGGCAGTTGCGGAGCATTTGCGGGGCTTTAAGATGGATTAATTTACTGTAAAGGAATAGGCGTTTGTGGAACAGTATAACATACAGACAGTGGGGTAATATGGCGTACTCTGGATATGACAGTGTTGTTACATATAAATGCATATGGGGTGGATTAAAAAGGGGCAATAAGACAAGTCCATAAAATTAAGTCCATGTAAGGATAGCATTTATGCTGTCCTCAGGAGGCTGCCAGTTCAAAAGTTTTGGAAGGAAAAAACTCTGGAATATACTATAGGCGCCCTTTCAATGTCAGTATTACAGGAGAAGAAACCATCGTGTCCTTATATGAGAATCCCTAGATCAAGATAGCTGGCCAAGGGTTCAAAAGTAAAGTGGAAAGGTAGGAAGAAGAGTACAGAGAAGAAAGCAAAGTGACTGAAAGAGACTCACCCCCTCACGTGGAGAATGGAAGGTTTAAGGGACGGGCTTCAGCCGAATATATTGGATCCATGGTTCCCAGGTGGCCTCAAATTTTGCAGTAGTATCCAATAAAATCCTTACCATTTTCTCCTGGGTCATGATCCAGGGGACCTTCCTTTTAACCAAAGTGAAGGAAACATGAGGTTGCTTCCAGGCTCAAGCAATTGTCAATTTTGTCCCAAGAAAAAGAAACACAAGTCGAACCAGTTTGAGGGGCCCCTGAGATCGGGAAATTGAGCAGCGCTATGTGGGGAGATTTCTGAATGGGAAGGCCTGTGATTTTCCTGACCATGTGGAAAATTTTGTTCCAAAGTCCTCTGAGTTTGGGACATTCCCACCATATGTGCATCACTGATTCAACGTGTCCACAATTTCGGAAACACAGAAGGGAGGATGTCGGGTAGATTCTAGCTAGTTTTAAGGGGACGAGATACCATTGCATTAAAACTTTCAGGTTTTCACTAGTGCTGTATTCAAAATTCCTTTAAATGGGGAGATCGAGGCCTTGTGCCATTCTGCTAAGCTCCAGGTTTGACCCAGGTCCCCATCTTCCATTCCAGCATGAAAAGGGACTTAGAATCCACCCTAGCCAATGACTGATAGATCACAGAACCCCCCCCCCCCCACTCCGTGGCATGTCCACACCATTGCTCATAATCTGTAATAGTAAGTGGGTCAGGTTTTGAGGTCCATAGATATGGATAAAATGGGGGATTTGATGAAGTTGGTATCTATCGGAAATGGGCATGTAGAGTATGCTTACACAGTGACCGAGGGTGAGAGGGCCTTCCTCTTTGTTTCCTTGCAAAGGTAAAGCGTAATGTGCTACTATGTATCTCATAGTAGCCCATTATGTGTCACTTACCTGACACAGGAGCCAGCGATGTCACCGCTGTCCCCTCTTCCATGAATCTTCCTTCCGGGTATCACGGCTCCGGCGCTGTGATTGGCCGGAAACGCGATGACGTCACTCCCACGCATGCGTGGGAGCCGCCACTAAGGGCATGATTGCCGTTAGCAATGGCATGCTCAGTGCGCCTGTGCGCCGCTGTCTACAGCGCATGTGCTGTAGACAGCGTTGCCTCTCATTTGCAAATATCTCCTAAACCGTGTAGGTTTAGGAGATATTTCTTGTACCTACAGGTAAGCCTTAATCTAGGCTTACCTGTAGGTAAAAGTGGTCTGTAAGGGTTTACAACCACTTTAAGGGAATCCCAAATCATCAGGGAGTGGGATATTGTGTGGGTCACAATGACTTGCCTGGCTTTAGGAGGGCACCACAGAAGGTAGTCTAGTGTGTAGTGAGGAATCGCTTGTCTTTCTATGTGAACCCAGTCCGGATGTGCTGTCTTGGAATAAATAATAGAGAGTTGCATTAATTATGCTGCTTGGTAGTACCAAAGCAAGTTTGGAATTCCAACCCCGCCCTTATCTCTAGCTCAATATAGGGTCTCCTTAGCAACTCTGTCCTTTTGTACCCCAAATGAATTTAATGGTTTTCGTAAGTGGTCTTTATATATTGGAATGGGAGTGACCTGGAGAGGTAGAAAATGAATGATAATAGGGTTATTTTCACTGAATTGATTCTGCCTAACCAAGAAAGATTCATTTTGTCCCAATGTGTGAGGTCTTTTACGGTATATTGGAGGAAAGTTGGCCACATATAACCGGTCACCAAGGCTGCCAGATTGACCCCCAAATAGGGAAGGACAGTATAGATCCATACAAATTGGAATTTTTCCTTCAGTCGTGTTACTAGATGTTCCGGAAGGTTTATATTTAGCACCATAGATTTTTCGAAGTTCACTTTGAAAGAGGCCAGAGATTTTGCCAAAGCCATCTAATAATTTGCAAATGTTGGGAAGCGAGATTAATGGTGAGGTGCTAGAGAGCAGAATATCATCTGCAAAGATGCACATTTGTGGGTTTGTGGCCCACAACTAACTCCATGGATATCTGGATGATCCCTAATGGCAATAGCAAGTGTTTCGATGATGAAAATCAATGGGGATAAGGGACAACCCTGCCTAGTAACCTTGCAGATGGGGTTGGAGTAGAGGGCCCCTATCACATTCATAAAGGTGCGGCCAAAGCCCCATTGGTGAAGAATTGAGACCAGGAAGGACCAGGAGACAGAATCAAATGCCTTCTGGAGGTCCAGAGAGAGAATGAAGCCTGTTTGGAGAGAACGAAGCCTGTTTGGAGAGAACTGCCATCCCAACCGGACCTCAGAAGAGAAAAGATGTCAACCGCTCTTCTGATTTGATCAGAGCCTTGTCTCCCCGGAATAAAGCCAACCTGGTCCTTGTGGATATAGAGGCCAATAAAAAAGGATATACCCTGTGAGATTTCTTCAACTGATATTGGTGCTTTTAGTCTATCCCTATGGTGTTTCTTAATCTTAGAGAGTTTAAGCGAGCTAAGGAAGGATTCCAGAGGGTTGTCTAGGACCTCACTGTACAATTTTCTGTAGAAGTCATGAAAAGCCTCCATGATTCTTTGGGGATTTTGGGAGAGAGCTCCATTCCCCAATTTTTTTTTTTTAGGTAAGGTGTGTGATCGCAGTTTAGGGGACAATCTGGCTGCCAGTAGGGATTTATCTCTCTGGTGATAATAGTGGGTCCCACTCCAATGTAAGCTTTTTTCTGCGATAGTGGTGAGGGATAAGTTCAGGGCTGTGCATGTGGCATTAAATATTTCAATTGGTACTGAAGAGGGATTATGTTTGTGCCGTTAAGTAGCAGAAATTCTTTTTCTAACTTTTCTATATTTGTTTGTCTTGCTTTGCGTAGCTTTGACGCCATTTGGATGTACTTTCCCCTGATGGTGGCCTTCATTCAATAAGACGTATTCCTGGATACTATTTTCTATTTCAAAGACATGGGTTGGGTTACTAAGGCTTGAAGCATTCAGTCTCCAGTTGCCTCCCCTTTTCGGTACTGTCGGTCTATTATCAGGAAAAGTAATGAGCGATCCAACCAGACAGATTCCTTTATGTAGTATTTCATCATTAGTGGGATATCAGTTGCCGAGAAGGAGAAGTGTTCAATTCTCGCAAAGGAATTGTGGGGGTGAGAGAAGTGCGTATAGTGCTGCCGAGTTGGGATGACCTCTCTCCAGATGTCAACTAATCCCTGATGATAGATTTGTCTAGCTATATTAAGACTCTGTCTGGTGGGGCATAGCAATTCCCTCCCCAAGGGGCATTTTTTTATCTAGCCCTGCATCAAATGTTACATTGGAGTCTCCTCCGTAGATTACGGTGCCTTCCATCAGGGTGCTTTAGGGTGTGAAAAAGGGCAATGTGCATTGAAGAATTGTGACTGACCCTTATTTTTGGCATAGTATGAGACTAAGGAGTAGTCAGTCATCTATGAAGCCCTTGATACTGTAAGTAAGAATCTACCCTCCGGATCCTTAAATTCAGAGATTTACAATTATGAGAAAAAAATATAGCTACCACTTTAGTTCTAAAATTACGCATTAGCAAGGTGGAATTTGGGGAATTTTGGGTGGATATGCGAGGTGGTGTAGGAGCGAGAAGGTGAGTTTCTTGGAGACATAATATATCTATTTTCTGACAGTGATAGTACTGAAAAATTTTCCGGCATTGGACTGTTGAATTAATTCCCTGTACATTGTGCGAAGCAATGTGCAACTAAGGGTTTGGTGTGGGTGGATTAGCCATGGAGCAGCAGAGAATACCAGTGAATTCTAGTCACTGACCCCCAATCCCGTGAGGAAGCGAATGAGCTCATACACTTTGATGTCAATTGGAGTCCAGGAGGTACGAGCGGTCATCCCGGTCACTAAGATAAAAGAAGAGGCTGCAGCGCTCTCTTGTGAAAAACATGAGAATTTTCAAAAACGTTGGCATCATCGCCAACACCTGTAAACAGAAAACATTAAAGATAGGCCTAGGTGGGCTAAGCAAGTTGTAAGCGAGAGGCTTCAGAAGGGAAGGGTATAGGAGTGGGAGGGTCGGAAAAGATAGGGGAAGGAGGGAAGAGGAGTCAAGTATAAAGGAGAAACAATGGGATAGGTGCAAGTAACCATTTTGGCTGAGTAATAACCAAAAGGAAAGGGGTTAGTGAGACTTAGATGGGTCCTCCAGGTACTGAAAGTGAGTATCGAAACCACCAGTACAGAGTACAGCTTTGTTGATAATGACCAGTTAGTACAGCTTAGCTATACATGGAGAGGTTTTGTTCTGGAAGGGAGTTCATTTGATGTTTCGGAGAAAGAACATAGGACTCCGGATAGGTCGCGTCCTTAGCAAAAAAGTTATTTTACAAGCCATGGTGAAAAGAGATGAGGTGAGATATGAGAAGAAGCATTCTCTTGGGTTGCAGCGGAAGCCCAGTAAGTTGGTAGGGAACGAGAGTCATTCAGCTTAGGTGCAACCGGATCTGTAGGAAACAGAGTCAGTTAAAAAAGGAGAAGATGAGGTAGTACAGGTGTCAAGGAACCGTTTCAGGGTGGAAGGCCCTCTTTAGCCCTTTTGGGTTTGTATTTTTGCCAGAGGGAGGTGAGTGGACTAGCTGGAGGGGGCCGCTTAGAGGTGCCAGGAGAAGAAATCTGCATCGGGGAAGGAGGATCTCTAGAGATTATGTCCAACTTCTGTAGGAGGTGCTCTCCTTTGGGAAAGGTAGCGAATCGGAATGGCCTGTTGTTAACTTCAAATTTCAGGCTGAAGGGAAATAGCCACCAATATTTAATGTTCTTCTGGGTCAGTGCTGGCAGTAATGGTTTAAGTGCCCGTCTCCAATGAATCGTGAAGGGAGAGACGTCGGCAAAAATCTGGTTAGGATGCCCCAAAATCTGCAGTTGTGGGGTGGAGTGGGCCTATTTCATTATTTCTTCTTTGACTGTGTAGAAGTGTGGCTTGACCACAATGTCTCGAGGGAGACCATCTGATCGGGGGGGGGGGGGCCACAGCCCTATGAACTCAATCAAGTTCCAGCATGTGTGAGAGAATCTCAGGAATGACTTGATGAGGGAATGGACTGCTTCCATTGGTGACGGATTCGGGTAGCCCCATGATTCTAAAATTATACCATCTGAACCTGTTCTCAAGGTCAGTGATTTTGGCCATAGCAAAGTCTAGTTGGCTGTGCAGGTCTTGGATGCGGTCTGTGTTTTAGTTGGCAGGGGAATCATGGCATCTATTTTGGTCTCGATGGTCTCAATGCAAGAACTCAGAGCTTGGAGGTAAATTTTTATGGCAGAAGTCATTTTAAAAGCTGTCTGGAATAATCCCTTCTCCTGCAGCTCTGCAAATTTAGTGAAGATGAATGTGGTTGTGGTGGGATCTGACACGTGCTGTACAGGGGCTCATTAGGCCTTGTTGAAGCTACATTCATGGGGACATTAAAAGTTCATAAAGGGTTTGGTGTATGAGGGATTCCATGGACGCTGCAGAGGTTGTGCCCCTGAGTGGAGTGGTGTTATGAGTTCCCCCACATACCTCAGCCTGCAGCGTATCCCACCAAGAGCAATCATCAGGGATCTCTGTTTGAGCAGCCTCCTGGAGCGGTCGTGCTGCCGCCATCTTGAAAGTCTCGTCAGGCTCCGGGATCACGCTGAACTGTGCCCGTAGGTTTTGCCTGGCTGTCCCTGCTGACGTAAAAAGGCCCCCCTTGCTGGCACTCATGATGAGGGGGATCGGGTTATGCCACTGGTTACTGGAAGTGCTGGAGAGCTGGAGCGGGAGGGAGCTCCGTGACTATGCGGCCATCTTGCGGAACTCCGCGCATGCGCCCGTTATGTGGTATTTTGAATATTGTTACAGTTAGTAAATTCAATAAAGCTGTGGTCTTGCCCTAATTCCAACTTAAATCAGTTGGGTGTTTTTTTTGAGGGGCAAGTTAAGGGGTTTCTAATAGCTGATTAAAACACACCTATACTTCTCAGCAGTCATATGCATGCTTATGCTCATGAGTACGCGCAAAACGTGCAGAAACGTGCACGCCCCTGATTCTGTGCATGGGCATAAATTTAGTTTTCTTGCCACATTAAAAAAAGCTGGTAGACCTGTTTAAGATTGAAATAGAAACTAATGCAGGGTGTACACCTAATTAACAGAGGGAATGCAATGATTTTATAGAAAACTTCTACAGATTCCTGACAGATGTGGACTGCCGTATGGCATCTGAGCTGACTCTCATCCCTCTCTCTGGTCGTGCAGTAATTACACTACGCAAGCAGAGCCTGCACAGGGTTAACAACCCCCCTCCTCCTTCTCTGAGTCAAGCTGGAGTTGGGATACAAAGAAAGGGGGAACAGACAGTTTCACCCAAGAAGAGCAGTGAGAGAAAGCTGGAGTTGGGGACGCGTGTAGCACCAGCTCTCATTCTCTATCCTGTGTGCTGCATCTGTCACAGCCACAGAACAGCGTACAGATCAGTCCTATTTTTCACAATTGAACATGCTTTAAAATGTGGGTATAACATGTAACATGGTCCAAAAGGTGGAGTTAACCTTTAAGCATCCTCATCCTTTGGGAAATAATAACGTTTATCTGTGAGAATACATAAAACACCATTGTTTTTTTCCCTGAGATCAGTCAAAAAAGGGTGTGCCCAGATGACAGAGTACTTATAGACACATGATCATGCCCATTATCACCTGAATGAGCCATCAATTATCTCATATCTATGGTGGCTTTAGATTATGTGTTACTGCTAAGCAGGTACGGTTTTTGCCATAAACAGTCTTCCCTGCTGAAGCAAGAAGGGGCACAGGCATGTTTGTGCAATGTTACAGTATACGATTATTTAGTTAGCTAACTAGTTAACATAGCAAGTATGCCCCCCTCCCCTCCCACCTGTCATGTAATGTCACAGTCCATTGGCCTTTATGCAAAACATTTCCCAGAATCACTGGCTGTTTTTACTACGCTACTTTGGTACAATCCTGTTAAGGTAAATATTTGCACAGAGCTGTGACTGTTTTCTAGTTTCCAGAGGTATGAGATGTCCCATCAGGTAAATAATTTAGAGCTTGCACTCCCCGTGGCAGCACAGAGCAGTGCTTGATACAGGCTTTATCATTTCTCGGCCCTCTTTGATAATCCATAACTGTCTAGTGCAATTATTTTCATTGCCTGGCCAGGCAAGGATAAAAAGCACAACATGCCTCCCTCGACTTCTCCCAGGGAAACTCCATTATCTTTGAAGGATCACGTGACTGCATAAAGGCCAATCAGGAGTCGCCGAGGCAGTCCACAGGGTAATCTCTGTAAGAGCAGAAAATGAAGCTGTTACCAGACAGAAAACTGCAGTCCTGGTTTCTTATGAATATTTGAGTGAGTAACTAAAAACAGCTCGATGAACTTTAAGCAGCTGTGACAGCTGAAACTGCTGGAGAAATCAGCAGTCCTGGAGGAATGTCGAGATTCTTCAGAGCTGCAAGGACCAGCATGTGAGAAAATAGTGTATGTGATGTTTAAATTACATTTACGGACAACATGCATTTAATATCAGAGGATTGAAGGCATTTGAAAGGTAGTCACTTAAGTGTATCCCACTTGTGATTGTAGATGAGGGGCACCCCGGGATTCAACAGGTTGTAACAAATTATTTCTAAGTAGACACTGAAGCCTTTATGGTGCTCAAATACTTTGTGTAGTAGACAGTGACTTTATTTTTCTAGCACAGCGCAAGTGCAGGATATAAATATGGTACAAATCAGCTTTTCACCCTGTCTTCCTGCTTTACAGATACAATAATTGTATGTCAATTTATCAGTAGCTAAATGATTTGCACTCTAAAAGTAAGATCCTGCGATGGCAAAAAGACCAAGTGGCCCATCAAGTCTGCCCCATTTTTTATTTATTTTTTTACATTTTTGTCTGAGTATAGATCTACCGTATTTTGTCCCGAGCATGTTTGAGTCTACTCACTTTATGCCGCGTACACGCGATCGGACTTTCTGTCAGAATAAACTCTGAAGGTCTTCCCAATGGAGTTTCAACAGAGTTCAGACTGAACAGACTTGCCCACACATAATCACAACAAAGTCCGTAGCCAGTAGCCAATAGCTGCCCTTGCGTCATTTGTGGTCCGTCGGTCCAGCATACAGACAAATGGTTTTCCCGATAGAAATTGATTCCATCGGAAAGATTTAAAGCATGTTCTATTTCCAGGTCCATTGGAATTTTTGAAGAAAAAGGTCCAATGAAGCCCACACATGATCGGAATAGCTAACGAAATTATTCTGTCTGAAATTTTCTGCTGGAAAGTCCGGCCGTGTGTATGTGGCATTAGACTTTCCTCCTGCTAGTTTGAGGTCGTGTCCTCGTGTTCTTGATCTTGGTTTCATATTGAAAATACTGCCCTCCTGAACCTTATTCACCCTCCTGATGTATTTAAAGGTTTCAGTGATCATAAATCATCTCCCATTTCCCTTCTTTCCTCCAGATTGTATATATTAAAGTGGAACTACACTTCATCTGATCACCACAAACTAAAAATGCTATTTGATAGATTTTTAATATTCAAAGAAAACTCACCCAACCATCTATTGATCCATGCTTTATTTTGTTGAGAAATCACTTTGAAAACCACCCCCTAGCATTTCTGGCCATGGCCATCTTAAATCCATCTGCCCTTAGCTCAGGCATGCAAGCAGGAGAAGGTGTGCTTAGCTGATAAAGCCCCTTCTCTCCTACTGAAGATTCCTGGGATGTTTGACATCATTTGCCTAGGAATGGAAGCCAGGAAGTAACTAAATAAATGTTTAAAACAAGAAAATATAATATACTTTCCTATCTATTTACTAATGATAGCAGCATGAGGATTAAAAATAGTCTTCTCTAGTGTATTACCAGACTCCACTTGCTGGAGCCACAGGGATGCCAATGAGACTGCCCATCCACAGTGCCTGGTGAGATATAAGAGAGAGGTTTCTAAAATAGCAAGTCTACTTTGCAGCTCTTCTGCAATTCTATAATGGATTTGTTTACTTTACTTTTCTATTTAAAGCTATCTCTATGCATGGTAAACCATCTATTGAACATTGTGTGTTGAGCAAGCCTGACGTCTTTTTCAGGCAACTATACAGCAGACCTTGCTTTGGGCACTGGTCCAAATCATTTGGTGAAGGGGGGATTATGGTGTGGGGTTGTTTTTCAGGGGATGGGCTTAGCCCCATAGTTCCAGTGAAGGGAACGCTTAAAGCGGGGTTCCACCCTAAAGTGGAACTTCCGCTGATCGGAACCCTCCCCCCCTCCGGTGTCACAATTGGCACCTTTCAGGGGGGAGGGGGGTGCAGATACCTGTCAAAGACAGATATTTACACCCACTTCCGGGCATAGACACCCGTGGGAGTCTATGCCATTTCCTGTCCTGCCGCGCTGTCTGCTGGGACACACACGGGTCCCAGTGACAGCGCGGACAATTCCTATTGCGCTGTGCGACTTGCGCATGCGCAGTAGGGAACCGGGAAGTGAAGCCGATTCGCTTCACTTCCTGATTCCCTCACCTAGAATGGTGGCGGCAGCAGCCGAGAGCCGAGCGATCGATCGGCCTCGGCTGCCGGCATCGCTGGACCCCGGGACAGGCGAGTGTCCATTTATTAAAAGTCAGCAGCTGTAGTATTTGTAGCTGCTGGCTTTTAATATTTTTTTCCGCAGTACAGTCCTGCTTTAAGGCATCAGCCTACTAAGGCATTTCAGACCATTTCATGCTCCCAACTTTGTGGGAACAGTTTAGGGATGGCCCTTCCTGTTCCAACATGACTGAGAACCAGTACACAAAGCAAGGTCCATAAAGACATGGATGAGCGAGTTTGGGGTGGAGAAACTTGACTGGCCTGCAAAGAGTCCTGACCTCAACCAGATAGAACGCCTTTGGAATGAATTAGAGCAGAAACTGCGAGCCAGGCCTTTTCCAACATCGGTGCCTGACCTCACAAATGCGCTTTTGGAAGCATGGTCAAACATTCACATTCACACACTCCTAAACAATGTGGACAGCCTTTCCAGAAGAGTTGAAGCTGTTATAGCTGCAAAGGGTGGACAATCTCAATATTGAACCCTACAGACTAAGAATGGGATGCCATTCAATTTTATGTGGGTGTAAAGGCAGGCTTCTGAATACTTTTGATAATATAGTGTGTGTATATATATACTGTGTATATATATATATATATATATATATATATATATATATATATATATATATATATATATATATATATATATATACACACATAGATATGGATATAACTAAACATAAATTGGTGACAGGACTTTGTTTTTGAGAAATAAATTGTGATTAATGTAAATATGATTTTTTATATGTGTATGTCATTCATGTACAGCTTATTAACGTCTGGGATCATTCCTCCTGAAGAAGCTATTGTTGGCAAAATGTGTAGAGGACAGAGCAGTGTAACCATTATGGAAAGAAATAAGTAACTGTAATCTGTGCTGTATATGATAATAATATAATAATAATAATAATATGGAAAAGTATTATGTATATTGTTTTTTAACATGATTTTAATACATATGAAATAATAAAAATAAAAAAAATACGTTTTTGTCATTGTAGCACCATAAAAATCCCATGTATGTTGTGGTTGGAGGATTAAAAATAGTCAATGTTAATTGAGAGAGTGAAGTTCTGCTTTAAGTTCCTGAAGTTTCTCCTGATATATTTCATCCCCCAGACCTTTCTTTTTTTTTGTCACCTGTCTTTGAAATTGTTCTGAACAATATCTTTTTGTAGGTGAGGCCTCCAGAACTGGACACAGTATTCTAAATTAGGTCTAACTAAAGATCTATCTAAGGGGCACCAGGACCTCCTTCCTCCTGCTGGTCACCCCTACAGTGATGCATCATAGAATACTCTAACCTAATCCTATAGGTTTAATTTATTAGGGATAAGTTGGCATAGGCTCAAATCCATGTTTGGCTTAACCTGGAAATCTGTTGTCAGTGCCGGGCCAATGAATTGTGGAAGGGAGACTCCTTCCCTACTTCTGCATGTACAGTGGGTAGGGATGCTAATTACCTCTTTGACCTAATATGGCCCGTGGCCATGATACATCAATGTCATTGGTTAAAGTAAAACTAAAGGCAAAACTTTGTATTTGTTTTGGCTAGAGCGGGAGGGTTATATCCCCTGCCAGTTTTGTTATCATCTATGTTCCATTAAGGTGATTTCTCTTCACTTCCTGTTTCAAAGCCAAAACAGAAAATTTAGAGGAAATCTATCCATCCATCATCAAGTGTGGAAATCCCTGGTTGTCACCAGGATCACCAAATCTAGTGCCCCTATTGGAAGTTTGCCACTTTATTCCTGTTCTGTGTCTACTTTTCAAAAAGGGGTAATTTGGGGGGTATTTGTACTTTTCTGACATTTCAGAGCCTCAAGAAATGACATAGGCCGTCAGGTGTGATCAGTTTTCAATGATTTACACCATAGCTTGTAGACTATAGCTTTCACAGAGACTAAATAATATTCACTAATGTGGGTTATTTTTTACCAAAGAGATGTAGCAGTATAAATGTTGGACCAAATTTATGAACAAAAATAACTTATTTGCAGAATTTTATCATAGAATCTAAAAAAAGTGTTATTTTTTTCAAAATTTTCCCTTTTTTACTTATGTCTCAAAAAAAAAAAAAAAACCCAGTGGTGATTAAATACCACCAAAAGAAAGCTCTATTTATATGAAATAAATGATAAAACTTTTGTATTGGTACAGTGTTGCACAACTGAGTAATTGGCAGTCAAAGTGTGAGAGCACTGAAAGCAAAAAATTGGTCTGAGCAGGAAGGGTGTATAAATGCCCTGTATAGAAGTGGTTGAATTAGGGATATTTATTATAGCAAAAAGTAAAAAATATCGTGGTTTTTTTTTCAAAATTTTCATTCTTTTTTTGTTTATAGCGCAAAAAATAAAAACCGGTTATCAAATACCACCAAAAGAAATCTCTATTTATGTAAAAGAAAATAATCAAAATTGAATTTGGGTACACTGTTGCATGACCGCGCAATTGTCATTCAAAATGTTACAGCGCTGAAAGCTGAAAATTGGCCTAGGCAGGAAGGAGGTGAAAGTGCCCAGTATTAAGTGGTTAATTATTCTGTAAGTTCAGATTGAACCCAAGCTCATTAGTAAGTTTAATGCTGCCCTCCACAGTAACATATGGCTTGCTCTGCTACCACAGGTCATTTATCCAGCAGGAGTGAAGAAATAGACATGTGCGGTTCGTTTCTTTCCAAATTGAAATAACAAAAAAACGAATTCAGGCAAAATTCTAATTGATTTGAATAGTTTTCAAATCAATTTTAAATAGTTTTCTATGTCTAATAGATTCAGATTCCAATTTGAAAACTTTTTGAATTCAAATAGTTTTCCAATTTCCAAAGAGAATAAAATAGAATAGAAAATAAAGGAATAGGAAAAATAGAATAGAATAGATAAGAATATAACATAGAATAAATGAATAGAATATAATAGACTAAAACAGAACAAGATGGAAAAAAGAACAGAATAGAATAGAAAACGAATAGACTAGAATAAAATAAACAATAGAATAAAATAGAAAAAATATAACCATCTTATGAAATTTGAATTTCAAATAGAATAAATTGGAATTTGAATATATAAGAAAAGAATATAATTAAAAAAAACAATAGAATAGAAAGACCATTTCCCAAAATTCAACTAGAATTAATTTGAATTTGAATAGAATAGAAAAGAATATATTAGGATGATGGTTTGAACAGAAACAAGAAAAGAAAGAGGTCAGACTTTAAAGGCAGATTGGATCAACAATGTTGGTTAAAAATAATATTTTATTCATACATAAAAATGACATATAAACATACAAAATATAAAATGTGAAAAAAGGTATGTGTCCACTAACAACCAGGGAATGGCAAGAAAAAAAAGAGAGTCACATATACCCAAATGTGTAAGGGCCGGTGCACACAGCGATGCGCGGCGAGGCGTCTCCGACTTTGTACTACCTAACAGGTAGTACAAAAACCAATCAGTCCAATTACTGAAAATTTCAGTACTAAAACAGCGCTGTAAGCAAAGTCCGAGATAGAACCATATAGAGTTGATAAAAGTCCTTAATGTGCAGAAAAGGTGCCAATAGTGGTTTAATCAGCGTTGCAGGGTGATATCGGTGTTTATTCTAAGTGCTATTAGTATACCATCCACCAGTTTTTCACAGGTTTTCACCACCTGTAGCACGTCCCCCCCTAGGGGGTTAAACTCACCAGACAAAGCTGAAAAAAGCGCCTTTAACCACTTGCTTACTGGGCACTTAAACCCCCCTCATGCCCAGACCAATTTTCAGCTTTCAGCTGATGCACTTTGAATGACAATTGCGTGGCCATACAACACTGTACCCAAATGAAATTTTTATAATTTTTTTCCCACAAATAGAGCTTTCTTTTGGTGGTATTTAATTACAGCTGGGAGTTTTATTTTTTGCTAAACAAACAAAAAAAGGTGCAAAAAAAAATAAAAATCATGTTTAATAGTTTGTTATAAAATTTTGCAAACAGGTCATTTTTCTCCTTCATTGAAGTGCGCTGATGAGGCGGCACTGATAGGCTACACTGGTGGGCACTGATAGGCTGCATTGGTGGGAACTGATAGGCTGCATTTGTGGGCACTGATAGGCTGCACTGGTGGGCACTGATAGGCATAGTTAAGGCGGCACTAATAGGCACAGATAAGGCGGCACTGATGGGCAGAGATAAGATGGCACGGATGGGTGGCACAGATGGGTGGCACGGATGGGTGACACTAAGGGGCACTGATAGGTACCACTGATAGATGGGACTGATGGGCACTGATAGGTGGCACTGATAGGTGGCTCTGATAGGTGGCACTGCTGGGCACTGATGGGCGGCACTGCTGGGCACTGATGGGCACTGGTAGATGACACTGATGGGCACAGATATGTGGCACTGGGGTGCAGCACCTTTGTTGAGGCAGATTGTGGGCACTGCTGGGTGGCACTGTGGGCACTGCTGGGTGGCACTGTGGGCACTGCTGGGTGGCACTGACAGGAGGGGACACATTTTTTATTGATGTGGCACTGGCAGAGGTCCCCATCACGGCCGCCGGTGATCGGCTCTTTTTTTTCTCCTCGCGCTGTCAGCGCGAGGAGGAATAATAGCGAATACCGGCTCCGTTATATCACATGATCAGCTGTCATTGGCTGACAGCTGATCACGTGATAAGGGGTCGGGATCGATCCCCTTCCTTGGATCGGTGATCAGGCGAGTCTCATAGACTCGCCGATCACAGAGCGCGCGCCCCTCAGGGGGCGCGCAGGCCGCTCGTGCACAGGACGACGTCAATAGACGTAGTCCCGGCAAAGGAGATCCGCGCTGTAGCCGTCATTCAGCTATAGCGCGGGTCTCAAGTGGTTAAGGACCCAAAAAATATAGCATACTTTTTTGGAGGAGGTTTCACTGCTCCATCTCTGATATCATCAATCCATGCTGGCCAGTGAGGATATCCGAAAGGATATCCTCACTGGCCAGCACGGATTGATGATATCAGAGATCAGAGATGGAGTAGTGAAACTTCCTCCAAACAAGTATGCTATATTTTTTTATGGGACCCATGAGACCTGGACCCTAGTGAATGGCAATTGAAATGTGGTAAACCTAGAGAGGGAATACCTCCTTAAAGGCGCTTTTTTAAGCTTTGTCTGGTGAGTTTAACCCCCTAGGGGGGACGTGCTACACGTGGTGAAAACCTGTGAAAAACTGGTGGATGGTATACTAATAGCACTTGGAATAAACACCGATATCACCCTGCAATGCTGATTAAACCACTATTGGCACCTTTTCTGCACATTAAGGACTTTTATCAACTCTATATGGTTCTATCTCGGACTTTGCTTACAGCGCTGTTTTAGTACTGAAATTTTCAGTAATAGGACTGATTGGTTTTTGTACTACCTGTCACATAATTGTTTTAATATTTTAAACGGCTGCTATTTTTGACCTCTGTGGTACTTTGTAGTAACTGGAAGGGTCACGTATTTATGTTACATCTTTTTTGGGATTTTTGGTTTGCTGAATCTGGCGCTGAGATGTGCATTATAGGCCTTTTGAAATACACCTTGGTTCACATATACCCAAATGACAAATGACATTCAACAGTATAACATCTGAGGAATGTGTGAGCCCCTGTGTGGCTATGCGTTTCGCTGGATCGCTTCTTCAGGACACACATGGGGGGGTATAGAAACAGGTCTCATTGATCCAGACATATAAAAATGCCTGCACAAAGATCTCCCTGGGTGGGCACCACAATAATCCAAAGTTGGCATACAGAGCCAGATAGTTGTACCTCTAGGGGCAGAGAAAATCCAATACGGTATACTTCACATCAGATAGTAGTCACCCAATAGCTGTATTGACATAATTGGTCACAGCATGTATGTAAGATCATTATAGCCTGATAAGGGTACTGGAGTTAAAGAGAAATTAAATACTTAGCAGCTCCAACTGCATCTATCCCCAGGGGGTCAACATCTGTTCATGTCCCTGTATAGTATCCCCAGGAGCTGTCTCTATAGGAAGATGGTTATATTCTTTCTATTCTATTCTGTTGTTTTTTTCTATACTAGTCTGTTATTTTCTATTAAATTATATTCTAATCTATTCTTTTCTTTTCAAACTCAAATTGATTCTATTTGAATTTTGGGAAATTGTTATAATATTTCCATTCTATTCTATTGTTTTTGGTAATTATATTATTATCTATTCTATTTGAATTTCAGAAGATGGTTATAATCTATTTTATTTTATTCTATTCTTTTTTTATTGAGCAGCTGGCTAGAATGGATCACATGCTGGTCAGTGTGGAGCTTATTGGTTCCTTTTCTCCTAGAGAAACACTGTGATCCATTCCAGCCAGCTGCTCAATCCTTTCCAGCTATCAACAGCGGTGGGACCTACAGAGCCATGTGGAATGCCAGGACTGCACTTTACTTTGATGAGCATGCATCTTCTATCATCTTGTGTTTTTAATCTTATCCTATAAAGTCATCATTTTAATGCTACACTCAGGTCGGCGCCTCCCCTCCCTGTTTTTTGCTTACATGTAGTTTAGGCAGGGAGCACCTCACAAATTACTTGCCAGGAGAATTTATCCTGGTTAATTGATAGAGATCTATTGATTTCCCCATAAGTTTGGCCTTGTTGCACTTTTCTCTACTACCACTAGGTGGCCGGGTACTTGGTGATGGTAGTACTAGATATGAGAAGGGCAACCCAAGGTCAGATTATGGGTATGTGGGGCATCTCAGCCAATGGGCAGGGGTTTTCTTGGCCTGCTGGGAGAAACTATATATTCAGGTGGAGTCAGGTGATCTGTGTTCTGTGCCACCTGGATGTCTGTCAGGGTCGACGTGTGTCATATTGCCCAGGCTACTAGTCCAGGGATTGGGCCTATCCCGGGCACATCTGGCTGCTAGGCTGTCTAAGGGCCTATCCAGAAGCAAGAGAGAGCAGTGCAGGGTTGGGACTGCAGCTTGCAGTCCAACCAAAAGTGACGGTCCTGCCAGCCGGAGAACCTGTCATGGTTCGACGTAGAGGGGAAGCTGTCGCCAGTAATGGACTTTCCACCTTATTACCAGGGACCACAGTGAGTAACTGAAGCAAGTACCGGAGCAGCATTCTCACCAGAGGGGGGCGGTGAACAATCTGGAAACTTCAGTGGGAATCAAGCCAGAGACTCAGCCAGTCGAGGTGACGCCTGCAAAGCAGCCTTGTGTGCCAAGCTAGGGACCGAGGGGGCCAGTGTGGGTGAAGCTTGAGTGGCATCTAGAGTGCAAAGCTAGGGACCCAGCAGAGAAGTGGGGGTGACGCTTGAGGTAGATACCACCATGAAGATTGGAAGAGTTCAAGGGATTCAGTGAATCAGAGGGTCTAGTGAGAGACCGGGAGCTAGTATTGAAGAACTACAAGGAGGAGTTGTAGTGAAGCTGAAAGAACTGTTACGCTTTGTGTTAGGAACTGTTAAAGACTATTGCCATAGGAGACAGAATTCCTGCACGTGCAGATGTGGCTTCTTGCTGGAGGCATTTCCCTGCATGTCTGTCCTCCTATTGAAGTCTCGGAGTCTGCTAATTGAGTTTGCAACTATACAAGGGTGTCCTGACCCTAACCCTCTTTCCCCCCAAAAATACAAAAAGTATTGTTAAGAGAAATAAAACCTTTTTTACATCCAAGAAATGTCTGGCGCCCAATGACTTTCACCATCTTTGCACACACTATGCTTCCACTTGAGCTGTGTGTGGCTAAATTACTCCAATATCTGCTGGTTATACTACCTTCTACTCTGGTCTTATTTTGATTTATGATTGAGTAAGGACCGATGTATTTCTGATATAATCCTGGTTTGGTTTGTACTTGAACCAATGTTTTTTAATTCCTGATATTTCTTATATTATTAGGCTCCTATCTCTTGCTATTTAAGGATATTTAGGATGTCCTTTAGCAGTGCTATAAGATGCCCAATCTCCTGCAATTTTTTGTAAGTTGAAATTCTAAACTACCATCTTGAAGATATATGTAATTATTTATGGTTTGGTTATATATGTTTTGAACATTTTTTCTTATACACGATTATTGTTTTATAGAATCTACTACTATTTCTGTCTACCAGAACCCCCTGAAAAAGACTCTACGAGTTGAAATGCGTAGGGGTCACTATTGGGCTTTGCAGCCCACATGACAGATTTATAGTATGTCTTATCTCTTCTTTACATAACTCTTTTGATGTTTTTAATCATGTTTCAATAAAATCTTTGTCATTTTTATATAATTGTTGTTGGTTATTGGTGCGTCAAAGTCCCCTCCATGGTTGTATTTCTTTGTATTCATTATTGGGATTGGCACCCGACCAGTGAGTTTTCTAGGCATAGGTACTTATATGTTTAGCAAGCCCACTCATGTGCCCCAAGGCAAGTGGGTTGCTAGGGGGGCACTGTCAGGGCTGGGCTCAGCCCTTCCTTCTCTGAGCTCCAATCTTTCCACAGTGACTCACCTGGTGATGATATCCTGTTTGTCAGTCCTGCTGGTTACTTAAGCTGTTTCTGTCAAGATCATCTCTGCCTTCGCCTTGGTCAAACATATCAACAGAAGCTCTCCTGTTTTCCCATTAAAGAATTGCTTGGCTGACATCCCTTCTGATTCCTGATCCTGCTTGCTATTCCACTACGCTGATTCTCCGGTTTCCTGATCTCCTGGCCTGTTCTGAAGTACGATGGTCTCTGGCTCCCTGACATCCTGGCTTGTCTGACTATCCATTCTGGTTTCCGAACTCTGGCTATGTTTTGACTATGTTTGCTCTATTAACCTTTTACCTTTTTTATTAATAAACAGTGTGATTTTACTGCACTTTTGTCTCAGTCTGTTTCATGGTTCCTGACAGTGTCAGAGAATTAGTAGACCAGACTGTGTGGACTGCACAGAGGAAACCAGAAACACATGTAAGTGAAAAATAATGGTGTTTATTTACATAGGTGAAAAGTAAGTCTGATGCCTTCCAGTCCGATGCCTTCCAGTCTGATGTCCCGGCCTTCCAGTCCGATGCCTTCCAGTCTGATGTCCTGGCCTTCCAGTCCGACGTCCAACGTTATATACAAATAATGGGAAATACCAGAATCTTAACAAAAGCCAGGCCGAGGTCATACACAGGGGGATCAGCAGATAGGTAAGGATGTGGAATAAACAGGACAGGGCGAGGACGGATGGATGGGCTGCAGAGCAGGGATCCAAGGCAAACAGGAGGGACAGGGACAGGTCCAGGATAGGATCGGATTAGATCAGGTCGGGTCAGATGCAGGCTCAAGGTCAGGGCCCAGGGAGAGAGATACCAAGGCAAGCATGTGTGGGCTTGCTGGGTATTTATAAGACTGCATTAATTGTCCTCAAGTAACATCTGAGCGCAGGAAGTGTTGCCTGCTCCCTACTGCCAGGATCCATCCGCTGGTGGACGCTAGTACTGCGGCCCAATGATGACATAATACCAGCAGGGAAAGTCTCTCCTGACAGTTACAAACTGCCAGGAGACACCTGCTGGTGGACCTTAGCACTGCATGCCAAATGATGGATCTTACCAGCGGACGGACCCTTTCCTGACAGTACCCCCCCTCAAAGGAGCGGCCTCCGGATGCTCCAATTGGCTGAATTTGTCCATAGTCTATGGCGTCAAACAGAACACTGGATGGGGGTATATCAGGCTGTGCAACAGGCTCTTTAGGCAGGTCATCAAGGCAGACAGAGGGCTCTAGGTCATCGGCAGGGTCCGGGTTGTCAGACTGGGCAGCAGTCACCTTGAACTGGGAAACAGGCACATCAGGCTGGGCAGCCGGCACATGCACATCAAGTGAGGCAGCGGGTACATCAAGCTGGGCAGAGGGCACCGGAAGCTGGACAGCGGGCACAGGCACGGGAACCTCAGGCTGGGAAGCAGGCACTGGCACCTCAGGCTGGGCAGCAGACAGGAACACCTCAGGCTGGGCAGCAGACAGAAGCACATCGGACCGGGAAGCTAGCACATCGGACCGGAAGGCAGCCAGCGGCACGTCAGGCTGGAAGGCAGGCAGCGGCATGTCAGGCTGGAAGGCCGGGACATCAGACTGGAAGGCATCGGACTGGAAGGCCGGGACATCGGACTGGAAGGCATCGGACTGGAAGGCCGGGACATCAGACTGGAAGGCATCAGACTGAAAGGCCGGGACATCAAATTGGAAGGCATCAGACTGGAAGGCCGGGACATCAGACTGGAAGGCATCAGACTGGAAGGCCGGGACATCAGACTGGAAGGTATCAGTCTGGAAGGCCGGGACATCAGACTGGAAGGCATCAGACTGGAAGGCCGGGACATCAGACTGGAAGGCATTAGACTGGAAGGCCGGGACATCAGACTGGAAGGCATCAGACTGGAAGGCCAGGACATCAGACTGGAAGGCATCAGACTGGAATGCCGGGACATCAGACTGAAAGGCATCAGACTGGAAGGCCGGGACATCAGACTGGAAGGCATCAGACTGGAAGGCCGGGACATCAGACTGGAAGGCATCAGACTGGAAGGCATCAGACTGGAAGGCCGGGACATCAGACTGGAAGGCATCAGACTGGAAGGAAGGGACATCAGACTGGAAGGCTGGCATATTAGGCTGGAAAGCAGAGACATCAGGCTGGAAGGCTGGCACATCAGACTGGAAAACTGGCACATCAGCCTGGGAAGCAGAGACATCAAACCTGAAGGCTGGCACATCAGGCTTGAACACTGGCACATCAGGCTGGGAAGCAGAGATGTCAGACTGGGAAGCTGGCACATCAGACTGGGAAGCAGAGACATTAAACCGGAAGGCTGGCACATCAGGCTGGGAAGCTGGCACATCAGGCTGGAAGGCTGGCACATCAGGCTGGGAAGCAGAGACATCAAACCAGAAGGCTGGCACATCAGACTGGGAAGCTGGCACATCAGACTGGGAAGCAGAGACATCAGACTGAAAGGCTGGCACATCAGGCTGGGAGGCAGAGACATTAAACCGGAAGGCTGGCACATCAGGCTGGAAGGCTGGCACATCAGGCTGGAAGGCAGGAACTGGGACGTCAGGCAGGGTGGCAGGAACTGGGACGTCAGGCTGGGTGGCAGGAACTGGGACGTCAGGCTGGGTGGCAGGAACTGGGTTGGTTGGTGTGGAGGTAGGTTGGGTTACTGGCAGGATTGTGTGGGTCAGAAAGAACTTTTGTTTCTTTTTTGGCTTAGCCACTGCAGCTTTGTGCGTAGGTGCAGGGCTGTAAGAAAAGAAAGTTTCTGGGCAAAAGGAAGACTAAGGAACAGTGGCTGGAGGAGGGTTTTGTGGGATTTTTACAGGTGGAGGAGAAGAGGCAGGTGGATTGAAGGCAGGATAGGTGCTACACTTGGTGACTGGGTAATAGTATTTGGTAGGGAGTGGAGTAAACTGGGCTGTAGTTGAGGTTGCCATAGGCAATGGGGAGATAGATACGAGGGAAGGCAGGTAATTAATGACAGGGCTGGAATGTTGTGGCTTAGCTAAATGCAGGAGATCTGACCATGCTTGTAGCACAGGTTGAACAAACGCTGATTCACACACAGCCTGACTAACCAGAGATTGCACTGAATGGATGCAATCAGACAACACCTGCTGTGAACAAGAGGCATGGATGCAATCAGACAACACCTGCTGTGAACAAGAGGCATAACGTTCCATGAAATAGGCTGGATCATCCTCTAACAACCATACCAGAGATTCCACTTGGCCATAGTTGAAGGGGGGAGAAAAATCATCACTTCCTTTGGGACAACATGACAGGGCTGGCTTTGCACATAATTGGATCAAAGGCTGAACATCCTTAAATGACATGTAGCCCTGGTCCACCAGGGAATGAGCTGATCGGATGGTTTCCATCAGCTGGTCACTAGTCCACCCTTTTAAAATATGGCGACAATATTCACCATCCTCTTCTGCCAGCAGAGAATAATAAGTGATTTCATTGAAATCCATTTCGGCAGACTAACAAGCCAGGATGGTTCCTTAATGTAGCCACCTCTGGTCAAGGATGGCCTTGGTATACTGTCAGAAAATTAGTAGACCAGACTGTATGGAGTGCACAGAGGAAACCAGAAACACATGTAAGTGAAAAATAATGGTGTTTATTTACATAGGTGAAAAGTAAGTGAATATAATAGTGCACAACCAACCCAAACCCACAAACAACAATGATATATACAAATAATGGGAAATACCAGAATCATAACAAAAGCCAGGCCGAGGTCATACACAGGGGGATGAGCAGATAGGTAAGGATGCGGAATAAACAGGACAGAGTGAGGATGGATGGATGGGCTGCAGAGCAGGGATCCAAGGCAAACAGGAGGGACAGGGACAGGTCCAGGATGGGATCGGATTAGACCAGGTCGGGTCAGATGCAGGCTCAAGGTCAGGGCCCAGGGAGAGAGATAACAAGGCAAGCATGTGTGGGCTTGCCGGGTATTTATAAGACTGCATTAATTGTCCTCAAGTAACACCTGAGCGCAGGAAGTGTTGCCTGCTCCCTACTGCCAGGATCCATCCGCTGGTGGACGCTAGTACTGCGGCCCAATGATGACATAACACCAGCAGGGGAAGTCTCTCCTGACAGTTACAAACTGCCAGGAGACACCTGCTGGTGGACCTCAGCACTGCATGCCAAATGATGGATCTTACCAGCGGACAGACCCTTTCCTGACAGACAGGCACACAAAAGAGGAGGAGCGGACTATGCCTGTGTGTTCGGATCCTAGTTCAAACCCACCTGCGCTAAGGGAGTGCAGGGCAGAGAATTCCTTAGCTGCTTAGGACCGGTTTTGTACCATGACAGCTTCCTGGAGGGACAGCTCAGTTGGGTTGGGACTAGGATCCGAACACAACTGAACTAATCCCTGTAAACTTTATAAGACTTTCTTAAAACAGCAATAGTTTACAGAAAAAGTATTTTCCGGTCTGATTGTCGCAAGTTCTATATATGGAAACCTTCATTCTCAATTCTATTTCATAGGAAATGATCAGTTTCTCTTCCAGCCTAGGATATCATGGGGATTGATTACACCTGATTTTTTGGAAGACTGGTTTGAAGAAATTTAGCTGCATGGCTTGTGTCTGGAAAGGTAAATATATTCACTCAGATGCAGAGATAAATTTGAGAAAATAGGTCATTGGCATGGCAAAATGCTGCTAGTCAGCTGCTAATTTATCAAACATTGTTCAAGTGTGCTATCTGCAGTAAAAAAACACTTTCTGGTATAATATTTGTACCTAGGGACTGTAAAATTGTACAAATGCAAGCCAAGGGAAAATGGTTTATGAAAATGCAATGTAAACAGTAATGAATCTATATTCATTATAAATAAATCATAACCTCCACTACTAAAAGTAAACTTCTGATTTGCAAATGCAGGGTAATGAAATAGGTTAATTTAAGATGAATTCAAGGTTGATATGATAGGAACACAAATGTAATCATTACTACACCACTAAATGTATTTTTTGCAAACAGTTTAAAGTCGGCCATATATGGATTGAAATTTGTCCAGTTCAGCAGGAACCAGACAAATTTTGTTCCAGCTATGGGCATGCTGGTTGTACACAAGTCAATCTATTGATCAACTTGTGTACAACCAGCTTGCTGGCAGTGCTGATAAGTGTATCTTCATGGTATACTATTTGTATCTATAGGGACTATAAAATTGTACAAATCAAGCCATGGGGACAATGGTTTATGAAAATGCGATCAAAACAGTAATGAATAAAATTCATTATAAATACATCCTTACCTTCGCTACTTAAATTAAACTTCAGATTTTTAAATGCAGTATAAAGAAATAGGTTGATTTTAGATGAAATGCAGGTTGATGTGATAGGCACACAATAATAATAATCATGGATATACCATTAAATTTACTTTTGCAAACCGTGTAAAGCCGGGCATACATGGATTGAAATTTGGCCAGTTCAGCAGGGAATCAGCCAAACCTTATTTCATGTATGGGCATGCTGCTTGTACACAAGTGGATCTATAGCTGACGATGCTGATAAGTGTATTTGGACAGCAGGGGTATCTCCCCGCTGTCAGAATGTGATAGCACTGCAGGAGGGATTCCCCCATCCACAATCCTCTGGTTGAAGGAAAGAAAATGACTTGTGTATGGCCAGCCTAATTACCTGCATTTGACTTGGTATTGTCAGGGAAGACGGGCTTTCCATGTAAGATCCCGGCGTGCACGCATGGGTACTAGCACTTTAAGACACACACCTGTCACTAATACTGAAGTCAGGCGGGCTATTTAAACAGGGCTCCTTCAGAGGTTCATTGCTGTTTGGTCTGCAGCTTCTGTGTTGTTTCCTGTTTCCTGTGTGACCTCTGAATCCCATCCAGCTTGTTGTTACCAGTGACTGCCTGCTGCCTGTTCTGATCCCGGCTTCCCTTGACTCTGATCCTGCCTGCTGATTCTGTCTGCTGATCTTCCGGTACTACTTGGCTTGTGACCTGACCTCCCTTCTGCCTACCGTCTATGCCCGATCTGCCTGATTAATACCGACCCGGCCTGTCTGACTCTGCATCTTGTTCATCCAGCCTGCTTCAGCTCCCAGCCCTGCAAACCAGCATTTGGTCCTGCTCGTGTGAGTTCATCCACCATCTGCCTGCTGATCACCACTACTACAGGAACTGTTTCACAGGCACTCATACCCCACCGTGCTCCTGTGGCTGCTGTATCAATACCAGTGGTCCGTGAGCCGGAGTTGTACGAGAGGCCTTCCTCTGCACGTCAGGCTCACATCCCAGGTACGTAACAGTACCAAACAGCACTGTCTGAGCCTGCAAGAGGACCCTCTCCAGTGGATGAAATATGTCAGCACCTTGCTGCTCTTACACAGGCGGTTAAGTCGCTGCAGGAAGGATATGTGCGTCTGGAAGAGCGGGTACAGTCCCTGTCCATTCCAACAACTACAGCTCCTGCATCTGATCCAGCCTCCTCTACCACCCAAGCTGGGACTTCAGCCAGCCATACAGTAATGATGTTACCTCCTGAGCCCCGTGTACCTAATCCTGAGAGGTTTTCCGGTGATCGGAGCAAATTTAGAGCCTTCCGCAATGCCTGTCAGCTCTACTTTGCTCTCCAGCCACGGACTTTTTCCCTGGAAACCACCAAGGTGGGATTCATTATTTCCCTCCTCCAAGGGGAACCACAGTGTTGGGCCCACCGGCTGTTGGAAGAGAACAACGCACAACTAAACACCATGCAAATGTTCTTTGATGCTATGGCGCTGATTTATGATGACCCCCAACGTACCTCCACCGCTGAAGCCGCCCTTCATACACTCCAGCAAGGCCGTAGAGCGGCAGAGGACTATGTCACTGACTTTAGATGCTGGAGTGCAGACACTAGCTGGAATGACGCAGCCTTGCGTCATCAATTTCGTTTGGGTCTCTCGGAAAGCCTGAAAGATGAGCTCGCTCGGGTCGGGGTGCCAAGCTCCCTGGAAGCCCTAATCACTCTGTCCATTCAGATTGACCGCCGCCTACGAGAACGCAGGTCTGAAAGAACCACACAGCACTTCCGTCCAGCCTGGATGTTACCTAAGATCCCTGCTCCTCCTAACCCAACTCCTGGAAACTCCGCTTTGTCCACTCCAGAGGCGCCTGAACCCATGCAATTGGGCCTGATTCATTCTTCATTGACTCCAGAAGAACGCCAACGCCGAAGAGTAAATAACCTCTGCCTGTACTGTGGAGAAGCCGGTCACTTTGTACGTACCTGTCCTGCCAAGCTGCGTAAGTGTCTTTCCCTTTCTTCACTCAACCAGTCACCCCTGCCCGCCTTATCTGCCAGCTCAGCGCATATCTCTCTGCCTGTTTCCTTCCAGCTGTCGGGAAGAACCATATCAGTGACCGCTATTATTGATTCAGGAGCATGTAGCTGTTTCATCGACCAGTCCTTCGCAGCTCAGCAACACATTCCTCTACAAACCAGAGGACAGGGACTCACTGTATTTCTGGCCGATGGGTCTCGCATTAAATCTGGACTGGTAACCAAGGAGACCCCACCAATGCTGACCATCTCCTCCACCAACCATCGAGAGCTGCTGCGTTTAGACGCGATCTCTTCACCCCTGTACCCCGTCATCCTGGGCCTACCCTGGCTACAGGCCCACAACCCACAGATAGACTGGGAATCCGGAAGTGTCAAGTTCCAGTCAGCATATTGTCAGAGACACTGTTTGGAAACTTCACCACCATCACCTGCTACCCTGCTGTGTATGGACGCAGACCCTGAATTATGTCGCGTAGTTCCAGATTCTTACCACGAATACCTGGACGTTTTCAGCAAACGAGGAGCAGACACTCTTCCTCCACACCGACCTTATGACTGCCCTATTGAGCTCCTACCCGGGGCCGAGATTCCATTTGGGCGCATCTTTCCTTTATCTGAACGGGAATCAGGAGTTTTGAAGGACTATATTGATGAGAATCTGCAGAAAGGATTCACCCGTCCCTCTACCTCACCGGCTGGTGCTGGTATATTTTTTGTAGAAAAGAAGGATCATTCCCTGAGACCATGTGTGGACTATCGTGACCTAAATAAAATAACAGTGAAGAATCGCTATCCCCTTCCTTTAGTTCCTGAACTGTTCCAAAGACTCAAATCAGCAAGTATCTTTACCAAGCTGGATTTAAGAGGGGCCTATAACCTGGTTCGTATACGAGAAGGGGATGAATGGAAAACTGCCTTCCGTACCCGATTTGGGCACTTTGAATATCTGGTTATGCCCTTTGGCCTTTGTAATGCCCCTGCCACCTTTCAGTACTTTATTAACGATATTTTCAAAGACTTTCTAGATATTTTCGTGGTTGTCTACCTTGATGACATTTTGATATTCTCTGTATCACTAGAGGTGCACCGAGGGCATGTTAAGAGTGTATTGTGCCGGCTCCGCAAATATGGACTTTATGCCAAAGCCGAGAAATGCGACTTTGAGCAGCAGAGCATCCAGTTCTTAGGTCTGATCATCTCGACCGAAGGGATCAAGATGGACCCACAGAAAGTCTCAGCGATACTAGATTGGCCAGCCCCCACAGACAAGAAGGGAATACAACGTTTTGTGGGCTTTGCCAATTTTTATCGCAAGTTTATCAAGAACTTTTCCGCTATCATTCACCCTATTACACAGCTGACCAGACAAGGTATCCGTTTCTGTTGGACTAATGAGGCTCAAGCTGCTTTTGAAACTTTGAAGAGACGGTTTACCATTGCTCCTGTCTTAAGTCACCCAGACTCTACCTTGCCCTATATTGTGGAGGTGGATGCTTCAGAAAGTGCAGTTGGGGCCATTCTTTCACAACGTCAAGGCCTCAAAGAAGTGATCCATCCAGTGGCATTCTTTTCACGCAAACTCACGTCAGCTGAAAGAAACTACGATGTAGGAGATCGGGAACTTTTGGCGATCAAGGCTGCATTGGAAGAATGGAGGTACTTGCTGGAGGGAGCGGCCCATCCAATTCTGATCTACACGGATCATAAGAATCTTGAATATCTGCGATCCGCTAAACGCCTCAAACCACGCCAAGCTCGTTGGGCACTCTTTTTTTCAAGATTCTCATTCCATATTACGTACAGGCCCGGATCAAAGAACACTAAGCCTGATGCATTGTCGCGCATGTTCGAAGATCCAAGAGACATCCTAATACCAGACACCATTTTACCAGCTGGAAGCTTCCTACTATTACACACTGACCTTTTGTCTCAGTTACAGCAAGCTTCTGCAGTAACACCCAGTCCTCCAGGGGTCACACTACAAGCAAAGAATGGACTATTGTGGAGGGGTAAGCAGATTTTTGTACCTAAAGAGGTTCGAGCAATGATCTTGGGGGTTTGTCATGACCACCCTTTGGCAGGCCATTTTGGGGTTCATAAGACTGTCCAACTTGTACAACGCTCATTTTGGTGGCCAGGATTGGAGAAAGACTGCGGAGCTTATGTAAATGCATGCACCACCTGCATCCGGAGTAAAAGTTCCCGTAACAAAGCTTGGGGATTACTCAGACCTCTGCCTATACCTGACAGACAGTGGCAGATGATTGCTATGGATTTTATAGTTGAGCTTCCACCATCTGAAGAATGTACTGCTATCTTTGTGGTAGTAGATCGCTTATCAAAGATGGCTCATTTCATTCCTCTAAAGGGTACACCATCGGCTTCAGAAACTGCTCGGGTGTTTATAAAAGAAATTGTCAGACTCCATGGAGTCCCTGCAAATATTGTATCTGATCGCGGTGTCCGGTTCACATCCAGATTTTGGAGGGCCTTGTGCGAGATCCTACAGATTGAACTCTCATTCTCTTCTGCTTACCACCCACAAACTAATGGGCAGACGGAGAGGACTAATCAAACCCTAGAGCAATACATCCGTTGTTTTACTTCTTTTGTCCAGGATGATTGGGTATCATTATTACCCTTGGCGGAATTTGCCTATAATAATGCCAACCATTCTGCCACCAAGCAATCTCCGTTCTTTGCTAATTATGGATTCCATCCCACCTTCTTACCTAATCTCGTTGCAGAATCTTCCGTTCCAGCTGTCCAGGATACTCTGGACTTTTTCTCTCGTAATAATATGTTGTTACAGGAAACCATCGCAAAAGCACAGGAAGACAGCAAGAAATCATTTGACAAGAAAAGAAGGGGGGAACTGACCTTGCAACCAGGAGACCAAGTATGGCTTTCAACAACGAATTTGAAGATGCTATGTCCTTCAAGAAAGCTGGCACCAAGGTTCGTAGGACCATTTCCGGTAAGGAGAAAAATTAATGATGTTTCTTTTTAATTAACTTTACCTGAGTCTTTTAAAATCCACCCAGTGTTTCATGTATCCTTGCTGAAGCCTGTTGTGCCAGATCCATTTCCGGATCATAGACCAGGTCCTCCTGCACCTATTATTATTGATGGGGATGAAGAATTTGAGGTTGAGGCTGTTTTAGACTGCAGGAAAAGAAGGGGTCAGACCCAATATTTAATCAAGTGGAAGGGTTATGGTCCAGAGGAGAATTCCTGGGAACCTGCACGAAATGTACATGCCACAGACTTGATTCGTGCCTTCTTCCGCAGGAACCCGCAAAAGAGGAACCAGTTGGGCACCCGGAGGTTGCCCGTAGGGAGGGGGCAATGTCAGGGAAGACGGGCTTTCCATGTAAGATCCCGGCGTGCACGCATGGGTACTAGCACTTTAAGACACACACCTGTCACTAATACTGAAGTCAGGCGGGCTATTTAACCACTTCAGATCCGCGCTATTGCCAAATGACGGCATTAGCGCGGACCTACATTTCCGGGACTACGTCTATTGACGTAGTCCTGGTTACGAGCGGCCTGCGCGCCCCCTGAGGGGCGTGCGCGGCGCGCTCTGTGATCGGCGAGTCCGTGAGACTCGCCTGATCACCGATCCGTGTAAGGGGTCGATCCCGACCCCTTATCACGTGATCAGCTGTCAGCCAATGACAGCTGATCATGTGATAAAACGGAGCCGGTAATCGGCTATTATTCCTCCTCGCGCTGACAGCGCGAGGAGAGAAAAAAAAAGCCGATCACCGGCGGCCGTGATCGGGACATCAGTCCCGATCACGGCCATCAATAAAAGGGACCACCTGCCACCTGCCTGTGCCCACCTGCCTCCCGCAGTGCCATCCTGAAGTAAAATAAAAGAAAAAGTAAGTGCCCCCCGTCAGTGCCCCCTGTCAGTGCCCATAGTGCCCACAGTGCCACCCACAGTGCCACCCACAGTGCCACCCACAGTGCCACCCCACAGTGCCACCCACAGTGCCACCCAATCTGCCTCAAAGGTGCTGCACCCCAGTGCCGCCCATCAGTGCCCAGCAGTGCCGCCCATCAGTGCCCAGCAGTGCCGCCCATCAGTGCCCAGCAGTGCCACCTATCAGAGCCACCTATCAGTGCCACCTATCAGTGCCCATCAGTCCCATCTATCTGTGGTACCTATCAGTGCCCATCCGTGCCACCCATCCGTGCCACTTATCCGTGCCACCCATCCGTGCCATCGTATCTGTGCCCATCTTTGCCCATCAGTGCCGCCTTATCTGTGCCCATCGGTGCCGCCTTATCTGTGCCTATTAGTGCCGCCTTAACTATGCCTATCAGTGCCCACCAGTGCAGCCTATCAGTGCCCACCAATGCAGCCCATCAGTGCCCACCAATGCAGCCCATCAGTGCCCACCAATGCAGCCTATCAGTGCCGCCTAATCAGCGCACTTCAATGAAGGAGAAAAATGACCCGTTTGCAAAATTTTATAACAAACTATTAAAACATGATTTTTTTTTTTTTTTTTTTTGCATCTTTTTTTGTTTGTTTAGCAAAAAATAAAACTCCGAGCTGTAACTAAATACCACCAAAAGAAAGCTCTATTTGTGGGAAAAAAATGATAAAAATTTCATTTGGGTACAGTGTTGTATGCCCGCGCAATTGTCACTCAAAGTGCATCAGCGCTGAAAGCTGAAAATTGGTCTGGGACTGAGGGGGGTTTAAGTGCCCAGTAAGCAAGTGGTTAAACAGGGCTCCTTCAGAGGTTCATTGCTGTTTGGTCTGCAGCTTCTGTGTTGTTTCCTGTTTCCTGTGTGACCTCTGAATCCCATCCAGCTTGTTGTTACCAGTGACTGCCTGCTGCCTGTTCTGATCCCGGCTTCCCTTGACTCTGATCCTGCCTGCTGATTCTGTCTGCTGATCTTCCGGTACTACTTGGCTTGTGACCTGACCTCCCTTCTGCCTACCGTCTATGCCCGATCTGCCTGATTAATACCGACCCGGCCTGTCTGACTCTGCATCTTGTTCATCCAGCCTGCTTCAGCTCCCAGCCCTGCAAACCAGCATTTGGTCCTGCTCGTGTGAGTTCATCCACCATCTGCCTGCTGATCACCACTACTACAGGAACTGTTTTACAGGCACTCATACCCCACCGTGCTCCTGTGGCTGCTGTATCAATACCAGTGGTCCGTGAGCCGGAGTTGTACGAGAGGCCTTCCTCTGCACGTCAGGCTCACATCCCAGGTACGTAACAGGTATTAGCCTCCTGTACAGCACATCACAAGGAGCCAGTGGCGTAACTAGAACCTTCAGGGCCCCGATGCAAGAAACCATGAAGGGCCCCCCTGAACCCCAGCCAGGGCCCTTCCCTCCGAGGCCGGCGGTGGAACTCCAGGGTATGGTCACAGGTACCTTTGTGAGCCCTGTAGTTCCACCACTGGTATCAGTAGTTTTTTTTTTTTTTACATTTTTAGGTGCCCCATTGGGGGACTGTCCCTAGGCAGGATTGGGTCTCCGTCCCCAGAAGAGATGAGGTCCTTTTCTCCAGGGCAGATGAAGTTACTGCCCCCAGGTGAGAAGGGGTCCCTGTCCCCAGGGGAGGTGGGGGTCCCTGTCCCCAGGGGGATATGGAGGGTGTATGTAATAGTGTGTGCTAGCTGCCTATGCTGCTGCCGGCCATATGTAGATGGGGCTGCATGGGTCCCCTGCATCACAGGGCCCAGTTGCGGTCGCGACTGCTGCACCCCCTATAGTTACGCCCCTGCAAGGAGCCAATCAGATGTGCTGCAGAGCAATACATGTAAGTAGAGTGACAGAGAGATGAGCTCATCAGCTTGCTTCTGTGGAGAAGGAATCTGCAAGTAAAAGTGAAACTGCAGTAGACAGGGCTGTTAAGGTGCTAGCTAGGGCTGATGCAAATACTTTGGCAAGTAAAACAGCCTTCTTATTTGTATTTGATCTGTGTATTTAGCATCAGTATTGTATTTAGCATCTGAATCTGTGTATTTAGCATCAGTAGTGACAGAATGACATGGGAGAGTGCTTCTTTTGTGAAATCGCTCCCTTTTTGGGCTGAACACTGACACTTCTCGCTCACTAATGACGGGGTAGTGAGAGAATAGTATTCTGCTGGCCCTGCTAGCGAAAAAGCATTTCCATAGAGACTGGCAAGCAGTTTTTAAGTGATCTTGACACTGGCAGTTCATCATGTAACATCAGCCTAAAAGTACCATATTCCTCCAACATATTGCAGGTTGAAACATTTGTATGCATAATTGCATATCAAGTATTGTAGACACAAACTGCGTAAAAAATTAATCTAAATGCTAAATTACTGGATTTTGAATATGTTTGTAAACTGTACTATATTTCTGATTTAGTTCATGTTGACACTAATTTAGTTTTAAATAGGCACTTTGGGCTATATTCTACTCCCATAAGTAGACAAATATTTCCTGATTATAAGTGGATTGGTTTAAATTTTTTCTTTGTTGAACTGAATAGGTATTTATTCAGTCCATTGGGTTCATGACTCCTTTTTCCAGCACTGTCTTTTAATTCTAGCACATGCAGCTTCTTTTCATTCTGTCTGTGAGTCAAAGGCCAGTCTTTCATCTCCATCTGCCTAAAATCCGATTAACATCGTGTGCTGCGTCCCATCTAATAGACAGTTATACTAGCCTTATGTCAGGCTGGTTACAATATGGAATATTTTGTAGCTGCAAAAGCTGAAATATCAAGTCATAGAGAAATCATTTTCTCCAAAGTGGGACACAGGCTAATAACTAGTGGCCCTCTTTCAGAGCAGAAGGCATGTCAAGACACAGAAAAAACAGGAAATGTCTGACTTTAACTAGGCTGAATTTAGCATGGCGTGAAATGATTTTAGTGGTTTGATGTATATGTGTCGGGCACAGAGAATGCACCAGCCAAGCCCAGTGTAACCTGATGATTACATAGGCAGGGACAGAAAGTCTTACTTGTACATTGGAATACCATCACGTAAGCAAAGAAGCATTTATTCTTTGTTTTGTCGTACATAAGTGCATTTTTAAATTGAGATCTTAATGGCAGGACTATTTGAATAAATCACTCCTACTCCATTGGTAGCAGGATAGATTAATGACACTCTCTAAAAAGACAAAGAGGGCTTTCAAGATGCTGTACATGTATATGGAACAATATAAAATAACTCCAAATTAACTCTAACAGCATTGCTCTGTTTATGAGAGTAAAGCAGTGAAAAGAGAAAAGGAAAATGTTAATCTCATATTAATGTTAATGATCTGCTAGTGCCACTTGTCACATCTGTTTCATTCACGCAGTTCCAGTTCCATTGGCTATCATGAAATAGAACTAATCATGCAGTTTGTATGAAGCTTAACACACGTTTAACTAGCCAAAAATGCACAAAATAAACGTGTAACATTTCTTGTAACTCAGAAGTCTTTTGCTGCCAAATTGCCAGATTGGTAAGTAGTCATCCAAGAGGTTTTCGATCAATGTGCCACACAATGATCTTGTTTAATCTCTAAGTGCTGCAATTTAAACTTTTCACATTAGGGGAGAGGAAACAATTTCCAACAATAGATAATATAGGTAATATATTTTATTATGACCACACAACTGGAACCAGCAACATTTCCTGGTTGAAGAGCCTACTGCTGTTCTACAGAGCGACAAAAACGAATTAATTTCTACAGTTCGTTTTCTTGCTATGAATTTTAATAACTTTTGTTCAATTTGGGCAGCTAGAATTATCAGTATTAGGGATCAAATATGTCTGCCAATCATAGGCTGGCCATAGATGGGCAAATATATCCCCAAAAATAAGAGTTGGGGAGATAGCTGCCCATCTTTGAATGAGTTGCATGATTACTGGGGTCCAGTCTTTAACAATGTGCAAGCACAGTTCCTTAATTCAACGTCCAAGAATTTGATTAACCCCTCACTTAGAGGCACATTAGTTATTGTAAAGGATGTTCAAAATCAGGTATTATAAAGACCATACTAATGTTGCTCCTTTAGGTCTCATACAACTGGTACCTATTTTTTACTTTCCCAAACTTTCCTGTTGACAGCACTCCTCGAACAACCACCCTTGGTGAAGCAGGTACCTGCAATATTTCCTAATAGACACCACAGGACAGAAAACACAACCCCTCATGGGTATTGGGTATTTAGCCTAATACAACATTGAGGTGCTCTACCTGGGGAGTGATACTGATTAGCATCTAAAATGTCTATTTTTTTTATGAATCATATCACAATGGATGGAATCTACATCTGAATCTGAGTTTAGACTAGTTTATTGCAAAAGTGTGTAAAGGGAATATACTGTATAAACTTTTTAGGATTATAAATTATATTCATAAATGTAATTTGCGAACTATAATTCAATTTTATTATGCTGTATGAACACACATTAGCACATTATTATCAACAGTTTTATAATTTTGTTAAGACACATAATTTACAGTAATTATCATTACATTGGTTGATTTACATCCTTAGATTCTCTGTATAGCTTACTATATATATATATATATGCAGTGAATGTGCTTTATTGTACCCTGCATACCTGCATATTGGTCGGTCATCTGAGACAAACTGAAAACAGTATGGTGGTTAGGCCTGTCAACTCCTGCAGGTTACTTACATTTTCTATGTGAAATAGCTTCATAAAAATATGACAGAGCAAAAGACACACCCTAGAATTCTTTAGGAGAATGTCCTTGCCACCATATGACAAATGTCAGCAAATGAAACAAAATTCATATACATATACATGTCAGAAACATGTATATGAATTAGTTTCAAAGACTGCATTGTGCAAATGTCTTGAGGGCAGTGTATGGTTGAGGTTCGTTGGTTGCTTCATTGCTTGGTAGGATGCTGGTGGGCTTGGGGTGCGAGCATTCTACCAATCAAGGACATTGTGTGGCTTTGCCTGATTGATTGCTAAGACACCAGCGTCATCAGGGCTGCTGTTCTAGCAACCAATGCCATTGTATGGCTGAGCTTCATTGGTTGCTAGTGGTCTCAGGCCTCCAGAGTCCTAGCAATTAACAACAGGGGGGGGTCCCTTAAGCCTGACACAAATTATACCAAAACATTGGCATTATTTACCACCAGTTTCCTTATCTCCAAAAAAAGATTACGACTTTGTTGCAGCCCATGTGACATAACGTAAGGGTATCGCTTTTGAGAATTGCTTGAATTTTTAGCATGTGCTACTGTAGCCATTAACTGCTTGCCGCCCGCCAGCCATCATATGACTGTTCTGTGTGGGCGTTATATGACATCCGTCCATGTAAACAGGGCATGCGCACGATCATGTGCATGCAGCCCTGTGCTGTCAGTGGTGGCATGTCCTGGAGACACAGCTCGTCACCGAGGGGAGTGAACAGCCATTGGGCATGGCTGTTTACCACGTGATTGGCCACGATGAAGTCACAGCCGATCACAGATGGTACTTCTCCACTTTGCACGGCTCTTCAGCACGAGGGCGAGCGCCCTGCGTGTGCACATCAGTGGCAGCGTGTTCCCGGGAACACTGCTCATCACCAATGCTGGTAAACAGCCATTTGCCAGAGGCTGTTTACCATGTGATCGGCTGTGATCCTTTCACAGCCAATCACTAAATGTAAACACAGAGCGGTAACGAGATGTTACCGGGTCCTCCTCCTCACACACTGATCATGTGTGAAAAGGAGATTGCGGTAACATCTCATTACTGCTTACAGTGTACACCAATCACACTGATTGCCCCCCAATAAAGAGGACCTGTCACCACCCATCAAAGTACCTGTCACCACTGTCAGGTCTGAGCTCAGCCCTTCCTTCTCTGAGCTGGCCACTCAGCTGTCAGCTAATTTCCAGCTCCCATCACTCTCCACAGTTACCTAACTGTTGTTGATTCTGCTTATCGGTCCTGCCTACTTAAAGCCATCCAGCTCACTTGATCTCTGCCTTCACCTTTGTCAACATCACAGTGACTTTCTCCTGCGTTCTTGTTGAAGACTTGCTGGGCTGACATTCCTTCTGGCTCCTGATCCTGCTTGCTGTACTACTACGTTTAACTCTTGCTCTCTGACATTTGCTTGGCTTACTACCCGATTCGGTTACTGTACTCTGACTTTTTTGACTACGCTTACTCTGTTTACCTTATTATTATCATTATTATTATTATTATTAATAAACAAGTGTCATTTAACTTGCTTACTTACTTCTGTCTTGGTCTGATTCATGGTTCCTGATAACCACCCATTAAAGTACCTGTCACAATCCATCAAAGTACTTGTCACAGTCCATATGAGTACCCGAGTACCTGAGTACCTGTCTGTCACAGTTCATTAGAGTACCTGTCACAGTTCATCTGAGTACCCGAGTACCTGAGTACCTGTCATAGTCCACCTGAGTACCTGAGCACCAGTCACAGTTAATTTGAGTACCCAAGTACCTGAGTACCTGTCACAGTCCATGTGAGTATCTGTCACAGTTCACCTGAGTACCTGAGTACCTGTCACAGTCCATCTGTGTATCTGTCACAGTTCATCTGAGTACCTGTCACAGTTCATCTGAGTACCTGTCACAGCCCATCTGAGTACCTGTCACCGCCCTTTAGAGTACCTGTCACCACCCATCAGAGTACCCAAGTACCAGCCACCAGCCCATCCCAGTACCTATCTGTAGCCCATCAGAGTACCTGAGTACCTGTCACCAGCCCATCAGAGTACCCGAGTACCTGTCACCAGCCCATCAGAGTACCTGAGTACCTGTCACCAGCCCATCAGACTACCCAAATACCTGTCACCAGCCCATCAGAGTAACAGAGTACCTGCAACCAGCCCATCAGAGTACCCGAGTACCTGTCACTAGCCCATCAGATTAACCAAGCACCTGTCACCAGCCCATCAGAGTACCCGAGTACCTGTTATTAGCCCATCAGAGTAACCAAGTACCTGTCACCAACCCATCAGAGTACCCGAGCACCTATCTGCAGCCCATGTATCATAGAAGATACGTTGGGGTGTTTGCTTTCCAAAATGGAGTCATTTTGTGGGTAATTCCACTGTCCTGGTGCTCAAGGACCTTCAAAAGTGTAATTTTTTCTCCTAGAATGCCTGAAGGTACTACTTCAATTTTGGGCCTCTGTATGTGGCCATGTGGTATTGCCATACTCAGGATGAGTAGCAGAATGTGTTTTAGGGTACAATTTTTGCTATATACATGCTATGTGTTATAAATATCTTATAAATTGACAACTTTGTGTAAAAAAATATGCGTTTTAATTTTTTTTCCACATTTTCCAAAAACCTCTGGAAAAGAAGGAACCATTCAAAAGACTCATTATGCCTCATAGATTATACGTTGGGGTGTTTGCTTTCAAAATGGGGTTATTTTGTGGGCAATTTCATTGTCCTAGTGCTCCAGGGCCTTCAAAAGTGTCATAGGTGGTTGACAAATAAGATGTGTCATTTATGCTCATAGAACGCCTGAAAGTGCTTCTTCAATGTTGGGCCTTTGTATGTGACCAGGCTGTTTAAAAGTCTCACACATGTGGTATCACCATACTCGGGAAGAGTAGTAGAATGTATTTTTGGGTGTAATTTGTTGTATGCATATGCTCCTCTGTGAGAGAAATAACCTGTTAATATGACAATTTTGTAAAAAATGTAAAAAATAAAAAAAAATCTTCAATGTGCAAAGAATTGTGGGAAAAAAATTACAACTTAAAAAAAATCACCATGCTACTTACTTAATATCTTGGGATGTCTACTTTCTAAAAAAAAAACAGATAATTTGAGGGATATTTGTACTTTCCTGACTTGTTAGCCTTTCAAGAAATAAGATAGACCTTCAGTACATCAGGTGTGATCAGATGTGATCAATTTTCAATCATTTGCACCATAGTTTGTAGACTCTATAACTCTCACAAAGACCAAATAATATACACTAATTTGGGTTATTTTTACCAAAGATATGTAGAAGTATAAATTTTGTCCAAAATTTATGAAGAAAAATGACTAATTTGCAAAATTTTATGACAGAAACAAAGAAAAAGGCATTTTTTTCACTAAATTTACGATCTTTTTTATTTATAGCACAAAAAAAAAAACACTACATGTCTATGACCAGTTTGAGCCCCTCATGCATTACCAATATAAAAATATTATTTTCTGCAGCATCAAACAAAAAAAAAATAACTTTGAATAGTGGACACTCAATTTCTGAAGAAAGTCTTTGGATTTTAGATTCACTTCTTCACGCTGCTTTATACTAGCACCACAGACAAAGCAACCATCAAAGTAGCTTTGATTTCTTTTTTTTTTTTTTTTCAAAAGGAAGGCCTGCAGAAATGTGGACAAATCAACACAGAACGGAAAATGCTAGCAGCAAGTTGTGAATTTAGGCTCATAAAAACTCTCTAATTAGAAATGGGACAACGTATAGAATCAGAGCCTCATCCGTGTGAGAAACTATTGCGGGAAAAAGCTCTCAAAATTAGAACAGGTCTGATTCTATAGAACATGTCAGTGCTGTGTCAGTGATAAAATGGTTACTACTAATTTGAAGATGAAATACATTGAGGCGGAATACACAATTTCCAGCCTTGGAAACTTTAATCTGCCAAAACACATTCAACTCTTCAAATGAGGCCTAACCATTTTCTCATCTCCCCTTTCTGTTGATAATATTTTCAAACCACTTTGGCAAACAACATTCACTTTTCAACAGTCTTTTGAACCGGAAGAGCAACAGTAAACAGAATAGGGATGGGCAACCATAGAAAGTGATTTGATTCATGTGAGTTGCACCTAAGCCACAGCTTGATTAGAGTGAATTCCCAGGTACTGCATGTCAACATGCAAGAACTTGTGGAGCTCTCTGAGCAGTTGGACAATCACCTCCTAATAAGGACTCTCTCTGAAGACTCAGCTTTTTAGCAGCTGAAAAGGCACATCAAAGGCCTATTTGTTTAACGAGGTTCTCTCTTCATCTTCTGCTGAATGCTATTAAAAAGGAAAAGAATAAAAGATATTAGTGCGTGCAGCTGATAAATTACCAAGGCTTTATCCCAGCAGATAATGCACTCTCTCCAGCCTCCATTGTTCCATGCCAATGTTCCATTTGCTTGTACAATACAGTCAGGTGCTTATATAAATGCTCCCAGATTAAATTACAAGTTCTCCTTTGTCATGTACATCATTGTTATCAGTTACAAAGAATTTGTTATATATTTATATTTGTTCCATTATATATGATGTTCAGCTGTAGGGTCATCCAGAAAGCAGGGAGGTGCCTGTGTTCTGTACATATGCACAGCATTGTCTCATCCGAGCCCTTTGTCTGTTGAACAAACTGTCACAATTGTCATGCCTGACACGATGTGAGTATTACTGAGACATCTGAGCTTTGACAATAGGGAATAATCAAAATGAAAAATTGTGGTGGTTAAAGTAAACCTGCCAAAGAAGAAATATGGGGGTGCCATTGCTTACCTATTTCCTAATATGCTAGTTGCCTGGATGTTGTGTTGAACTCCTGGCTTCAGTACCACCTACCTGGAACAAGAATGAAGATCAGAGGGGGTCAAGTGTCTTCATCTGTATTCTTGTTCCAGGTAAGTTACAATGGTATTGAATCATTTTGGGAAGAAGCAGTCAGTAATGGCAGAATTTATGTTTCACTAATGGAAAATTTCCTTTTAGATGTATTGTATACCCCTATCTAAATGACAATTCATTTTTTAAAGCGCAGTGGGGTTGATTTACTAAAACTGGAGAGTGCAAACCTGGTGCAACTGTGCATGTTAGCCAATCATCTTCTAACTTCAGCTTGTTCATAAAAGCTTTCACTAAAACAAATGGAAGCTTATTGGTATAAGTACAGAGATGCGTCAGATTTTGCACTCTCCAGTTTTAGTAAATCAACACCTTTTTATCCTAAACATTTGACATTTTTTTAAAATAAAATATTGTTTTTATAAAATGTTCTTCTATTGTTATGTCTCTGCATGAACTGTGCTGATGGCATTTCTCAGGTCTGTTAACAACAGTGGACAATGCCTATGTAAGGTGTGTTGAAATGCAACTTGGAGTCTCCAAAGGAAACCCATGAGACAGGGTGGTGGTGTTCCATCATATTAGGTGACCTGTCAGAATTGGTAACGGAAGTGACGTTCTGTCGCTGCCATCTTGCTACACCCTGCATTCCTCCACAGTAACAATACACGGAGAAGGGGGCAAGAGGACATCTTGTTACACCCACCGGAATTATGCACTTCACAGTTATTTTTAACAGGAAACGGAACATATATGGTGAAATACAGTATTTGAAAATCCATTGGATTGTTTACATACTGAATTATAAAAGCAGTGCTGTTCTGTCACATTAGCAAACCTGTGAGATCAGCAGATTTGCCGCTGCTTTTAAAATTCAACATCTACACAGTCCGTTGAATTTCTAAATACTGTATTTCACCATATAAGCTCCGTTTCCTGTTAAAAATAACTGTGCAATGCAAAACTTTGGTGGGTGTAACAAGATTTCTGCTTGCCCCTTTCTCCGTGTATCATTACTGTGGAGGAGTGTGGGGGTGTAGCAAGATGGCAGCAATGAAACGTCCCTTTTGTTACCAATTCTGATGGATCGCAATATCTGTTGGAACAGCTGCACATCTGAGAGACAGGAATAGGACCTTGTTATCCTATTACAGGTAGTGCCTATACAAAGATCTTCATGGTAGGATCACAAATAGGGATGAGCCGAACACCCCCTGGTTTGGTTCGCACCAGAACCTTCGAATGGACCAAAAATTCGTATGAAATTTAGACCCCTATTAAAGTCTATGGGACTCGAACGTTCAAAATCAAAAGTGCTAATTTTAAAGGCTAATATGCAAGGTATGCAACAGACGACACCAGCAATAAGGGGTATCTTCAGGTGTATACTGTGTTGGAGGCACACAACACCCACTTTAACTCCTGCAGATGCCTGTATTAGAGAACACCAGCAATAAAGGGTAGATAACGGTGTATACTGTGCTGTGCTTGGAGGCACACAACACCCACTAACTCCTGCAGATGCCTGTATTAGAGAACATCAGCAAAAAAGGGTAGATATAGGTTTATACTGTGCTGGAGGCACACAACACCCACTTTAACGCCTGCAGATGCCTTTATTAGAGAACACCAGCAATAAAGGGTAGATACAGGTGTATACTGTGCTGTGCTGTGCTTGCAGGCACACAACACCCACTAACTCCTGCAGATGGCTGTATTAGAGAACACCAGCAAAAAAGGGTAGATACAGGTGTATAATGTGCTGGAGGCACACAACACCCACTAACTACTGCAGATGCCTGAGAAAAGAACACACTGTCCCTGCCTATCTTGCACTTTCCCTGCACGCTGGAACATACTACACAAGGCCGGGCGGCCTTATATAGTGTGGAGTATGTACTAAACCCCCTGAGCTATAATTGGCCACAGGCAGGATGTCACATGATCATTTTTTTGATACGTGATTTGACCAGTTCTGGGGCCACGATTACTTCCGGCTACGTGATCAGCGACTTCCGGTTTCATCCTAGGGTTGAGAAACTTTATCTACTATGTGATCGGATTGGTCCTGTCGGCTGTGATTATTTCTAGCCACGTGATCAACAACTTCCAGTCTCGTGCTGAGGAGATTTTCCCTCCCACAAGTTTGGATTAGTCCCAGCGGCCGTGTTTACTTCCAGCCGCGTGACCAAACATTGCCTTTGTTATGCATTTTTTTGGGACATTTGGGTTTACGTGGGCACCATGTTGAGGGTTATCATCGATTTCGTATGGGATTTTTGCAGACCTTTGTAGTTTATGTTCCTTTTGGCAAGGGAATTGTTAACTCTGGGTCATAAGATTGGTTTATCTTTGTCACATGGTCTTAACTCCCGATTTTCACTGGCTTTTGCACGAGGTGTTTGCCTCTTGCTGGCCACATGACTTTCGGGTGTGTTTTACATATACTTCCAGGTCACTGCCCAGTTGGTTTTCAGCCTCGTGTGATCATGTTCCCCTCCATCATTTCCCATCCCCCCCATCCCCTCCATCGGTTCCCATATTGAGGCATGGAGACCATGCGGTCAGGTGACCGTTCTGGCTCCAATCAGCAGACTCCATATTGTTGAAGGCTGATTGGTCCTCCATTATTGGTCTTTTTCTATGTAGTCTATAAATATTAGCAATGTGGGGAGCTGTTATATGCCCCAGTTGAAGGCCTTTTTGGTCGAAACGCATCAGTCTAAGGCTTCTTGCTCCTCACATTGCCCTGAATTTTAACTTGTGATCAGTTTTTTATTGCTGTATGCTGGTTTTTAGAAATAAAAAACCTTATCCTTTTGACCTACACTATTGGAAGCATTTTCCTTTTTGCATAGCATCTGAATGAGAGATTGCCCTGGTGTCCAGTTGGGTCTTTGACATTCAAGACCCAGTTTTGGTGTTCTTTCAATTGGAGGTTCGTTTGGTGGTCATCTATAACATCTGTGGAGGCCCTGGATCCTTTGGAGTTCCGTTTATCCGCCGATTCTGGCAGACTTGCTTTTATGACTCTTATGCCCCGTACACACGAGAGGACTTAATTCCGAAGGAGCTCCCAACGGAGTTCCGCCGGAGTTCCGCCGGAGTTCCGACAGAGTTCCGACGCAACGGACTTGCCTACACACGATCACACTAAAGTCCGCCCCTCTGGTCCGCGGTGACGTACACCAGGTCCGACGAGACTATAAAACGGAAGTTCAATACCAAGTGCGCCACCCTTTGGGCTCCTTCTGCTAATTTCGTGTTTATCTCGTGTTAGTAGAAGTTTGGTGAGAGACGATTCGCGGTTTTCAGACTCGTATTTTCCAGAACGTTTTTCACTGCTTTTCAGTTTGTGCTTGTGAGGTTTGTATCTGTTTTTTAGTGCGTGTAGTCAGTTCGTGTCTGTATTTTGCAGTGCGATCTAACTGCGCTCGCTGACTTTCAGCTCGCTCTTCACAGGCCTTGCTGTTCTTCAGTGACGTCTGTTAAGTTCGCTCTGACAATCCGACCGTTTTGAAGCCATGTTGCGTGTACGTACTCGTCGTCGAGTTCGTGCTTTGCTTGCGCTTGGTGTTGTAGTTCATTCTGCAACCCAAGAACAGTCCTTGGACGGGGTGTTGAGGAGTTCATGGACGAAGAATTGGTTGCTCCAGCGTGACCAGTTCTCGCACATGCCTTTGCTTCGTGAGATCCGGGAGAATAATCCTGATGATTTCAGGAATTATCTCCGGATGACGGACCCCGTTTTTCACCGTCTGCTGGCTTTGCTGACCCCTTATATCAGCAGGCAGGATACCTGCATGCGGCAAGCCATCACTCCGGAGCAGAGGCTCGTCGCCACGTTGCGCTACTTGGCGACAGGGAGAAGCCTTCAGGACTTGAAGTTCTCGACAGGCATCTCCCCCCAGGCTCTGGGGATCATTATCCCAGAGACCTGTTCTGCCATTATACAGGTCCTGCAGGAGGACTATATTAAGGTAAGATTTTAGCATTTAACATCACATTTTATTGTCTTTAATGTTTGCTAATGCCTTGTATTTCTTTCCTCAATCTCTAATTACCATGATTGCAATATGCTGTGAATGTCCCCTTTGTCCTCATGCATGCTGCAATCTTTTAATGCTCCTTTTTTCTTTTTCATGCATATTTGCCTTCATTAAACCTCACCAACATGCTATGGTAGGCCCATATCCACCTAGTCTAGTCACTTAAAATGTCTTTTGTCAGCTCCATTCTATTGCTTTATCCTAAAACCAAACATTTTAAAGCTTATTCCAAATGGTCTGTGTCCCCTTAACTGAATCCCCCCCCCCCCTTAATAGTATCCCAAATGGTCTGTGTGTCCTTTAACTGGATCCCCCCCACACACACTTAATATAATTCCAACGAGTCTGTGTGTCCTTAAATTCATGTTGAATTATATATTGTATTTTTAACACACTTCAACCCTGGAATGATTTTCCCCCCTTCCTGACCTTCATCACTTTTTTGGGTGATTTGGCAGTGCGTTGTTTGAATTGACAATTGTGCGTCCTTGTAACATGGCTCCTCCTAGTAAATTATCTTCATTTTATTAGCACAAAGCGATTTTGTATTTGGTTGTCTTTGATCACCTCTGCTTTTTTAGTTTTGGTGATTAACCACCAACAAACCCAAAATGCATTTTTCGAAATATGCTTTTTTTTCTCTCTTTTCGCTCTAAAGAAAGATAGTCACAAAAATATATCACCATGATTTTTTGGGACATCATTTGATGCTGATACGTAGTCTTTTAGTAAACCAAAATGTGTTAAAATGAATCACAATTTAAGCGTTTCTTGATTGTTTTTTTTTAAAGTTCTATCGTTTAGTAAATATGGTCTATTTTGCTGGCATTTGTAAAATCTTGCCATTTTTGAAAATAGTAATGGCGTTGCTAACCGTTTTTTTTTTTTTTTTTTTCTGGTGACTGCCACATTATGGCAGACACATTGGCCAATTTCCATACATTTTTGTGACCATTGTCATTAATACAGTGATCAATGCTGTCCAAAATTGTCTTGATTACTGTAAAAATGTCACATGCAGTGAAGGTGTTTTATTAAGCACAAGGGGGCCAAGGAATGGTTTAAAGTGTGTTCTGGGTGAGTGTTTTTCTTAACTGTCTGGGGGATGGGCTAGCAGTGACATGACCCTGATCACTGCTCCCAATGACAGGGAGCAGACGATCGGTGTCATGTGACTAGGCAGAAGCGTGAAATAAAGTTTGTGTTGTAATGTACAATGTTTAATGTGCCAAAGTACTTATTTTGTTTTTTTTCTGCTTTTTGCCTCCCCAGTTTCCTTCATCGCCACAGGAATGGCAGACTGTGGCATCCCATTTTGCCACCCGGTGGGACTTTCCTAACTGCGGTGGTGCCATAGATGGGAAGCACGTCCACATTGTGCCACCACCCCATTCGGGGTCATACTTTTTTAATTACAAGGGGTTTCACAGTATTGTGTTAATGGCGGTGGTGTCGGCACAGTATGAATTTCTCTATGTGGACGTGGGGAAGAATGGCCGCATGTCGGATGGAGGAGTCTTCGCCCAGACGGAGTTCTACCGCCGTCTACAGACAGGTGGCCTGGGCTTGCCACCTGATTCGGAGAATGTGGAGGAACTACCCTTTGTATTCATTGCGGATGAGGCTTTTGCTCTTGACAACCACATAATGCGGCCATTCCCCCAAAGAGCCCTCACCCCGGAGAGGAGGGTTTTCAACTACCGGCTGGCCAGAGCGAGAAGAGTGGTGGAAAATGCTTTTGGAATAATGGCCAGCCGGTTCCGTGTATTTCTGACGGATCTCAACCTAGCGGAATACAAACTGAACTATGTCATCCTTACGTGCTGCATTTTGCACAACTTTTTGCACAAATATTCCAATACATATTTATCAGGAATAATGCCGGAGGCTGGAGTTGGGCCAGAATCCATGACAGGCCTGGATACTGGCCGTACTGGCTTGGCCCCCCAAAGTGCACGGGAAGTGCGTGAAAGATATGTGACTTATTTTAATGGTAGGGGGGCCATTGCAATGCCACCCAATATTTAATTTTAAAAAAGAGGAAAATAATAAAATAACCTCAAATCTGAAATGTGTTTTCTTGCTTGCTTTTGGTTTGTGCTGTCTCCTATGTTATCCTAGTGCACTTGTAGTGCCAAGTGTATTTTCATTAAATTCAATAAGGCCCATTGTCACTGGATACACAAAATCCCTTTTCCCAAACTGGTATTAAGCATTGAAAGAATACGCCACACATTCTTGATTATTCAAAATTTTAATTTGGCCACATTCACATGTGCCATTGAATATTTAGTGATCTAAAATTTTTTTGGGGTTTATTTAACTTTCTTTGCCAAACATTTTTTGGTTTCCTTTTTTTTCAATTTTTTATAAACTTTTTTTTTTTTTTTTTTTTTTGGTGGTTTTTATTTTTCTAGAAAAAATATGAAAAATGTATAAAACAACAATCAGCCACAATCGTAAAAATTGGTGAAGTAAAACAATCTTTGAACTAAAACAAGGGAAATGAAGAACATGATCGATATTATGGAGAAACGGATTATATTCTCCCCAAAATATCGATCATGTTCTTCATTTCCAGCTGCATATTGTCAATCTGAGTCTTCATGAGATCCAGGCTAGTCCGCATGTCATCTAGTTCCCCATTCCAGCCCATTATCTGGCCAATCAGCCTTTGTGCGCTGTCACTGGAAAATGGGGCCCTTTCCACAAACAGAACATCACCTACAATAGATGGGAAAAATTGGGTCAAAAATTAGGCAGTCATACATGGATTTCAACAAGCTGGGGTGTCAGACACTCACCTGGTGGGGTGCCCAGCTCCCCTACTTCCTCCACCTCTCCTTCCTCAACCTCTCCTTCCTCGACATCCTCGGGGGGGGCACTGGTGCTTGGAAATGTGTCGCTTTCCACAACCACAACATCACCTAAAATAGATGTAAAAACATGTGTTTGGAAATATGCAGGTATACATCGATTACCTGAAGCTGTGGTGTCAGACACTCACCTGGTGGGGTGCCCATCTCCTCTCCTTCTTCCACCTCTCCTTCCTCCACATGCACATCCACGGGGGGGATGGGGCTAACCTCACATTCCTGCTGGCAAGGATGGCGGTCCCTGGGATCCTGCTTTGTGAGGCTTTTCTCCCCTATGAGAAATTAACAAACCAAAAGGTATACTTTAGCACACAGATATTTAAGGCCAGAACTAGGAAGATGAAACCTTGATTAGAAGTGTTGTACAATTGTCGGTTTATGAAGAGATGCAAAATGTGAAGACATGAGAAATTAATTCACTTTGCCAAAAAAGCAAATAATTTGCTTTTTGTGCCAAGGTTCACACATGCCCAACCCCCCCCCCCCCCAAGTATACCAGGGAACCCCGTGTGGCGTGTGGTTTACCCTAATAAATGTTCTCTGGTGTCCCACACCTTTGCTCATGAGTGCAGATGTGTTTTTACCCAGCTGCCAAGTGTCCTCTCCTTCAATTACACTGAATGTTCTTTTCTAGTCATTGTATTTTGAAACACATCTAAACCACAATGTCCTAATCATTTGTTGTGTCCTAAAAATTACACACCCAAAAAATGCTGTTCAAACCCTGTATCATAAACGAGGTTTGCCACGAACAATTTACGAGGGTTTGAAAAAACGATACGATTCTTTTACTGTATACAACATGAAAGCAGCAATTTTTTACATTGTACAAAGGTAAAGCATATGGATCTGTATGCAATAATCATAAAATAGGAACACACGACAAGTACTTACTTTTTTTCAGAACTTTCTTGATCCTTCTGTATTGATCCGGCTCCCTCAATTTCAGGTCGGACCACCGTTTCCTCAATTGGTCTTTTGACCGTCGTACCCCAAAACGATTATGCAGGGTCTTAACTACTTTGGCCATGATTCTGGCCTTGCGCAAGTTCGGATGGGTGTATGGTCCATGCTTGCCATCATAATCCTTACTTCGCAAGATTCCCACCATCTCCACCATCTCTTGAAATGCCATATTTGAGGCCTTAAATCTCCTCTTTCCGGATCGGGACGTTTGTGGCTCCGGGGATTCCTGACTACTGGAGTCGTTCATATCAAGCACCTGTTGTGTTTCCGCCATGTTTCTCCTACTGCGCACCGTAGAGAAAAGGGGGCGGGAAATATTCTTGTAAAAGAACGTCATGGGCGGGCAACGCAGGCGTAGTTCTACGCGTACGCACTGGATCTTAAGCCAAAATGCACATGTCGTACGTACGTTAAGTGCGCAGAAAGGGGCGGGAAACCATGAACTTGACTAAAAGAACGTCAGGGGCGGGCAACGCAGGCGTAGTTCTACGCGTACGCACTGTATATAACGACAAAAATCACATGTCGTATGTTCGTTTGCGAAAATAGGAACAGAAGTTGGGAGCAAGAAAAACGAAGGTAAGTTTAAACCATTTCCCCAAATAAGTGGCAGATCCTGGAGTCTATCTTGGGCTAAGATTAGGAGAGTCTGAGCTAACATTATGTTTTTTGGCTTGTGTATTGTCTTGCAGAAAAATGAATAAAAAATTCAGGGATCCAGAATTTTTAAGTCTGTTTATCGACAAGTATAAAGAAATGTCTAATCTGTGGCATACCAAGCACAAGGATTATTTTAATAAACAAGTAAGGAGGGCAACACTGGAGAGATTTGTGACATTTGTGCAGACTTGGATCCCAGAGGCAGACGTGGACTTTGTGGATAAGAAAATTCAAATATTGCAAAATATGTTCCGAAAGGAAAAGAGGAAAATCGCTAAATCCCAAACATCAGGAGCAGCACCAGGTGATGTATATGTACCCAGGCTGTGGTACTTTGAAAAGCTACGGTTCCTGGACGACCGGTGTAGACCCAGGGAGTCGCTTTCTACTCTTCCCTCCACCCTTCCCTCCACCCTTCCCTGCAGCATTCCCTCCACCTCAGCAGAGGCTGATGAGCCTTCCATCCTGGAGGAAGCGGATGCACCCAGCTGGAGCCAGGTATTTTTTTACCAAAAATAGTGATATTCAGAATATTAATGATGTTAACTAGATGTTATTCGAATTTGTACGCTATTATTGATGTTAAAAAATAGTTACAATTTGGACATATCAATTTACAGTAGTGGCCACAAATGTTTGTCACCAGCAGAAACAAGAAATAGTGGTGTCATAATGATACTCTTTTATATGTATTAACAGAATTTTGAAGTCAGGAGCTGAAAAATGTTTAGGATTGATGAACAAAAAACTAAAACAATGTCCCTTTTTTATACACAGGAGGAGCTCAGCCAGGAGGAAGGTGGTGAAAGTGGCAGGCAGGAGGAGGCTATGCCCACTCTCAGCCAGGAGGAGTCCATGCCCTCTGTCAGGCAGGAGGTGGCCGGGCCTAGTAGAAGCATGACGACTTCTCAAGTGCCTCCCCTCCGTCTTCCATCCAAAAGGGCCAAAAAAAATACACAGGCACAGGAGGAATCCCTGCGACTAATTAGAGAGGCGACTAATGTTTTAAACAGCCCCCCTGACGCAGAAGAGGCCTATGGCTGCTACAGCAACTAGCAACTAGCAACTAGCAACTAGAGATGGGCCAACGTCTCCACTGCGAAAGGCTCATTTTCCTGTCGTTACAGAAGGGGCTCAGTGGAGATTTATCGGCCAACAGTACTATTGTGGAGCAAGTTCCTCCTGTTCCTCCTCCTCCTCCTCCTCCTGCCACGAGTCCACCACCGGAGACACAGCCTCCCAGGAAGGCTACAGGGAAGTCTGCAGGGAAGGGTGCAGTGAAGGGTGGAGCGAAGAGAAGAAGGTGATGACCTGGCTTCACTCTGGTCCGACCAACCACAGCCTGGGGACATATATACCATCTGATGCTGCTCTTGATGTCTGGGATTCTGGGACCATATTGGATTTTGTAATATTTGAATTTTCTTGTCCACATAGTTTCACGTTTGCCCTGGGGCCAAAAGGCTACAGAAATGTCACAATTTTCTCCAGTGTTGCCTTCATTTTTTTGTTTGTAGAACCAGAATAAATGGATATTTTTGTTTGAAAATATAATTGCCTATGTGTTTTTTGGTCAAATACCTTTCTATAAAAGACAATGTGAAATTAAGAAGGGACACTAACCTCCTTGAGGTTATAAACAAAATAAAAATGTTATTGTGGTAACTTGTCACCAGAATAAAAATAAAAAGGTTATTGTGGTAATGAAAAAAAAATAAAATAAAATAAAGTTTTTGGTTTTAACTTGACGGAACAATTAAATATGGAGATCACAATAAAAAAAAAATGGTAAAGAATTGTACCAAAAATATGTAGGCCAAAAATTAGTCACCAACATTTTTTCTTGTTTTTTTTTATTTTTTTGGAGTAATTTTTTCATCAATATTTTTGGGTGAAATCATGAACATTTTTATTCTTGTGATCTCCATATTTAATTATTCGGTCAAGTTAACAACTTTTTTTTTTTTTTTTGGTTTTAATTGACAGAATAATTAAATATGGAGATCACAAGAAAAACATGGTAAAGAATTGTACCAAAAATATGGAGTAAAAAAAATTATTAAAAAAAAAATAAAAATAAAAAATATTGAGATGGGGCTTTAAAATAAAAACAAGATCATTCATGAGATGAGGAGAAATAAAACAGAAATGTGTTTGGTGAGAACTCTGTGAGTGAATATGAGCAGCAAAGCAACTTCGTTCTTCTAGCATTATAAATAAAAAGGCTTCGTTCTTCTAGCATTATAAAGAAGATGCGCTATACATTTAAACGAGCACAGAATTTGCAGCATGACGAATGTGCTACTTCCAATACGAACTGGAGTTTTACAAGACCGAGCACTTCCGTCTCGTACTTGCTTCAGAGCATGCGTCGTTTTAGGACTGTCGGAACAGCATACAGACGAGCGGACTTCTACATCGGACCTGGGTCCGGCGGAGTTCCGTCGGGAAAATTTGAAGCATGCTTCATTTCTAAAGTCCGTCAGACTTTTGCGAAGCTAAAGTCCGTTGCAGCCCACACACGAGCGGATAGTCCGCCGGACTCAGTCCGTCGGAGTTTGGATGTCGAAAAGTCCGCTCGTGTGTACGGGGCATAAGTCACTGAAATTTGAGTCCACCTGTTTCGGTAAGAGTATATATACCCTTTGTTGAAGAAGCACCATCTTTGATGTTTTCCTTGCTGGACAGTGGCAGTTCTTTCTAACCTTGCCTTACCATCTTTTGGCGGTTGATGTATAGGTCATCTTCAATATATTCCCACATTCATTGGACTTTTGCACATTTGTCCTTTATACATGTTATTTTTTGCATGGTTTCACTTATATATCAATATATGTGTATATGTGTTAGCGTTACTATATACACCATTTATGTGATATCTAAAGAATGTCTGATATTTGTTTGGTAAGGAGATGCCACACCTCAATGGGCAGGGCATGGAAGTGTTTAACAAAAAAAAAAAAAACACCATTTGATCTACAAGATCCGGGGGCTTTGGGCTTTTCCTCAAGACTCTTCACTATTGCTCCTTCTTCAGCAAGGTCCCTCAGAAGTGTCCGCCGGAAAGGAAGTAAATACTGCAAAACAACTCCTGCATATATAATATGGCTGCCCCCATGTACCTATGTAAATACAAACTATACAGAGAAACAACATTTTTAAAACATTAACACAGACAGATAAGAATATTTACATCAATGTATTTGACATTTTTATCTAAACATTGTTAAAAAAATCTTACATTCCCTCTGCAATGCATTGCTCAGATTACAGTGTATGTACATGATGTCATTAATTTCCCAGGTCTCCTAATTCATTTATGAGAGATAGATGTTTAGATTCAAGTAATCTGAGTGATATTTTATCAATCTTGTTTTATAGCTGTTGTCTGATTATTGCCATCCTATCTTCCTCTACTTCATAATACTTCTATGGAGTCCATTGTGGAGAAGCTGTTGCCTGCAATCGGTTATATCTCATCTTGTAAATTGACAGTCAAATAATCTGTGAATTGTGTCCACTTCAAAAGCCATAGTGGTACAATAAAATTGTGCTACATAAAGCTTGTTTGTAGGATCCTTCTGTTTCCCTTATTACCGGCCCTGCACATAACTTCCTTGGGAAGTGTCTCAATCAATAGGCTGTTTCACGCTAATGTCTATAATGATTTTCAACAAGCCTTCATTGCAGTCATAGATCTTAACTCAAACGAAGTGTCTTTGAACAGGCAGAACTTGTCACCCAGGCTCATTTTTGACTGAAAAGGAACTCATAAATACCTTTATGAGACAAATTAGCTGGACCTTCCAGTCTTAAAACCATCTGTTCACAGCAAGTCCAACGAATTATGGCAAAAAGGTAGTTATGCCTCCAGGGACTCTTCACATATCTCTGAGATTCTCTACTATTTCTTCTGGTAGCAGAAGGCAATAAAAGTATATTGCTGGACATTCTATGAAAGCTCCCATGAGTAGGCAAGGAAGACGGAGAAACTGAAATATTACATTTTGTTTTCTTTGCTATCTAAGACATTTTAGTTATAATTCCATTTTATTTTTGTCTTTTGTTTTTTACAGATTGGGGATGATTTGAAGCTCTGTTGACATTAGTCATCCAATCATGTGCAATCAAATGATTACTACTGATAAAAGTTATCTAATCCCAAGAGCAACATTTTAATATTAGTTATCCTTTTTTCTTTCCAGGCATTTATTTTCATCTTATGATAATGACAATAACACATTTCCTGCCCTGGGGTGATAATGCGGAAAGCACACCAAAAGTCATGCATACTTGCATCAAAATCACCTGCTCTAATAGAGGTCTATGGGAAAGTGCAAGTAACCCACATGAAAACTGTGGGTACACTGAACAGCATATGCGCTGCAGAGAAACTGCACCGAAGCAAAGTAAAAGGGGCCTGAAGCCCTTTTCCTTAAATCCATAGTGATTTTATGCATGAGTCTTTTCCTCTTCCTAAACCAGAATGATAGGGTCCTTATTTAGGTGCCCATTTCACTGCCAGATGATTCGAACACTTCCTATGGGCTGTCCAGGGATTGGTTTTCTCAGGTTCCAGGCTTGCGCAGTGTAATGATGTCACCACAAAGTTACTTGGTCATACTTCATATGAAGGACCACCAGGTAGAGTTGTTCACAATGGAAACATTTGTTTCTTTTCTGATTCATTTAAGGAAATCATTTTGTTTCGTGGAATTTGTTATATTAGAATGATTCATTTTCAAGAAGACTGCACAGTGTAATGATGTCACCACAAAGTTACTTGGTCATACTTCATATGAAGGACCACCAGGTAGAGTTGTACACAATGGAAACATTTGTTTCTTTTATGATTAATTTAACCACTTCAGCCCCGGACCAATAAACACCTTAAAGTGGAAGTAAACCCATGGATTTAAACAGTTAAAAAAAAAGCCATGCCGGGAATGCTAAATGCACATTGGCTGTGCTCTCAGCCAAACTATCAAACCATCCAATGGCTGGTGTCATAACGAATCACATGTGCAGCACCATAGCAGTTGAAGATTAAACAGAGGCAAAGATGGCAGCTTCCTTGGCTGAAAACGATAGGGGAGTTTACTTCCACTTTAAGGACCAGAGGTCTTTTTCCAATTTCGCACTGCGCTGCTTTAACTGGTAATTGCGTGGTCATGCAATATTGCACCCAAACGAAATTTGCGTCCTTTTCTTCCCACAAATAGAGCTTTCTTTTGATGGTATTTGATTGCCTCTGCGATTTTTATTTTTTGCGATATAAATGGAAAAAGAGCAAACATTTTGAAAAAAAAAGATATTTTCTTCTTTTTGTTATAAGAAAAATCGAATAAACTAAATTTTAGTCATACATTGAGGGCAAAATGTATTCAGCCACATGTCTTTGGTAAAAAAAATGTCAATAAGCGTATATATTTTTTGGTTTGCGCAAAAGTTATAGCGTCTACAAACTAGAGTACATTTTCTGGAATTTACACAGCTTTTAATTTATGAACTGCCTATCTCATTTCTTGAGTAGGGATGAGCCGAACACCCCCCGGTTCGGTTCGCACCAGAACTTTCGAACGGACCCCAAATTCGTACGAACGTTAGAACCCCATTGAAGTCTATGGGACTCGAACGTTCGAAATTAAAAGTGCTAATTTTAACGGCTAATATGCAAGATACTGTCCTAAAAAGGGTTTGGGGACCTGGGTCAATGCCTAAAATGTTTTTAAAAATGGCCGTTTTGGCGGGAGCACTGATTTTAATGACGATTAAAGTGAAAAAAAAAGTGAAATATTCCTTTAAATATGGTGCCTGGGGGGTGTCTGTAGTATGCCTGTGAAGTTCCACGTGTTTCCCGTGTTTAGAACAGTCCCTGCACAAAATGACATTAAACGGAAATAACACCATTTAAAACTGCTTGCGGTTTTAATGTTATATCTGGTTCCTGCAATATGGTTAAAAATCATTGAGAAAAATGGCATGGGTAGCCCTCCCTGCCCATTACCAGCCTATTTGGGTCTTGTACGCATATTAAGGGGAACCCTGTACCCATATTAAAAAAAGGAAATGCGTGTGGCCCCCAGGCCCTATATACTCAGAACAGCAGTATACAGGCGGTGCAAACAAGACAGGGACTGTGTAGGTTTGTTGTGTTAAGTTGAATCTGTTTGTAATTTTCAACTGGTACATTTTTAAAGTGTAGCTCCAGTCAAAAAAACTATTTTTAAGCTTTTTGGAAAACATAGGGAAGGGTTATCACCCCTGTATAATTTGTTTTGTCGTCCATCTTTTTTCATCTCACTTGCTGTTGTCTCCTTCCGTTTGCAAGTAGGAGATGTTTGTAAGTTGGATGTTTGAAAGTAGGGGCCTGCCCTATATGCTCTGCAGAAATGGCGGAACAAGGTGTTGGTTTTGCCACAACATTGTAAGCCCTCAAAGTGACTCTTGGTGGGTGCTGGAGCGCCCTGCTGTGAACGATTATATCAAGAATTGTAATTACATGCCATTGTTGAACAGTGGTAGAAAAATTGACATTTGGTGGTTGTGGTGCTGGTGCCACAACACTATAAGTCCTCACCGTTACTCTGGGTGGGCACAGGAAGGGGCCCTCCTGTGAAATATTATATCAAGAATTGTAATTACATGTCCCTGTTAAACAGGGGCAGAAAAATGTGGCCTTAGGCACTGGTGCTGGTGCCATCACACTGCAACCTCTCCCATATACTCTAGTTTTATTGCAGGAATTAGCCCTGCTGCAAAGCATTGCATCAAAAATTGTACTTAAACGCCCCTGTTAAACAGGGGCAGAAAAATTGGGCCTTAGGCACTGGTGCTGGTGCCACCACATTGCAACCTCTTCCATATACTCTAGTTTTATTGCAGGAATTAGCCCTGCTGCAAAGCATTGCATCAAAAATTGTACTTAAACGCCCCTGTTAAACAGGGGCAGAAAAATTGGGCCTTAGGCACTGGTGCTGGTGCCACCACACTGCAACCTCTTCCATATACTCTTGTTTTATTGCAGGAATTAGCCCTGCTGCAAAGCATTGCATCAAAAATTGTACTTAAACGCCCCTGTTAAACAGGGGCAGAAAAATTGGGCCTTAGGCACTGGTGCTGGTTCCACGACACTGCAACCTCTCCCATATACTCTTGTTTGATTGCAGGAATTAGCCCTGCTGCAAAGCATTGCATCAAAAATTGTACTTAAACGCCCCTGTTAAACAGGGGCAGAAAAATTGGGCTGATGGCATCACCCAGAACCAGAAATGTTCTTCCAACATATCAGCGGAGGAGGCAGAGGATAGACAATCAACATAAAAGGACAGTCACTCAGCATCAGCATAGGCAGTCTTGAAGGGATGTGATATTTAAAAAAAAATTATTCTGTTACATCAGCTTCAGGTGCTTGGTAGCTGTGGGTGATCCAAGACTGATTCATCTTGATGAAGGTCAGACGATCAACTGATTCGGTGGACAGGCGCACCCTGTGAACGGTAACAAAGCCACCAGCAGCACTGAAGGTGCGTTCCGAAAGAACGCTGGATGCAGGACAGGCCAGTAGCTCAATTGCATACTGTGCAAGCTCTGGCCAGTGATCCATCCTCAAGACCCAGTAAGCCAGAGGATTTTTGGTGGGAAAGGTGTCCAAGTCTGACTTTGCCCCTAGGTATTCCTGCACCATGTAAATCAGACGCTGGCGATGGGTGCTGGAACCGATCATACCTTGGGGCTGCGGACTAAAAAATTGTCTGAAAGCATCAGTCAGACAGCCACCTTCTCCACCGCTCCTTCTGACCGATGCCTCAGCAACATGTTGTCCAGGACCAGGAGTTTGTAACCTCCCAGTCTCTGGGAACGCGTTGCACAGACCTTTCTGCAAGGCCTCCCGGAGATGTCTCATCCTCTGCTCCCTCTGCGATGGCAAGATAAGGTCGGCAACCTTACCCTTGTACCGTGGATCAAGGAGAGTGGCCAGCCAGTAATGGTCCCTCTCCTTAATCCGAAGAATATGAGGATCCTTCCGCAGGCTTTGCAGGATCAGGGAGGCCATGCAGCGTAGGTTAGCTGAGGCATTCGGTCCGGAGTCCTCTGGGTCACTAAGGACAACATGATCCGCAGCTACCTCCTCCCAGCCACGTACAAGTCCACGTGTTTCTTGGGACTGTAAATCATCCCTACAAGACTGCTGCTGCTGCTGCTGCTGATGCTGAGTGCCAGCCTCCACCTCCATGCTGACACAATCATCCTCCTCCTCCTCCTCTTCCTCCTCCTCATCCTCTTCCTGTGTGATGGGTGGCACAGCAGGAACACTGTCTGGATAAAGGGGGCCTTGAGAGGCAAGGAAGTCCTCCTCTTCCTGCCTCTGTTCTGCCTCAAGTGCCCTGTCCATTATTCCCCGCAGCGTATGCTCCAAGAGGTGGACAAGAGGTACAGTGTCACTGATGCATGCACTGTCACTGCTCACCATCCTTGTGGCCTCCTCAAACGGTGACAGGACAGTGCATGCATCCCTGATCATGCCCCACTGGCGTGGTGAGAAAAAACCGAGCTCCCCTGACCCTGTCCTGGTGCCGTAGTCGCACAGGTACTCATTGATGGCCCTCTGCTGCGTGTGCAGCCGCTGCAGCATGGCCAACGTTGAGTTCCATCTGGTGGGCATGTCACATATAAGGCGGTTCTTGGGCAGGTTCAACTCCTTTTGGAGCTCAGCCAGCCGAACACAGGCATTAAATGATCGGCGGAAATGCACACAGACTTTCCTGGCCTGCTTTAGGACATCCTGTAAGCCGGGGTACCTGCCCAAGAACCGCTGCACCACCAGGTTAAGGACATGAGTTACACAGGGCACATGGGTCAGTTGTCCCTGTCGGAGGGCGGAGAGGAGGTTGGTGCCATTGTCACAAACCACTATTCCTGGCTTAAGCTGGCGTGGCGTCAACCACCTCTCGGCCTGCCCCTGCAGAGCTGACAAAACATCCGCCCCAGTGTGGCTCCTGTCCCCCTAACAAACCAGCGCAAGCACGGCATGGCATCGTTTTGCCTGCGTACTTGCGTAGCCCCTGGAACGCCTACGAAGCACCGCTGGTTCTGAGGACAGAGCACTGGAAGAGGTCATGGAGGAAGAAGAAGAGGAGGGGGTGGAGGAGAGAGGTGTGTCACAACCAATAGTAGCATTTTGGAGGCGTGGTGGCGGAACAACCTCCAACACTACTGCACCTTGTCCTGCATCCTTCCCAGCTGCCAGAAGAGTGACCCAATGGGCCGTGAAAGACAGGTAACGTCCCTGTCCATGCCTGCTGGACCATGAGTCAGCGGTAATATACACCTTACCGCTGACCGCCCTGTCCAGCGAGGCAAGGACATTGCCTTTCACATGCCGGTAGAGAGCCGGAACCGCCTTCCGTGAGAAAAAGTGGCGTTTGGGGACCTGCCACTGAGGAACCGCACATTGTACAAACTCACGGAAGGGGGCCGAGTCTACCAACTGAAAAGGCAGCAGTTGAAGTGCTAGCAATTTAGTCAAGCTAGCATTCAACCGCTGGGCATGTGGATGACTGGGAGTGAACTTCTTTCGCCGGTCCAGCAGCTGGGGCAGGGGCATTTGCCTGCTATAATCGGACATGGGTGTACCGCTAGCAGAGTTCCCGGAAGCACTTGGCTGTGACACACCTAATTCTACACCTTCATTCCTCTCAGAGCAGGTTTCAGAGAGGACTGAAGGTCTAGTGGGGTTGGAGATGCCAGCTGATGAGGAGCAAGGAGAGGTCCGCTTTGTTTTTTGGTGTGGGTCTTTGAGGTACGCTTGCCAACGAGCTGCATGGCAGGTCAACATATGTCTGGTCAAGCATGTGGTGCCCAAGCGGCTGATGTTTTGGCCACGTGAGATACGCTTGAGACATATGTTGCAAATAGCAGCGGTGCGATCTGATGCACTCGTCTCAAAAAAGGCCCACACCAAAGAACTTTTAGAATAACGCGCAGAGGCAGCGCCCTGCACAGGCGGAGCTCTGCGGTGTGATTCAGTCGGTGTGCTGCCCCTAAGCTGGCCCCCGGAGGGCATCCTGCCTCGTTGGACATGTGCCTCCTCCTCCTCCTCCTCTCTCCTTCCAGGCACCCACGTGGAGTCAGTGCCCTCATCATCCCCTCCCTCTTCATCACTGTAGCAAACCTGGCAGTATGCTGCAGCTTGTGGAACATGACTGCCAGATTGCTGTCCTTCTTGAGCATCCCCTCTCTCTGCGCTCACGCTACTGCCTTCCTCTAGCTGAGTGTCATCATCAGAGCCCACAAAACACTGGGCATCCTCCTGGAGCATGTACCCAACACTGTGCTCAAAGAGTTCAGGAGACTCCTCAGGAGGACGTGGTGGGTCTAGGGAAGGAGTCACTGATGATGACATTGAGAGGAGGGAAGACGATGCGTTGGCAGCTGTTTTGCTAGTACCCTGAGACTGGGTGAGAGAGGATGAGGAGGATGAAGAGGGCTTGGTCATCCACTCTACCAAGTCATTGGCATGTTGCGGTTCAACATGTCCAGCTGCCGAAAAGAAGGACAAGCGTGTCCCATGGCCACGTGCTGATGACAATGCACCGCGTCCACGACCAGCACTGTTGTCTCTAGACACAGAGCCTGCTTGCCCTCTTTTATCGGCTCGCGCCTGTCTGCCTCTCCTTGCTGGCCTTCCAGACATGGTAATGGCCTGAAGGGAGTTGGGTAAAACAGCAGTGTAATGGAGTCACACAACACCCACTAAGCCCTGCAGATGGCTCTATTAGAGAACAGCAATAAACGGTAGATACAGGTGTATATTGTGCTGGAGTCACACAACACCCACTAACTCCTGCAGATGCCTTTATTATAGACAGGGCCGCTGATAGGGCAGTACAGCCAGCCCTGTTGTACTGGGCCCGCCCCCATCAGCTCCACAGGGGGGCCCGGTCAGCTTTACAGTTAATTTCTGCAAATTAAAAACTAGAGCTTTCTAAACGAAGTTCTCCCCCACTAATACTTGCTTAGAGAAAGAGTGGGGGAGGGGGGGGTTGTAATTACATTTTACTGGGCCCCATCTGTTCTACAGAGGGTGAGCACAGCGCTTGGACTATTTCTCCTTTTTCGGGCGCATGTACATAAAGCTTCACCGCATATTGCTCTGCTAGTTAAATAGATCCGGCTGCCACTGCCTTCCCTGGCGGAGTGATAATACAGAGCCTCGTAACTTAGCTCCGCCTCCCATGCCGACTGCCAAGACTGAGGTGAGGCGACAGGCAGCTCAGTGGATGAGAGGGAGCAAGAACCTGGAGGACAGCATGGCTGGACCTGCACTGCAGAGTGAGTGGAGAACAGCAGATAGAATCCTCACTGTCTCACGTAGGTAGGCTTACACACTGACACACAGCATAGCAGGTCATGATTATCAGCATTATGATCCTCATGCAGCATGTGCTCTGTCATGGATCTGTCAGTGTGTCATGTTGCAGTTTGGTGCTTACTTTGTTATTGCTGTATGCTATTGCAGGGTTAAATTTTGTAACACACAGTTAACAAAGTCAGCACCCAAAAGCCATGTGACACTGACAGATCCATGACAGAGCACATGCTGACTGTGCTACCTCTGTAATTTCCATAATTCTGATAATCATAAAATGTTGTGAGATGCTACTTTACACTTTACTTGGGGGGGCAGTAAACATGTGCCTCCCAATCACCCCCCTTTAACCACGTTCTGTCCAGCAATGTACTGGTACATTAGTGGATTGGAAGGGTGATATCTTGGTCATGGCTGCAGCAATGCTCAGGATATTATTTTTTTAGCCCCAACAAGTCTACACAAAGTAAAAGTAATCTTAGTGGCTAAGAAGCCCCTGGATTACTTTTGCAGGCAGTGGAAGGGGGGTTTCACCACCGTTGCTCTCCCGTTCAATCAGGGGTCCCATTAAGGATGTGGGCAGCAACATCCAGTTCCTGGGACACAGTGAGAGGAGGTGATGATGTGCTTCCTACTTACATGGTCTCATATAAGCAAGCCATTACTGGCTTAAACAGACATCTGATCAAATCGATCTTTGTTTGATCAACTGCTTTGGAGGCCAGAGGAGGGATTTGGGGTCTAATACACCCCAGACCTTTCCAGAAGGATGACCCTATGCTATCAGAAAGGATGTTATTCATAAAAGAGATAGATAGGGAAATTAAAGATACAGTGTACATTTTTTTTGTAATAAAATAAAATTGAAAACATTATTAAACTGCCTCTGTCCCCCTGTATTCATGCACAATAATGAACACGTGTGCATATGTAAACGGTGACAAATCTGCAGAGGTTGGGTCAGGTGAGGAGCCTAGGATGGGGTCGAGGGCGGGGTTGGGGGGGGCCCAGTCGGGTAGGCTGTACGGGGCCCCATGATTTCTAACAGCGGCCCTGATTATAGAACACCAGAGATAAAGGGGTATACTGTAATTGAGTCACACAACACCCACTAAGCCCTGCAGATGGCTCTATTAGAGAACAGCAATAAAGGGTAGATACAGGTGTATATTGTGCTGGAGGCACAATATACACCCACTATAAAAACCCACTAACTCCTGCAGATGCCTTTTTTATAGAACACCAGAGATAAAGGGGTATATACAGATGTATACTGTGCTGTGCTGGAGCCACACACAACTTCCAATAACTCCTGCAGATGGCAAGTGGGCTCAAATAGAGAAGAGCTATGTAGGTGGATATAGCGGTGTGTACTGGGTACAGAGCACGCAGACAGCACGCACAAGCTCCTAACACTACTGACTGCAAGCTCTATTATAAAAGATAGATCACTAGCTATATAGGGGAGGTGAATATAGCGGTGTATACTGCGGTCAGGGCACACAGACAACAACCACTACACAACAGCAAGATCGAAAATCGGCCGAAAACGATCGGGTGTACTGTGTTGAAGGTACACAGAACACCCACTAACTGCTTCAGACGCCAACACACTACACTAGGCCGCCGCGCTGGCGGCCTTATATAGTGTGGGGCGTGTACTACACAGCCTGAGCTATGATTGGCCACAGGCATCCTGCCTGTGGCCAATCATGGCTCTCCTCGCTGCTGGCGCTGTGATTGGCCAAGCATGCGAGGTCACAGTGCATGCTTGGCCAATCATGAGCCAGCAATGCACTGCGATGACGCAGTGCATTGTGGGCTGTGAGCGTCACACGAATGTGGCACGAACGGCCCATAACGTTCGGAATTCGCCGAACGGGCGAACAGCCGATGTTCGAGTCGAACGTATGTTCGACTCGAACACGAAGCTCATCCCTATTCTTGAGGTGCTAAAATGGCAGGGCAGTACAAACCCCCCCCAAATGACCCCATTTTGGTAAGTAGACACCCTAAGGAAATTGCTGATGGGTATGTTGAGCCCATTGAATATTTATTTTTTTTGTCCTAAGGGATTGAATAATGACAAAAAAAAAAAAAAATTTACAAAAAGTTGTCACTAAATGATATATTGCTCACACATGCCACGGTTATATGTGGAATTGCACCCCAAAATATATTCCGCTACTTCTCCCGAGTATGGGGATACCACATGTGTGGGACTTTTTGGGAGTCTAGTCGCGCACGGCACCCCGAAAACCAATCACCACCTTCAGGATTTCTAAGGGTGCAAATTTTTGATTTCACTCCTCACTACCTATCACAGTTTCGAAGGCCATAAAATGCCAAAATAGCACAAAACCCCCCAAAATGACCCCATTTTGGAAGGTAGACATCCCAAGCTATTTACTGAGAGGCATGTTGAGTCCATGGAATATTTTATATTTTGCCACAAGTTGCGGGAATAGTACAAACTTTTTTTTTTTGCACAAAGTTGTCACTAAATGATATATTGCTCACACATGCTATGGGCATATGTGAAATGACACCCCAAAATACATTCTGCTGCTTCTCCTGAGTACAGGGATACCACATGTGTGGGACTTTTTTGGAGCCTAGCCGCGTACGGGACCCCGAAATCCAAGCACCGCCTTCAGGATTTCTAAGGGCATTCATTTTTTATTTCACTCCTCACTACCTATCACAGTTTTGAAGGCCATAAAATGCCAAGATGGCACAAAACCCCCCCAAATGACCCCATTTTGGGAAGTAGACACCCCAAGCTATTTGCTGAGGGGCATGTTGAGACCATTGAATATTTTTTTTTTGGGTTCCAAGGGATTGAATAATGACAAAAAATAAAAATATTTTTTTTTTTTTTACAAAAAGTTGTCACTAAATTATATATTGCTCACACATGCTATGGGCATATGTGAAATGACACTCCAAAATACATTCTGCTGCTTCTCCTGAGTACAGGGATACCACATGTGTTTGACTTTTTGGGAGCCTAGCTGCGTACGGGGCCCCAAAATCCAATCGCCACCTTCTGGATTTCTAAGGGCGCAAATTTTTGATTTCACTCCTCACTACCTATTACAGTTTCGAAGGCCATAAAATGCCAAAATAGCACAAAACCCCCCCAAATGACCCCATTTTGGAAAGTAGACACCCCAAGCTATTTACTGAGAGGCATGTTGTCTGAACGAAAAAAAAGAGATTGATCGGTGGGTATGCCCACCATTAGAATACCTCCCTTCATCCACCCACTTCTAATGATGGACATACATGCACCATTTTTTATATGCCGAAGCATGGGGCATCCTCCCGCAAAAAGTTATGCCGCGCTCACACGGTCAAACTTTTCCACGGGCAAGCATGCATTGGAATTTCGACCGTATGTACGCGGCATTAGGAGCAAAATCGCTCCTCCACCCCTTATGCCCCCATGCTTCGGCATATATGCTCTTTTTTTTTAACTATAGTGGTGAAATCACCTCCTACAGCGTTGGAGTCGCAGCTTTATGTATCGTGGGAGCAAACGCTGTTGCTGTCAAGATAAATAAATCCACGCTGCAACTGAATGGCGTACCTGCTAAGCAAATTATGGTTAACGTTAAAACAAAGTAACATTACAGTATAACAGTAAAACCTTACCATACCATACCTGCAAAGCAAATGCCAAAAAAAACTGTAAAAAATAAAATTTTTTTTAACACAACCTGTGCCTAAAATATATATATGCCGAAGCATGGGGGCATCCTCCCACAAAAAAGTTATGCCGCGTACATACGTTCAAACTTTTCCACGGGCAAGCCCTTCGTCGGAATTTTGACCGTATGTACGGGGCATTAGGAGCAAAATCGCTCCTCCACCCCTTATGCCCCCATGCTTCGGCATATATGCTCTTTTTTAACTGTGGTGGTGAAATCACCTCCTACAGCACTGGAGTCACGGCTTTATGTATCGTGGGAGCAAACGTTGTTGCTGTCAAGATAAATAAATACGCTCTGCAGCTGAATGGCGTACCTGCTAAGCAAATTATGGTTAACGTTAAAACAAAGTAACATTACAGTATAACAGTAAAACCTTACCATACCATACCTGCAAAGCAAATGCTCAAAAAAACAGTAAAAAATAAAACATTTTTTAACACAACCTGTGCCTAAAATATATATATATGCCGAAGCATGGGGGCATCCTCCCACAAAAAAGTTATGCCGCGTACATACGTTCAAACTTTTCCACGGGCAAGCCCTTCGTCTGAATTTTGACCGTATGTACGCGGCATTAGGAGCAAAATCGCTCCTCCACCCCTTATGCCCCCATGCTTCGGCATATATGCTCTTTTTTAACTGTGGTGGTGAAATAACCTCCTACAGCACTGGAGTCACGGCTTTATGTATCGTGGGAGCAAACGCTGTTGCTGTCAAGATAAATAAATCATAAATAAATCATAAATGCAGCTGAATGGCGTACCTGAAAACATGAAAAATGGTTAACAATAAAACACAGTAAACAGTAAAATATAAAAAACTAGAGAGAAGAGAGAGAGAGAGAGAGAGAGAGAGAACAATAAAACGACAACTATTTTTGGTTTTTATATTTTATATATTTTTTGTTTTTTTTATTTAACTTTTTTTTTTTATACACTTTTTTTTGAACTGTAAACTGTAACATTTCGGGTCTCTCAAAATGCGATGGCATCTTGGGAGACTCTGTGTTAGTGTGCCTAGCCTGTGAAATGCTGTACCCTACGCTAATACTTCACTAGTGTGTGGTAGCGTTCAAAACACTCACAAAGGCAAAGACCAGGATTGCCAGGACAGCGTGGACAATAACAATTGGTGTCACGCCTAAATCCGCGCTTGGTACAGTCACGACATCTTTTTTGGGGGGCTTGTTGGGTAGGGGTACTCGGGATGGCATAAGAATAATGCCTCTCATGCAGCCGGCTTACTGCATTTGGTTGGGAATGGTGAGGTGCAGAACCATCTGGATACAGAAGCTCTGTGACAACCTCTCTTTGGAAGAAAAGAAAGGTTAAAGTCCCGCCTGAAGTTTTGTATAGCACAAAAGCATTCAGCAAAACCAATTGAAATAAGTAAGCAGACACTTTTTTGTACCAGCGTCTGGCCTTACGGGAAGCTAGATACGGCGCCAACATCTGGTCATTGAGGTCCACCCCTCCCATATTTTTGTTATATTCGTGGACACAGAGGGGTTTCTCCACAATACCAGTCGCCGTAGAAATTTGGACCGTCGTGTCTGCATGAAGGGAGGTAAGAAAGAAAACATTCTTATTATCCCTCCACTTCATAGCGAGCAAATTATTACACCGATAACAGGCTCTCTCCCCCAGCCTAAGACGGGAATCTACAAGCCGCTGGGGAAAGCCCCGGCGATTAGGTTGCACGGTGCCACATGCTCCAATCTGATTATCAAACAAGTGACTAAACAGTGGCACGCTGGTGTAATAATTGTCCACGTACAAGTGGTACCCCTTTCCGAATAAGGGTGACACCAAGTTCCACACTATCTTGCCAGCGCTTCCTATGTAGTCAGGGCAGTTCTCCGGCTCTACGTAACTATCTTTACCCTCATAAACCATAAAGCTCCATGCATAGCCTGTGGCCTTGTCACAGCACTTATAGAGCTTGACCCCGTATCTGGTACGCTTGTTGGGAATGTACTGTTTGAATGACAAGCGACCATGAAACTTAATCAGGGACTCATCAACGCAGACAACTTTTTGGGGAGTAAACAAGTCGGCAAAACGTTGGTTGAAGTGGTTTATGAGGGGCCGAATTTTGTAGAGCCGATCGTATTCAGAGTCTCCACGATGACGACAAAGTTCATTGTCACTGAAGTGCATGAACCGCAAGATCTGCTCATATCGTTTCCTGGACATGGAGTTAGAGAACACGGACATGTGGTCAGTCGGATGCGTGGACCAATAAGCCCGCAATGTCATGAATTTATGTGTGCCCATGTTGAGGGAAAGGCCCAGAAAGGTCTTAAATTCGGAAACCGTAACTGGTTTCCAATCTCTGGCAAGGGAAGGCAACTGGGGATTAGCGGCGATGTCTTGACCAGCATATAAATTGGTTTGGTCCACAATAGCTCTATAGAGATCTTCCGTGAAATACAGAGAATAAAAATCAAGTGGCGTAAAATCATCTGTATCCACCTGAATACCGGGTTGGGCAGTAAATGGGGGAAGTACTGGTGCTGCAGAAGTGGTGGGCACCCAATCAGGATAGGCGAATTCTGCAGGAAGGGCACTATGGGAACGACGGGCCTGTCTTCGTCTTCTTCTTGGTGGCAGCGGGACACTACTTGTGCTTGCCACCTCGCCAGCTTGAACTGCACTTATGGGACTCGCCATGTCACCACGTGATACTGCAGTGCTGGATGTACGTCCAGGGTGTACTAGGCCGCTGGTGCTTACCAGTTCACCAAAAGGATGAGCGGCGCTAGTACTGGCTCTATACTCCATACGAGGGACTTGCGGTTCCTGCACCTCAACAACATCAGAAGATCAGGGTCGGGTACGCCTGACGTTAGCAGGGACCTCTTCTTCGTCGTCAGAGCTATCTGACATGGAGGAGCTGTCCTCTACAGGTTCGTATTCTGAGCCTGAATCTGACAGATCAGTGTCTTCCTCTTCACTATCTGTCATGCTCAGAAACGTGTAGGCCTCTTCACTAGTGTACCTTCGCTTTGCCATTTTGGGCTCTAAATTTAGGGGTACACTAGTGAGACTCACAGGTAAAAAAGCACCTAGCCTGTCAGCGACTGTATAAAACGCTACAAAAAAAACTGTTAGCGATCGCAGGGATCAAGCCTGACTCTGCGAACGCTGCAGTTATGTGTGTTGTGTTTTGTAAGTGACAGTGATTGATCGATACTGCACTTGGGTGGGCTGGGCTGGGCTGGGCTGGGCGGAGGGGCAAAACGCAGGTGCTAGCAGGTATCTGGATTGATCCTGCTAACAATGCGTTTTTTAGAACCCTAAATTGCTGGGCACTCTAGTATAGATCTGATCAGATCAGATATTGATCTGTTCGGATACTATACCACTAAGGGAGGTGTATGCTTTGCGCGTGGGTGTTAGCGGTACTGGCACTAACCTAGCACTGCCTGGGGCGACGCAGACCCTTTCTGACCCTAAGGCCTCATGCACACGAGACGCAGTTAAACGCGCGTTCAGATGCAGTTGGACAGTTTTTTCAACTGCACCTGAACTCATTCAATGTTATCCTATGTGTCCATGCACACAGTCTCGTTTTTTTGCGTTTATATGCAGTTGCGTTTAATCTCGTTTTTCCAGAAGCAAAAAAATGCGTTCAGAGACAAAAATTTCTGCGTTTCAGACGCAAAACGGGGCTAAACGCGGCTAAACGCGGCTGAACGCGGCAACCGCGTTTAGCCGCGTTTGCGTTTATATGCGTTTTTAAAGGAACCCAATTTTTGGTACCTGAAAATTCTGAAATATGATTTAAACTCATAGAAAACAATAAAAAATGTTAGGAAAAAGTTGTAATTACTTTATATAATTCATAGAGTGTATTTACTTTGTGACACAATCCCATAATATCTCTAGTGTTTCCATTAGCTTGTACAATGAGGAATTCCTTCACTTCTTTGCCCCAAATACTCATCCAATTTCTAATCTAATCAGTGGCTCCACCTAGTCTGGCCAAGCCATAGCATTGTCATAGAAAAACTTAATGTCTAGTCAGCCCCCCTCCCCCACCATGTTTCCATGTAGAACACACATCCTTCATGAAACTGAAACTTTTTTCCACAAGCCACCCCCCTTCCCCCAAGCTAGGCTTGTCCACACCTTGGATTGCCATCTTTGAAGACACATCTCCTACACCTTGGATTGCCAGCTTTGAAGAAACATCTCCTAAAAAATGACTTCTGATGTGAGCCAAAACAACTTGATTGAAGTAATTCAAAATTATGTACAATTATGGGACAAATCCCATGAATTGTACCCTGACCGGATTGCCAAACAGAGGACATGGGAAAATTTGGCCAAAGACTTGACCCCAAACTGGGAAGACCTCTCCAGATCCCAGCAAGAAACTCGAGGTAAGTTCAATCTATATTTGGTCAAAATTTTGGGGTATGTTAATTTGTATTTTCAGTTTTTAAGTTGATTTTTAATCATTGCACAGTGGCATCATTTCAAAAAAGATGGAGATCTTTGGCCGACAGAGTAAAGAGAGATCTAAAAAAAGAAAAAGAATCAAACCGCAGTGGAGCCCAATCCACCTACAAAACCCACCCCTTGACTGTCCAATTGTCTTTTTTGAGGGACAGTTTAATTTCAAGAGCGTAAGTAAACTTAAATTTATTTATCAATTTATATTATTTTGTAACATTAATTTTTTTTTTAAAAGTAAAATTTTTAAAATTTTAACTTGAGATCTAAATTCCTAATTTTTTTATTTTAATATATGTTATTTATATTTTTAATTTTTCTATTATAATTTTTTCGGTATATTTTTTGTACAATTTTCTCTATTTTTTGTGTTTAAAATAGATTCTAATACATTTTTTATTTTTTTATTTTTTGAAGATAAATTTTAGACTGGATAATATAATATCCGTTAATATATTAAATTTAATTGTCAGATAATTGTGTTTAGTATGCATGTATGTATGTATTTATGTATGCATCTCAACCCACTGTCCCTCTCCATCACCCCCTCCTCTTCTCATATTCTATCTCACTCAGCCTCTCTCACTCCCTCCTCCATCTTTATTTCATTCAGTGCCTCTCCACCCCCCTCTCTCCCTCTGCTATTCTACTCCCTCTCCCCCCCTCTCACTCCCTCCTCCCTTAGTTCAGTCACTGCCTTTCCACCTCTCTCTCTCTCTCCCTCTGATCTTCTCACTCACTCACTCTAGTCCCCTCACCCTCCCCCTTCTTTCTTCATACACCTCTCCTCCTGGTCCTCCTTTCTCTCCATCTCCCATCCATTAACCTTTAAGTTATGTTAGGGGTTAGTGCTTAAGGGTGACAGTAAGGAAAGGGCATTGGTTATAGCTAAGGTCAAGGTTAAAGGGTTAGGGATTATGATTCGGTCCGGTGGTTATGGAGTATGGGTAGTGCTGAGGGTTATCAAATAGGGATTAGTGTTAGCAGGTAGGATTTTAGTTACCAAATAGGGGTTACTGTTACCAAATCGGGGTTAGGGTTAGCAATTGGGGTTTAGGGTTAGGGTTAGCAATTGTGGTTTAGGGTTAGGGTTATCAATTTCGGTTTAGGGTTAGCAATTAGGGTTAGGGATAGTGTCAGCAATTAGGGTTTATGGTTACCAAATCGGGGTTAGGGTTAGCAATTGGGGTTTAGGGTTAGGGTTAGCAATTGTGGTTTAGGGTTAGGGTTATCAATTTCGGTTTAGGGTTAGCAATTAGGGTTAGGGTTAGTGTCAGCAATTAGGGTTTATGGTTACCAAATCGGGGTTAGGGTTAGCAATTGGGGTTTAGGGTTAGGGTTATCAATTTAGGTTTAGGGTTAGCAATTAGGGTTAGGGTTAGTGTCAGCAATTAGGGTTTATGGTTACCAAATCGGGGTTAGGTTTAGCAATTGGGGTTTAGGGTTAGGGTTAGCAATTGGGGTTTAGGGTTAGGGTTAGCAATTTCGGTTTAGGGTTAGCAATTAGGGTTAGGGTTAGTGTCAGCAATTAGGGTTTATGGTTACCAAATCGGGGTTAGGGTTATCAATTGGGGTTTAGGGTTAGGGTTAGCAATTGTGGTTTAGGGTTAGGGTTATCAATTTCGGTTTAGGGTTAGCAATTAGGGTTAGGGATAGTGTCAGCAATTAGGGTTTATGGTTACCAAATCGGGGTTAGGGTTAGCAATTGGGGTTTAGGGTTAGGGTTAGCAATTGTGGTTTAGGGTTAGGGTTATCAATTTCGGTTTAGGGTTAGCAATTAGGGTTAGGGATAGTGTCAGTAGTGATGGCCGAACGGTTCGCCCGGCGGTCGTTTCGCGGCGAATTTCCGACTTTCGCCGTCCGCGGGTTCGAACGCCTTTTTCCGTCGTTCGCCCCGGCGGACTTACGTGTTTAATGTATACAAGAACTTTAACCTTTCGTGACACGTTTATCATGTGTTACAGGACAACCAATTGAGACATGACAGCTCATGGACACTTGGACATTCCCCCTAACCTATAAATACACCCGATCCGGTGGCCATTTTACATTCTTTCTTCTGTCACTGTAGGGAAAGGATCCTGTGTGGAGTAGGGACAGAGAAAACGCTAGCTATTTGGTACACAAAAGTTCTTTTCAGGACTGGTATAGGTGTTAGGTCAGCAGCCTGAGTTTCTTTTGTCAGTTTAGATAAAGGGACAGAGCGCTGTATGCTGCTATTTTAGGGACAGCTCAGCCAGATTAGTCTTTCTTCATCATCATCATCATCATCATCATTAGCTGTTACTATCAGGTCCACAAAAGAGCTGTTCCAGCTAATCGTTCCAGCCTACTCTTTTTTGCCAATTTGTATAGGGACAGGCAGGAAGCAGTGTGTCAGGCAGTGAGGATAATTTTAAAGACTTGCTGTTACTATTAGTTCCACAAAGGTTCTTTTCAGGACTGGTATCAGTGGTACGGTAATAGGCTTGTACACGTATAATATTCTTTCTTCCAAATATAGAAAGAATATTATACTTGACTGCTGCCCTTCTGCTGCAGTCTGCTAATCATTCACAACTCACTTGTTCCACAAAGCTCTTTATCAGGACTGGTAACTTGGTCTGTCTAGGGTGCTACGGTACATAGGCTTGGGTGCGGTACAGTCTGCTGTTCTGTAAGGACCGCTATCGGTCCACAATACATAGGGTTGCCGTGCACTACTGCTGACCGCTGCCCTATACTGCAGCAGTCCTTCATTGGTATAGGGACTGACGTACAGTCTGCTAATCACTAACACACAACCTGCTTGGTCCACAAAAGTTCTTATAAGGACTGGTAACTTGGTATAGGGTGCTACGGTACATAGGCCTGAGTGCGTTACAGTCTGCTGTTCTGTAAGGACCGCTATCGGTCCACAATACATAGGGTTGCCGTGCACTACTGCTGACCGCTGCCCTATACTGCAGCAGTCCTTCAGCGGTATAGGGACTGACGCACAGTCTGCTAAACACTAACACACAACCTGCTTGGTCCACAAAAGTTTTTATAAGGACTGGTAACTTGGTATAGGGTGCTACGGTACATAGGCCTGAGTGCAGTACAGTCTGCTGTTCTGTAAGGACCGCTATCGGTCCACAATACATAGGGTTGCCGTGCACTACTGCTGACCGCTGCCCTATACTGCAGCAGTCCTTCATTGGTATAGGGACTGACGTACAGTCTGCTAATCACTAACACACAACCTGCTTGGTCCACAAAAGTTCTTATAAGGACTGGTAACTTGGTATAGGGTGCTACGGTACATAGGCCTGAGTGCGTTACAGTCTGCTGTTCTGTAAGGACCGCTATCGGTCCACAATACATAGGGTTGACGTGCACCACTGCTGACCGCTGCCCTATACTGCAGCAGTCCTTCATTGGTATAGGGACTGACGTACAGTCTGCTAATCACTAACACACAACCTGCTTGGTCCACAAAAGTTCTTATAAGGACTGGTAACTTGGTATAGGGTGCTACGGTACATAGGCCTGAGTGCGTTACAGTCTGCTGTTCTGTAAGGACCGCTATCGGTCCACAATACATAGGGTTGCCGTGCACTACTGCTGACCGCTGCCCTATACTGCAGCAGTCCTTCAGCGGTATAGGGACTGACGCACAGTCTGCTAAACACTAACACACAACCTGCTTGGTCCACAAAAGTTCTTATAAGGACTGGTAACTTGGTATAGGGTGCTACGGTACATAGGCCTGAGTGCAGTACAGTCTGCTGTTCTGTAAGGACCGCTATCGGTCCACAATACATAGGGTTGCCGTGCACTACTGCTGACCGCTGCCCTATACTGCAGCAGTCCTTCATTGGTATAGGGACTGACGTACAGTCTGCTAATCACTAACACACAACCTGCTTGTTCCACAAAAGTTCTTATAAGGACTGGTAACTTGGTATAGGGTGCTACGGTACATAGGCTTGAGTGCGGTACAGTCTGCTGTTCTGTAAGGACCGCTATCGGTCCACAATAGATAGGGTTGACGTGCACCACTGCTGACCGCTGCCCTATACTGCAGCAGTCCTTCAGCGGTATAGGGACTGACGTACAGTCTGCTAAACACTAATACACAACCTGCTTGGTCCACAAAAGTTCTTATAAGGACTGGTAACTTGGTATAGGGTGCTACGGTACATAGGCTTGAGTGCGGTACAGTCTGCTGTTCTGTAAGGACCGCTATCGGTCCACAATAGATAGGGTTGACGTGCACCACTGCTGACCGCTGCCCTATACTGCAGCAGTCCTTCAGCGGTATAGGGACTGACGTACAGTCTGCTAAACACTAATACACAACCTGCTTGGTCCACAAAAGTTCTTATAAGGACTGGTAACTTGGTATAGGGTGCTACGGTACATAGGCTTGAGTGCGGTACAGTCTGCTGTTCTGTAAGGACCGCTATAGGTCCACAATAGATAGGGTTGACGTGCACCACTGCTGACCGCTCACCTATACTGCAGCAGTCCTTCAGCGGTATAGGGACTAAGAGTTTTGTCACAGGGTCATTTAAAAAATGACATGCAGAGGAAGAGGCAGGCCCTTCCGCAGGGGTGGTAGGGGTAGGGCAGGAGCAACAGGCTTGAGCCAAAGTGGGAAGTTGCAGAAGGTGCGTTCAATTACTTTAAAGGATGCACCAGACTTGGTTGAGTGGCTCGCTCAGCCTTACTCTTCTGCACCCTCCTCATCCTCTCGATCTGCACCCTCTTCTTCACTCTCTGCTATGTGCACCCCCAAAGACACTACCACCAACAACACGACCACCACCACCACCACCACATACCTTCCGCTTGAGTCACTGGAATTATTTTCCGATCCATATCAAGAGGACATTTCTGATGCGCAGCCACTCTTGGTATTGGATCAGGAAGAGGAGGTAGCAACAAGCGCTACTCAGCAGTCTGACGCCAGTACCCAGATCAGCCCAAGGAGGAGGTTGGTCCCCGGTGTTGCTGCCTACTCTACTTATAGCGGTGGGGAAGGTGACGTTGATGATGACGTGTCTAGTGATGTCACGTGGGTGCCCACAAGAGAGGAAGAGGAGGGGAGTTCAGAGGGAGATATGGACCAGCAGATAGGGAGGAGAAGCAGCAATGACTTACATTGCACAGCAGGGACAAAGCAGACTGCAAATGTATCAGGAGCGAGTCATCGACCATGTACGGTCACATCTGGCGCTCCCAGGACACCGGCACATGGCTCCGCAGTGTGGGCTTTTTTTAACGTGTCCGCTGCTGACAATAGCGTTGCCATCTGCAATCTTTGCAGTCAACGCGTTAGTCGCGGTAAGCCCAATACTCACCTAGGGACGACCGCCTTAAGAAGGCACATGAGCAGCCATCACCGAGCCCAGTGGGAGCAACGGAACACACAAAGCCACACTGCAGGCTCTCACCGTCCAGCCTCGTCTTCTACTTCTCCTTCTCCTCTCTCCTCACAATTGTCCTCCACTCCACCTTCCATCACGCCAAGCTCACATTTTTCTGCAAAAAGGCAGGCTTCCGTGGGCCTAATGTTTGAGCGTAAAAAAATGATGACGCCGGATAACCCTCTTGCCCAACGGTTGGCGGCTGGCTTGTCAGAACTCATAGCCCGCCAACTACTGCCATATAAACTGGTGGACTCGGAGGCCTTTCGCAAATTTGTGGCCATTGGAACACCACAATGGAAGGTCCCAGGAAGGAAGTATTTCTCAGAGAAGGGCATCCCAGAGCTATATGGCCATGTTCAGCGGCAAGTGAATGTATCTCTGGCACACAGTGTCGGTGCCAAGATACATCTGACCACAGACACGTGGTCTAGCAAACACGGGCAGGGAAGGTATATCAGTTTTACTGCCCACTGGGTGAACCTTCTGACGGCCGTCAAGCATGTAACCCGTGGCACCCGTGTAGATTTGGTTTTACCGCCACGGATTGCATGCAGGCCTGACTCTTCTTCTCCTCCTCCTACTCCATCCTCCTCCCTCTCCTCCTCAGCTGCCTCCTCCTTTTCCGCTGCTAGCGTCTCTTCCACTGCACCGCCCAAGCTCCCCAGAACCTATTCCACATGCCAGGTGAGACGTTGCCATGCCGTGCTGCGTCTGTTGTGCCTGGAAGCAAAGAGCCACACTGGCCCGGCACTCCTTTCAGCTTTGCGTTCACAGGCAGATGAGTGGCTAACACCGCTCAATTTGACAGTTGGTAAAGTGGTGTGTGACAACGGTGCCAATCTGCTTAGCGCATTGAAACAGGGCAAAATCACGCACGTGCCGTGCATGGCACACGTCTTAAACTTGGTCGTGCAGCGATTCCTTGTCAAATACCCTGGGGTCCAGGACATCTTGCGGCAGGCAAGGAAAATCTCGGCCCATTTCAGAAGATCTTACACGGCCATGGCTCGCCTTGCTGACATTCAGCGGCGACACCATCTGCCGGTCAGACGTCTTATTTGCGATTGCCCGACGCGATGGAACTCAACCTTCTATATGCTTGATAGGCTGCTCCAGCAGAAACGTGCAGTTAACGTCTACCTGTATGAACTCTGCGAAAGAAACGGTTCTGGGGAGCTGGGTTTTTTTTCACCGCGCCAGTGGCTGCTCATGCGCGACACATGCAGACTTCTGCGGCCATTTGAGGAGATCACCAAACTGGTCAGTCGCAGCCATGGCGCCATCAGTGACATGGTACCTTATGCCTTCTTTCTGGAGCGTGCATTGCGTCGTGTCATTGATCAGGCTGTGGAGGAGCAGGAGCGGGAAGATGAGGAAGTCGCAATGCTGGATGAATTCCCAGGGGGGGCTACTCTATCTGAGACAAGTCAACAACAGGAGTCTGATGAGGAGTCAGAGGAGGATGGTGCCGGGGCGGATGAGCAGGAGCAAGAAGAGCATGCTTTAAACCTTTCTGGGATCCCTGTTGTGCGAGGATGGGGAGAGGAGAATGAAGAGGACGACATTATCCTGGATGATGAGCAGGAGCCAGGCCACCACACCGCTTCCACTTTAGTGCAAATGGGGGCCTTCATGCTCCAGTGTTTTAATAGGGACCCCCGTATAAAAAGCATGAGGGTCAAGGACCAGTACTGGGTGGCAACGTACTTAGACCCCCGGTACAAACACAAAATGGCGGAAATGTTACCGCCGTCGCAGAGGGCTGTCAGAATGCAGCACTTCCAGGCCTTGCTTCGAGAAATGCTGCATTCTGCTTTTGCGTGCGCTGGCAGAGGAGCAATTCCCACTCCCAGAGAAGGATTTGCGGGTACCAATCCAACAGCGCCTGCAAGAAGAGGCCGGTTTGAAGATGTGTTGGTGACTTCGGATATGAGGTCATTCTTTCAGCCGACCCATCGACAGGTGTCATCCGGATCCAGCATCAGGGAACGCCTAGACCGTCAGGTGTCCGACTACATTGGGTTAACGGCCGATGTGGACGCTCTGAGGAGTGATGAACCCCTAGACTACTGGGTGGGCAGGCTTGACCTCTGGCCAGAGCTTGCCCAATTTGCAATCGAACTGTTGGCTTGCCCCTCATCCAGTGTCCTGTCCGAAAGGACGTTCAGCGCAGCAGGGGGGATTGTGACCGATAAGCGTACTCGCCTAGCTCACCACAGTGTTAACTACCTCACATTTCTAAAAATGAATGAGGCATGGATCTCGGAGGAATTCAACACATGTGATCAGTAGACCATGTATATGTCTATAAACAATTTTTGGAATCAAGCACACAGACCTTCTTAATTCATTTGGCTCACTTCCCTGACCCAAAAAAGCACACCGTACTATATGCCCCTACCCTCCTCTTTGAAGAGGTTGAGCGGTGTCATATTTCTACTGGGGCTGCTTATTATGAGGGGTTCCCACCATCCCTGTGCTGTGCTGACTTCCTCCTGGGTGTTCTTATTATGAGGGGCTCCCACCATCCCTGTGCTGTGCTGACTTCCTCCTGGGGGTTCTTATTATGAGGGGATCACACCATCCCTGTGCTGTGCTGACTTCCTCCTGGGGCTGCTTACGGTGCTGCTGTCAGCGCTGTATGTCACGGAGCTGCTGTCAGCGCTGTATGTCACGGAGCTGCTGTCAGCGCTGTATGTCACGGAGCTGCTGTCAGCGCTGTATGTCACGGAGCTGCTGTCAGCGCTGTATGTCACGGAGCTGCTGTCAGCGCTGTATGTCACGGAGCTGCTGTCAGCGCTGTATGTCACGGAGCTGCTGTCAGCGCTGTATGTCACGGAGCTGCTGTCAGCGCTGTATGTCACGGAGCTGCTGTCAGCGCTGTATGTCACGGAGCTGCTGTCAGCGCTGTATGTCACGGAGCTGCTGTCAGCGCTGTATGTCACGGTGCTGCTGTCAGCGCTGTATGTCACGGAGCTGCTGTCAGCGCTGTATGTCACGGAGCTGCTGTCAGTGCTGTATGTCACGGAGCTGCTGTCAGCGCTGTATGTCACGGAGCTGCTGTCAGCGCTGTATGTCACGGAGCTGCTGTCAGCGCTGTATGTCACGGTGCTGCTGTCAGCGCTGTATGTCACGGAGCTGCTGTCAGCGCTGTATGTCACGGAGCTGCTGTCAGCGCTGTATGTCACGGAGCTGCTGTCAGCGCTGTATGTCACGGAGCTGCTGTCAGCGCTGTATGTCACGGAGCTGCTGTCAGCGCTGTATGTCACGGTGCTGATGTCAGCGCTGTATGTCACGGAGCTGCTGTCAGCGCTGTATGTCACGGAGCTGCTGTCAGCGCTGTATGTCACGGAGCTGCTGTCAGCGCTGTATGTCACGGAGCTGCTGTCAGCGCTGTATGTCACGGAGCTGCTGTCAGCGCTGTATGTCACGGAGCTGCTGTCAGCGCTGTATGTCACGGAGCTGCTGTCAGCGCTGTATGTCACGGTGCTGCTGTCAGCGCTGTATGTCACGGAGCTGCTGTCAGCGCTGTATGTCACGGAGCTGCTGTCAGCGCTGTATGTCACGGAGCTGCTGTCAGCGCTGTATGTCACGGAGCTGCTGTCAGCGCTGTATGTCACGGAGCTGCTGTCAGCGCTGTATGTCACGGAGCTGCTGTCAGCGCTGTATGTCACGGTGCTGCTGTCAGCGCTGTATGTCACGGTGCTGCTGTCAGCGCTGTATGTCACGGAGCTGCTGTCAGCGCTGTATGTCACGGAGCTGCTGTCAGTGCTGTATGTCACGGAGCTGCTGTCAGCGCTGTATGTCACGGAGCTGCTGTCAGCGCTGTATGTCACGGAGCTGCTGTCAGCGCTGTATGTCACGGTGCTGCTGTCAGCGCTGTATGTCACGGAGCTGCTGTCAGCGCTGTATGTCACGGAGCTGCTGTCAGCGCTGTATGTCACGGAGCTGCTGTCAGCGCTGTATGTCACGGAGCTGCTGTCAGCGCTGTATGTCACGGAGCTGCTGTCAGCGCTGTATGTCACGGTGCTGCTGTCAGCGCTGTATGTCACGGAGCTGCTGTCAGCGCTGTATGTCACGGAGCTGCTGTCAGTGCTGTATGTCACGGAGCTGCTGTCAGCGCTGTATGTCACGGAGCTGCTGTCAGCGCTGTATGTCACGGAGCTGCTGTCAGCGCTGTATGTCACGGTGCTGCTGTCAGCGCTGTATGTCACGGAGCTGCTGTCAGCGCTGTATGTCACGGAGCTGCTGTCAGCGCTGTATGTCACGGAGCTGCTGTCAGCGCTGTATGTCACGGAGCTGCTGTCAGCGCTGTATGTCACGGAGCTGCTGTCAGCGCTGTATGTCACGGTGCTGATGTCAGTGCTCTGTATTACGGTGCTGCTGTCAGTGCTCTGTATCTCCTGCACCCTCTTGTTTGCCTACCCTGGTCCCTGACCTTCCCTCTCCTCCATTGCCTTCATTAGCTCCATAGTCCTGAATTGTCAGAACAATTTCCCAAATAAAAAAAAAATGCTTGTAGTTATCGATCCCAAATTCACCTCATACATGTATTATGCTATTGTCCAGGTGGTGGGACTACGTGCTACCCCCTAATAATTACCCCGTGGCCGCAAATTCGACCTAAAGGTTTGCGAAATTCGCCTCCCATTGAAGTCAATGGAGCCCGCGGCGAACGGTCGTTTTCGCGAACGTTTGTGTCCGTTCGCGTTTCGCGTTCGCGAAACGTCCCGTCGGAAGTTCGTCCATCACTAAGTGTCAGCAATTAGGGTTTATGGTTACCAAATCGGGGTTAGGGTTAGCAATTGGGGTTTAGGGTTAGGGTTAGCAATTGTGGTTTAGGGTTAGGGTTATCAATTTCGGTTTAGGGTTAGCAATTAGGGTTAGGGATAGTGTCAGCAATTAGGGTTTATGGTTACCAAATCGGGGTTAGGGTTAGCAATTGGGGTTTAGGGTTAGGGTTATCAATTTCGGTTTAGGGTTAGCAATTAGGGTTAGGGTTAGTGTCAGCAATTAGGGTTTATGGTTACCAAATCGGGGTTAGGTTTAGCAATTGGGGTTTAGGGTTAGGGTTAGCAATTGGGGTTTAGGGTTAGGGTTATCAATTTCGGTTTAGGGTTAGCAATTAGGGTTAGGGTTAGTGTCAGCAATTAGGGTTTATGGTTACCAAATCGGGGTTAGGGTTAGCAATTGTGGTTTAGGGTTAGGGTTATCAATTTCGGTTTAGGGTTAGCAATTAGGGTTAGGGTTAGTGTCAGCAATTAGGGTTTATGGTTACCAAATCGGGGTTAGGTTTAGCAATTGGGGTTTAGGGTTAGGGTTATCAATTTCGGTTTAGGGTTAGCAATTAGGGTTAGGGTTAGTGTCAGCAATTAGGGTTTATGGTTACCAAATCGGGGTTAGGGTTAGCAATTGTGGTTTAGGGTTAGGGTTATCAATTTCGGTTTAGGGTTAGCAATTAGGGTTAGGGTTAGTGTCAGCAATTAGGGTTTATGGTTACCAAATCGGGGTTAGGTTTAGCAATTGGGGTTTAGGGTTAGGGTTATCAATTTCGGTTTAGGGTTAGCAATTAGGGTTAGGGTTAGTGTCAGCAATTAGGGTTTATGGTTACCAAATCGGGGTTAGGGTTAGCAATTGGGGTTTAGGGTTAGGGTTATCAATTTCGGTTTAGGGTTAGCAATTAGGGTTAGGGTTAGTGTCAGCAATTAGGGTTTATGGTTACCAAATCGGGGTTAGGTTTAGCAATTGGGGTTTAGGGTTAGGGTTAGCAATTGGGGTTTAGGGTTAGGGTTAGCAATTTCGGTTTAGGGTTAGCAATTAGGGTTAGGGTTAGTGTCAGCAATTAGGGTTTATGGTTACCAAATCGGGGTTAGGGTTATCAATTGGGGTTTAGGGTTAGGGTTAGCAATTGTGGTTTAGGGTTAGGGTTATCAATTTCGGTTTAGGGTTAGCAATTAGGGTTAGGGATAGTGTCAGCAATTAGGGTTTATGGTTACCAAATCGGGGTTAGGGTTAGCAATTGGGGTTTAGGGTTAGGGTTAGCAATTGTGGTTTAGGGTTAGGGTTATCAATTTCGGTTTAGGGTTAGCAATTAGGGTTAGGGATAGTGTCAGCAATTAGGGTTTATGGTTACCAAATCGGGGTTAGGGTTAGCAATTGGGGTTTAGGGTTAGGGTTAGCAATTGTGGTTTAGGGTTAGGGTTATCAATTTCGGTTTAGGGTTAGCAATTAGGGTTAGGGATAGTGTCAGCAATTAGGGTTTATGGTTACCAAATCGGGGTTAGGGTTAGCAATTGGGGTTTAGGGTTAGGGTTATCAATTTCGGTTTAGGGTTAGCAATTAGGGTTAGGGTTAGTGTCAGCAATTAGGGTTTATGGTTACCAAATCGGGGTTAGGTTTAGCAATTGGGGTTTAGGGTTAGGGTTAGCAATTGGGGTTTAGGGTTAGGGTTATCAATTTCGGTTTAGGGTTAGCAATTAGGGTTAGGGTTAGTGTCAGCAATTAGGGTTTATGGTTACCAAATCGGGGTTAGGGTTAGCAATTGTGGTTTAGGGTTAGGGTTATCAATTTCGGTTTAGGGTTAGCAATTAGGGTTAGGGTTAGTGTCAGCAATTAGGGTTTATGGTTACCAAATCGGGGTTAGGTTTAGCAATTGGGGTTTAGGGTTAGGGTTATCAATTTCGGTTTAGGGTTAGCAATTAGGGTTAGGGTTAGTGTCAGCAATTAGGGTTTATGGTTACCAAATCGGGGTTAGGGTTAGCAATTGTGGTTTAGGGTTAGGGTTATCAATTTCGGTTTAGGGTTAGCAATTAGGGTTAGGGTTAGTGTCAGCAATTAGGGTTTATGGTTACCAAATCGGGGTTAGGTTTAGCAATTGGGGTTTAGGGTTAGGGTTATCAATTTCGGTTTAGGGTTAGCAATTAGGGTTAGGGTTAGTGTCAGCAATTAGGGTTTATGGTTACCAAATCGGGGTTAGGGTTAGCAATTGGGGTTTAGGGTTAGGGTTATCAATTTCGGTTTAGGGTTAGCAATTAGGGTTAGGGTTAGTGTCAGCAATTAGGGTTTATGGTTACCAAATCGGGGTTAGGGTTAGCAATTGGGGTTTAGGGTTAGGGTTAGCAATTTCGGTTTAGGGTTAGCAATTAGGGTTAGGGTTAGTGTCAGCAATTAGGGTTTATGGTTACCAAATCGGGGTTAGGTTTAGCAATTGGGGTTTAGGGTTAGGGTTATCAATTTCGGTTTAGGGTTAGCAATTAGGGTTAGGGTTAGTGTCAGCAATTAGGGTTTATGGTTACCAAATCGGGGTTAGGGTTAGCAATTGGGGTTTAGGGTTAGGGTTAGCAATTTCGGTTTAGGGTTAGCAATTAGGGTTAGGGTTAGTGTCAGCAATTAGGGTTTATGGTTACCAAATCGGGGTTAGGTTTAGCAATTGGGGTTTAGGGTTAGGGTTATCAATTTCGGTTTAGGGTTAGCAATTAGGGTTAGGGTTAGTGTCAGCAATTAGGGTTTATGGTTACAAACTTGGGGTTAGGGTTAGCAATTAGGGATAGTTTTTGGTTTAATTTCGGGCTTAGGGTTTAGGGTTTGTATTGAGTAGTTGGGTTAGTGTTATGTCTACGTTTTTTTTTTTAGGTTGGTGGGTGGGGGTTTGGTGTTAGGGGATAGGCTTAGGGTTGTGAAAAATAAAATAATAAAATTTTAAAATGTGCACATGTCTAACTGTACTTAAACCTTATTATTTAAAGGACAACATCCAACATTTCAGAGGATGAAGGCAGTGTCCATCAGGATATAGTAAATGAGATGGAGGATGTGCCAAGTGCATCACAAGCGAGTTTATCTTTGGCTACAGTTCCAATTTCACGCGACCGTGAAACACCGGTTGCTTCTATACAGGTATAACACAACCTATGGTCTCTGATTTTTTATAGAAAAAGAATGTATCATCATTACTTTTGGTCATATAAGTGCAAGATGTATATGTCAATAACTGTATGTATTTTATTTTATTCAAGGGTGATCGCAGTCGATCTCCTGCAAGAAGCAGGCCAAGGGGGCGTCGGTCGCGTGACGTAGACCAGGAACCGACCAGGGTGGAAACCAACATTATTAATTTAGTAGAAGAGCTACGCCAGGAACGACATCGGAGCGATGTCTTCCTGGACCTAAATAATGGGCGCAGTATTTTTTGCCGTAGCCTATATGTAATTCTTGAACAATTGTCTGAAGACCGCGAGCGGCAATGCCGTGAAAACATTTATTGTTATATCGTGGCATGTCTAAATGCAGAAAGACAGTCGCGGCCCCCACCGCCACTGAACATTGTCCAAGGGGGGATGCAGAATACTCCTTTCATGGATATTCCAATCCAACGAGGTTCATCATATAGCCAGGGAGTTACAGGTAACGTCCTACACACACAGAGACCGCCAGCACAATATGCAATGTCGTCAACAATTGGCACACCATTTATGCCACAGACAATGTCCCAGCTCCCACCCCTTCAGCCACGGATGGGTAATCCTTCCCCCGTTGACGAAAGTTCACAGGATAACTACGGGACATATCATAACTTATAATTTAATTATTACAATTTGTTTTTTTTTCTTTATTGATCATATTATTAGTTAGCACTTTTCACACCCTTTTGCACTAAATTTTTTTGATATTTGCACTGTTTGAAAAAATGTTTGATTTTGAATAAATATTATACTGTTTGCACTTTTTGATTATAATGTATTTTATATTTTGTTTCAATTTTAGATTTTAAATTTTCTTTTAATAAAGAAATAATATTTGAAAATTATGAATTGGTGTCCATAAATATTAGATGTGTGGATAAGTTGAAATGTAATGAAATCTTTTATTTATATACATTTATATATATTTTTGGTGGCTCTATATTTAGAGAAGTGTTACATTATCACATCCTTTGTTTAATCTAAGACATTATAATCCCATAAGGTTTTACGAGATTACAGTATTCATGCCCATTCTCCATAATTTAAAGTGTTTATCGATGGTTATAATACAGTAACCTAGAAATTATATTAAAAAATAATTAGCAAGTGAAACAAAGTAACATGCTTAAATTAAAAAATGTAAATATAATTAAAAATTGGGACAAAGAAAAAATCCTTTATTGAAACTGAATGAACCACAGTAGCATTTTTCAAAAATGTCAATAACTTTGAGCTAGCAATCAGACTAAATATGGGTATCCTGCCAGGGCACGCTACCAACAGGTGAAACAAAGTATTCTGCAAAATTGTTTCGAATGGTCATTGCTCTGGCTGTTGGGCGTAGGTCCATGTATTGAATGTTCTGATTGGTGTTGGGAGGGGCAGGATCTGTGGATATTCTATCATTTTCAATTACAAAGTTATGGAGAACACAGCATGCAAGTACTACTTGGATAGCGTTTTCAACATCTAACTGCATTGTACTTAGTAGTACCCGCCATTTTCCTGCACTTATCCCAAATGCACATTCCACAACGCGTCTTGCACGACTTAGTCTGTAATTGAAGATTTTTTCTTGATAACTATGTCCTTGTCCACTGTATGGTCTCATTATATTTTCTGAAAGCCCGAATGCCTCATCAGCCACAATGACAGCAGGTAGTATGGGCTCTGTAGTGTTGGGAAGAGGCCTCCAACCCGGAATTCCAAAGCAACCTTCATGTATTCGACGGCCCATGGACGATTCTCTAAAAATACGAGAATCCCCTTGACTGCCGTATGCTCCAACATCAACACATATAAATTTAGATTTGGCGTCAGCTAGTGCAAGCAACACAATTGAAAAATATTTCTTATAATTAAAGTACATAGAGCCCGACTTTGGTGGCTTTTTGACGCGTACATGTTTGCCGTCCAGTGCTCCAATACAATTTGGGAAGTTAGTTTTTTCCCAAAATTCATTAATTATGTTCTGCCACATACACTGTGTTGGAACTGGCATTACCTCTCTGTGTAGCACCTCCCAAAGTATAGTGCTGGTTTCTCGTACGACTTTGGAAATAGTGGAAACGCCCATTAAAAAATAATGATGTAGAGATGCATATGATTGACCGGTTGCCAGAAACCTAAATTTTAAAAAATAATAATTTATTAGATATAATGTCTTCATTAATAACAAGGATAAATATATATTTTTTCAATATAATAAAATGAATACTGTATATACGTGAATCAATGTTTTAAAGCACATTGTTTTGGAGCTGAATATGGCACCATAGGATTATGCTGCAGTCATGCACTTTTCTGCATCAGAGAATCAATTTTTGAGACCCGAAATGGGGGCCCATATCTTGGGGCCACTTATTGCCAGGAACCCCAAATTCGGTATGCTGACACTGTGGACCTAGGACAACAACATATCCAAATTTGAGGATCCTCTCACTAAGTGGCCCCGAGATAGGGGGCCCTAAAGTAGGGTCTCAAAAATGTCATGCACTTTTCTGCATCAGAGAATGACATTTTGCGACCCGACTTTGGGGGCCCATATCTTGGGGCCACTTATTGCCAGGAACCCCAAATTCGGTATGCTGACACTGTGGACCTAGGACAACAACATATCCAAATTTGAGGATCCTCTCACTAAGTGGCCCCGAGATAGGGGGCCCTAAAGTAGGGTCGCAAAAATGTCATGCACTTTTCTGCATCAGAGAATGACATTTTGCGACCCGACTTTGGGGGCCCATATCTTGGGGCCACTTATTGCCAGGAACCCCAAATTCGGTATGCTGACACTGTGGACCTAGGACAACAACATATCCAAATTTGAGGATCCTCTCACTAAGTGGCCCCGAGATAGGGGGCCCTAAAGTAGGGTCGCAAAAATGTCATGCACTTTTCTGCATCAGAGAATGACATTTTGCGACCCGACTTTGGGGGCCCATATCTTGGGGCCACTTATTGCCAGGAACCCCAAATTCGGTATGCTGACACTGTGGACCTAGGACAACAACATATCCAAATTTGAGGATCCTCTCACTAAGTGGCCCCGAGATAGGGGGCCCTAAAGTAGGGTCTCAAAAATGTCATGCACTTTTCTGCATCAGAGAATGACATTTTGCGACCCGACTTTGGGGGCCCATATCTTGGGGCCACTTATTGCCAGGAACCCCAAATTCGGTATGCTGACACTGTGGACCTAGGACAACAACATATCCAAATTTGAGGATCCTCTCACTAAGTGGCCCCGAGATAGGGGGCCCTAAAGTAGGGTCTCAAAAATGTCATGCACTTTTCTGCATCAGAGAATGACATTTTGCGACCCGACTTTGGGGGCCCATATCTTGGGGCCACTTATTGCCAGGAACCCCAAATTCGGTATGCTGACACTGTGGACCTAGGACAACAACATATCCAAATTTGAGGATCCTCTCACTAAGTGGCCCCGAGATAGGGGGCCCTAAAGTAGGGTCTCAAAAATGTCATGCACTTTTCTGCATCAGAGAATGACATTTTGCGACCCGACTTTGGGGGCCCATATCTTGGGGCCACTTATTGCCAGGAACCCCAAATTCGGTATGCTGACACTGTGGACCTAGGACAACAACATATCCAAATTTGAGGATCCTCTCACTAAGTGGCCCCGAGATAGGGGGCCCTAAAGTAGGGTCGCAAAAATGTCATGCACTTTTCTGCATCAGAGAATGACATTTTGCGACCCGACTTTGGGGGCCCATATCTTGGGGCCACTTATTGCCAGGAACCCCAAATTCGGTATGCTGACACTGTGGACCTAGGACAACAACATATCCAAAGTCGGGTCGCAAAATGTCCTGCACTTTTCTGCATCAAAGATACATGGCCTCAAAGTCAACTGTGACCATCAGCGGCAATATAATTTGGTCATTAGGGTTAGGGTTAGGGTTATTGTTTATGATTTTTTGGTTGGGTTGTTTAGGGTTAGGGTTTGTGTAAGGGATATGGTTAGCTGTTAGGGGTGGGGTTAGTGTTAGGGGTTAGGGTTAGTCTTAGGGGTTAGGTTAGGGTTAGTGTTAGTGTTATTGTTTAGGGTTAGGATGAATGGTTATTGTTAGGATTATGGATATTTTAATAAGGCATTAAAAAATATAATAATACCATATACTGCAGCAATAAATTTAAATATATTAATCAGTACATATTTGACGATGAAAATATATTAAAAAATTGGTCAAATAAATAGAAAAAAATTATAAAAAATCTAATTAACATACATTTGATTTTTAAAAAAATCAATTTGAAAATAGAAAAAAATAATAAAAACATATTAAGATTAAAAAATAAATAATTAACTATTTTAAAATTGTTTTATATTAATATATTGTATGAAAACATGTTAAAAATTGGGAGAATTAAATTTTATAGATTTGAAATAATTGGAAAATTTACTATAAATAGACATAATTTTTTTTTAAAAGGACAGAGAAAGTTTTTAAAGTGTGCATCTATAGATAAATATATTTTTAAAATATATACACATACCTGATCGTTACCAACAGTCGTTCCTCTGGTGACACACTGTTTCTCATATTGGTGTCCACGAATGTCAGACCAGGTCGTACTTTTTCTAAAAGCAGATCAAATGTGACAATGGTCATCCGGCTAAAATTAAAAAACTTGTCGGGGTAGGTACGCAGCTGAACATACATGTTTGTGAAATATCCAAGGGACATTCGCTGTCCCATCAACGGATGGGTCCAATATCGACGAGCTCTGACTCTGGACCTCTCACGAAATTTGCGACGACGTTGCTGTCTCATCAAGAGCAACATCAGGAGCATTTCCTGACATATATTCAATATGGGATCCATTTCAAAATATATACTACAGAAAGAGAGGCAAATGCAAGTGTACAACTGCTCTCTATGCTGCTGCTGCTCACTCTGATCAAAATAGCAGAAATAGTTAAAAAAACATGCTTTGAGAGCTTGGGGAGGGTCTACATGATGTTATCTTTATAAACGCGTTTAAACGCAAACGCGTCTAAACGCGTCTAAACGCGTCTAAACGCGGCATGCAAACGCGGCTAAACGCGCGTTTCTAAACGCGCGTTTCTGCAGAGGTTTCATCTGCGTCTCGTGTGCATGAGGCCTAAAACCGAATTGATATTACCCGCCGGGTGATCAGGGGGTTAAACCTTTATTAGGTAATAAATGGCGGGTGCCCTGATGCTATAAAAAGCGAACTACTTAACCAGCATCACCCGTAACACTTATACGGTGATCACTGGTGAAAGGGTTAACTAAGGGCAATCAGGGGGTTAAAACCTTTATTGGGTATTTATATGGGGGTACCTGAAGCTTTATAAAAACCTGACGGGGAACCTAAATAACTAAATAACTAACTGGCTAACCAGCGTCACCAGTGACACTTATACAGCGATCGCTGGTGAAAGGGTTAACTCTAGGGGCAATCAAGGGGTTAAAACCTTTATTAGGTTATATATCGGGGTACCTAACGCTATAAAAACCTGGCGTTGAACCTAAAAAAAAACTAGCTTCCTAGCGGGACCAGTGACACTAATGCAGCGATCAGAAAAACGATCGCTTAGTGACACTGGTAAAAGGGGGTGAAAGGGTTAACTGGGAGGGCAATCAAGGGGTTAAACCTTTATTAGGGGGGTAGGGGGCTACCCTGGACCTAAAGGGGCATAACACTAGCTGCCCTGACACTTTTTACAGTCACAACTGACACTAAATGCAGTGATCAGTAAATAAATGAACACTGCAATTAGTGACACTGTGACTGGGGGGGGGGGCGGGGGCCGATCGGGGGGGGTGATCGGGGGGTGACTGGGGTGAAATGTGTGCCTATGTGTACCTATGTGTCAGTGGACTGTTGGTGCACTTACTTGGATCTCTTCACTCCGCGCTGTCCGGTCAAAAAGACCAACACGAGGAGTGTGACATCACTTCCTCCTCCTGTGTTTACATTTACACAGGGGAGGAAGCTTCTCATTCGCCAGGAGCGATCGAGAGGGGATGGCCAGAAACCAACGGCCATTCCCTCATCACGGATCGCTCCTGCAGCGAACCGGACCGCCGTATCCAGCGGGAGGGGGTCCGATTGGACCCCCCACCCGCTGGAAGGCAGGCACGTACATGTACCTGCTTGTGCCTGCCTGTGCCATTGTGATGACGTACAATGGCAATACGGCGGTCCTTAAGTGGTTAAGGAAATCATTTTTTTGTTGTATTTGTTATATTAGAATGATTCGTTTTCAGGATTAAATTTGTATATTCGGATTTATTTAGTATATTCGGATTTGTTTTGTATGTTTGTTGTTCCAATTGAATTTGTATTTTCAGAAGTTATTTTCAGGAGATTGGATATATTCATTTAATGTGTTAATTCATTATTTGTGGAGATTCCTTATGCACTCAGAGTCATCCCTGCTAGAACCACGAAGAGAAATGGATTGAGCTGATTGGACTATATCAATTGGAGTCGTGTGCATCTGAAAGTAACAAATGGAATGAAATGATTCATTCATAATACTCAACATTAGCCTAATAGAGGCAAATATTAAAGTTTTCACACGTTGGTATTATGTCCCCTCCAGGCTTGCTAAGATTTTTCCTGATGCCTCACCTCTATGTTTTCGGGATTGTAAGCAGGTCGGTACTATGTACCATATAAGAGGCTTCTGGAACAGATTTTTCCACATGGCACTGAAAGTTACAGGCATTGGAATTCCACAAACTCCTACTATTGGACTACTGAACCTCGGAATAGAAGGTGTTCCCAAACACACCAATAATCTTATTTTTTTTATGCTCCTAGGAGCAAAACTTACTGTTGCAAGGGTGTAGAAAACAAACAAGGTTTTTTTGATAGTCTTCAAGTGGAAAATTACTTGGATTATGACCCAAATACAAATCACTGCAAAATTATTAGACAGATTGCCCAAGTTTGAAGCGACTTGGGATCCTTGGGCTCACTATATCAAGGTTCCCCTATATCCGGGCCACTTACCTTAACTTCCCCCAACGATTGATTCAAGTAATTGGTTTCCTCCTCCACTCCTTTTTGATAATCACATCACAGATGCACTTATTCTTTCTCTTTTTTCTTTTCTCTTCTTTTCTATTACTCTTTTCTCTTTTTACTTATTATAACAAATTATTTTGCATGCCATTTGATCAATAGTCATCTATTATTAACTACATCACTTGGAGTAATGTACCTAGGCAGTCTATACATTTATTTAATTAATTAAAATGGAGGGGCAGGGAGGGGGCGGAGGGCAGAACCGAAATATCCGGGGGGAGCAGGGGGACACGTACAGTTCACAGCTAGATCCCAGTTGGGGTGGCTTGCGTGTTCTCCCTTGATCCCTCTGGAACAAAATCAGATATTGATACTCTGCCGACCCCTGCTCAATCTTATTATCCTATGGCAAACAAAGAATTTATTGTCACTCATTTGCTCTGATCAATGGTGTATAACAACCCTTCAGGGGATTAGGTAGCATTGATATGTGTTATACATTTGTTGTTACATTAACATCCCTGTTATCTTCTTAAGTTTTGTTTTTGATAAACCCTACTGAAGGGCCATGTTGGCTCCCGGTTGGGGATATTTATTACTACATTGTTTTGTTATATGATGGAAAATTTTCAATAAAAATATTGAACAAGAAATAATTAATTCATTATGTTATGATTTGGATGGACCTACCTCCATCCAACCACAACACAATAAGTAGAAATCATCTTATTTTATTTTTATATTTCACTGTATTTTTTTGCAATATGTTTTTGTCTTTTTATAATAATGAAAAAAGTTCATGCAAAATAAAAATAAAATTGATTTTAATCAATTTGGATAATTTGTTATGTTGTTACATTATTTCAGATGCTTCAAACATTAACAAAAGGCCACAACTATCGCATCATGTCATCCGAATGAAAGAAATCCATTTGTTGTTTTCTATCTTTTATTTCAGATTCATTAAAATTAGTTTGGATACATGAAAATCTCCGGATAACAAAAAGTTTGTCTGAATTTCAATTAGCAACAAAGCAAATCGCACATGTTGACCACCAGGTAGCCAGTGATATTATTATTACTAATAGATTTTCAGTGGAAAATAAATGGAGAATGCACTCCACAGAGTGCATTCGGTAAATGCAGATCACAGCAATCACCATCACAGGCTGACCCAAGGTGAGTGGAAATCATAGCACAAGGTTTACCAAATGTAATAAAAAGCTCGAGGAAGATCAAGCCAGCCCCACAACAATGAAGGCTAAAGAATAAAAAAGTTTAGGGTGACTTTACAATTTAACATGTAAGCAACTCTACTGAGAAACAATGCAAGAACATTTTAATCGTCTCAGATGAAATACATGAAGCTCCAGCTATCAAGTCAGGTTATTTTTTGCGGGCAATTCTCTGGGTAGCATTTGGAAGACCTCGGCAAATAACCTCTCAAGTTTCTTGACATCTTTCTCTACATGAAATTGTAATTTGTACAATTAAATAGCTGAGGCGCCACATCAGTCAGGTTAATTAAGGCACCTCTTTAACCGGCTGGAAGCTAAAAACTAGATGCTTAATTAGTGTTACATTTTAGCATTGACAATTGCATCCATAATCATAGTTTTTTTGGAACCGAGCAACTAGACTACAGTCTCAGCTGCTTAACTTGTCCTCATGAAATGCAGACTCCTATAAGCCGCCACAGAATCAATAAATGTACGGTAATTATGGAGCATATTTTTATTTCTGGAAATACTCAAAATGAAATCCTTCCTCTGTAGAGACCTGTGTTTGCACCTTTTGCGATCTATATAAATATCACTACAACTCATTTTATTATATAATTTAGAATGTTTGCTTACATTCTCCACCCAAAATAATATTAAAGTATACTGTGGGTGAATAGGAATGTGGCAAATTCTTAAATTGTACTTAAAGTGAAAGTAAAAGTTAAAACCTAACTAACTCCAAACCCACTCCCACCCCCCCCCCCCCCTCATTCTGAGCCCAATCTATCTAACCCTCTAAAGAAAAGGTTGCTATACTTACCTATTCTGAAGTGAGAAGAACTTATCTATTCTGAAGGTCTCCTGCAGATCTGTCAGTGTATCGGCTTGCTCGTACCTCATATGAGGCAGCTGACATATGCTGACAGGGAGAATGAATGAACTACCACGGTGCTCACAGCGCTGCGGTAGTTAATTGAAAACTACAAGCCGACAGCTACAAAGGCTGCTGGACCTTGCAGTTTTCCATTCACTGAGTGCTGGGAATGAGTGACGCGGTCGGGTGGGCAGAGCCCCCGCACTGCTTTTTGTTTTTGTTTTTTGACAGCTGACGGGGGGGGGGATAGAATATACTTCACTAGCTGTCATAGCGGGGGAGTGAGAGGTGCAGGGGTCGGTGCATTCATAACCCGAATATGGATGTAACATGTTGTGAAAGGTGAACTTATCTCTTAAGTTGTGTCAGGCAGCACTTCTCAAACTCCTTGTGAGATTTTTCTATTTTATTTTTTCAAGGCTAAAATAGGAAATAAATCACTTTTAACATATTGCAACAATATGTTTACAGTGCATTTATGGTGCACTAGTTGAGTGTTTCAATAGCGGAGAATGGAGACCGTTTGAAAAACATCTACACCTGATGAACTCTGCAGACTGCGTTCGTTTTGCCCACTGTGATACTAATGCTGGAGCATGTAAGCCTCCATCCACTACCTATTTTAATAGCTTTGAGTGGCATTGATAGGAGGTCAGAGAGTGGTAAAACGTGTCACAACTGCCTATCTTCCATGCTTGTGTGAAAGAACCCTAAGACAATACACTACAGTGCATTGTGTTACAACAAGTGTATCTTTTACAATTTTTACCATGTTAGGGTGCATTGGCAACCCATTCTTTTTTGATGGGTTGCCTTAACACAATGCAAATGAATGCATAACATCACGCACATTAAAGAGGAAGTAAACCCTGATGGGTTTACTTCCTCTTTCATTCCCTGCAAAGGTAAAGCATAATGGACTACTATGCATCACATAGTAGTCCATTATGTGTCACTTACCTGACACAGGAGCCAGCGATGTCACCGCTGTCCCCTGTAGTCTGGCGCATCCATCTTCTTGTGGGTCTCGCCGCACCGCCACTGTCATTTGGCGAAGCCGGGATGATGTCACTCCTGCGCATGCGCACGGGAGCCGCCACGTGCGGCATATTCGCCGTTGACGGTGCCGTGCTCTGTGTGCGCTGTGCATGCGCCGTAGACAGCGGTGCCTGTCTTTTGGCAAATATCTCCTAAACCGTGTAGGTTTAGGAGATATTTCTTGGACCTACAAGTAAGCCTTAATCTAGGCTTACCTGTAGGTCAAAGTGTGTTGTAAGGGTTTACAACCACTTTAATGCATCTACATTAACACACCATATAGTAAATATGTTGCAAATGTATTTATCTAAATTCAGCTAGTGTAAGTACTTGAATTTAACTCACTATCATCCTCTTACCATCCCCTGTACAGCAGCACACTAGAAGAGGAAGAGGCAGGACTGGGATGCTCATAACTAAACACAAGATTTAAATAGCAGTGATCTTAACTGTGCCACATCCCTAATTGTAAAAAAAAACATGTGTTTGCATAGAATATGGATGGGATTTTTCAGGCACTCAGTTATAACAAACAAAATTAAAGGTAGACAAGTCCAGAGATTCACAGTATGCTTTCTCTCCCATCTCCAGGTCTGATCCACTACAGGTCTGGGTGCTTCTGCACAAGAGGTTTTATTCCCTATTGGCAAACCCTATATTTTATTAGATCATTTAACTCTGACGTGACTTTTTCCCTTTTTTAGGGAGCTATTGATGATGATCTCTTTTATCCTTGTTACAACTGGTCGTTAAACTCATTTTCGTTTGTTGAGTGATAGCTCTGCCAGCAAGCTTTTCCAATCCGCATTGTTATTACCCTGATTTTCCCAGAGGTATAATTCATCAATAACATTTTTATTTGGACTGTTTATTTTTCCTTTGAATTCTGGCAATTTACTTCAATTACTGTTTCTATCCAGAGTGCTCACATTTATGGTGAGACATATCCATTAGCGACAACTACATATTGCCCAGGTGTTTTTTTTTTTTTTTTGAGCTTTAAGAATTTTTGTCTTTATTTTCTTGTGATTATACAGTAGTTTTTTGTCCCTCACCCTTATCTGTGGCCCCTCTTGGTCTTCTTAGCTGGAGTTCAGGTTTGACATTCTTTGTGCCTTTCATGATTGGAGATGCTGTAGCTCATGCAGGTTGAACATATCCATGCCAACATCGATCTTAAAATTTGTAAGTCATTAGTAACATCAGATTGTGTATTTTTAATATACTATGTTTTATGTAATCTGATGTATGTTTATTTATATTTCAGAATGTACCACCATGTTTAACCCCCTGATTTTATTTGTGAATCAAAATGCATTGAGGTGTACTCTGTAATTTACATGTAGTGGTTGTTATTACAGTCTATATATATTGGTGGTTGATTTATCTCTTATCCAAATATACTATGCTGTCACGATTTTGGATTTTTTTGGACTAATAGTTTTTAATACAATTTCAAAACAGCATACAGAACATTATGCTCAGATATTCAGCAGAGGATTGTTGAAACAAGGATGCAATATTCAATATGATCAGACTGTGACCCTTATCAAATACATATAAACAAAGCATAGTAAGAAAGGTTATATTTTGTCTAGAGAGAATTCCTTGTCCCCTGGTAGCATCCTACAAAACCATACATTCCCCTCATTCATTATTATGGTATAACCGTCTAAAAAAGTGAGGAAACGAAGAAAAAGGGAAAAAAAGGGAACACATGCCAAAATACTAAATTGAAAAAGAAGAAATTAAGAATTCGAGTAGAATAGAGTGGGATGGGTCCCCCTGACCCCAGCATCCACCATTTTGAATTTTAACTATTTGTATAATAAACTGATTTTGCTTTTTCTATGTGTAGCACCCTCTCGTGTTCTAGATGTAGGATAGTTTTTTTGTAGTGTAGGGTTTGTTAGTATAGGTAAATTTTGTGAATCTGGGTCAGGGTTTAGCGAGTCAGGGCTGGATGACTGATACTGGCAGCTCCCCTAGTACCTCCCCCTGGTCTGGAAGTTCATAAAAACTTCTGAAGCTGGTGGGTGGAGGTTGAGAGGGACTGCCTGAAATTTTTATATGAGGATCTCAGCCAATCCCCAGTAAGGGGCTGGCAGGGAGCAAGGCGTACCTCAAAATAGAAATGGGCCATGTCATCAGGGGCAGTCGGGTGGAAGGTGGAGTGCTGAGGAGGCTGTTGGTGGCCCTTGAGGGTGCCCCCAATTCTGGGGGGGGTGACTTCAGGCCTGGGACTCAGGTGCTGGAAGATTACAACTAAAACACAAGCAAGGAGAGAAGAGCGGGAGCAGGTCAGCACATCCAGGAGGTCTCCTGAGAAGTCAGCCAGGTGGGCTGGTGAGTGAGCAATCTGGGAGGACTGTGGATGATGAAAGTATCAGTCTGTGAGAACTGTGGAAATGTAGTCAGGAGGGCTACTGAAAGGGGCAGCTGCAGCCAGACAGGCTGGCAGTGCCCGAAGAGGTGGCGCTGGGATCGGTAGCCATGGGGATGGGGAAGCTGAACACTGATTTTGCTACACACCTAATGTGCCCTCAGGTTCCTGCCTATAACAGGCTTGTGCTTTGTCAGATCATTTTTAATCAGTGAGATCTGCAAGCAAGTGTGCTGGAGGAAGCTGAAGAGTGTATATAAACTGTATTTAGGCAAAATTGTCCCTGAAATTTCTTCTAAGTCAAGTGAGCATCCCATATTACCACTACTCCCCAGTCAAGTTTTATCCCCTCAAAAAAAAAAAAGCGCTGGACTGTTTTCTGACTCTGGGAGACTTGGTGTGCCTGGTTGTACAGGGTGGGGGATTTCCTTTCGCCTGCGGCTCCTTAGGGGGTGTACTACATACATTTAATATTGTTTGTTATGACTGAAAAAAAATCCCATCCATATTCTATACAAACACATGTTCTGAACATGCTGATAAGAGGAGAGAGCAGAGTGCACAGAGCAATTACCTCTGCTGCTGCTCTTTTACTGTAAATTCAGCAGGCTGGGGGCAGTGAGCGGACACCAATGCATTCCTTAACTGAAAGTGGTGTCCAAGACTTGGCTGTTCTGTGTTATATGGTTGTGTAAATATCAATGCTAAATATTACAAAAATGCAAATCCTTTGGTAAGTAAAAAATATATAGGTTTATTCAGCTTGATAGTAGTTTAATTGTAACATTTACTCAAATTGAAGATAGGACCTAATGGCAGATTTGACATTAGGCAGCATGGCACGTGATACCCCATATGAAAAATGTAGGAGTATAAGAGTAAAATTTTTCTGTGGAATAAAAGAGGGAGTGTTATGTAAAATAGGCTTAATAGTGGTGCTTCCCTTAAAAGTCTATGTTTACGTATGTAGATCATGTGTGTCCTTCCTTTGTGAACTCTTCTCATTATTTAAAATTCTCATGCAGCTCTGACACAACTGATTCTGGGAGATTAAGTCCCTTTATTAATGTCCTGCTTTGCAAAGGAATTTGTTTACTTCATTCGCAATACAAATTTTAATTAAGTGGTTTGCTATCAATTAGCTGAGTATGGAGATAGAATCATTTTCATCTGCTTTTAGTTAATTGAAATATCTGCTCCTAAAGGACTGGGTCTCTGTTCTTAAAGGGAAAGTCAAACTCAGAACTTTTAAGCCATAGACATTTCAATGGCTGCTTTGTGCTACCTATGTGGCAACAAGGCTGCAGCATGCCACAGGTTTAAAACAGGAAAGAAAATGTAACCTTTTTGCTGCCAGAGCCGTTTTTGCTTTTTTTGTAAACATAAAATAATTTTAGGTCTGAAGATTACACAAAACCCCTTAACATTATTTTCTAAAAGCAGATACCCTAGAGAATAAAATAGTGGTAGTTCCAATTTATGTCACATGATAGCACAGCAAAAGGTCTAGGAAATGCAATATAAAAGAACAAGTTGTACCGAGTAAATAGATACCCAGCATGCCAAAGCTAAAATTTGTGTGGGCCCATGAAATGGAAACACTTCAGTACCCTATATTTATGTAGCGCTGGCATTTTTGCCATGCAATGTTAAACTATGGACAATGCTATAAAACGGTATTTGGCTCTCTCTAGTGGTACAAACATGAAATGGACTTTGTTTATTACTCATTTCAAGAGCATTGGGAAAGCCTAATAGGAAGTGACTTAATCGTTTTTCTTGAGAAAAGGACTCACCTATCCATAATACCCATTTATCTTACCCATGAACACTGAGTGGCTGAACTGCATGCTGGGTAGGTAATAAAAGGCCCAGCGCGGCCATCTTCTGTCTCTCTGGATGCCTGGCCTGCCTACAAGGATCTGTGAGGAGGTGTTCCAGAGAGCTGCGGCCTGTTTGGTGCGGAGCAACATTTGAAGCCACCAGAGACAGTCTACACTACAGCCTGCTGGAGCAGTGGTGCGGTCGAATCGGGGAGGATCCAGAGACATCTCACTTAGCCAGACGGAGGGCCCGCTCGTTGTGTGGAGAGGTGCAGCGTGACGGAGCTGACTTTGGCAGGACTGGGAACCAAAGGAGCAGAGGCATCCATCTGTCTGGACCTGGTGTGGTGAGAGGGCTGTTGCCCAGAGGTTTTGTACCTCATTTCACACACTTGACTGATCGCATAGTGTTGCTGGGACCAGTAGTCCCATGGAACAGTTCAGTTCAATAGAGTTACACCTACATAGGCCTCAAGCCTGATTTTATTACCAAGAAACTGCCACTGGAAGTACATTCCCAGGGAAGGAGTTCACAAATACTTTGCACAATTGAAGTTACTGTTTCATACTACTTTACTAGTTGGAAATCCTGTGGATTATAAATACTGCAGTATAAATGGCTAACTGAAGAAAAGAAGAAAAGAAGACAAGAGACTTCATCTGTTACTCTAAGGCCTTACAGTGTTATTTTTACTTGCCATAAACTCTAGGGGGAAGTATTGAGTGATTATACTGCCTATCATCCTGTTTAAATACTGTGTGTGTGACATTACAGATCTTTTAGTGTCTGCACAGCGGACTGGAAGGGGGAAGGTGGCCAGTGCTGAGATTAAATCACCTGAGCATTAGTCCCACTTGGAGACACGCCTGCAGGGGCAATCCAGGTAACCATCGAGTTATAATCATTTATATTTGTTTGCTTTAGGGTTGTATTCATTCTTATCCTTGTGTTTATACTCAATACCTTTCAGTAAACTTGTTCTAACATCTACTTACAATACTGTGAGTTTGTCTTATTGTAAGTATGGAACCCGAAGTGTCAGTGGTAAGGGTAGTCCTGACTATCCGGGATAGCCAGTGGGAAAATAGAACAATTCAGCAGTTCCCAAGGGAGCAGTGCGCTATATTTTATATAAGTGATGCTTCAAAAGCAACTATAGGTCATCAGTTTAGTGGTACTGAGGAGGTCTTGTGCTATAATTATTGCTCTCACTCCTGCGTGCGCAGCGATATGTAATGCGTAACGTGTATTGCAATCAATCTTTGCATGCATTTACACGTGCTTATATGTGGGGGTGGGGAGCCTCAAATCATTTTTGGGGGGGTTAAAACGCTTGGGTGCAACTTTATTTATTTATTTATTTTTTTGCTTACTTTGCTAATATATGGACCTGGCAGGGAAAGGGTTAAAAGAGCACATAAAAAATATAATAAAAGTGATTGCGCTATGGAGTGGTGCAAAATAAACCAATTAACCAGTGATATATAAGGTAATTTACAGGGTGAATATTTAAAGTGAATTTTTAAGCTAAATATTTAAAGTGAATTTTTAAGGTAAGAGCTGCCTCTACTTGGTACGCCCCTCCCCAAATGAGTGGGGCTGGTAAGCATGTAAAAAAGAAATCAGGTAGATGTGGCGCTATACCTTGACATTTACAATGTACAACATATATAACCTCTAATGGTGTTCCAAAAATTAATAAAATATGTGCAATAATCTACTCATATCCTCAGTGTAAAAAACGATAAAAAAAAAAAAACAATCCTATTGTCCTATAAATATAAAGTGCCAATGAGTCCTTTCGGATATGCCAAATAGTTCATGACAAATAAATAAATAATTTCCAAGTGGTGTCTTGTGCAGATATCCAAAGAAAGTTCCCCGATGCGCTTGGTGTGAATAAATGATATTGCGCTCACCAGATCCTTTGCCCCTACTGGGGGAAAACAGCTTTCACAGTGTTAAGCCCCTGTGTCACTTTCTGGCATCTCCCTGGGGATCTGGCCATTCAGTCACGTTTTAAGTTTCCAAACATGTATCATATGGAAAGAGGAAGAGAGCCCATAGTGTAATATGTCTTTGAAGGAAGTTTATTGCAAGCAAAAGAGAAAAACCTACTCACATTACATCAAGATTAAAACCGCTGTGTAAAATCCTCTCACCGCTAGCTGCTGCGGTGTATCCAGGAGAAGTCACGTCTCTATGGCCACGCCTACCAGTTTCGTCACACTGACGTCATCAAGAGCTCTATACACTATATTACCAAAAGTATTAGGACACTTGTCTTCACACGCACATGAACTTTAATGCCATCCCAGTCTTAGTCCGTAGAGTTCAATACTGAGCTGACCCTCCCTTTGCAGCTGTAACAGCTTCAACTCTTCTGGCAAGGCTGTCTACAAGGTTTAGGAGTGTGTCTATGTCATATCTAGGCCTTTATGGTAGAGTGGCAAGAATAAAGCCATTGTTGAAAGAAAGACATAAGAAGTCCCATTTACAGTTTGCGAGAAGTCATGTGGGGGACACAGCAATCATCTGGAAGAAGGTGCTCTGGTCAGATGAGACCAAAATTGAACTTTTTGGCCTAAAAGCAAAATGCTATGTGTGGTGGAAAACTAACACTGCACATCACCCTGAATACACCATCCCCACCGTGAAACGTGGTGACAGCATCATGTTGTGGGGATGCTTTTCTTCAGCAGGGACAGGGAAGCTGGTCGGTGTTGATGGGAAGGTGGATAGAGCCAAATACAGGACAATCTTAGAAGAAAACCTGTTAGAGTCTGCAAAAGACTTGAGACCGGGGAGGAGGTTTACCTTCCAGCAGGACAACGACCCTAAACATACAGCCAGAGCTACAATGAAATGGTTTAGATCAAAGCATATTTATGTGTTAGAGTGGCCTAGTCAAAGTTCAGACCTAAAAACAATTGACAATCTGAGGCAAGACTTTAAAATTGCTGTTCACAGATGCTCCCCATCCAATCTGATAGAGCTTGACCTATTTTGCAAAGAAGAAATGGCAAAAATGTCACTCTCTAGATGTGCAAAGCTGGTAGAGACATCCCCAAAAAGACTTGTAGCTATAATTGCAGTGAAAGGTGGTTCTACAAAGTACTGACTCATGGGGCTGAATACAAATGTACGCCACACTTTTTAGATATTTATTTGTAAAAAAAATTGAAAATCATTTATTATTTTCCTTCCACTTCACAATTATATGCCACTTTGTGTTGGTCTATCACATAAAATCCGAATGAAATACATTTATGTTTTTGGTTGTAACATGACAATGTGGAAAATTTCAAAGGGTATAAATACTTTTTCAAGGCACTATACTTAAAAAGTCTGCTCACATAATTTGTAATAAAAACATCTTTGCCATTTTGAAGTTTCCCTCCAACCACTTTGCATATTATTTTATATATACTGTGATTCTGTACTTGCCAAATATGCTGCAGAAAGCTCCCTCCACTAAGTCTGGCTGAAACCATTTTAACTCTGGGCAGCTGAAGCTGCTGGCTGTTCACTTCCTGAATTTAGGCAGACACACCCCTCTAGCTCTGCAGCTCCCATTGGCCCTCTTATGACTCACCCCCCCTCCCTTCCTGGCAAACTCTCACGAGAGTGAGTGAGAGAGCTGTGCATGATGATGTCATAAGCCTAGGATTTTTACCAGACAAGAAACAGGAAGTGGGCTGTATAAGGTATTTGCTTTCAGAAAAATAAATGTTTTACTATCCAAAGTTAAACAAGGGCAGAAGATTTAATAGAAGGAAAGTTGAAAAAATTACTGAAGTTCCGCATTAACCGCTTAAGGACCGCCTCACTCCGATATATGTTGGCAGAATGGCACAGCTGGGCACAATCACGTGCCTGTACATTGCCTTTAAGTGCCCAGCCGTGGGTCGTGCGCGCGCCGCTGGCGGTGCACTCACGAACTGGTCCTGAGCTCCATGACCCTGGCCGTGGGACCCGCGGACCCGATCGCCGGTGTGCAGCGATTAGGTCACAGAGCTGAAGATCAAGGAGAGGTAAGTGTAGACAAACCTCTCCTCATGCTTCCTAGTGAGGCTGTCACTGATCGTCTGTTCCCTGTTATAGGGAAAGACAATCAGTGACATCAGATGCCAAGCCACACCCCCCTACAGTTAAAAAAAAACCATCACACACACACTTAACCTCTACACTGCTCCCTATTGGTTAACCCCTTCACTGCCAGTGACATTTTTACAGTAGTCAGTGCATTTTTAATCAAATTGATTGCTGTATTAACGCCAATAGTCCCAAAAATGTGTCAAAATTGTCAGACGTGTCCGCCATAATGTCGCAGTCACAATAAAAATCGCTGATCACCACCATTACTAGTAAAAAAAAAATATTACCAAAAATATGTAGCAGAATACGTATCAGCCTAAACTGAGGAAAAAAATGTTTTTTATATATTTTTGGGGGATATTTATTTTAGCAAAAAGTAAAAAATATTGCATTTTTTTCAAAATTCTCGCTCTATTTTTGTTTATAGTGCAAAAAATAAAAACTGCAGAGGTGATCAAATACCATCAAAAGAAAGCTCTATTTGTGGGCAAAAAAGGACGCCAATTTTGTTTGGGAGCCACGTTGCACAACCGCGGAATTGTCAGTTAAAGCGACGCAGTGCCGAATTGCAAAAAGGGGCTTGGTCCTTTAGCTGGAAAATGGTCCGGGGCTTAAGTGGTTAAAAAAGGTCAAAAAGAGCTCTAAAATGTCCGCCAAGGCCATCCATAAATACTATACTTCTCAATTCTTTCTTTGACACTGCTTAGTAGATGGAACTGCCTACAGTGTAATAATATTTTATTTAACCACTTGCCGCCCGCCCTATAGGCAATTGACGGTGGCAAAGTGGTTGCATAATCCTGATCGGACGTCATATGACGTGATCAGGATTATGAGACGCTGCGCGCCCCCGGGGGGCGCGCATCGCGGCGATCGTTGTTGCGGGTGTCAGTCTGACACCCGGCAACTACGATCTCGGTAAAGAGTCTCAGACGGAGACTCTTTACCACGTGATCAGCCGTGTCCAATCATGGCTGATCACAGTGTAAATAGGAAGAGCCGGTGATCGGCTTTTCCTCACTCGCGTCTGTCAGACGCGAGTAGAGGAGAGCCGATCGGCTGCTCCTCTGACAGGGGGGGTCTGTGCTGATCGATTATCAGCACACCCCCCCCCGAGGATGCCCACACTGGACCACCAGGGATGCCACCAGACCACCAGGGATGCCCAGCAAAGGTAATCCTCCCTAGACCACCAGGGATGCCAGTCAGTGCCACAATGGATGCCATGCATTATTGTTTGGCACTGATTGGCATCCATTAGTACAGTATAACACCAATGCCGCCTATGAGTGCTCACCTGTGCCGCCTATGAGTGCCCACCTCTGCCGCCTATCAGTGCCCACCCGTGCCACCTATCAGTGCCCACCCATGCCCATCTGTGCCGCCTATCCATGCCCATCTGTTCCGCCTATCCATTCCCATCTGTGCCGCCTATCCATGCCCATCTGTGCCGCCCATCCATGCCAATCCGTGCCAGCTATCAGTGCCAATTTGTGCCACCTATCAGTGCCCATCTGTGTCGCCCATCAGTGCCACCTATCAGTGCCCATCAGTGCCACCAATCAGTGCCATATATCAGTGTCCATCAATGCCACCTCATCAGTGCCACTTCATTGGTGCCCATCAGTGCTGCCTTATCAGTGCCCATCAGTGTAGCCCCATCAGTGCCCATCAGTGAAGGAGAAAACGCACTTATTTACAAAGTTTTGAAACTGAAACAAAAAAATAATTTTTGGTATTTTTTTATTTGTAGCGCAAAAAATACAAACTGTAGAGGTGATCAAATGCCACCAAAAGAAAGCTCTATTTGTGAGAAAAAAATGATAAAAATTTCATTTGGGTACAGTGTAGCATGACCGCGCAATTGTCATTCAAAGTGCGACAGCGCTGAAAGCTTAAAATTGGTCTGGGCAGGAAGGTGTTTAAGTGCCCTGTATTGAAGTGGTTAAAAACAAAATCCTGAAAGCACTGAAGTTGATCATAGCATTTTTGTGAAGAGCACAGCAAAGTGGCATTTTAAACAGTTTATTAATATTTATTAGCTAATCATAAAATACATAATATATCAAAAAATATTTTAAATATAATTTATAATAATCGCTAGCTATGGCAGCTGGGGCTGATATTTGCACGATGCGTATCTGTAGAGATGGAGAACTGCCCTGACTACATAGGAAGTGCTGGTAAGATAGTGTGGGACTTGGTGTCTCCCTTATTCGGAAAGGGGTACGTGGACAATTATTACACGAGCGTGCCACTTTTTTGTCACCTTTTTGATTATGGAATTGGAGCATGTGGCACCGTGCAACCTAATCACCGGGGCTTCCCCCAACGGCTTGTAGAATCCCGTCTTAGTCGGGGGGAGAGAGCCTGCTTGAGGTGTAATTATTTGTTAGCAGTGAAGTGGAGGGATTCATGGAATGTTTTCGTTCTGTCTTCGCTTCACGCAGACACGGCAGTCCAAATTCATACGGCGCCTGGTGTTGTGGAGAAACCCCTCTGTGTCCATGAATACAACCTTAATATGGGAGGGGTGGACCTCAATGACCTGTTGTTGGCGCCGTACCTAATTGCCCATAAGGCCAGACGCTGGTACAAAAAAGTGTCTGTATACTTATTTCAATTGGCTTTGCTGAACGCTCATGTGCTATACAGAGCTTCAGGATGGACTGTATCCTTCCTTAGATTCCAGGAAGAGATCGTCAGAGGCCTTCTGTTTCCAGACGGTGTTCTTGCCCAACTTCCCAATCCAAATGCAGTGAGCTGGCTGCATGAGAGGCATTTTCCTTTTGTTCTCCCTGGTTCCCTTACCCAAATAAACCCCCAAAAAAGATGTGTCTGCAGCAAACGTGGATTTAGGCGTGACATCCGCTTTTCTTGTCCCTCCTTTCCTGACCAACCTGGTCTCTGCATTGGTGAATGTTTCAAACACTGCCACACACTAATGGAATTTTAGCGTAGGGTACAGCACTAGACAGTCATAGGCACACTAACACAGGGTCTTGGGGTCTCAAAAGATGTGATGGCCATCATATTTTGAGAGCATTTCATGACTTAGGTTTCACCGGATATAAACAGCACCATTGGGAAATTAGCAAAGCATTTTATCACACCGATCTTGGCGTAGTCAGATGTTTTGAGGACAGAGGAGAGATCTAGTGTCTAAAGGGCCCCATTTTTTAAAAAAAAGAGTACCTGTCACTACCTATTGCTATCATAAGGAATATTTATATTCCCTGAGATAACAATAAAAATGATTAATTTTTTTTTTCTTTCAAAGTTTTTATTGGTTATAAAAGTATACAATCAAGAAAGAAGTACCAGTAATATCTCAAGATAGACATCAAAGACTGATCGACCTTCAGTGAAACAAATATTATGAACAATGAAGCAAGGCCGTGACCCCAGGGGGTCCCAACTCAATACAAATAAAAAGAGGGAACATAACATTAACAGTACATGCTGTATGACTTTAAAAGTCCCTGGCTATCCCAAGGTCAGGAGGACCAGAGGCCCTAGGGGCCAGCCCAGCACCCCTTACGGGAACTTGCTGTGCAAGGCAAGCCCAACCCAGGCCCCCCCGTATCCAAAATAATACCAGAAGGGTCTGAGGGATTAGTGAGGTTATAAAACCGGATTAAGACCTACATAGATAAGGCCAATACACTCTTGAGACCAGTCAAAAAAAGAAAAAAAATACCATTATCCTCAGAATCTATCATGAGATTAAAATGCTATGGGTCTGAAAGAAGACGAAGACAGGGGAACAGCGGGGTGAAGGGACCCAGAAGAGAGTAGAAAAGACAACAAAGGAAAGATAGAGATGGCTGATAAACACCCGGTGGGTGTCAACAGATAAGAATCACCTGGTATATTTGACAGGAGGAGGTGTTCATCATGTATAGGGGGGTAAAGCCGTGGTAGGGGAAGGAGAATAGAGCCAGTCGACAGAGCCAGTGCCAGGACCTAGGCGCCCAAAAATCCAGATTACATCATATGCCAGTGATGAGGGAGATGCCCACATGTTGGGCCCAAGGTTCCCAGACTAATTCGAATTTGTCTTTATAGTCTAATAAAATGCTAGTCAATTTCTCCTGGGTCATAATCCAAGATATTTTATGTTTGACTGCCCGAAGGGAAACCCTGGGCTGTTTCCAAGATTTGGCTATGGTGACCTTGGCTCCAAGCAGCATAAAGTGGATCAAGATGCTAGTATACTTGCCCGTTTGTGGGATGGGGCCATTCAGGAGAGCCACTGAAGGGGTTCTAGGAATCTGAGTTTTTGTTACCTGGTAGATTAGGTTGAACATCTTCCGCCAGAATGGCCTGAGTTTGATGCATTCCCACCAAGTGTGGGCCATTGTTCCTACCATGTCACAACCTCTAAAGCATAAGGGGCTGGTCGAGGGAAACATTCGGGCCAATTTGTTCGGGGTCAAATACCATCTGGTCAACACTTTGATGTTAGCTTCTATCAGGGAAACATTCTTAATTCCCCTATAGGCTCTGGAGTAGGAGGAGAACCAGGACTGCGGTTTCCATTGGATGAGAAGATCCTTTTCCCAGGCTATCATGAAGGGTGGTTTACTGCCATTCTGGGCAAGAGCTTGGTAAATAATTGAGATCCCTCCTCTCTGATCTGTGGCTTGACCACACCAAATTTCATAATCAGAAAAGCGCGGAGGACCCGGCTTCTCCCTCCAGAGCCCATTAAGGTAATGTTGAATCTGAGAAAATCTAAATAGTTCCTTATTGGGGAGTTCTAGCTTCTTTTTACAAAACTGCAGGGAGATCTGGCACTCGGGAGTAAGGAAATGACCAATTCGGTACAGCCCCTTATCCAACCACCACTTGAATGACTTAATATCCATTCCCGGAGGGAAGTCCCGATTATTAAAAATATGTGCAAGCGGGTGGGAGTCTGACACTAAGGATTTGTTTGTTTTAAGTTTATCCCAAAGGGAGAGGGATTGTGATAGGGTGGGCGAGAGAATGGGGGGTCTCTCCTTGGCGGGGACCCAGAGCAGGAAGTCTAAGGTATGTAATGGGGCAGTCTGTCGCTCTATATTCAACCATTCCGGTTTTTCAAGCCGGGAGTAAACAGTGGATAATTGTGCAATTCTGGCCGCTTGGTAATACCAAAGCAGCCGCGGGACTCCGATCCCACCTTGTTTTCGCAGCCTAAAAAGCGCGCTACAGGGCAGTCTGTGACCTTTCTTCCCCCATATAAACTGAGTTACCTTCCTCTGAAAAGATTTAAGGTGATCAGTCCTGATGGCAATTGGCATTGCTCTGAATAGATAGAGAAGTCTGGGAAGGAGAGTAATTTTAAGGCAATGAACCCTGCCCAGCCATGAAAGACCATGCTTAGCCCAATTTCGTAAGTCTAGTTCTAGCTTCTTGTAGGTGGGAGGGAAGTTGGCCGAATATAATTGTTCTATTTTAGGAGTGAGTTTAATCCCTAGATAATCCAGGGACGTGTCCTTCCATGCAAATTCAAAGTTGTCCTGAAGGCTGCTTACAATCCGCCCTGGAAGTGAAATATTAAGGGCATGAGATTTAGCGAAATTGACCTTGAGGCCTGAGGCTAATGAAAATGTCTTTAGGGTTTTATAGAGGACGGGCAGCGAGGTGAGTGGAGAGGTGAGGAAGAGCAGTAGGTCGTCTGCGAACAGACCGCATTTATGAGATTGGGCGCCACAGGAGACCCCTTGTATGTTAGGATTCATGCGGATGGCAATGGCTAGAGTCTCGATAGCTAGGGCAAAGATCAAGGGGGATAAGGGGCACCCCTGCCTAGTGCCTCTGGCTATGGTAAGAGGTTGGGAGTAGTGGCCCAACAATCGAATAGATGCGGTCGGATTCGAGTAGAGGGCATGAAGGATGCCCATAAATCTGTTGCCGAATCTCCATTGTTCCATGAGTGAGAAGATATAAGGCCATTCGATGGAGTCAAAAGCTTTGTGTAGGTCAATGGACAGCAACATACCCTCTTGTTTAGGACCCCCTATCCAGTTAGATTGAAGAACAGAAATGATGTCTACTGCCCTCCTAGTTAGATCCGGCCCTTGTCTTCCAGGGATAAATCCCACTTGGTCCTTATGGACATATCGTCCAATAAAGGATGCTAGCCGGTTGGCCAAGATCTTTGTAAGTATCTTAAGGTCATTATTTATTAGAGAAATGGGTCTGTAATTTTCTACCTCTTCCGGGCTTTTATTCGGCTTTGGGATAACCGTAATGAATGCGGAATTCAGCTGAGGATCTAATGGGGCACCTTTAGCGATTGAGTTGAAGAATTTTGCCATGTAAGGAGCTAAGGGGTCCATAAATGTCTTATAATATATGGCAGAAAGACCATCAGGCCCCGGAGCCGAACCCGTTTTGAGGGCTTTCACTACCTCCCTTATCTCCTCAGTCGAGAATTCCGCTTCCATTACATCTCTATGGTCAGCCGACAGTTTAGGCATGGGCAAATCTCGGAAGAGGGCATTGCGGGCTTGGAGGTCTCTTGCTTGGTTTGAACTGTAAAGTTTGGCATAGAAGTCTCGGAAGGCCCTATTTTGTCAGGATTAGCTGAAAGCGTTTGCCCTGCCACCCTAATTTTGGGGAAGTAGTGAGAACGAGACTTAGGGGTCAATTTGGTCGCTAGCATGGATCCTATTTTGTCTTTCTGGTGATAAAATCTTGCACTGCTCCAACGGATCTCTTTCTCTGTCCTAACCGTTAGGGCCAAGTTTAGTTCTAATCTGGTCGCATCCACCTGCTCGGCTAGTGCCCGAGAGGGATGTTTCTTATGCTGGGACTTTAGGGTTTTAAATTCAGTTTCAAGTTTCTGTATGGCGAACTGCCTAGCTTTCTTGTTTCACGAGGCTATACCTATAATTTTACCTCTAACCACAGCTTTATGGGCCGCCCAAAGGGTCTCCGGAGAGATCCCCCCCACCTCATTAAGGCTAAAATATTCCTTCAGGGAGCTCTCAATTTCTTTGGTAACCAGAGAATCATTTAGGAGAGATTCGTTGAGTCTCCAGTGTGTCCCTGACCTTTTTGTAATGGTATTGTCCATGGAGATGCTAACTATTGAATGATCCGACCAGGGCACATCGATAATGGAGGCCTTACGGGTGGGTGGGATCAGCTCCGGAGGAACCAAAATATGGTCTATCCTAGAGTAGGATTGGTGTGGTGAAGAGTAGTGTGTAAAATCCCGTTTGGTAGGGTTCAATTCCCTCCATATGTCCACTAAGTTGTGCCTGTGGAGGGACCTCGCAATAGATAAGCTGAGTTTGGTGGGGCGCGTTAATTGAGAACTAGGAGGTTTGGATCTGTCTAGGCCCTGATCAAAGGCAACATTCGAATCTCCTCCGAAAATCACCTTCCCCTCCGTCAGGGGGAGCAAGGTTTTGAGGAGGTCTTGAAAAAATTTCAATTGTCCTGTATTAGGGTCGTAATACGATATTATGGAGTACATGTTGCCCTCAATCAGTCCCCTGACCAGTATAAACCTACCCCCGGGGTTGCTATATGTTTTTTTTTTTCTCTTTTAATCTTTATTAAATTTTCACATTTATACAGACCACATTTTAAAATAACATTACCAGGGTTCAAATACCTCTTTCTTCCCTTCCGAGATCTGAGTTTTAGAGTTCTAGGAAGGGAAGGGGGACATGAAGATACATCCATACATCACATATAATTAGCAAAAAAAAACAAAAGCACATTATTTAAACAGTACCATATCCCCCCTTCTCCTACCATCACTATTTTTGCAATTCCTACGTTTTTCCTATTGTTATAACCCCACCCCTCCCTCCCATCCCTTCTATCAACCCCGCCCCCCCCTCCCCTCCCCTCTTATATATATATTGGTGCTTTTATCCTACAGTATAGCATAAATGTGTTATAATAATTCCCGAACCTTTAATGTACCCTACCCTACTCCTTCCCATTACCCATCCCCCCTCCCCTCTTCCCTTTCCTATCATGGTTTAAACTGGGGTATGCATCACTTCTATCCACTCTCGCCAGTTCCTATTAAACTCCTTTAGGTTATTTCGTTTTGCATATACTGCCCTCTCCTTACATAGATAGTCATTTACCGCCCTTGTCCAATCCTCTACTGTAGGGGGTAGCTTTGATTGCCATCTCCTAGCTATCATCCTTCTAGCTTGAAATAAACATCTTAGGATTGCCGTTGTTATTCCCTTCCTTTCTACTTCCTCCTCTCTGTAGCCTAAAATGCACACTATGGGATTTAACTCTATTACCGTCCCAAAAACCCTACTTATTATCTTTACTACTCCTTCCCAGTATCTAAATAATTTGGGACATTTCCAAAGCATGTGCATTAAATTCCCTGACCCCCCACACCTGGGGCAAAAGTCATCTGTTCTCTTACCAAATTTAAATAATTTCTGGGGAGTATAGTATGCTCTATTAATTACCATTAAATGGGAAATCCTCTGAGGAGGAGAGACCGAGACCTTTGGGCATGCCGCTAGGATATTTTTCCACTGTGCTCGTGTTATATTACCTAGGTCCTGCTCCCATTTCCCTTTCTCAACCCTCCCTTTCCTCTCACTATTAATCTGTTCACCCAGCTGGGCATAGAATTTAGATATTAATCCTTTAGTGGGTCCTGCTTGTGCTACTGGGTATAGCAAGGGCATTTCCTCCCATGTTAATAACAGGTTTCCAAACTGGGTCCTTAAAGCATGCCTCACTTGTATATAGGCATACAATGAATTTTGTGATATCTTAAATTCTCTTTGCAGCTGGTCGAAAGATTTAATACCCTTGCCGCCATATAGATGGCTTAGCCTTACAATGCCACATTTTTCCCAATCTGCAATTTTTCCAACCCGCCATATTTCCTGTAGCTTCTTATTGTTCCATAGAGGCGTATACTTTGTTATTTCACTATATCCCATTTTTTTTTTAACTGTACCCCATAGCTTTAACATCATTTTTACTGTAGGACATCTACACTGGAATGAGTCCGCTTCCAGGGTCTCGATCAGGGTACTATGTGGGGAGCCTGTTAATACTAATCTCCCATTTGGGGTTCCTCCGTTCTTCTCATCGATCCCCCCTAGCTGTTGTAATTGGGACGCCCAAAAATAGCACTCCGGATAAGGGACCGCGAATCCTCCTTCCTCTCCCGGTAGCTGAAGCATCCGCAATTTCAATCTAGCCTGTCCTCCCCTCCATATTAGCTCCCTAAACAGCATCTCGATTTTATCAAACCAACTTTTGTTAATCCATATTGGGGCATTGTGTAATATGTATAAAAGTTGGGGCATCCATATCATTTTTATCAGATTGCATCTGCCAGCGACCGAGAGAGGCAATCGTTTCCATATAGCAATTTTTTGTTTAAACTTCGCCAGTAATGGGACTAAGTTATAACTTATATATTGCTTAGGATCCCTTGACAAGGTTACTCCCAAATATTTCAACTTATCCACCATTGGCATTTGGGGGGTTCCCAGGGCCGTTTGCTGACCAATTGGGTCCAGAGGGAGACATTCCGATTTTTCCCAATTTATCTCCAGCCCAGTGAAGCCTCCAAACCTTTGCACCAGTTCCATTGCCCTTGGTAGTGAGTATCTCATATCCCCTAAGAACAATAGGATATCGTCTGCATAAAGTGAGATTTTTTCCTCTCCAGTTTTTCTTACAAAGCCGACAATATCCCGGTTTGCTCTAATTGCACATGCCAGGGGCTCTATGGCCAATGCAAAGAGCAGGGGTGATAATGGGCACCCCTGCCTCGTCCCTCTCCCCAACTCTATTTTCCCGGATAACTCGTTATTAATTTTTAGTCTCGCACTAGGTTTGTCATATAGCATCCTAATCCATCTTATAAAGGAAGGACCCAGGCCAAATTTCTCCAAGACTTTCCATATATATCCCCATTCTACGCTATCAAATGCTTTCCTTACATCCAATGCCACCACTGCACCCGGAGTATCGTTATCCATTGGGACCTGCAAGTTCAAAAAGGCTCTTCTAATATTTATACTCGTTGACCTGTTGGCTATAAACCCTGTTTGGTCCATATGGACCAATCTTGCTATGACTCGATTAAGCCTAGTCGCTAATACCTTGGCCAATATCTTTGTATCAGTACACAGGAGAGAGATTGGCCTATACGCTGCAACATCTAAGGCGTCCTTCTCTTCTTTGTACAACAGGGTTATAACCGCCTCCATCATTGATGGGGGCAGTTTACCCTCCCCATATGCTCCTCTTAACATCTCCAGAAGTTCAGGAATCAGTATCTCGCCAAAGTTTTTATAGACTTCAATCGGTAGTCCATCCGGCCCAGGCGATTTCTGATTTGGCATACTCGCAACTGCTTCCTGAAGTTCTTTCAAAGTTATTGGGGCTTCCAGTTCCTCTCTTTCTTCTTGTTTCAAACATGGTACCTCTAATTGACCTAAAAATGCTTCCATTTGCTCATCCATCCCCACTTTTTGTGCAGTATATAGGTTTTTATAATATCCTTCAAATGCTTGGGAAATACTCCCCGTTTCTGTTATAACCTTTCCCTCAGATATCCTAATCGCCGAGATTGAGGAAGGACCCGAGTTATTCTTCACCAGTTGTGCCAACATTTTTCCCACGCTTTCCCCTTCCGCGAAGGAGGCTTGGCGTTGGAACATATGCTGAATCTCTGCTTTCTTTAGGGCTAATAACCTAAGTTCTTCTTGTTTATCTAACTAGATTTTTTCTTTGCCCTGCGTGGGGTCACTAATAAAATCTCTTTCAGCCTCTGACACTTCTCTCCCTATTTGTACCTCCTGTTCCCTAGATTTCCTGTTTATTTTTGCTATTGATTGGATCATAAGGCCCCTTAAGAAAGCTTTCAGAGTGTCCCACAGGATCCCCGATGTTACTGTACCCCGGTTATTTTTTAGAAATTCTTTTAATTCCCACTGAATTCTCTCAGGGCATTCTTCTGTCTCTTTTTTTATCAGTTCTAGCCAGAGCGGGTTCACTTTCCACAACCTCTGTACCTTACGTTCTCTCATTTTTAATACTGCTGTCACTGGGGAATGATCTGAAATCCCCCTGGGCTGATATTCAACCTTTTCAACCATTTGTAAGGCCAGGTCATTCCCCAGTATCATATCAATCCTGGATAACGTAGTATGTGTGGACGAGTAGCAACTATACTGCCGAACTCCCGGGTTCCCAGTTCTCCATACATCCCGTAGTCCTACTTCTTCCAGGTACTGTCCCAACCTCCCCTGCCAAGCTGGTTCCGCCAGTGTTTTTTCTGGAAATCTATCAATTTTAATATCCAATACCGTGTTGAAATCCCCTATTATTATTATAGGGACACCATCTATCCCCACTAAAAATTCCTGTAATTTAAAAAGCACTTCCATTTTAAATGGTGGAGGGATGTAGATGTTTGCCAGCATACATTCTCTATTTTCAATTAGGCACTGTAAGAAAATGTATCTGCCTTTTTCATCCAGGCTAACACGTTTGCATACAAAATTCACCCCCGTTTTTACCAAGACACTCACCCCTCTGCTATATGTCGAATAAACAGAGTGGTATTGAAATTGATATTTTCTGCTCTGCAGCCGGTATATTGTATCTCTATTTAAATGGGTCTCCTGTATGCAGAGCAACTCTACTCCACATCCCTCCAACAAGGATAGCACAGCTTTTTGTTTCAGCCGCGTCCCCAGACCCCTCACATTCCAGGAGCCTATCTTAATTTTACCATCCTGCATAGCCATAAACAAATATAGAGGAGAAAAAGAAAAAAAAAGAAAAACCTAAGGTAGTAAAGAAAGAGAGCGAAATAACCAGTCTACTGATGACACTATTGAGAACCATTTGTCTCCCAGTACCCACCAACTCCCCTCTAACTTCTTTTATTACCTTATACCACGCTCCCCATATATTACTCCCTTGTATAATAACAAATTTATTAGGCGTCACCATTAACTCGTATGTTATGTGTCTTTGAATATACATTATACTGTATGATCGTTTATTACCATTTTCCCCCTTGTGATCAATAAATTTTCCTTGTTTTTTACCACCCCTAGTTTTACCACCCCACAGTTTGTGTCCTTTTTTGCTTTGAGTTATTTCCTGTACTACATTTATTAGTGCATACTTATATTTTTTTTCCCCCTTCGACCTCCCCCCTATTTTCCCTACTACACCCACCCCCTCTCCCCCCTTTCTACTTCCCTCCCGCCCCTCCCCCACCTTCCTAGGTGTTACCCTAGGGGCTATTAGTGACCTTATACCACTCTCTTCACAACCTATTTACCACCCTCACCTAGTGCGCTCGCCGTGTATTACCTCCCTCCCACCCCCCTCCCATACAGACACAGACAGCACACACCAAAAAAAAAAAAAAAAAAAAAACACACATACTTCATCCCCCCCTCTCCTTCTATCTTCCCATCCCACTCAGTACTAGAAACCCCAGCAACTACAACTTTTCTTTATTTTCTTCTATCCATTTTTCCACTTCTATCGGGGAACTAAAAACCTGAGTATGCCCTAGTGCATTAATCCGTAACTTTGCAGGATAAAGCAGAGCATACGGCACCCTGAGCTTCTGTAACCTGCGTTTCACCTGGAGGAACTCTACCCTTCTTCTCTGAAGTTCTGGGGAAAAATCAGAATATAATGAAATTATAACACCCTTATACAATACATTCCCCATTTCCCTTGCCTTCCGTAATAATACCACTTTATCTTTATAGTTCAATAACTTCATTAATAATGGCCTAGGACGGCCCCCCTCCAATGGTGCTCTAAAGGGTACCCTATGCGCCCTCTCTATTGAGAACGCTGTTGAAAAAACATCCCTCCCAAACAGTTCAACCAGAAGATGCTCCATAAATTCAGCAGGGTTTACACCCTCACTTTTTTCCGGAAGTCCCACTACTCGCACATTGTCCCTCCTGAGCCTATTTTCCATTTCGTCCATTCTTGTTCTATATCCGCCGAACTGCTCCTTCAGGCTTTCTATTTCTTTAATTAGGAATGTTGTATCGTCTTCCAATCTGCTGGTCCTTAACTCAAGTTCTGTCGTCCTTTCCACCACTTTCTGTAGGTCTTGCCTTACCAGCATTAGATCTTCCTTCACTCCCTTCATTTGATTACAGAGTTCTTTCAGTGAGATGTTACATGCGTTTACGGCCAATAACACATCCTTAGTTGTTGGCTCTTTTTCAACCGGAGGAGAGTCACCCGTTGTGATCTCCATATTCTGTTCCCCTGCACCCGCTTTTTTATTAACTGGGCATTTGGACACTGCTCCGGCCTGTGTATTAATGTTAATGTTCGATTGACCCATGCTTTTCCTTTCAGATATTTCTCCATGCTGCCCCTTTGTCTGCCCTTTTTTTGGAGGGGTCTGTGATGACTGTGCAGGGTTATGAGCATATTGTTCTAATTTAGCTGCTGTGGTAGACTGTTGCAGACTTTTTTCCCCTTTTTCCTTTGCAGAGCGCAAGTGCTGCATCTTAATTTCCTTTTCTCACCCCCTTCCACAGAACAGTCCTGGATATATCGTATTTTAATATATTTTTAACTTTTTAACCCAGCCGCCCCTCGCTCAGTTGATTACTTAGTGCAATATTAACCGTATCTTATAACCAGTTCTCCAGTATTCACTTCATGTATCACCAAAACTTCCTGTTTTAATGCTTCACAGCAGACATTTATTTGCACACACTTAGTTCAGATACCGTTCAACCAATTGATTTTTAGAGCAGCCACCATCCCTCAGTTAATCAATAAATGCGATACTGATCTTATCTTATAGTTAGTCAGTCCACAAGCACTCCATTCACATATCACAGACTTCCTGGTTCGTTGCTTACAGACGTTCGTTTTTACAGCAGGTACTTCTTTGCTTATACTGCCTGGGTTATCATTCGTTCGTCTTAGAGCACAAAACGAATCAATGAATTCCTGAATTCCAGGGGACAAAAGCTATAGGTCCTTCTCACCCCCGGCCGGCGCCCTCTTGTTTTACTTGTTACCAGTTCTCAGGCATCGCTATGTCCACAACTTGCTCTGCCAGACCTCCACCTGCTATGCCCCTCACACCTCCGCCTTCTTCCCCCCCCCCGCAATCCTGCCGCTTACCTCCTTCCTCCTATCGCGGCTTACTGGAGAGCGGGAGGGCCTCTTGGTGTCCACAGTGTGCGGCGTCTCTTCGGCAGGGTTCAAAAGCGTTCGGCTTGGTCGGGGGTACTCGTGCTTCTTTGGCCGTGCTCGCTGGGGTTCAAGACCCGGAAGTAAGCGTGGATCTCCGAGGGCTCGGCACGATCGTACAGTAATGCGCTGTCACTCCTCCTCCCGTCCAGCTTCAATGTACAGCTCCAGCCCACCGCACGCTACGTCCGACCGAGGCACTAAGCGCTCCAGGCTCTCATCAAGGGGGTCTGGGAGAGAGTCACACACGGCGTCTCACATCTCTCACTCACTCCATCTTGCACATCCGGTCACGCCCCTCGCGATCCACCCTGGGGGTTGCTATATGTAAAAGAGTGTTCAAACTTGCACGTTTTAGAAAAGAGGATGGCTACCCCTTTAGTCTTGTTCTCAGCATTTGCTAAGAAGAAATTGGGGTAGTGTGGATGGAGGAAGTTAGGGCTGTACCGAATTGGGAAGTGTGTTTCTTGAAGAAGAACTATATCGAGTTTGAGGGAGCGATAGTGGTCAAAGGCTAATCTCCTTTTTCTGGGGGAGTTTAGTCCCTGAGTGTTGTGAGAGGCAAAACGGAGAGCCCCTGAAGGACAATTGGAATCAGTCATGGAAACCTGTGGATGGTGAGATGTGTAAGCAGGCTGCTCTTACCCGAGGTCGATCCCCTACCCTGAGGACTGGCTGAAGTCGAGGAGGTAGACCAATGCAGAATTGGCTCCGTGGTCCCTGCATGACCTGGCGGCTGGCTCCGGGGAAAAAGGAAGAAGGGAGGAAAGGTAAAGAGAGAAAAAAAACATACATGAGAAGACAACGACAAATAAGTACAGTAAAGGTCGGGGGAATTACCCCCCATAGACCAACAGTCAAAGGAGCCGGCTCCCTAACTGAGGGCCGGCTGTCCGTCCCGCAAATACAAGAACTTGTCTTCGCGGGAAGGATGGAGGCGCAAGGGGGTCACCCCTGCCCCTGACTGAAAAATCATTTAAAAAAATCAAACAAATATGCTTAAGGCACCACTTATGAGAGGTCGTATAAAACAGAAAGTAAACCGGAACAACCTGCGAAAAAAAAGGGAAAACTAGCAAAATGTACCAGTCACAGTTCAGTCCTGCCCAAAGGAAAAAAATGTTCGATGGGTAGATCAAAATGTGGAGGAACCATAAAGGAGGGGCTATGAAGAGAACGATTGTGTGCAGTTTAACAGATCCTCCACACCTCCCCTGTGAAGGGGAAAAGAAAAGGGAAAAAACACCCGACATGGCCGTCGAGAAAAGAAAAACTGAGATGAAAAACAGGTGAATTAAAAAATGAAAAAAAGGTGAAGGGGGGAAAAACTAATCTGGAGGAGCCAGAAGAGGTCCTGTAGGGGGACAAGGCATAATAGGAGCCTAAGGCTCACAACAACAGAGGGAAACCTGTCCCGAAGTAGATTCCAAACTTGAAGGAAACCAGTGTGGGGTTCCTGAAGTCCTTGTTAGGGGGGTCTGCCATCCCTTGATTTCTTGTTCTTTCCGGATGCCCAAAGGGGGGAGACTGGGCTCGTTGGTTGTGGACGCTTGGCTGAAGCTGCTGCGTTGGCCGACACTTCCATGGGAGCCTCCTGGGAGATAATCTTCAGGTGGAGGAGAAGCTTTTCACCTTCCTGCAGACTGGAAAACGAGTAGGTGCGTTCCTTGTGGGTAAATTTAACTGCGAAGGGAAAAGCCCAGCGATACTTGATCTCCTGGTTGGAGAGGGCCATGAGAAGTGGTTTCAGGGCTCGTCTCTTCTGAATGGTTGAAGGGGACAGGTCAGCAAAGATTTGGAGTTGGTGACCGTGGCAGGAGACCTGTTGCCTCAGTCTCGACTGCTTCAGGACCTCTTCCTTAACAGCATAAAAGTGTGGCTTCACTATGATGTCTCTGGGGGAGCCATCTTTTCTCAGGGGTCCAAGGGCTCTGTGGGCCCTGTCTAGTTCCAGTCTATGTGAGGGAATATTTGGGATCAATTCTTTAATCAGTTCCTGGACAACTGTCGATACATCTGAAAAGGATTCAGGAAGGCCCCGAATCCGAATATTATCACGCCTGGACCTATTTTCGAGGTCATCGATCCTAGATAGGGCCATATCTAGTTGCTCCTGAAGGGTTTGAATATGCGCTGCGTTTTGATTCGTGCGTGAGACAGTAATGTCCAGTTTACTTTCAATCGCTTCCATCCTAGAACCTAGGTTGGCAAAATCAGACCTCATGTCATTAGTAATCTGTGCTGCTGTGTTCGCCAGGCCCCTTTCCAGGAGGGCTGACAATTTAAGAAAAAGTCTGTGTAGGCACAGAGTCCTGTGTAGGCCTGGGTGGGGGAGGTGTAGCCATGAGGCACGGAGATAAAGGCCCTAATGGAGACAGGGCATTATCCTCAATGTGACGGCTCAGGAGGGATTCTGTGGAGGCTGGGGACGGAGTCTGGGGATAGTGGTGACTGCCCTGGGCCACTTGTGAATAAGACAGAGTTGCAGGGGTTAACACTTGCCTGTGTTCAGTTTGCTTGTCCCCTGAGGCTGTGTGAGGCTGTGAGGTAATCTGGACGGCGGGCATCTTGGTACACCCTCTCCGTTTTTCTTTGCTGAAATCCGGTCCCAGATCTCGTCTGGCCGCTGGACCGGGCATCTGCGGGTGTTCCCGTCGGGTTCCCCGAAGCGAACGGGGTAAAAAGGAGCCGTTCGGGCTGGTGCTGTGGTGCCACGAGCGATAATGGAGCAGAGGCGAATGCAAGCATCGGTCTGGTGTCATATGTAAACAGCAATTTCACCATGAATGTGAGGTATCACCGCGAAGGTCAGATCGAGGGCAGTAATTTTAGCAGTAGACCTCCTCCGTAGATCTAAAATGGTAACCTATAAGCCCTTGTACACATGGTCGGACATTCTGACAACCAAATCCATTGAATTTTGTCTGATGTATTTTGTCCAACGGATTTTGTCCGAAACTGTTGCATACACATGGTCGGACAAAGTTGTCGGAAAATCCGATTGTATATAACGTGATGACATTATTTCGTTACGACTGGACTACGTTCAGGCTAGTAGCCAATAGCTTTGGTCTAGGAATTTGATCTGAGCATGCGTGGCACTTTGTCCGTCAGAGTAGGCTACACATGATCGGAGTATGTCAGATCGGAGCATTTGGTTGGAAAAATTTTACGGACAAGTTGGAAAACTTGGTCCGTCGGATACTCAGACGGAAACAGTCCAATGGAGACCACACACAGTCAGATTATCCGAAAAAACGGTCCGATAGGACACATTCTGTCGGAATCTCCGACCGTGTGTACAAGGGCTAAAGGCTCTTAAATGCTTTTAAAAATGTATGTAGTTTGTCGCCGCTGCACGTTTGTGCGCAATTTTAAAGCATGTCGTGTTTGGTATCCATGTACTCTGCATAAGATCATCTTTTTTATTTCATCAAACATTTGGGCAATATAGTGTATTTTAGTGCATTAAAATTAAAAAAGTTATTTTTTTCCAAGAAAATTGTGTTTGAAAAATTGCTGCACAAATACTGTGTGAAAAAAAATTGCAACACCCACCATTTTAATCTGTAGGGCCTTTGCTATAATATTTGGGGGTTCAAAGTAATTTTCTTGCAAAAATTTTTTTCTTTTCATATAAACAAAAAGTGGCAGAATGGGCTTTGTCTTCAAGTGGTTAGAAGAGTGAGTGATATATGACATAAGCTTCTAAATGTTGTGCATAAAATGCCAGGACAGTTCAACCCCCCCCCCCCCCCCCCCTATGACCCTTTTTGGAAAGTAGACACCCAAAGCTATTTGCTGATAGGCATGCTGAGTCCATGGAATATTTTATATTTTGTCACAAGTTTCAGGAACACTTTTTTAATTTAATTTATTTATTTTTTGCACAAAGTTGTCACTAAATGATATATTGTTCAAACATGGAATTACACTCTAAAATACATTCTGCTGCTTCTCCGGAGTACGGGGATACCTCATGTGTGAGACTTTTTGGGAGCCCTAGCCACATACAGGACCCTGAAAACCAATCAACGCCTTCAGGATTTCGAAGGGTATACATTTTTGATTTTACTCCTCACTGTCTATCACAGTTTTGAAGGCCATAAAGTGCCAAGATGGCACATGAGTCCCTGGAATATTTTATATTTTGCCAGAAGTTGTGGGAAAATTTAATTTTTTATTTATTTTTTGCACAAAGTTGTCACTAAATGATCTATTGCTCAAACATGCCAAGGGCATATGTGAAATTACACCCCAATATACATTCTGCTGCTTCTTCTGAGCATGGGGATACCACATGTGTGAGATTTTTTTGGAGCCTAGCCGTGTACAAGACCCCGAAAACCAAGCACCGCCTTCAGGCTTTCTAAGGGTGTAAAATGGTGATTTCACTTCATCATTACCTATCACAGTTTCGGGGCCACGGAATATCAATATAGCACAAAACCCCCACAAATGACCTATTTTGGAAAGAAGACACTTTTTACTAAGAGGCATGCTGTGTCCATGGAATATTTTATATTTTGGAAAAATTACAATTTTGTCATCTAATGATCTATTGCGCAAAATTGGCATGGTTATATGTGAAATGACACCCCAAAATCCATTCTACTGCTTCTCTTGTGTACAGGGATACCCCATGTGTGGGACTTTTTGGGAGCCCAGCCATGTACAGGACCCCAAAATCTAAGCACCACCTTCAGGCTTTCTAAAGGCGTAAAATTGTGATTTTACTCCTCACTATCTATCACAGTTACGGAGGCCCTGAAATGTCCAGATAGCACAAAATCCCCCAAAATGACCCCATTTTGGAAAGTAGACACCCCAAGTTATTTTCTAAGAGGCATGGTGAGTATTTTGCAGATTTTTTTGAAAATGAAGAAAGCTATTTTTTTTTTCTTTTTTCAATTTTTAAAACTTTGTGACAAAAAGTGAGATCTGCAAAATACACAACATGCCTCTCAGCAATTAGCTTGAAGTGTCTTCCTTATAATTTGGGGGGGGGGGGGAAGGTTGTGCTATCTTGATATTTCAGGGCCTCCGAAACTACTGTGATAGGTAGTGAGGAAGGGAAATCAACATTTTACACCCTTAGAAAGCCTGAAGTCGGTGCTTGGGTTTCGGGTTCCTGTAAACGGCAAAAAGTCTCACACATGAGTCATCCCCGTACTCAGGAGAAGCATCAAAATGTAATTTGAGGTGTAATTTCACATATGCCCATGGCATGCATGAGCAATAGATCATTTAGTGACAACTCTTTGCAGAAAAAAAAATTTCCCACAACTTGTGGCAAAATATAAAATATTTCATGGACTCAACATGCCTCTCATCAAATAGCTTGGGGTGTCTACTTTCCAAAATGGGGTAATTTGGGGGGGTTTTGTGCTATCTTGGCATTTTATGGCCTTCAAAACTGTGATAGGTAGTAAGGAGTGAAATCAAAACTTGTACCACGGACACACGACCAGACTTTCCGGCAGACTAGGTCTGATGGAATCAGTCCGTCGGACAATCCGATCGAGTGTGGGCTAATCCGATAATTTTTTATATAAAAAAATCTGACGGACCTAGAAATAGGACATGTTTTAAATCTGTCCGACGGACTTGACTCCTATTGAGAAAACCGTTCGTCTGTAAGCTGGTCCAACGGACCAAATACGACACAAGGGAAGCTATTGCCTACTGGCTATTGAACTTCCTTTTTTAGTCCCGTCTTATGTCATCATTTAACGAACGAATGGACTTTCAAATGGACTTGTCCGTTTGTGTGTGGCCAAGTCCGTTCGTTCGGAAAGTCCATTGGAACTCCGCCGAAAGTCAGTCGGAAAGACCGTCGGACCTAGTCTGCCGAAAAGTCCGGTTGTGTGTATGCGGCATTAGAAATCCTTAAGGCGGTGATCGGGTCTCACATGAGGTATCCAAATACTCAGGGGAAGCAGCAGAATATATTTTGGGGTGTAATTCCACATATAACCATGCCATATGTGAGCAATATATAATTTAGTGACAACTTTGTGTCATTTTTATTTTTTATTTTTGTAATTTTTCAATTACTTGTGACAAAAAAATAAAATATTCAAAGGGCTCAACATGTCTCTCCGCAAATTTCCTTGGGGTGTCTACTTTCCAAAATGGGGTCATGGGGGGGGGGGGATTGACTGCCCTGCCATTTTAGCACCTCAAGAAATTAGATAGGCAGTCATAAACTAAAAGCTGCGTAAATTCCAGAAAATGTACCCTAGTTTGTAGACACTATAACTTTTGCGCAAACCAATAAATATACACTTATTAACATGTTTAGTACTAAAGACATGTGTCTGAATACAATTTGGCTTAAAAGTAGGACTAAAATTGAGTTTATTAATTTTTTTTATAACAAAAAGTAGAAAATATAATATTTTTTCAAAATCTTCAGTCTTTTTCCATTTATATCGCAAAAAAATAAAAATTGCAGAGGCAATCAAATTCCATCAAAAGAAAGATATTTTTGTGGGAAAAAAAGGACGTAAATTTTGTTTGGGTAAAACATTGCATGGCCGTGCAATTACCAGTTAACCACTTCAGCCCCGGAAGGAATTACCCCCTTCCTGACTAGAACACTTTATGCGATTCGGCACTGTGTCGATTTAACTAACAATTGTGCGGTCGTGCAATGTGACTCCCAAACAAAATTGACGTCCTTTTTTTCCCACAAATAGAGCTTTCTTTTGGTGGTACTTGATCACCTCTGCGGTTTTTATTTTTTGCACTATAAACAAAAAAAGAGCGTAAATTTTGAAAAAGATGCATTATTTTTTACTTTTTGCTATAATAAATATCCCCCAAAAATATATAAAAAAACATTTGTTCTCCCTTTTTCTCCCCAGATTAGGCCAATATGTATTCTTCTACATATTTTGAAAAAAATCGAAATAAGCATTTATTGATTGGTTTGCGCAAAAGTTATAGCGTTTACAAAATAGGGGATAGTTTTATGGCATTTTTGTTAATATTTTTTTTTACTAGTAATGGCGGCAATCAGCAATTATTATCGTGACTGCGACATTATTGCGAACACATCGGACAATTTTGACACATTTTTGGAGCAGTGATCACTGTCCTGTCACTATGCAGAACGGGGAGATGCTGTTTAAATCAGCATCTCCCCGTTCTTCAGCTCCGTGACACAATCGCAGGTATCCCAGCGGTGATCGAGTCCGCTGGTCCCACAGGCACGGTCACAGAGCTCGCATGCGTGTGCACAGCAGGAAATTCAAAGTAACGTACAGGTACGATACTTTGCCCAGCTGTGCCATTCTGTCGACGTATATGTGCTGACAGCAGTCGGCAAGTGGTTAAAGCAGCGCAGTGCCAAATTGTAAAAAGTCATCCAGTCATTGAGCTGCCAAATCCCCAGAGCTGAAGTGGTTAAATAATAATAATAATAATAGGACTATATTGGTTTGCATTAGACTGGCCCCCCATTTTGGACTGTGTGAAAGTGGGAGAGTATTTTAAAGACATTCAAACTACTATTTAATATCTATGAACAACTCAACTGCTCTACTGAGTAAAGATATTATAAATAATGGACTTAAGAATTTATGATCCCAGAATGGGAATCCATCATATTTCTATCTAAATATGTCATCTTTGAAGGGATTAAGTGTATCTATTAATAATTGTAATATTCTTTTGTTTCAGTATTCCAATTGTCAGAGGGAATAGATCGTAAGTCATCTTGAGTCTGATTTGCCACCTGCCTCGATGTTCAGGCATGCATGCTTAATTAATCTAATTAGGCTACACACAGATCAAATGTAAATTTGCAGCCTGCCTCTGTGAAAAATGTGTTTTTATTTGTACTCTCCCTAATAATTTTTTTTCTTTTCAGTTCAGATCTCTTTCAAAGTGATCTAGAGAGGCTGTCTTTCTTGAAATAAAATACAGAGATATATCTTTACCCTCCATCTCTTCGCCCAGCAATTCATTAACATCCTGTTGATTAGCTAATTGCTTAAGGGAATTCAGTGACACACAGGGGCAGCAAGAAAGTAAAACTTAAGTGACAGTCCTCAGCCAACAACAAACCCTGTTATTATTTTAATAACCAGATGCAGTGCTATAAGACAGCAAATATAATAGTGAGTCACTACTAACTCACTTTCTTTGAAATTAAAATACACAGCATACCTAAGCAGAAATAAATTTAAACTGAACAAGTTTGCTTAAAAAATGAAAGAATTATGGATTTTTAGAATTGGATAACAAATAAAGCTGGTAATACTTGGTCTAACAGTTCCAAGCTATGCAAGTGATTTCACAATATAGCAATACTCCTATCTCCAAACTGTCCCTGATTTCGAGGGACTGTCCCTGATTTGGAGCAACGTTTCTCTGTCCCTCTTTCGCCCTCATTTGTCCCTCATTTTTGTCTGATCTATATAGTTGTATATAAAATGCACTTTTTATCTTTCAAAAAGTGTTTCCCAGTGCTAAACCTTTGATCCAAATTATAAATTGCTGCATTTGTAAATCTTAAAAGTCAATATAAAGGAATAGTAGTGGTAAAAAAAAAGTCCCTTGTGGATTTAATTAACCTTTCTTTGGTTAATGCTTCTTTAAGGGGGCGTGGCAGGGGCGTGTCCTATGTCTACATATATTTGCTAGTAAGTGTCCCTCATTCCCATCTAAAAATATTGGGAGATATGCAATACTGTATATTGCTATATTCAGGTATCCTCCCCAAGAAAGATAAATAGGGAGAAACCTGCCCATCCTGACACAAGCCTACTGATTATTATTATGTTGTGGGTCTGCTACACACACCTTGTTTTTGTTGTTAATGTATGTAATGCATTACTGACAAAAATATTCATAATTTTCATCAACATGAATGAAGTTTGTGGAGTCATGAAAATGGTGTGAATGTGGCAAATTATAAAGCACTGTGGGTGTTATTCACTAAAGGAAATTCCACTTTGCGCTCCAAGTGCACTGCAAAAGTGCACTTGAAACTGCACTGAAACTGCACTTGTAGTGAAAATTGGATTCACCTTTAGTAACTAACCCCCATTGTCACTGTAAAAAACAACTTACTACAAAAATTTCTATTGAAAGTGCCATGCATGCTCAGAATAAATTACGAGATGGAAGCGCTCGGTCTGGTAAAACTAAGCGTCATCGCCGGCAAGTGGTAGAACCAGCCCAGTGGGAGTGTTCGCCTGCTGTGCATTCTGGGGGGTGGTATTTAAGGTACTGACATCACATGCTACGTGGTTCCATGCGGGAGGATTTCTCTGTCTATTTGGTTCTGGTCCTCCTGACCAGGCCCCATGGCCCTCCTGGCCTGGAGTGCAGTTCCATGCATTTCCAAGTCTCGGGGCTGGATAGCCCGAGGCGAAGCAACTGCAGGGACAGGCCTGAATGGATATCGAGGCCTGGTGATTCAAGGGTGGTCCAGTGCTGTCTCATCTAAGGAGAGGCCCAGCAACTGGAGAAGCATCCAGGGGAGGACTCTTCAGGAGAAGGCTATGCACAAGGCTGGCTTCTCTGAAGGAGCCTGGAGGCTCAGTTGAAGGACACTTCATGGATCTACACTTTTTCTCAAGTATTCTACGCTCAAGTCTGTAGCAGAGACTTTTTCTCAAGTATTCTACGCTCCAGTCTGTGGCAGAGACTTTTTCTCAAGTATTCTACGCTCCAGTCTGTGGCAGAGACTTTTTCTCAAGTATTCTACTCTCCAGTCTGTGGCAGAGACTTTTTCTCAAGTATTCTACGCTCAAGTCTGTGGCAGACACTTTTTCTCAAGTATTCTACACTCAAGTCTGTGGCAGACACTTTTTCTCAAGTATTCTATGCTCAAGTCGGTGGCAGACACTTTTTCTCAAGTATTCTACGCTCAAGTCGGTGGCAGACACTTTTTCTCAAGTATTCTACGCTCAAGTCGGTGGCAGACACTTTTTCTCAAGTATTCTACGCATCAAGTCTGTGGCAGACACTTTTTCTCAAGTATTTTACGCTCAAGTCTGTGGCAGACACTTTTTCTCAAGTATTCTACGCTCAAGTCGGTGGCAGACACTTTTTCTCAAGTATTCTATGCTCAAGTCTGTGGCAGAGACTGTACTTTACTTAATACCTTACCGGCTGCTAGGCCTAGTGAGAGGAGGTCTATCCAGGGGTTGTGAAAATCCAGCTTTGAAACGATTATTCTCTGGATTTCTTTTATAAAGACTTTCCATTTTTGACAGTCCAAAGTACCTGAACTTCCTCCTAACCCTCTACCCTAAACTGAGAGACTCTGTTTCTATTTCAAATAAATAACCCAAAAGAAGATTCAGTGTCAGTTTCTACATTTCTTTGGGCCTACCACGGGAAACCCTAGATGGAGACGAGGTCAGGAAGGTAGCGGTAAGCCCGATAAAACCAGCAGCTCCTTCGGGGGTCAGTCCTACACATATTTGCCTTCCAACCACTATATATACTGCGATTCTGTACTTGCCAAATATGCTGCAAAAATCTCCCTCCACTGAGTCTGGTTGCAACCATTTTAACTGGGGGAAGCTGAAACTGCTGTCTGTTCACTTCCTGGATTTACACAGACACACAGCGGCACACCTCCAGCTCAGTAGCTCTCATTAGCCCTCTTATGGCTCCCTTCCTGGCAAACTTTCATGAGAGTAAGAGAGAGAGCTGTGCATGAGCCTAGGCATTTTACCAGACAAGAAACCGGAAGTGGGCTGTATAAGGTATTTACTAGCAGAAAAAAATGTTTTACTGTCCACAGTTAAAACAAGGGCAGAAGATTTATTAGATGCACGCTTTAATTTTCTGACATCAATTGTGTTATGACAACTGATCGTCCACAAATCTTACCGTTAGTATGGTCCTTTCAACAGTCGATTCAGACTGTATGTCCAAAAAAATCCTGATGTGCAGACTATATAATTTTTGGCGGATGTCAACAGAACGTCTGCTTTCGGGTTGTCAGTACAGAAATTGTCACACCAAAGTTGAGAATACAAACACACATGATCGGAACCGAAGAACGACCAAGAAGAATTTGAGCATTTAAACTAGCAATCCAAATTAAGAAAGAAATGAAATTACGAAATCCAGCACATTATACTCATTTATTGAATGTGACAATAATGAAGCTGCTGCTGGTGATGCTGATGTCTTTACCAAAATGAACTTAAAAAGGCATGTGTACTCTTGTAATGTAAATGAATTCACTATTATGCATGTTTTATGATTGTTCTTTGAAGTTGCCCCCACACTATTACCCATGATTTATTAATAGAAAAGAATAAAACTATTTTGTTGTCCCTTGTTTTTTTTTTTAACCTTAGTTTTTAGGTAACTGCCTACTCCAAATATGGCATTTATAAAAATAAAAAAAACATAGACAAGTATTGTGTTCAACAATTTTATTTTTTGAACTAAAAATTTAAATTATTTAAATAACATAACAAAACTTCCAGATCCTCTGTCAGAAATTAAATCATATTTTACAGTAACAAAAACTGCATTCCATACTCAAAATTATAAAAAATATATCTAATAGAAAACGTAAAAAGAACAAACCCTGAATTAATATAAATTACAATTGTGAATAATGATAGTCTTGATACCATGGTGGGTGGGGATCACGTGGCTGATATTGCCATTGAGTGGCATGCTGCTGTGGTGGCTGTGGAGGTGGAGGCTGGGAGTCTGACAGGTGGGTGTTCTTGGTCATTTGCCCTTTGATCCCCTTGTTGAGCACCTGGAGTATGATGGTCTCACACATGAGCCATTTGTCCCCCGTCATCTGTCACAATTTGTTTGCGGTCAAGGATCCAAAAGAATCAGCCTCATCAGGATTACATTGGAGGACTGTAGAGGTGTGTGTTAAAAGGAAGTAGCAGCATCCTCTAGGTTCTTGCTTTTCCTGCTTCTTTTGGCCACAGGAGGTAGCGTGGGGATCACTGACACAGTGCTTCCAGATTGCTCCTCCACAATGACACTTTCTTGTGTATGAAATTGTGACATTATTAATTATTTTTTATTATTTGATCATCAATAAAACAAGACTTTTTTTTTTAGTTCCTACATATATGGTGGGAGTGTCCTAAGATATGACCCTTCTGGCAAGATATTAGGACCCAGATCAAGGTTATTCTAGATGTGGACTTCCCTGATTCTCCGCTTGGCTTCTTCATGCATGTCCCAGCCACTCCTCTTGGCCTTTATTGAAAATTACTACTACCTCATCTCTTAAATGCAGCTAGGAGACTGATTCCAGTTTACTTGAAAAATAACCAAATACCTAGTTGCTCAGACTTGACCCGGGTGGTGAATAACATCAAGGCCTCAGAGGAATGGATGGCGAGATGCAGGGATAGATATGACAGGTGGTATAGTGTATGGGCTGCATGGATTCAATATACCACAGCAGACACCACGGACCCACGTCCAATGAGCCGGTCTCCAGCGGGGGTAGAGTAGCTAATATAATGAGTATTGATCCGGAATAACAGTTAAATGATGTGCTGCAGATATGCCTATGAGCATGCCCTTTATTGGGTTTTTTTCTTTATTTCGTTTTGTTTGTTCGCATTTCTGACCTGATGATCTCCTTCCATAATTACCCTATATACAGGGAGTGATTGGGGGCACCCTAACAATGTTTGGACTCATATGTTTTTCCAAAAAAGCAACAGACACCTCCGTCTCTTAGATCCTCTTTGTTGGATAGCCAATCAGGCTAACCCTGATGGGTTTACTTCCTCTTTCATTCCCTGCAAAGGTAAAGCATAATGGACTACTATGCATCGCATAGTAGTCCATTATGTGTCACTTACCTGACACAGGAGCCAGCGAAGTCACCGCTGTCCCCTGTAGTCCGGCGCATCCATCTTCTTGTTGGGTCTCACTGCTCCGCCGCTGTCATTCGGTGAAGCCGCGATGACGTCACTCCTGCGCATGCGCACGGGAGCCGCCACTCGCAGCATATCGCCGTTGACCGCGGTGCGCTCAGTGCGCCTGCCCGCCGTTGTCTACGGCGCATGCGCCATAGACAGTGGTGGCTGTCTTTCGGCAAATATCTCCTAAACCGTGTAGGTTTAGGAGATATTTCTTGGACCTACAGGTAAGCCTTAATCTAGGCTTACATGTAGGTCAAAGTTGGTTGTAAGTGTTTACACCCTGTTTCTTCTGTTTTGGGACCTATAGCTAGTTATAGTGTGGGGCTCAATAACCAGCATTCTGCTTCATAGGCTTAGAGGTCCGGTCACATGTCAGATTAGAAACTATTTGGGAGGGACTAAAGCGCAGAGTAGATAGGCAGTCTCTGAGTTCCAGTGCCACGCCATAATTCCAGTTAGTGAGAAGCTGTGTTCCAGGCCGATTGGACAACAGTTGGAGGATATCACCATGGCCCCAGATCTTGTCTTCAAGTCTCCAAAACAAAGACCCTCAGGGGCCCTTGCAACTGGACTTTGCTGCAACATTCATCTGGTCTCTCTATTGATAGCTATACATACCCAGGTATAGATGCACAATTCCACCAGGACTCCTATTGAGCCCTTTGCTGATAATACCTGTTTGTACATTGGATGCGTGTACTGTTAATAATCTCTTCTTCTATAAAGCCTTTATTATTTTTATTTTTATGTACTTTTGGTTAATGTTATATGTTAGCTGCAGTAGTCCTTATGCTCACAATCACTTGATGTAGATTATGTAGATTAATGATTCATTTCCCAGGAAGGTTAATCCCTTATTGTTCTTGGCGAAGGTATTGTTCCAATTCTACATACAGGTTTAGTGCAATATCCTGTCTGTAGAGGACAATTTCTTATACCCCCCCAAAGTGGGTTACTCCTTTACTCCCAAGGAAAGAAAAACTGTTGCTATAACTGGAAGTTTTGCTTCAATGTGTTAGCCAAGTCCATCTAAATCTGCTAGTCTAAAGATCCCCGCTTCTCTTAGACTGCCAATGCTGCTGTCCAAAAGTGCCTGTCCAAAGGTGTATCTGACTGTTGCTCCTACATCCAGAGTGTAGGCACTCTAATACAGGAAGTGTGCTGCTAGGTTAATCAACAGGTGTAATGATTCGTAAGCTGCAATACATTTAATTGTTGGCTTTGGGTTTAATGCCACTTTAATTAAAGATATTGAAAATTTTGTTTGAAATTACATGGTAAAGTGTATATAAAATGTTTGTGCTTGGATTTACAAATAGTATAACCCATTTACAATGCATTCACACATATATGCAATATTATGGAATTTGGGCCTTCTTCTGAAGCATTGCATATGTGTGCTTCAGAGTTTATGCTGGAAGAACACTCCATATCATGTTCTCAGTAAAAAGACCAAGCTGTCTCCATCAGTAAATTGTTTTACTATTTTAGGGCAGTTTTCCTTATTCCTTTAATTGCTTTTGGGCGTTAAGATTTGTTTTACATTCAGATATTTAGAGGTTAAATTTGGAATGCACAACAATAGTAAACCTCCACCATTTAGGTTCTTATCCCACTTGTACAATTGTAGTCCATCAAAACAATGTAAAATTGCGCATAAAATCATGTTGTCTGTTCCGTTATAGACAATGGCACAGTTCATATTCTCTGCACTTTCATCCAGCACAATGATAAAGTCCTCCATGAAGCATTAGAAAGTCGGATAAAACTGGGTCAAGCCTTTCATGTGATATACAATTAGTTAATAGATAAATGGAATGTGGAATAAGCACAGTGTACTGTATATGAAACACTTAAACAATCAATACTTTCACCAAAGCATGTTTTGTCAAAAGGAGCTATAGTTACAGTATGTGTGATGTGTGTCTTTTGATTAGCTGTTGGAGAAATTGTCATCTGACACAATACCATAAAAAAAGCAAAAGTTTGAACTGGAATTTTTGAGTAAGAGAAACTCGGTCATAGATAGTCCAAGTTCCTGTGTTTTTAAAGCTAACTTTCAAGTAAAGTACTTTAGAAACTTTTTCTTTTCAAAGTAAAAGTTGTCCAACTGAAAGCATCACAAGTTTTTTTTACCTTTGTTAGCTTGTAAAGCCTCTTCTGTGTGTGATTATGACCCTGTTTTCATTTTTAGACAAGCTTAACTTACCCAACTCTGCCCCTAAGCCCTGTCATCCTAACTTCTTCCCGAGTGTGCTACAGATGCAAATTAGGGTGCTCTTATTAGTCTTTGTTTTTGAGCCCTATAGCCCCTTCAGTGTTCATTAGCCTATCCTCGTCATTACTTGCAGCCTGGTTAAAGTGGAAGCCCTTTGGCACCTCCAGAGTCCATCAGCTTATCCTCATTAGTAAAGATAATGGTATGAGGTCCCCCTAAAGTCCATACAGACCCTTATCTGAGCATACAGCCTGGCAGGCCAGGTAGGGGGAAGGTGGGGACAGGCATGTGGCCCCTCTCCCCCCTGAACCATACCAGGCCATATGCCCTCAACATGGGAGTTAACCCCTGGCAAAGCACCTAGTCCTTATATTAAACACCTCAATACAGGGCTCGTACACCCCCTTCCAGCCCAAGCCATTTTTCAGCTTTCAGCGCTATCACACTTTGAATGACAATTACGCGGTCATGCTACACTGTAACCATGTGAAATTGCTAACATTTTCTTCACACACATAGTTTTCTTTTGGTGTTATATAATCACTCCTGTTGTTTTTGTTTTGTTTTTTCCTAAAAAAACAAACAAAAAAATAAAACAAAGAACAAAAACTGTGAAAAAAAAAAGTTTTTTTTCGTTTCTGTCAGTAATTTTTCTTCTTCACTGATGGACGCTGATGAGGCGACACTGATGGGCACTGAAAGGCTGCACTGATGGGCACTAATGAGGCGGCACTTACAGGCATTGATGAGGTGGCACTGATGAGAAGGATATACGAATATGCCCCACTTATGGGCTCTGATAAGTGGTACTGATGGGTGGCACTGGTGGGCACTTGGCACAGATAGGCAGCAAGGGTGGACACAGATAGGCAACATGGATAGGCAGCACTGATGGGCATTGATGGACATTGATGGGTGGCATTGATAGGCAGCAGTGATAGCCAGCACTGACTGGCATCACTAATGGCCACTGATTGCTGGCACTTGTAGGCACTGATTGCTGGCACTTGTGGGCACAGATTGGTGGCAATTGTGGGCACTGATTGCTGGCAGTGGTGGGCAATCATTGCTGGTGCTGGTGGGCACTTAATTGTAATCAGGGCACTGATGATGAGTGCCCTGATTACATACCTAGCTGTCCCCTGTGAAGAGATGCCGCTGATCGGCTCTCCTCTCCTCGTACTCTGTCAGTGTGAGGCGAGGAGTGCTGATTACCGGCATCTCCATGTTTACATGTGACCATCTGTGATTGGACACAGCCAATCACATGGTTAAAGAGCCGCAGCCACAGGTCTGTACACAGATTATGGTCACGCTGCATCCTAGCAACACGGCACAGCCACAATTGCCGCGATGCGTGCTCCGGGGGCGCGTGAGGGCAGATGTTCTGGGAAACCGTCACATGACATACACCCAGAACGAGAGCCACACTGCACAGTCGTCATTTGACGGTGGGGGGCGGCAAGTGGATAAAGAGGACAAGGCCTTCTTCTCCACAACCCTGCCCCAGTGGTTGTGGGGGCTTTGGGGAAAAGCTTATCTGAATCAGGAAGCCCCCCCAATGTGAATGAGTAAGGAGTACATAGTACCCTTACTCTTCACCAAAAAAATGTTGAAAAAACAAAACAAAGCTTTTGACAAGTCCTTTATGAAAAAAAAAATGTAATGTTCCCCTATGTACATCCATTGCCTATGATGTTATCCAGTCATACAAGTCCATGTCAATCACAATGAACGACGGCCACCAGCCTGCACAGAAAAAAAAACCTGCAGCCCGCCGACACCCAACCGATCCCATCACTTACCTATGTAGAATGACATCGCCGCATCCCATTTCCTCTGAAGTAAACAAATGGGGTCACCCAGTGACATCAATGACCGTACATGGACATCTCCATACAGTATATGGTCAGTGACTTTAACTGCCCCTTGTGAAACACCCTCGTCATTCTCTTGGAATTTATTAATGAGAATGGCAATTAGACTCGGGAAATAAGTGGAGAATGAATATTAAAATGTACATAGGGAAGTCCTACAGCAACTCATTATAGTAGCTGTCCAAAGGTGGTGTTCTCGCAGGTTCCAGAAGACTGCACAGTGCAATGATGTCATGAAGAGGGGATAGCAGCAGCCCTTGCTGGTGACTCACAGGTGGCTGGGAGGCGATATGTCACCTCCTCAGTGTTTGCTTTAACCCATCGACACGTATTTTGCACATATGTGTCAATGGGTGACCAAAGTGTCTGTGCTGAAAGCCTGCTCCCATCACAGAGACTGAGCTGTCAAAGACAGCTCTCAGTTCCCACTAACAGTTCATAGTGGCGTGACCAGCTCCCTATGATGTGACCATTGTGACAGCAGTGATCTCATGATCACCGATCCTTAACGCCCTTCCTCCGGGCATACAGACACTGTCAAAAGGTCCTGGTATGGTACAAGAAGGGTTTAACAGGCAGGGAGAAATGTGGCATGGCCCTATTCACTTGAGTAGGTCGCATTGGGTGGTAATACTGCCTGCTGAACGGGATAATAGGTACATTTTTTATGCCATGGCCCTAAAACATCACAGGCGCAGAATGTGTACAACCCCATCCAGCTGCCAAGTTATGTTAAGGGGTGGTTTGGGTGGAAAAAACGCAGCTCAATCACCTATTTTAATCATTGCCTGGCTAAAAGTGTGAAATAGCCCGTGTTTTTTTTTTTTTTATAGAGAAATGTAGTGGGATAGTGAGAGAGAGGAATGAGGCTGAATTCACACCTATGCGAACTGGATGCAGGTTCAGCCATCCAATTTGCATAGCAGGAGATTATGCCCGACTCTCTATGGAGCCGGTTTACACATCTCTGTAGTGGCTCCGGTTCAAATTGAACAGGAGGCTTGTGCGTCTTTTGGTCCATTTCATGTCCGAATTCAGCCACAAATTTGGGCTGAAATTGGACCTGAAATGGTGAATGGAGACGCACCGGACTCCTGCTGTGAACCGCTACGATCTCAAGTGTGAACCCAGCTTTAGAAGTTAGTATGTGCCTGGATATGAGCTTTAAATATAAAGATTTTGCCCCTTTAACATCAATGACAGCTTGAAGTCTTTTGTAGTATTTGTGGACGAGGCTCTTTATCTTCTCACATGGTAAAGCTGCCCATTCCTCTTGGCAAAAAGCCTCCAGTTCCTGTAAATTCTTGGGTTGTCTTGCGTGAACTGCACGTTTTGAGATCTCACGAGAGTGGCTCAATGATATTGAGGTCAGGAGACTGAGATGGGCACTCCAGAACCTTCACTTTATACTGCTGTAGCCAATGACAAGTTGTCTTGGCCTTGGGTTTTGGATCAATGTCATGTTGTCCAAGTAGGTCCCATGCGCAGCTTCCTGGCTGATGAATGCAAATGTTCCTTAAGTATTTTTTTTGATAACATACTGCATTCATCTTGACATCAATTTTGACCAAATTTCCTGTGCCTTTGTAGCTAACACATCCCCAAAACATCGGTGATCCACCTCCGTGTTTCCCTGTAGGAATGGTGAATCATCATCATAGGCCACGTTGACTCCTCTCCAAATGTAGTGTTTATGGTTGTGGCTTAATTTTGGTCTCATCACTCCAAATGACTTTGTGCCAGAAGGTTTGAGGCTTGTCTCTGTGCTGTTTGGCGTATTGTAAGCGGGATACTTTGTGGTATTTGCTTAGTAATGACTTTCTTCTGGCGACTTGACCATGCAGCCCATCTTTCTTCAAGTGCCTCCTTATTGTGCATCTTTAAACAGTTACACCATATTTTCAGAGAGTCCTGTATTTTACCTGAAGTTATTTGTGGGTTTTTCTTTGTATCCTGAACAATTTTCCTGGCAGTTGTGGCTGAAATTTTGGTTGGTCTATCTGGCCGTGGTTTGGTTTCAACAGAACCCTTCATTTTCCACTTCTTGATTAGGGTTTGAACACTGCTGACTGGCATTCTCAATACTTTGGATATCTTTTTATATCCCTTTCCTATAACTTGTGTGCATGTTATCAGGCCAAAATCACCAGGGTATATAGGGTAATTTGGGTAGTTTCTGTTGTGATTATGATTTTAAAAATTAGTTGACTAATAATAAATTACTTCGGCCAAACACTAACCATTAGTGAAAGACAAGTTTTTGTGTTATCATTCATATTCTCTGAAAAACAGCCAAGAAATCATAAATTTTGCCAGGGTATGTAAACTAATGAGCACAACTGTATATAGGACACTTTACAGTAGGGATGAGCCGAACACCCCCACAGTTTGGTTCGCACCAGAACTTGCGAACAGACAAAAAAATTGTGCGACCATGCGAACACCGGTAACGTCTTTGGGACACGAACGTGAAAAAAAAGTGCTAATTTTAAAGGGTTATATTCAAGGTATTGCCATAAAAAGAGTTTGGGGAACCGGGTCCTGCCCCAGGGGACATGCATCAATGCAAAACATTTTTTTTAAAACGGCTGTTTTTTCAGGAGCAGTGATTTTAAGAATGCCTAAAGTGAAACAATAAGAATGAAATATTCCTTTAAATATCATGCATGGGGGGTCCCCTTAGTTTGCCTGTAAAGTAGCACATTTCCCCCATGTTTAGAACAGTACCGCAGCAAACTTACATTTCTAAAGGAAAAAGGTTAATGCTAAATTGCTCACGGCTGTAATGTATTGCCAGATCCCGGCAATATCCATAAAAAAAACATTGAAAAAAATGACTTGGGTTCCCCTCCCCAGTCCATACCAGACCTGAAGGGCCTCACAGCACACTACACTTCATTATATACTGTGTACACCACCTGCATTGTATTGTATAATGTTTATTGAAGTGTATTAGAAACTGTACACACTGTATTATATACTGTGTACACTGCCTAAAATGTATTAGAAACTGTACACCATCAAATGCACTGTATATAGGCTAGGCTACAATGAATGCAGAGCGTATTTTTATATATATATATATATATATATATATATATATGAATACACTGCCTGAAGCATATTATATAATGTACACCACTGAATGAACTATATTATTTATTATATATATATATATATATATATATATATACACACACACACGCACACACACACATATCTTAATCCTCTTGGGCATGGAGTTCATCAGAACTTCACAGGTTGCCACTGGAGTCCTGTTCCACTCTTCCATGATGACATCACGGAGCTGGTGAATGTTAGAGACTTTGTGCTCCCCCACCTTCCGTTTGAGCATGCCTCACAGATACTCAAAAGGGTTTAGGTTCTGGAAACATGCTTGGCCAGTCCATCACCTTTACCCTCAGCTTCTTTAGCAAGTCAGTGGTTGTCTTGGAGGTGTGTTTGGGGTCCTTATTATGTTGAAATACTGTCTTGCGGCCCAGTCTCCAAGGGAGGGGACCATGCTCTGCTTCAATACGTCACAGTACATGTTGGCATTCATGGTTCCCTCTATGAACTGTAGCTCCCCAGTGCCGGCAGCACTCATTCAGCCCCAGACCATGACACTCCCACCACCATGCTTGACTGTAGGCAAGACAAACTTGTCTTTGTGCTCCTCACCTGGTTCCAGCAATCCATGTCCTTAGTCTGCTTGTCTTCAGCAAACTGTTTGAGGGCTTTCTTGTGCAAAATCCCTAGAAGAGGTTTCTTTCTGGGACGAAAGCCATGCAGACCAATTTGATGCAGTGTGCGGAGTATGGTCTGAGCACCGACAGGCTGACTCCCCACCCCTTTAACCTCTGTAGCAATGCTGGCAGTGCTCATACGTCTATTTTCCAAAGACAACCTCTGGATATGATGCTGAGCACATGCACTCAACTTCTTTGGTCAACCATGGCGAGGCCTGTTCTGAGTGGAACCTGTCCTGTTAAACCGCTGTATGGTCTTGACCATTGTGTTGCAGCTCAATTTCAAGGTCTTGGCAATTTTCTTATAGCCTAGACCATCTTTATGTAGAGCAACAATTCTTTTTTTCAGATCCTCATGTCATGTTCATGTCAGTTCTTTGTCATGAGGTGCCATGTTGAACTTCCAGTGACCAGTATGAGAGTGAGAGTGATAGCACCAAATTTAACAGACCTGCTCCCAATTCACACCTTAGACCTTGTAACACTTAGGGGTACATTCACTTTTGTTGCCAGCAGTTTAAACATTAATTAATGCGTTGCATTATTTTGAGGGACAGCAAATTTACATAGTTATACAAGCTGTACACTCACTACTTTACGTTGTAGCAAAGTGTAATTTCTTCAGTATTGTCACATGAAAAGATAAATAAAATATTTACAAATAAGTGAGTGGTGTACTAATTTTTGTGAGATACTGTATATATATATATATATATATATATATATATATATATATATACACTGCCTGTATATAGAGTGTACACTGAATATATAGTCTATGCTAAATGCAGAGTATACTATATATATATATATATATATATATATATATATATATATATATATATATACTCTGCATATACTGTACACACACACACACATACACACTAGACTCACTGTACATTTACATCAAATACACTGCAACTAACTAAGTAATCTGCCTGCCTAGTCTAGCTCAATCTATCTCCGTCCACAGTCACACACTATACATGGTCCCTATGTAAGCAGCCTTATATAGTGTGGGGCATAGTCCTCCTGAGCCATGAGTGGCCGAAGACACCCTGCCTTTGGCCAATTATGGCTCTCTCTGCAGAGAGCGCTGTGACCTGCGTGCTTTGGCCAGTCATCAGACACGAATACACTGCGAACTTTCAGTGCATTTTGGGGTGTTCGGTGGTGCTCAAATTTCCCACGAACACCCCATATTGTTCGCTGTAGGGTGAACAGGCGAACACCCAATGTTTGGGCTCATCCCTGCTTTACAGCCGTGGCAGCCTGTCCATTAGGGGCACCGGAGCGCGGCCCCCTCTATCCACTGCCGCCACCCCCATGATCTATCCACTATTTTGACAGGACACCGCCACCCCCTATTCATGTGTCTGGACGCCGGGCGCGTGAAATACAGTGGCGGGGGTGTTTTTTTGAAGCACCTGATTAGAGCCCGAGGCTCTAATAGGCTTCAAAATAGGATGGGCTTGTGGTTGTTTGCTGCCCTCCCAAAAAAAATTACCACCGGCCACCACTGCTTTACAGGCAATTTCATCTGCAGTCTCCTTGGTGCATGGAGGAATTCAGCTATGAGGAAAGATTAGAGGAACTGAATTTATTCACTCTTGATAAGAGGAGATTAAGGGAGGATATGATCAACATGTACAAATATATAAGGGGTCCATATAGGGAACTTGGTGTCGAGTTATTCACTTTACAGTCAACAAAGAGGACAAGGGGGCACTCTTTAGGTCTAGAGGAAAAGAGATTTCATCTCCAAATACGGAAAGGTTTCCTCACAGTAAGAGCTGTGAAAATGTGGAATAGACTCCCTGCAGAGGTGGTTATGGCCAGCTCAGTGGATTGCTTTAAGAAAGGCCTGGATTATTATACATAATATAACTGGGTACTAACATTTATAAGTATAGTTGATCCGGGGAAAATCCGATTGCCTCTCGGGGGATCAGAAAGGAATTTTTTCCCCTGCTTTAGAAAATTGGATCATGCTCTGCTGGGGTTTTTTGCCTTCCTCTGGATCAACTGTGGGTATAGAATTGGGTATGTGGGCTGGTATGATATTTATTATATATTATTTTTATTTTTTTGTGGTTGAACTGGATGGACTTGTGTCTTTTTTCAACCTGACTAACTATGTAACTATGTAACTACTATGTGTACAAGAAAATTGCAGTACCAGTAACAAGTTCTATTAAGTTGAAAGATAAGTTAGCACTTCAGTCGTTATCTACATGTTTTATCACATGAAGACATCTTGACCATTCACAATATTTGTGCAGCGCTTATATCATAAATCAAAAATTTAAAAATCTATTCACTTCTAACAAAAAGTCCATACAAACATCTATACAAAAAAGTCTTTAGGTTGTGATTTGTGATTATCCTTCTTCCCATGCTTATCACCCAGTTAAGTTGTGCTCTCATCTGAATTGTTTGACCCTGCTTTCAAGTAAAGGCAAATTCCCCTGAGGAAATTACATGGTTGGTAACGAAATGTATAGGGACAGGACCTAATGGATGATGCTGGGAGAGCTGAGGTGAAATGTATGTATATGGTGTTAAAAGGAGCCGAAATAACAACACGGAACAATGGTTTTAACATAATATAAGAGGCATATGTATAAAGATGCAGATGTGAGTTTTTAGAGAATAAAGCGCTAGTGCACCTTTCTTTGATTTTACATATGATTGAGTGGGCACATGGATTGAAAAATATCAGGAGAAGTTACTTGTTTGCAGAGTGACATGGACTCCACCCTTGTTTTATCAAACCAAAGAGGGGAACTATTCTTATACACAAAGTTCATGTATTAGAGAGACCAGGTGAGGGCACATCTGATGAAGGTGGCACAGTTTATTGCATATAAATAAAGCACAGTAAATTTTATTTATGTGAGTAGTACATACCTAAAGCAACATATGATTATAAAACTATAAGGCACTTGAAATCTTTCATTTTTTTCACAAGGGTCACTGATTGGAGTACACAAGATTTATGCTGCAAATTTCAGGATGTATATAACATAAAGCGTTAAGTGACCTTACTTGAAAGCAGGGTCGAATAAATCAGGTGAGAGCACAGCTTAACTGGATAATAAGCACGGCAAGAAGGATAATCACAAATCACAACATAAAGACTTTTGTAAGGATGTTTATATGGACTATGGTACACATTTATGTGGGGATGTATTTGAAGTGCTGGCAGCTGTTTATTAAAATGCTTAATGTAAGGATTTTTTCAAAACCATAGCAGCTCAAAATACACAGATTTGATGGAAGTATTCTTCTCATCAACGTTACAAGGCAAGTGATTTTTTTTGTTGATGGGGACAAGGGCTTCATCCCCGCAACCCTTACCCGGTGGTTGTGGGGGTATCGGGATCTGGAAGCCCCATTTAACAAGGGAGCCCCCAGATCCCACTCCCCTATGTGGATGGGTAGGTGCACATTGTACCCCTACCCATTCACCAAAAAAAGTGTTAACAAAGTAAAAATGACAGGAGACAGTTTTGGACAATTCCTTTATTTTAAAAAAAAAAGTGTCTCCCAACGTCCATCCATCTTCAATATATATATATATATATATATATATATATATATATATATCTCAAATACACTACCTGCACGCCACTAAGCTGCCTAATCTCTCTTCATTCATTACACTATATACGGCCGCCTTGTAAGCTGCAACTTTATATAGTGTGGGGATCCCTGACATTTTGGCTTGTCTGACTATCCATTCCGGTTCCTGAACTCTGGTTATGTTTTGACTACATTTACACTGTTTACCTTTTTATTATTATTATTATTATTAAAGTGTGATTTTACTGTACTTCTGTCTCAGTCCGATTCATGGTTTCTGATAGGCACCCTGCCTTTGGCCAGTTATGTCTCTCTCAGAGTGCGCTGTAATTGGCCAAAGCATGCAGGTCAGGTCCATGCTTTGACCACTCCAGTCAGTAAACAGTTCCGTAAGGACCCTTGCGTGTAAGCCATCTGGTCCTGGTGACTTATTTATGTTATGTTTTTCAAGTCTATTTATTATACTGTCTTCTGTTAGCCATGATGGTGCATTCTGTGACATTTTATTAACATTACAGCCTTGGCTACTACATCACCCCATTTCTTTTGTGAAAGCTGGGGAGAAGAATGCATTTAAAACCTTTGCCTTCTCTTTGTCTTTTGTAACCAAATTCCCTTCATCATTTATGGGGCCAATATGCTTTGGCCTCACTTTCTTACTGTTAATGTGTTTAAAGAACTTCTTAAGCCTCATACACACTATCAGTTTTTCAGCTGAGTTTTTCCTTCAAATTTACTAAAACCATATAATATGAGGTCAAACCTTAGGAGTTTCAATTTGTATGCAATCAGGCAGGCCCTTCCACTACATGATTTTGGTAAACCTGAAGGAAAAACTCAGCAGAAAAACTGATAGTGTGTATGAGGCTTTAGTTTTTTTTTTTACTCTCCTCTATATACCTTTTGTGGTCTATTTTAGCTGCGCTGACTCCCCCCTACTATATCTTTCTTTGTATTGTTGGAATGCTGCCAATGACCACCCAGCCTTGTACTTTTTGAAGGCCTTTTCTTTTGTTTTTATATGCATTTTTACTTTGGAGTTTAGCCACCCAGGATTAATTTTAGCTCTTTTAAACTTATTTTAGTATGTTCTTAAACCACTCCCATTTTTCCTCCATCTTCTTTGTTCCTAGGATTCTATCCCGATCAATATTGTCTAGCAAGGAGTGCAATTTAGGGAAGTTGGCTCTTTTGAAATTCAGTGTCCTTGTATTACCCTTGTGTTTCTTATTTCTTTGATTTATACTAAATCCAATTTACCTGTGGTTGTTGTTTCCTAAGTTACCCCATATTTCCACATCCACGATCAGGTCTGTATTGTTAGTAATCAGTAGGTCTAGTAATGCATTAAGTCTTATTGCTGCATTTACCAGCTGACCCATGAAATTATCTTGCAAGACATTTAGAAGTTGGCAAGCCATAGGCGAATGAGCAGTTCCTTCTGCCCAATCGATATACAGATAATTAAAATCCCCCATTATAACAACATTTCCCAACCTTGCTGCCTTTCCAAGCTGTAATAGGAGGTTTGCCTTCCCCTTCTCCCTCAGGTTAGGTGGCCTTTAGCATACGCCCACTATTACTTTTTAATTTTTTCCCTCCCTTTGGAGCTCCACCTACAAGGATTCTACCTCCTCCATAGCTCCATGTGTGTTTAGACCTCTATGTTTCAATATAATATCCTCTGACAAATACCAACTAAGAACTATATAGAAGAGCATGGGACACCAGTGGTTGAGAATTGGTGTTTGTAGGCTCTGGTTACCCTAGAGCTACTCCTTAAAGTCACAATTTAAAACTAGACTTTCCAATGTCCACAGCCACACCCAACTGGCGCAAAGAGATTACAAACTCATGCGTTCTTACCTTTTCACCCAGTGGACCCAGCTACAATTAGCAATCAAGTGGAAGTGCCCACACCTCAAGTTTTGTAACAAATCAAATGTTTACTGACCCCCTCCAAAAAAAACCCTGACTGACCAAGCTGCTGTGAACTATTTTTTTTACCTTATCCTCATCAACATGGTGCCTTGCTGGGGAATAGGGGCTGGTATGGATTGTGGAAGGTCCTCATGCCATGCAGCAAGATTAAATAATCAGTTGTTAGAACTCCAGCGGGTGCGTGCTCCTTAACAACCAGTATCCACGTTCCTTCCCATATTAAAAAATGCAGTATCAAAAACATGTCAAAATGCAACCAAGTCACACATAATTGCACTGATAATGGGATCAAATGAAACCTAGCCAAGGCATCACTAAATGGTGGACCGCGGCCCGTTTCCAGACCCAGTAGCCATACTACCCAGACCGCAGCCTCGCCAAATAATGCCTGTGTGTCCTCTCCCTGCCGCCGGCTTGCTGCTATGTTCACAGCATGGCAAGCGTGCCGAGTACGGGTCTGTCCCTTCGATGGGATCACTGCACTGCCCCCTCATCACATTGTCTTTCTTATTCACACAAGATAAGAAGCGCGGCCGCTCTGGGCAAAAGGCAGGACTTTTTAAGTTAAGAAGCAGGTGATTGGTTTCTATGTAGCGGGGTGGTCCCAGCAATCAATCACTCACCTTTAATGTGAAAAGTCCCAGCCGTTGTCCAGGGCTCCAGTGCTTCCCATCTTGTGTGAATAAGGTAGGGCTCTGTGAGGAATGCTAGCACAGGAGTCTACTATCGAAGGGGGTCTGTAATGGGTGGGTCAGTCTATGATGGGAGGGCCAGTTTTTGATTAGGGGCAAGTCTGTGATGGGGGCCAGTCTGTGATTGGGGGCAAGTCTGTGATGGGGGGCCAGTCTTTGATTAGGAGCCAGTCTGTGATGGGGCCAGTCAGTGATGGGAGGGCCAGTCTGTGATGGGGCCCAGTCATGTGATGGGGGACCAGTCTGTGATGGGGGTCTGTGACGAACGCTAGTTTACAAGACCGACCGCTTCTGGCTCGTCCTAGCTTCTGAGCATGCATGTTTGTGCTTTGTAATTTTGTCCTACGGACTTGTGTACACACGCTCGGAAAATCCGACAACTGACATTTGCCCATAGAAAATTTTAAAACCTGCTATTCAACATTTGTCCGTGGAAAATCTGACAACAATTGACCTTTGAAGTATACACACGGTCGGATTTTCTGCCAACAGCCTGTCATCACACATTTCAAAATTCGATCATGTGTACAAGGCTTTAGAGCAGGGATGGCGAACCTATGGCACGCGTGCCACAGCTGGCACACAGAGCCATCTCTGTGGGCACGCGAGAGGGTCCTGGTTCACGGTGGGGAGAACATGGCAGCAAACAGCGGCGAGGTGCAGGAAATTAACTGCACGAGTGAGTGGGTGGCTCCGCAGCCTCCGCGCGGAAGGCTACAGACCTGAGAGCACGCGAGGGAGAGAAGCAAGCAGCGGCGAGGTGCGGGAAACTGTCTGCAGGAGTGAGTGGGCGGCCCTACAATCTCCGCGTGGTAGGCTACAGGCCTGACAGCACGCACAGGAGGGAGAGAAGAGTTTCACTGCTTCATTGTATGGCTGAAGAGGGGCGCAGCATCCCTGGCGCCTTCCGGAGCTTGGACTCCTCAAACCTCCTTCAACAGTGAGGCCCGGAGAACAGACTGACCGTGGGTCCAGAAGACAAGGACAGACGAGAGGCGCAGGCTGTGAGGGAGCCGCTGGATAGAACAGGGATGGAGACAGGTACCGGGCACAATTATACACTGAATACCTGCAGACAAAGACTGGGGCAGGGAGGCAGAGCAGGGATTGCAGATAAGGACAGAGCTACAGGTCTCCCTTTCTCTCAGCTCTCCTCTTTTTCAGCCCCCGTGTCCCCCTCTTTCTGCTCCCCCTCTCTGTGCCCCCCTCTCTCTGTGTCCCCCCTCTCTCTCTCTGTCCCCCCTCTCTGTGTGTGTGTCTCTCTCTCTCTCTGTCCCCTCTCTCTCTCTCTCTCTGTCCGCTCTCTCTCTCGCTCTGTCCCCCCTCTCTCTCTCTCTCGCTCTGTCCCCCCTCTCTCTCTCTCTCTCTCTCTGTCCCCTCTCTCTCTCTCTGTGTCCCCTCTCTCTCTGTGTCCCCTCTCTCTCTCTCTCTCTGTGTCCCCTCTCTCTCTCTCTGTGTCCCCTCTCTCTCTCTCTGTGTCCCCTCTCTCTCTTTCTCTGTGCCCTCCCCTTTATCTCTGTCCCATATCGCTCTCTGTCCCATCTCTCTTTCTCTGCCCCCCTCTCTCTCAGCATCTCTCACACTCCTCCCCCTCTGTGTGCCCCCATCTCTCTGCCCCCGTGTGTCCCCCCTCTCTGTGTGTGTCCCCTATCTCTATCTGTCCCCCCTCACTCTCTGCCACCTTTCTCTCTCTCTGTCCCCTCTCTCTCTCTCTGTCCACCCTCTCTCTCTCTCCCCTCTCTCTCTCTGTCCCCCCTCTCTCTCTCTGCCCCCTCTATGTGTGTGTGTCTCTCTCTCTCGCTCTCTCTGTCCCCTCTCTCTCTCTTTCTCTGTGCCCTCCCCTTTATCTCTGTACCATATCGCTCTCTGTCCCATCTCTCTTTCTCTGCCCCCCCCTCTCTCAGCATCTCTCACACTCCTCCCCCTCTGTGTGCCCCCATCTCTCTGTCCCCCCTCTCTCTCTGCCCCCGTGTGTCCCCCCTCTCTGTGTGTGTCCCCTATCTCTATCTATCTGTCCCCCCCTCACTCTCTGTCACCTTTCTCTCTCTATGTGTCCTCTCTCTCTTTCACTGTGCCCTCCCCTTTATCTCTGTCCCATCTCTCTCTCTGTCCCCCCTCCCCCTCTCTGTGCCCCCATCTCTCTGCCCCCCCTCTCTCTCTGTCCCCCCGTGTGTCCCACTCTGTGTGCGTGTGTCCTCTATCTCTATTTATCTGTCCCCCCCTCACTCTCTGTCACCTTTCTCTCTCTATGTGTCCTCTCTCTCTCACAGCCCTCTTTCTCTCTATCTCACAACCCCCTCTCTCTCTTACACACACCCTCTCTTTTGCTCAGCACCCCTCTCGTGCGAATTGCCGTGTTGGCACTTTACAACACAAAACCAACTTATGTATTTCAGTTTGGGCACTCAGACTCAAAAAGGTTCGCCATCACTGCTTTAGAGTGTTGTAGCAGGAAAAAAGACTTGTTACTACCTCTCATCAGCCTTGAGACTTGTTGCCCCCGGTGGCTTCCTACTGCTCCATTGAGGCATGTGGAAGTGTGATTAGAAATGTATCTGCAAATTTGTGCAATTCCATGAAATGTTGTCCAGGGTTGTCTCCTGCAGCAATCTGCAAGCCTTGTTTGAGGTGAAATTGATGTGAGTTTTGGTTGAAAAAGCAATTGTTCTTGGATCAGAACTCGCAGATTCATATGTTGTTTGGCCAGCTTCAGTCTCAATTGCTGTAGCTTCTGTAGTGTTGTAGGTAATGTTTGCAGTGAGTATTGTGCACAAACAATACGTAGTGTCAGTATTGCTCTGCTGCAGGGTGACACGGAGAGAAGCAAACAGAAATCTGTTTCAGATCACAAATATAGTCTGCTAATCTTCTGCCTACCCACACAACGTCTGTGACTGGCCATGTACTCCATCTCAATATCAAAATGTCATATATTTAAAGCACATCTACCGTAAGTGTGGGATTTGTGCCTTCATTTGTCTTCGTAGTGCTTCCCTGTCCCTCCAGCAGGATGTTCACCGCCCTCATTCTAACACATCTCCATCTCCTACACAGTATGGAGAATAATGAGATGGAGGAAACAGATGAATTTGATGAAGGGCACCTTTCTTCAGACATTTCCACAAGAAATCTAAAGCCTTCATTTCAAGTGTTTCTTCTGTTTCACAGTCACTGTACATAGAGTGACATAGCAGTATCTATTACTACACAAGCTGTAAATGAAAGGATTAGATTATCCTTTATATTATCATGGGGCTAGATTTAGCCAGCAGTTTAACCCTTTAACATTTTACAAAATTTCTATTAAATACCTACTAATTTGAAAAGCTAAAACGTATTGAATTAATACATGTAAAGATATATGGGTGCAGCGCCAAGGAAATTGTATCTTCTAAAATACATATACAGTACAATTAATCAGTGAAAAGACTTCAATGCAAAAAAAAAAAATATCCTAAAGAATTAAATTGATGTAAATGTGAAAAAAAATTATACACAAACAGGAGACCAATCAATAGCCCATATATCAATGTGTATAATAATAAGTCCACCAATTCCTAAACATATGGTGCGTAAATTCCTCCTTCACGTCATTCAAGATGCGCGAATTACACTGTGAAAATCCACTTTGCCAAAACCACCACCAACACTTCATACTTGCCAGAACTTGTGGCTGCCAAAAATTATAAGCAACAACGCTCTTTGTAATCACCCAGATGAAGACAGCTCTCTCATGGAAACAGTCCCTTTAAACAGATCCACTGAACAGATCTTCACGGTCCAGGGTGCATAAATATAGAGTGTGGCTGTATAGGATGGATGCTCACCAAATGGAGCCAGATATAACTTTCATAATGTAGTATTTATTTAAACTCTCTGCATACAGTACAAAACATTGGTTATAAACAAACAACAAATTGCCACCACTTACACATTTAGCCGGCACACAGAATGTGGAGCATTCTTCAACCAACGTGCTTCTCAGGGATCAAAAGGCTCCTAATATCATACCTAATATCCTAATACTACAATATCAAAGACTCCTCTGCTAACAATCTGCCTGTGAGGAGGGAAAGAGCGGAGCGCTGCTGCTCTAGTGCAGAGCGCAGGATCTAGATCAGGCTCAGGTAAGTTTAAGGGGAAGGGGGTTGCACACAAATTTTTTTTTTGACTTAATGCAAAGAATTTGATAAGGTAAAAAAAAATTCGACTTTTACAACCAATTTAAATTAAGTTCTATGATAGCCTATGTGGCCATGCAAATCAGGCATTTAGATAAGCATTTCCAGAGCAGCGTTTAGAGGCATAAAAAAATGCACCAAAGCTGCATTTAATAAGGAAATTTTGAACATATTTTACATGCATACACACAAAAACGTGCCTAAAGGCACACATATGCTCGGACATTTTTTCTAGTGGTCACAATAAATTCATATTCTGGCCAGTAGAATGATTTTACACTCAGCAGTACACCATTCGACTGTAATCATGTGTAATTACATGCCAAAACTGTATTTTTTACACTTGATTTTTCTGCCATCTCTTAGCAGAAACATCTATCTTAGATAGGAGTATTTTTCTGATCGTCAAGAACGCGGTGACTATAAAAGGGAAGTTCAGCACCACGTTCGGCACCCTTTGGGCTCCTTCTGCTGATCTCGTGTTTATCGCGTGTTAGTAGAAGTTTGGTTAGAGACGATTCGTGCTTTTCAGACTTGTGCTTCAGATCATTACTGCTCTACAGTTTGGCTTGTCGGTGCATAAGGGCTTATAAGTGCGTGCAGTCAGCTCGCATTTGTTTGTCATTGCGGCCTATATTTATATAGTACGCTTTGATTTTCAGTGCTTATTGTTTGCTCATTTCTGGTTTCAGTTCATTCTTTCAGGCCTTGCTATATGTGCTTTCTGTTAGTCCGTTCTGACCAGCCGACCGTTTTGAAGCCATGTTGCATGTAGGTACTCATCATATAGTTCGTGCTGTGCAGGGGCTTGGTGTTGGGCTTATAGCTTTGACACAAGCCCAGTCCATGAACAGGGTGAGGAGGAGTTCATGGAGCAAGAATTGGTTGCTCCAGCGTGACCAATTCTCGCACATGCCTTTGCTTCGTGAGATCAGGGAGAATAATCCTGATGAGTTCAGGAATTATCTCTGGATGACGGACCCTGTTTCACCGTCTGTTGGCTTTGCCAAAAGCAAAAATCGGTGGCCTAAGGAGTACATATCTGAGGGAGCGCAAGAAGGTCCAGGAGTCCATGAGATCTGGAGCTGCAGCAGATGACGTTTATGTCCCCAGGCTGTGGTACTATGAGAGACTGCATTTTCTGTCAGGCCAGAGTGAGGTCAGGGAATCACTCTCCACTCTTCCTTCCACACTTCCTTCTACACTTCATCCCACCCTTGCTGAGGCTTCCGATCCCCAACCTGGGCCTTCCAGCCAGGAAGAAGTGGAGGAGCCCAGCTTGAGCCAGGTATAGTATTGTTCTACATATTTTTGGAATAAAAATGAATGAGGTTAACTAGATGTGATTTTTGATCCCTAATTGCTGATTTTATAAAGTGTTTTACATATCAATAGACAGTAGTGGCCAAAATATTTGGGACAAGAATGAAAAATGCTGGGTTCAGAATGATAGTCTTTTCTATTTGTTAACATTCAATTTGCAACAGTCATGAGCTGAAAATTGTGTGTGATTGATGAACCAAAAACTAACAGTATGTCCCTTTTTCATACACAGGAAGATCTCAGCCAGGAGGAGGAGTGGAATGTGGCAGCCAGGAGGTGGCTGTGGAATGTGGCAGCCAGGAGGAGGCAGGGGTTAGTGGCAGCCAGGAGGTGGGCAGGCCTAGGAGCCTGACAGAATCCCAGATCCCTCCCCTCCACCTTCCAACCAAAAGGGCCAGAAAGAGGGGGGGGAACGTGGAGGAGTCAGCGCTCAGGCTGATTGGAGAGGCTTCTGCGGCCCTCAAAGCCACCCCCACTCATCAAGAGGCAATGTAGGAGGGGCAACACCTCATGAGTGAGAAAATATGGGGTTATTTTGTGGGTGTTTCCATGGTCCTGGTTAGGGATGAGCCGAACACTCCCCAGTTCGGTTCGCATCAGAACATGTGAACAGGCAATAAATTTGTTCGAACATCCGAACACCGTTAAAGTCTATGGGACTCGAACATGAAAAATCTAAAGTGCTAATTTTAAAGGATTATATGCAAGTTATTGTCATGAAAAGTGATGGGGACCTGGGTCCTGCCCCAGGGGACATGTATCAATGCAAAAAAAGTTTTAAAAACTGCAGTTTTTTCGGGAGCAGTGATTGTAATAATGCTTAAAGTGAAACAATAAAAGTGTAATATTCCTTTAAATTTCGTACCAAGGGGCTGTGTATAGTATGCCTGTAAAGGGGTGCATGTTTCCCTTGCTTAGAACTGTCCCTGCACAAAGTATCATTTCTGAAGGAAAAAAGTCATTTAAAAGCACTAGTGGCTATAATGAATTGTCGGCTCCCGGTAATACAGAGAACAGTCATTGAAAGTCAAAAAGATTTCAGCGGTGGTAATCCACTCTCGGTATCCTGCGCTGGACATGATCGGTGGACCCTGGACCTGTAGAGGAGAGAACATTTATCGCTGGACCCCAGAGAGATGATCACCCATCGCAGGATACCGAGAGTGGATTACCACCGCTGGAATCTTTTTAAAAAAATTTTATTTTTAATAAAGGATGTATCCCAACGGTGTCTGTGTTTTTTTTTTATACACTTTCTTTGTGAAATGGTAGGGGTACAATGTACCCATTACCATTTAAAATGGGGGGGGGGCTGGGATCTGGGGGTCCCCTTGTTAAAGGAGGCTTTCAGATTCCGATAAGCCCCCCGCCCGCAGACCCCCACAACCACCTGGCAAGGTTTGTGGGGATGAGGCCCTTGTTCCCATTAACATGGGGACAAGGTGCTTTGGGAGGCTACTACCCCCAAAGAACCCTCCCAATGTTGAGGGCATGTGGCCTGGTACGGTTCAGGAGGGGGGGCACTCTCTCGACCCCCCTCTTTTCCTGTAGCCTGTGGCCCGGATAAAGGGTCTGGTATGGATTTTTGGGGGGGACTCCACGCCATTTTTTTTTCATTGTACCCCTACCATTTCACAAAGAAAGTGTAAAAAAAAAAAAAAAACACAGACATCCTTTATTAAAAATAAAAAAAAGATTCCAGCGGTGGTAATCCACTCTCGGTTTCCTGCGATGGGTGATCATCTCTCTGGGGTCCAGAGATGGATGTTCTCTCCTCTACAGGTCCAGGGTCCACCGTTGATGTCCAGCGCAGGATACCGAGAGTAGATTACCACCGCTGAAATCTTTTTGACTTTCAATGACTGTTCTCTGTATTACCTGGAGCCGACAATTCATTATAGCTGTGAGTGCTTTTAAATTACTTTTTTTTCCTTCAGAAATGACACTTTGTGCAGGGACAGTTCTAAGCACAGGAAACATGCGCCCCCTTTACAGGCATACTATACACACCCCCTAGGTACAAAATTTAAAGGAATATTACACTTTCATTGTTTCACTTCAAGCATTACTAAAATCACTGCTGCCAAAAAAACTGCTGTTTTTAAAACTTTTTTTGCATTGGTACATGTCCCCTGGGGCAGGATCCAGGTCCCCAAACACTTTTTATGACATAAACTTGCATATAAGCCTTTAAAATTAGCACTTTAGATTTCTCCCATAGACTTTTACAGAGTGTTCCGCGGCTTTTCGAATTTGCCACGAACACCCCAAATTGTTCGGCGAACAGGCAATGTTTCGATTTGAACATGAGTTCGACTCGAACTCAAAGCTCATACCTAGTCCTGGTGCTCCAGGGCCTTCAGAAGTGCAATAAGTGATTGAGAAATGAAATGTTTAATTTATGCTCCTAAAACCCTTGAAGGTGCTATTTCAATGTTGGGCCTCTGTATGTGGCCAGGCTGTATAAAAGTCTCACACATGTGGTATAGCCATATTGGAATGTGCAGCCCTGAATGCACACTGTCAGCGTTTTGAGGTGGCCAGATGCACCCATGTTACATTATGACAAGTAGCTGTGTCTGAGGCTGGGCATCACAATAGACATTAGTGGGCTGACTGCATGCAGTACCTGGAAGAAAAAAAAATGGCATGCTCATGTTATACAGGCATCATCACTGCTGTGAAGATACTGTATAATGTGAGGGTGTGTGCACGCATTTGTTCTGCTTGAGAGCTGGGGCTCCAGTTGACATGAGCAGCCCATGTCTGCATTAACTCCCCATCCTTTATCTGTAAGGTGGGTAAGGAGGGGCCAAACTCACTGCACAGCATCTCCAGCATGGATATCCCTTGTGCGGGGCATATGCTCTCTGTACATTGCACACATATGACCCCAGACAGTGCTGGGACAAGGCCATCCGGCACCCAGGGTGAAAATGTCAAACTGTGCCCCCCTCCCCAGGTTTAGGCCAGTAGTAGTTTAAAGTCTGTAATGTTTGTGACATGCACTGAAATAATACTACCAGTGTTACACTCCAGCAACCTGGAGAATTTAAAATTGGTGCACACATATCGGGTAGTGAATCATCATTCACTCCAAGAAAGAAAGCCATGCAAAAAGTCATAGTCTTGTACAGGTTTAGGATATGTATTTGTTATACCCACATAGATTGGAAGGAACAAGGGTGGTTACCTGTCAGCTGTGAAAACGAAAATGCACAGCTTGCCTATAGTCAAGGTGAGTCTGAGCCTAGCAGACAATGTGAAATAACTTTATCTGGCAGGACTTAAAAGAGATTAACACAAATACAGACAGAACAAAAGCTTTAGCTGACATCATGTTTAGCTTGGAAAATATTACTCTGCACAATGTTTAAATTCTAGAACACAACATAATGCATCCTTTTCATCTTCCGCTAACAACACGCTCAATAGGCACGTAGCATAGCTCTACTACCCAATATCCCACCTGCAATTCAGCTTACTTCTCTGTGTCCTCCCTGTGTGAGTTGAGAACACACTGAGCCATTAACAAACAACATAATGCAGCTGAATCTAACTTAATGACATAGGAATTTAAACTATAGGGTTAAGAGTGGACATATAATAGAGTGTTTGTTCTTTGGACGAAAACCTAATTGATTCTGTCACCTACACACATTAAAGGCAGCCTTGAAAGTCTTACAACAGCAAATCTGGTCTGGGTGGCTGTAGACAGAGGGATCACTTATAGATAATGGCTGAATGGGAGATCTGACCAAAGTTAAAGCCCCAATGAAGTCCTTATCTTTATAGATCTGCACTGCCAGAGGTTATGATTTTGGACTGATTTTCACTTGGATATGTCTTAAAACACACTTTCTCTTAAGTTGGCTATACACTAGTAGCTTTGAGATATTTTGAGTTTTAAGAATGTTCGTTCAATTTTTTAATCGTTAGTAGGATCAAATTTACAATCTTTTTCTACCACAGTGATGAAAAAATTCGAAGGAGCAGGATGGAAATTTTTTCTCCAACTAACGAATTTCTAACAGTGAATGTGATTGGGAAATGATATTCATTCCAAAATTGAATGTTAAAATACAAACTACATTTTGAAGTATTTTTAAACAATATTCATGCAGTCATCAAATGTACAAAGAATTTTTGTATAAATGTTGTTACAAGTCAGTGGCGTCACTAGGGTTGGTGTCACCTGGTGCGAAAAAAAATGGTGTCACCCCCCACCAACTATAATTCCCCCCTCAGTACAGACCCCCCCTCCACTAACTACAGACCCTCCTCCCGCAGTATAGATCCCCTCCCTCAATACAGACCACCCTCCATCAATATAGACCCCCCTCCCTCAGTATAAACCTCACCCTCAGTACAGACACCCCTTCAGTGCAGACCCCCCATCGGTACAGACACCCCCACCTCAGTGCAGACACCCCATCGGTACAGACACCCCCACCTCAGTACAGACCCCCCAGCATTACAGACACACCCCTCAGTGCAGACCCCCCTCAGTAAGACACCCCCCTCAGTGCAGACCCCCTCAGTACAGACACCCCCCCCTCAGTGCAGACCTCCCAGTGGAGACCCCCCCCAACAGTACAGACACCCCCCTCAGTGCAGACCCCCTGTGCAGACCCCACCAACAGTACAGACACCCCCCAGTGCAGACACCCCCTCCGTGCAGACCCCCCCCCAGTGTAGACACCCCCCTTACATACCTGTCCCTCCTCCTTTGTGGATGTAAACAGAGAGGAGGGGGAGGCAGCTTCGTTCGGCTCCGCTGAGGGACATAGCCGTGGCGCAGGACAGTGCAGCGGGCGTTTTTAGCAGTGGCTTCTCCCACGGGTGTCACTCCTCTGGTGGGTGTCACTCGGGTGCAGCCCGCACTCCCCGCACCCGCCTAGCAACGCCACTGTTAGTTGCTGCTAGTAACAAATCCACCAATTCACCCCACTGCCAGACTTCATACATCACTTCCAGAGACAATGAACAGTCTGTTTCCTCCTGCACAAACTTGTAGTTACTGAGTTAAAGTATGTCACATCTTCTATTGAGTAATAGGGACCCACTCTGAATAAGCCCCTAGACAGAATATGGTTGCTCGCCACTACTAAGCCTGAGGCCTGCAGTACCTCTTCCCAGAGGCCTAGTAGTTTAAAAGCATGTCTTTAGATGGTGGACTACTGTTCCCAGCTAGCCCAATCTTGCAAATCCTGTGTCTTCAGGCTACATCGATTTAACACAGATCCCCACAGTCTCTTCCCTGATCCAGGACTCCCCATCATTCACTGTGTGTATGATGAGGACTCTGCTAATGACCGTGTAGAAGCAGAGTTCCCTCACAGACTTCCTCGCACATCCAGCCCTCCACTGTGATAACACTCACCGACCTTCCACTTCCCTGAGTCCTTAAAGAGGAACTTGACTGGACCATGCATTCCGACAGCTTCACCTGCCCCTCTGCTCCAGGAGTTCCCTAGCACTGACCGTGTGGTGGCAAGACTATGCCAATGACCATGTAGAGGCAAAGTTCCTTCACAGCTCTTCCTGGGCCTCCTCCTGTGATTGGTGTACTCCCCCAGATGGGGGTGTCCTCCTGCTGCTGCCTAGCATTCCATTCCACACTTCACTCAATTGACTTCCCCCTCCACTAGCATATAACCTCAGCTTATATAGGAGGCCTGCCCCCTGCCAATACCAATTGGGGATTGGTCAGGGCTCCCACATGAGCTGCCTGCCACTCCATTTATAGGCCCAGCCCCTCTTACAGAATATTCTCTCTGGAAGCAGGGGAGGCACCTCAGAACTGGAGAACAGGTGGTCACATCCACTGCTACTCTGACCACTCCCAGCCCCCAGATAAAAACAGACAGGCCTAGCTTGCAACATAGGCCTGCCTAAATTTGCCTGTGCTGACTGACCCTCGTAAAATAAAAAAATAAAACATTACTAGCACCTACCTATTGGTAGAGGGTGCTGCACAAGTATTCGGATGAATGTTTGTCTGCAAATTTCACGATCGCACTCATCTCACATGCTAGCAAGGTTATGCTGAAAATTCTACAAGCTAGGCTTCAGCAGCATGTGAACCGTGAGCTACCACAAGTACATGCTGGGTTTTGAAAAGACGCAGAGGAACTAGAGATCCAATTGTCAAGTTTTCCAACATTCGCTGGATTATGGAGAAAGCAAGAGAGTGCCAGAAGAATGTCTACTTCTGCTTTATTGACTACAGTGGCATTCAGTGTGTGACAGCACAGAAAGCTGGAAAATGTGGAAATTGTCCTGGGCAAGAAGGGGGGAAATGGCCAGTATTGAAGTGGTTAATAGATGCGGGACCGTAGCCAATGTGTGTGGCCGGCAACCGCGATGTCTGTCAGCCACCCGTAATCGCTCCACAGACAGGCTGAACGGGGATCCGAATTTGTAAACAAAGCAGGTGATTACAGTGTGATTGTCATATCCTGGTGATTCCCAGTCAGTCCCCCCCCCCCCATAGTTGAACCCCTTTCACACTGGGGCGCTTTTCAGGCATTTTAGCACTAAAAATAGTGCATGTAAGGCACCTGAAAAGTGCCTCTCAAATCACCCCAATGCACTAGCAGGACGGGGAAAAAAGTCCTGCAAGCAGCATCTTTGGGGCGTTGCGGGAACGGTGTATACACCATTCCCAAAACGCCCTGCCCATTGAAATGAACAACACGGGTGCTATTATCCCTTTCTTCGGCCGCTAGCGGAGGGTAAGTGCAATAAGGTAAGTGCTATAACAGCGGTAAAGCGCCGCTAACACTAGTGGCGCTTTACCGCTAATGCCCACACCGCCCCAGTGTGAAAGGGGTCTTAGGTCTTAGAAACACCTCCCTAGGACACACTTAACCCCTTGATCTCCCCCTAGTGTTAACCCCTTCCCTGCCAGTGTCATTTATACAGTAAGCAGTGCAATTTTAAAGCACTGATTGATGTATACAATGTCACTGGTCCCAAAAAAAGTGTCAAAAGTGTCCGATCTGTCCGGGGCAATGTCGCAGTCCTGCTAAAAATTGCTGATTGCCGTTATTACTAGTAAAAAAAAAAAAAAAAGCCATAAACCTATTCCCCATTTTGTAGATACTTTTGTGCAAACCAATCAATATACGCTTATTGTGATTTTTTTACTAAAAATATGTAGCAGAATACATATTGGCCTAAACTGATGAAGAAATTAGTTTTTTTACTTTTTTGGGGATATTTATTATAGCAACAAGTAAAAAATATTGCGTTTTTTTTTTCCAAATTTGTCTGTATTTTTTTGTTTATAGCGCAAAAAAAATTAAAAACAGCAGAGGTGATCAAATACCACCAAAAGAAAGCTCTATTTGTGGTAAAAAAAGACATTAATTTTGTTTGGGTACAACGTTGCATGACCACGCAATTTTCAGTTAAAGCGACACGGTGCCGTATCGCAAAAAATGGCCTGGTCATTAAGCGGGTAAATCCTTCCGAGACTGAAGTGGTTAATGAAGGTGCAAGAGGAGAGCGCAAAAGCTGGCCTGAAATTGAACATTAAGAAAACTAAGATCATGGCAACTAGTCCCATCACTCCCTGGCAAATAGAAGGAGAAGAAATGGAGACAGTAACAGATTTTATCTTCCTAGGTTTCAAGATCACAGCAGATGGTGATTGTAGCCATGAAATGACCCACTTTAGCCCCGGAAGGTTTTACCCCCTTCCTGACCAAAGCACTTTTTGTAATTTGACACTGCATGGTTTTAACTGCTAATTGCGCGGCCATGCAATGCTGTGCTCAAACAAAATTTTTGTGTTCCCACAGCTCTATTTATGTTCCCACAAATAGAGCTTTTGGTGCTATTTGATCACCTCTGCGATTTTTATTTTTTGCGCTGCACACCAAAAAATAGCGACAATTTTGAAAAAAAAAACAACAATATTTTATACTTTTTGCTATAATAAATATCCCCAAAAATGTTTTTAAAAAACAAAATGTCTTCATCGATTTAGGCCAATATATAGTCTTCTACATATTTTTGATTAAAAAAAGATCGCAATAAGCGTATATTGATTGGTTTGCACAAAAGTTATAGTTTCTACAAACTATGGGAAAGATTTATGTATTATTTTATTTTACTAGTAAAGGTGGGGATCTGCAACTTTTAGCAGTATTGTGACATTGTGGCTACTTTACATTGCAGCAAAGTGTAATTTCTTCAGTGTTGTCACATGACAAGATATAATAAAATATTTATAAAAATTTGAGTGGTGTACTCACTTTTGTAAGATACTGTACATCTGTATATGCAGTCAGAATGGTCGTCCACTATTCACTATATAGCCATATAGATGTCAATGACTGCAGGCAATTTTTGATAAAATGTGGAACTTGACTGTTGGCAGAATAGAACTAATATCTCCAAACCATTTCTACTGAGTTCCCACAAAACGCGTAGAGCCTTAGCCTTATGCTCCATCTTCAAATCATGTGATCTTGAGACTCCGTAATTAAGTGATATTATTTTCACTATTCATTAATGCATATTTATTTTTATTTTATATTTATTTTTATTTTTACATAATTGTTGTTGTTTATGAATTTGTATAATTGCACTACCGTGTACCAATGTTTCTATTACCCATAGAATGATTTTTAATTATACCATCATCAACTCAACCATATTGTTTATGAATTACCAACATATCTATCGTTCATGTTTTTGTTATGGAATATGCCAATATCATGTATAATAAATTGTCTAGATTGTATAGAATTATATCATGTTATTCTTTGGAGTTAATGCTCATGTTCCCGGAGTCCATGATCATGTGATTCTACTTTTTTATGCTCTTAAGCTGTGCTTCATGTAAAGTCACAATTTCTCGCCTTGCTGCAATTTTTTGCATATAATAGGGATGGAGGCAGATGAACCTATCCATTTGTTGCCTCATGTAAAGTCCCAAAAACCCCGCCCCTCTTTTTTCTCCAAACCGGCTGCCATAATCAAACTGGATTTGGGATGAATCAGGGAATTTGTAACTGATGATGTCGCTGTGGTATGAAGCTTCAATCTAAGGGAGTCATTTTGTGGCCTGTGCACATCACCAGTTACAGGGGTCCCGACGGGTGTCATTCTAGCTGGTCACTCATGTGATCCTAAAAGGTTCTTGACACGGGGGGCGCATGCTCAATGTCTTGCTCTTCCAGGAGATAGACTGGTTTGAGTGGGACTGCCAAATAAATTACCAGTTTAGAATACTCCTCATCTACAAGGTAGTATTGCTGTCCTAGACACAAATGATAATGCCCGCTCATTCAGGTTTTGTCCCTTTGGTCAGCAAGAATAATATACAATTATTATTAAAATGCTCTAGGTGCAGAGCTGTCACTTAAAACATAAAAACAGCTAAATATACAGTTGCAATGCATACAGATAATTCTGTTCAGCCAGCCTAGTGATCCATTTACCCATGGCAAACCACATTACAAATCACCCAGTAGTCCACCAATCATGAGCTCATAATTAGGGATGAGCCGAACATCCCCCTGTTCGGTTCGGAACAAGAACCTGCGAACAGACCTAAACTTCGTGTGAACTTTAGAACCCTATTAAAGTCTATGGGACTCGAACGTTCACAATCTAAAGTGCTCATTTTAAAGGGTAATATGCAAGTTACTGTCCTAAAAAGTGTTTGAGGACCTTGGTCCTGCCCCAGGGGACATGGATCAATGCAAAAAAAAGTTTTAAAAACGGCCGTTTTTTCAGGAGCAGTGATTTTAATAATGATTAAAGTGAAACAATAAAAGTGTAATATTCCTTTAAATTTCGTAGCTGGGGGGGTATCTACAGTATGCCTGTGAAGGGGCGCATGTTTCTGGTGCTTAGAACTGTCCCTGCACAAAGTGTCATTTGTGCAGGATATAAAGTCTTTTAAAATCACTTGCGGCTAAATTGTCGGCTCCCGTAATACAGAGAACACTCAATGAGTGCTCTCTGTATTAGCCGACAATTCATTCATTCATTGATAAAAAAAAAAAAAAAAGTGTGGGGGTTCCCCTAAATTCAATTACCAGGCCCTTCAGGTCTGACATGGATATTAAGGGGAACCCCGTGTCAAATAAAAAAAAAATTGACGTGGGGGTCCCCCTAAATATCCATACCAGACCCTTCAGGTCTAATATGGATATTAAGGGGAACCCCGCATCAAATTAAAAAAAAAATTGACGTGGGGGTCCCCCTAAAAATCCATACCAGACCCTTTATCCGAGCACGCAATCTGGCAGGCCGCAGGAAAAGAGGGGGGACGAGAGAGCGGCCCCCCTCCCTCCTGAACCATATCAGGCCACATACCCTCAACATTGGGAGGATGCTTTGGGGGTCCGTGACCCCTCAAAGCACCTTGTCCCCATGTTGATGAGGACAAGGGCCTCATCCTCACAACCCTGGCCGGTGGTTGTGAGGGTCTGCGGGCGGGGGGCTTATCAGAATCTGGAAGCCCCCTTTAACAAGGGGACCCCCAGATCCCGCCCCCCCCTGTTTGAAATGGTAAGGGGGTACAAAAGTACCCCTACCATTTCACAAAGAAAGTGTCAAAATGGTTAAATAAGACAAACACACTTTTGAAAAATTCCTTTATTAAAAATAAAAAAATAAAAAAAAGATTCCAGCGGTGCTAATCCACTCTTGCTATCTCCGGGGTCCAGCGATGGATGATCATATCTAGCGACGGGGTATCTCTCAGTCCAGCGCTGTCCATACATCCGTCTTCTGTCTCCAGTGCGGAGACACTGCGGAGATCCCAGCGCTGACGTTTCTTATATTAGGAGGGCGGGGCCACTCGTCGCCTGACCCCGCCCCCTCTGACGCTGGTGAAGGGAGTCAGGGGTTCCCCAGTGACGTGTGGGTGACCCCGCCCCCTCTGATGTAACGGAAACCTGCGTTACATCAGAGGGGGTGGGGTCACCCACACATCACTGGGGAACCCCTGGCTTCCCTCTCCAGCATCAGAGGGGCGGGGTCAGGTGACGGGTGGCCCCACCCTCCTAATATAAGAAACGTCAGCGCTGGGATCTCCGCAGTCTCCGCAGTGGAGACAGAAGAAGGATGTATGGACAGCGCTGGACTGAGAGATCCCCCGTCGCTGGATATGATCATCCATCGCTGGACCCCGGAGATCCGTCGCTGGATAGCAAGAGTGGATTAGCACCGCTGGAATCTTTTTTTTATTTTTTTTATTTTTAATAAAGGAATTTTTCAAAAGTGTGTTTGTCTTATTTAACCATTTTGACACTTTCTTTGTGAAATGGTAGGGGTACTTTTGTACCCCCCTTACCATTTCAAACAGGGGGGGCCGGGATCTGGGGGTCCCTTTGTTAAAGGGGGCTTCCAGATTCTGATAAGCCCCCTGCCCGCAGACCCTCACAACCACCGGCCAGGGTTGTGAGGATGAGGCCCTTGTCCTCATCAACATGGGGACAAGGTGCTTTGAGGGGTCACAGACCCCCAAAGCATCCTCCCAATGTTGAGGGTATGTGGCCTGGTACAGTTCAGGAGGGAGGGGGGGCCGCTCTCTCGTCCCCCCCTCTTTTCCAGCGGCCTGCCAGGTTGCGTGCTCAGATAAAGGGTCTGGTATGGATTTTTAGGGGGACCCCCACGTCAATTTTTTTAAAATTTGATGCGGGGTTCCCCTTAATATCCATATCAGACCTGAAGGGTCTGGTATGGATATTTAGGGGGACCCCCACGTCAATTTTTTTTAAAATTTGACACAGGGTTCTCCTTAATATCCATGTCAGACCTGAAGGGCCTGGTAATTGAATTTAGGGGAACCCCCACGCTTTTTTTTTTTTTTTTTTTTAATCAATGAATGAATGAATTGTCGGCTAATACAGAGAACACTCATTGAGTGTTCTCTGTATTACGGGGAGCCGACAATTTAGCCGCAAGTGATTTTAAAAGACTTTTTTCCTGCACAAATGACACTTTGTGCAGGGACAGTTCTAAGCCCCAGAAACATGTGCCCCTTCACAGGCATACTATAGATACCCCCCAGCTACGAAATTTAAAGGAATATTACACTTTTATTGTTTCACTTTAATCATTATTAAAATCACTGCTCCTGAAAAAACGGCCGTTTTTAAAACTTTTTTTTGCATTGATCCTTGTCCCCTGGGGCAGGACCCGGGTCCCCAAACACTTTTTAGGACAGTAACCTGCATATTACCCTTTAAAATGAGCACTTTAGATTTCTCCCATAGACTTATATAGGGTGTTCCGGCTTTTCGAATTTGCTGCGAACAGCCCAAATTGTTCACTGTGCGCTGAACAGGCGAACAGGCAATGTTCGAGTCGAACATGAGTTCGACTCGAACTCGAAGCTCATCCCTACTCATAATGAAAGAGCCAATAGTTGCATATTTGACTCCTTTCAGAAGTAATGGAGGCCCAATGGTTAGCATGCCTAAATACTCCAAATAATCCGAAGCCATAAAAACAGCTAAATATACAGTTGCAATGCATACAGATAATTCTGTTCAGCCAGCCTAGTGATCCATTTACCCATGGCAAACCACAGTACAAATCACCCACCTCACTTTTAGTCTTACCTGTTCCCAGGCTTCCAATTGGCCAGTGAAAGAGCATTACCTGGCTAGGAGGTTCATTGTCGGCGCTGTGCAATGGAATGCAACCTAACAGGCTCACAGTTCTGACTCCCTCTGAACATTTTGTACAGGAGATTAACAAAGGGAATATACAAACAGATTCCAGTAGCTATTGTAGCTACAATTAGAGTATAGCTAAAGGCAAAACTTTTTTTTTTTTTTTTTTTAGTTTTGTATAGAGTGGAGAGGGATTAGAATGCTTGTCAGATTTTATTGCTGTACTGTGTCCATATTAGGGAGATTTACCCTCTCTATTTGTGCAGTTTACCATTGAAAGTAAAAGAAAATCCCAAATTTTGGGTTGTCCCCAGAAAAGTAATAAAGGGGATATCTTCCAATGGGGACACTAGTTCTGGTGACCTGAGGGCCCCCAGTGAATTCCCTTAATTTGCCGGGAATTCCTCTCATTTCCTGTTTGGCTATGGAACCATAAGTGAAGGGAAATTTCTGCAATGGGACACAGATGAAAAAAAAAATCTGACAGGGGTTATAGCCCTTCTTTGCTTTTTTTAAAATGAAAAAAAAAGTTTTGCCTGTACTTTAGAAACACATAGCGGAATAAAATGGAAGCCTTTCATATATAACTGGAATTAAAGGAAATATATGGTCACAACATTATAACAACAGTGCTGTAACAATACAACCAGCCGTTATATTTGACAATCCAATATAAGCTTACTTACAAAATCTCCTTTCATGTTGTGAGTGTTGCCTATCTGCTGGTCATCTCTTTCCACAACTTCCTTGGTTCCCTGCATAGTTTGCAGTTCCTCCTCTGCTGTTTGCTGTCATTTCTAAGGACTACATATCCCATGGTACCTTGCAGCCTGCAAGTTGTGATTCCTGTACTGACTCCGCCTCCTGAAACTCCTTCCATCACCTCTGTAGTTCAGAATGCAGGCTCTGCAATGTGTAACACCACAGTGCCTACTCACAAGGCATAGTGAGTATGTGTCAGAGAATTCAGCATTGTTAAGATCATTATAAGCAGGCTAGAAATAATTGAAATTGAATGTGGAAATAATTCTATCTATGATTTTATACATATAGATATTTTTAAAGTGATTTAAAAAGTTTTTTGTTTTTTTAATAAAATAAAAGTAAAAAACAAAAGGATACACTTACCTGTTTGCACAGTGTGGACCCCTGCCTCCTCTTCTGAAAGTACCCCACTGGTGCTGTCCACGTCCCCCTGCTCTGTGTACCTCCTGAGCAAGCCATGTGCAATAGGAGAACTTAATTGGGTGTGCTCGGAGCTGGTCTGTGTGCATCCATAGACACACACAGCACTGTTATCTGCTCCTTACAGGAGTTTGACTGACAGCAGCAGGAGCCTATGGCTCTCACTGCTCTCAGTGTCTCCTGTGAAACCAAGAAGAGAGTAGAGCGTGGCTGCAGCTGGGACAGCACTGGATTGTTGGCGCTATATAAATCCTGTATAATAATAATTGATGAGAGGAGGCAGGTAAGTATTTGGGGATAGGGAGGGGGGACAGTTAGTTAGCAATTTTTTTACCTATGCAGGGAATGCATTAGGGCCCTTTCACACTGCAGAGTTTAAAAAACTTGTAAGTAACACATACGCGTTTAATGTGTTTTTGGTGTGTTTTCTGGTTACTTTGTGTATCAAAAAAATCAATATAGTGCAGCATGACCTTACAAAAATAAATCAGTGAATACAATGTAATATATTAACCACTTGCTTACTTGGCACTTATACCCCCTTCCCGTCCAGCGCCGTCACACTGTGAATGACAATTGCGCGGTCATGCAATATTGTAACCATATAAAATTCTTATAATTTTTTTTCACACAAATAGAGCTTTCTTTTGGTGGTATTTATTCACCACTGGGTTTTTTATTTTTTGCTAAACAGACAAAAAAAAGACCAAAAATTGTGAAAAAAACAAAGCATTTTTCATATTTTCATATAAAATTGTAAACATAATTTTTCTCCTTCACTAATGGGCACTAATAGGCTGCACCAATGAGGCAGCATTGATGGGCACTGATAGGTGGCGCTGATGAGGCTTCACTGATTGGTGGCACTGATAAATGACACTAATGAGGCAGTGATGGGCACTGATTGGCAGCACTAATGGGTACTGATAGGTGGCACTGATTTAGGGTGGCCTTACACTTTAAGGTAAAAACAGTTGCACATTAGAACCTCTTTAAAGTAGAACTAAAGACAAACCTTATTTTTTTTCATTTTGGATAGAGTAAGGGAAGGTTATAACCCCCTGTCAGATTTTTTTTTTTCACCATCTGTGTCCCATTGCGGGGATTTACCCTTGCTTCCTGTCCCATAGCCAAACAGGAAGTGAGAGGAAATCTTTGCAAATTAAGGGAAGTTCTTGGGGACCCTCAGGTCACCAGAACTAGTGTCCCCATTGGAACGTTTCCCCTCTATTACTTTTCTGGGGACAACCCAAAATGTGGGATCTGTTTTTACTTTCACTTTCAATGATAATGGTAAACAGGACAAATAGAGAGGATGAATCTCCTTAGGGGCACTGAGAGCAATAAAAACTGACAGGTGTTCTAATTCCTCTCTACTCTATACAATACTAAAAACAAAACATTTTGCCTTTAGTTATACTTTAAGCATTAGGACAGCTGTGAGGACTGATTCTGAATTTAGTCATAAATGTGGCTGACAATAAAATGCGGTGGTTTGTGGTGGTTTCTGTGTGGCCTGTTTTATCTTCGGTACAACTAGGCTTTAACCTTAATTGTTCCATAGCGTGATCTCCGAGTAGAATCAGTAGGTGTAGAAATGATGTGTCTAATGTAGAAGGAGCATTCTCTTTGTTTTATTGTACATGGCATCCTGGGCTTCCCCAGCAGTGCAGCCTTCTGTCTCTGCGATCTGTTGAATATCTATGGCGCAATGCCTGGGAAGTGGGAGTAGCGGTAGGAGGATATAAGAGATCGATGTGTCATTCCTCCACTCTGGCTTCTGTTCTCTGGCACATTTTTTTTTTCTATGTGGGGTTGTGGTCTCTGTTTTTCAGCCATGGCAGGTTGACATGTCCCAAGATGGCATAGTGAGGAGATGTTTGTGACTCAGCAGTGACAGAACTCCCTGCCCACCACCAGTGCCATTTATAAAGAAAATGTTCACAAAACACGAGTGACATTTTCTTGCCTCATAGAGTGTGGTTTTCAAATAGAATGCCTTTATTTATGTATGTGTAATCGCCCCACATTGATATCACAAAGAAAACGGGGCCAAGTAAATGCTCTGGGAATTGCTACACGGTTTGGTATTAGTACAAGTTCTCTTTAACCATCTCACTACCAGCATGTTTCTTCATTTCCAAAAATGAGGTAGAAAATGTGATCATATAGGGGGGACTTCTTTCCAAAAAAGGGTTGTGTTTGGGGGTGTTTGTACTGTTCTAGATTTTTATTCTTAATGGAAAATAAGGGAAACTGTTTTTCAAATGTCTTTTTTTACTTTATACAATAAAAAAATAAACAATCCAATGATTATTAAACGCCACCAAAGAAAATCCCAATCTGTCTAAAAAATAGGTTAATTTGGTTACAATATGGCATACCCAAAAAATTGTCAGTTAAACTATCACAGTACTGAAAACTAAAAAAACAACTTGGTAAGTAGGTGTTCTGAGGTGGTTAAAGTGTATCTCTAACTAGAATATTTTTTAGTTCTCAATACAGTCCAATACAGTTCCAAAGACATGCAGGTAGGTTAATTGGCTTCTGTCCAAAATTGGCCCTAGTATATGAATGGGAGTTGAGGGGACCTTGGATTGTGGGATCCTTGAGGGTAGGGACCGATGTGGGTGTGCAGTGTGTGGGGGTGGGGACAGTTGTGGACACTCACTTGGGTTGAACTGGATGGAATGGTGTCTTTATTCAACCTTACTAACTATGTAACAGTGGAAAAGGTTAGACCAGGGGTCTCCAAACTTTCCAAGCAAAGGGCCAGTTTACAAAACTAAAAAAGGTTTGGCTAGAGATACGTTTAACTTGCTTAGATTTTGTAGGGTTAGAGTCAGGGGTATATTTAACAAATTATACCAAGCAGGGGCTAATGATCATTCATTTTATATGTAGGTTGAAACACAGTCATTAACTGAAGCACAGCTGTGTAGTAGGCTTAAAACTGGATGGGGAACAGCCAAACTCTGCTGCTAAAGGTGAGGTAGGGGAGGTTGTGGAAGACAGTTTCATGTCACAGGTCATATATGGCAAAGCACAGCCACAAGACACAAGGTAATTATACTACATCAGCAAGGTCTCTCCCAGGCAAATATTTCAAAGCAGAGTTCGGTTTCAACATGTTCTGTTCAAGCTCTTTTGAAAAAGCACAAAGAAATGGGCAGCATTAAGGACTGTAGATGCAATGGTAGGCCTTGGAAACTTTGTGCAGCAGATGAAAGACACATCATGCTTACTTCACTTCAATATTGGAAGATGCCATCAGTACAGAACTGTCAGAAAACAGTGGATTCCAGGTACACTCGTCTACTGTCTAGAGAAGTCTGGCCAGAAGTGTTCTTTGTGGAAGAATTGTGACCACAAAGCCATACCTGATGTGGAAGCAAGGCTAAGTGGCTCCACTATGTACAAAAATATAGAAACGGGTGCAGAAAACGGGCAACAGGTGCTCTGGACTGATGAGTGGAAATTTTAAATATATGGCTGTAGCAGGAGGCAGTTTGTTCAGGAAGGGCAGGAGAGCAGTACAATAATGAGTGTCTGCAGGCAACAGTGAAGCATGATGGAGGTTCCTTGCAAGTTCGGGGCTGCATTTCTGCAAATGGAGTTAGAGATTTGGTCAGGATCAATGATGTCTGCATTGCAGAGAATTACCGGCAGATATTTAGTCATCATGTCATACCATTAGGGAAATGTGTGATTAGCGCCAAATTTATTCTGCATCAGAACAATGACCTCAAACATACAGCCAATGTTATTAAAGTGGGGTTCCACCCTAAAGTGGAACTTCCGCTGATCGGAACCCTCCCCCCCTCCGGTGTCACAATTGGCACCTTACAGGGGGGAGGGGGGGTGGAGATACCTGTCAAAGACAGGTATTTACACCCACTTCCGGGCATAGACTCCCGTGGGAGTCTGTCATTTCCTGTCCTGCCGCGCTGTCTGCTGGGACACACACGGGTCCCAGTGACAGCACGGAGAATTCCTATTGCGCTGCACGACTCGCGCATGCGCAGTAGGGAACCAGGAAGTGAAGCCGATTCGCTTCACTTCCTGATTCCCTCACCTAGAATGGTGACGGCAGCAGCCGAGAGCCGAGCGATCGATCGGCCTCGGCTGCCGGCATCGCTGGAACCCGGGACAGGTGAGTGTCCATTTATTAAAAGTCGGCAGCTGTAGTATTTATAGCTGCTGGCTTTTAATATTTTTTTTTTAGGTGGAATCCCTCTTTAAGGACTATCTAAAGTGTAAAGAAGAACAAGGATCCCTGGAATTGATCCTTGATCTCAATACCTAATCTCAACACCATTGAGTCTGCCTGGGACTGTATGAAGAGACAGAAGGATTTGAGGCAGCCTACATCCACAGAAGATCTGTGCTTAGTTCTCCAAGATGATTGGAACAACCTACCAGCCAAGTTCCTTCAAAAATTGTGTGAAAATGCACCTAGAAGAACGGATGCTGTTTTGAAGGCAAAAGGTTGACTTTGAAATCCAACTCAAATATTGATTTGATTTGGATTTCTCCATCTGTTTATTTTTATTTTCCATTTTGTTACATAGTTACATAGTTACATAGTTAGTCAGGTTGAAAAAAGACACAAGTCCATCCAGTTCAACCTTAAAGACAAATAAATAAAATAAAAAAATAATCGTTAATTGATAAAATGTAACTATTAATACTTCTATTTCTGTAAGCATTCATAATTTACAGCATTTGTTCACACCTGCCTAAAACTTTTGCACAGTAGTGTATGTGGAGGAAAATGCGGGGGTCATTTTTTAATTTTGCGTTTAAGATTATTCTTAAGGTGTAATTCAGTATTTGCAAATATATACACTTACACTTTCTTTACATGTTTTTTGGTAGCCTGCAATTTTATACATCAATTTGGCATACATGTAGTTGACCCTCATGAACCCCTAACACCCCCCCCCCCCCCCGTTAGACATCCGCAGCTACGCATAAATGGCTTTAAAGGCATAATGTAGAGACCCTAGATTTCCAGTCTTTATTGATATGGAGTGCACTTGGCTGGAGCCTTGAAAGACAATAGGGAAACACTGCCGCTGTCTGTACACTATGGTCAACAGCCAACCTCTGGAAAAACGTCTCTGCTCACTCAGGTTAACATAACAAGAACAGTGATTATATAGTGGGATTTACATAGGACATTTAATGTAAGACCAGAAGCATGAATGAAACACACTTGTAAAACAATAGGGAACATGCCACTGTTTGTACACCAAGATCACCAGCCCACCTGTATCATAACAGCTATGACAGCACATCTCTATATTGTATTTACATTATTTATAAAATGGCAGAAGATAGAGCAAAATAGGTTAATTTATAAATTCAAACATAAATAATATTGCACTATGGTTAACAAGTCATAGTATGTGCTGGCTATTTCATATACAGCAACCACATTGGAGTCTACATACGGTATGCTGCTCAAATTGCCCTCATTATAAAGTTCACTCATGCATTTTAAGCACTACAATTTCCATAAATGCTTACATCCATTACTTTGTAAGTTATAGAACAACCTTTTCTAAAAAATGCTTGTATGTTGTTGTCATAGAGTCCGACCTATGGGCGTAGCATTAGGGGTCGCATTGGTCCCAACTGCGACCCTACCCCTAGCACTATATATGATTTACTCCTCAAAATCCCGGAGCTGTAGTCCAGCTCCAATCCACCTTGTGCCCACCCAGAGCCCCATCCAAGCTCTATAATCAGTTTCCAGTTGTTTGCCTTCTACCCCAAGCCACACACCCTTACTCTCATTGGCTGTTGAGAATCAGTGTGTGTCTGTGCTTCCTGAACAGAGTGGAGGACCGAGACCAGCCTGGAGAAGCATGAGAGAAAGTGCCGCCTGAGAGCCTAGACTGGAGGAGGAGAGAGAAAATGATGCCTGAGAGCCGGGACTGGAGGAGAGAGAGAGAGCACCGCCTGAGAGCCAGGATCAGGGGAGGAGAGAGAGAGAGTGTCGCCTGAGAGCTGAGAGATGGGGGTTAAGGTCATGTCATTACTAGGATGGGGAAAGGTCATGTCATCACTAGGTCGGGGCGAGGTCATGTCATCACTTGGATGCAGGGCGAGGTCATGTCATCACTAGGATGGGGGGGCAAGGTCATGTCACTACTAGGATGGGTGCAAGGTCATGTCATTACTAGGATGGGGAGGGGGGTGAGGTCATGTCATGTCATTACTAGGATGGAGGGGGAGCAGGGGTGGGGTCATGTCATTACTAGGATGGGGGGCAAGGTCATATCATTACTAGGATGGGGGGAAGAGGAGAGGTCATGTAATTATTAGGATGGGGGATGAGGTCATGTCATTATTAGGATGGGGGATGAGGTCATGTCATCACTAGGATGGGGGCAAGGTCATGCCATTACTAGGATGGAGGGCGGGGTCATGTCATCACTAGGTTCGGGGACGAGGTCATCTCATGGGAAGGGGGTGAGGTTATGTCATTACTAGGATGGGGGGGGAAGGGGAGCAGTCATGTTATTACTAGGATAGGGGTGATTTCATGTCATTACTAGGATGGGGGGGAGGGACAAGATCATGTGATTACTAGGATGGTTTCTTCAAAATATTTTGAATTACCTTCTCAATAGGAACATAAACCTCTGAAATAACTCTTTAGCCACTTGGAGTATCTTGGTGCATAATAGGAGCATATTGACGCGTCAAAGTGGCATGTGGTAGTGGGGGGGGGGCACAGGTCAACTTTTGCATTGGGTCCCACAAGCTTCAAGCTATGCCTCTGGTCCTACCTCTAGAAAAACTTCTGTTCACTGAAGGGACTACACCAAACCCACAGCACAAAGAGGTAGGTTAGAGAAATCCATTATAGCATCACCGTCTGGCCAAATATCTGTGCAAATTTCTATTTATTCAGCTCATGGTATATTTATTCACACCTTCAGGTGAGTACATTGAAGGGTTAACAAGTAGGAAGCCTTCATGACACCAAGGATGGGACTATGTACAGTAAATGGAATAGAGTATTTCTACAATGTTCACACTTCTCATTCTGTTCTTGGACAAGAACATCTGCCTTTCTATAATGAATGGTGACACCTATGTAGCGCACCCCATGTAGGAGCCACTGGTGAATAGGAATCCTCTACCCTGCACAGCCAGGCAAATCGCATTTCCACAAGTACACTTGAGACATGAAACAGTAGAGCAACTTTGTTTTTGTGTTTTATTTAGGGGTTAATAAACTTGGATGGTGATTTAATGATTATGGGATGCCCACTTGACTGGAACACATTTCTTCAGGTACACTTCAACTATATACACAGTCTATATACACTCTTTTCCCTATTTTATACATGTGAATAATGTACTATAACATTTATATTTTATGGTATATACACTGTTAGGACTGGGTCCTCCTTTCATTAGACTTGTGATACACAGGGTATGTTTAATATTTAATCACATAGGTGTTCTTGTTTTTTTAAGGCAGTATTGTCAGTTTTAGCGCTATCATTTTGAAAATACAGTTTTTTCATGTATTAGGCGCCATGCACACTGGCGTAAAAAATGGTGCTTCTACAGGAGTTTTGTTTTCTGCCTGTAGAAGCAACTCAATGTTATCCTACGTGTCCATACACATTAGGACGTTTACAGGCATATTTTAAGATCAACGTTTAGAGGCAGGGGGAAAAAAAAAACCTTCTGATTCTCATTTCTGATTAGAGCTTACTGGCAGAAAAAAAAACATAAAACTCTCCTAAACTCGTCTAAACTTTGTACAATAAATGCTCTGTATGAGCGTTTTTTACTCCAAAGAGAACCAACGTTTTTTTTAAGCCCAGTGTGCATGGAGCCTTAAAATCAACTTGCAAGGGTGAGAGTTCAGAATTTTCAGACTGTGCTAGCTGTGTTTCTGTGATAAACATGGCCACTAGGGGGCAGTATGTTATTGCTGATGCATTAAACACTTCTACAAGATTGTATTGTGTATGACAAGTTAGGATAACCCAAATTCACAGTAAATTTCTCTGGAAATTATTTTAATATTTATTGTTACTTTTGCATGGTTAAAGCAGACCACCCCACTTAAAAAAAACTGGTCAGATTAGGTAAAAATATGTAGCTAAAAAATAAATAAATAAAAAAACTTATAAAAATCCATGCAACTTTTATTTAATGTTGGTATTTATCATGCTGCTGCCTTCCTGCTTGTGCCCCTGCTACCAAATCGTCATGTTAAAAATTTACATCATCAGCAGCTACTGTCTTCTTCCTTACTCCATACTTGGCCCACTGATGACATTTGCGCCTCAGCAAACTATTGGAGTACTGCACATGCATGATGACATCATGCGCATCTGCTGCACATTATATATGAAAAAATAGTAATATTTTAAAAATAATAAATATGAAAACAATTCAATTGTAAAATAACAAAATTGTAAAAAATAAATAAAAAAGGACTGACATCACCCCCCCCCCCCCCCCCTCCGCCCTACCAACACTGTCCACTGTCCCAATCCCCTCCCCTCCAAAAAGCATTGTGGGAAAATGAAAAACAAATTAAATTGTAAAGCAATAAATACATAAAACTTAAAAACTACTGAAACCATCCACTGCTCTACTGACACTGCCCTACGGACACCGTCCACTGCCTCATAACCCCCCTCCCCAGAGGCATTATGCATTAAAAAAAAAAAAATCATAAAAAAATAAAAACAATCATTGTAAAAAATACAAAAATACATTTGTAAAAAGTAATAAAAAAATATATATTTTTTTAAAATAATAAAAAAAAAAACATTGACACTGTCCTTACCATCCACTTGCCCCCAAAAGGCATTTTGAAGAAAAAAAAATGATTAAAAAAATTATTAGATAAAAATAAAAAAATAAAAATAAAGAACTAATGACAGCATCCACTGCTCTACTGACACCATACTACCCACCGCCATACACTCCGTACTCCTCACCTGCACATTCTACCCACCGCCATACACGCTGCACTCCTCACCTGCACATTCTACTCACAGCCATACACTCCGCACTCCTCACCTGCACATTCTACCCACCGCCATACACTCCGCACTCCTCACCTGCACATTCTACCCACCGCCATTCACTCCGCACTCCTCACCTGCACATTCTATCCACCGCCATACACTCCGCACTCCTCACCTGCACATTCTACCCACCGCCATACACTCCGCACTCCTCACCTGCACATTCTACCCACCGCCATACACTCCGCACTCCTCACCTGCACATTCTACCCACCGCCATACACTCCGCACTCCTCACCTGCACATTCTACCCACCGCCATACACTCCGCACTCCTCACCTGCACTTTCTACCCACCGCCATACACTCCGCACTCCTCACCTGCACATTCTACCCACTGCCATACACTCCGCAGTCCTCATCCGCACATTCTACCCACCACCATACACTCCGCACTCCTCTCCTGTACATAATACCCATCTCCATACACTCCGCACTCCTCTCCTGCACATAATACCCATCTCCATACACTCCGCACTCCTCTCCTGCACATAACACCCACTTTGACACTCTGCACTCCTCGCCTGCACATACTACCCACTTCCATACACTCTCCTCTCCTGTACATACTACCCACCGCCATACACTCTGCACTGTACATTCCCTATTTAACATTACCACATTCTCCATTATGTAAGGCATCTCAGACTCTATTAAATCACACCCATTTAAGCCACGCCCATTATTTATCACAATGTAAGCCACACCCATATTTCACTTTGGCACTAAGTGCTCTGCATTTTTTAGCCTAGAGCCCACTTTTTATCTTGCAATGCACACTGGCTCACTGATTTCATGACATGTCCCTGGTTCAAGGCATAAATTATCCAGGGACTATGTTCCACCTAAACAAAAGTAACCATTTTGGGTAGACAGACCATTTTAAAGTGAACATGTCCCAATGCATCAGTGTGCTTTGGTGCTGCAGTTTACACTCTGAACCAGTCCCTGGCCCTTTAACCTGCGAAAACATTCCATGTGACTCTAAAAGCCCGTTCAGCATTCATGTCACAATTTATAAACAGGTAGCTGTAAATAATGATCTGTCAACTCACACTTATGTAATAAAACATATATAATCAAATTAATACTATTTCCAGCACAGTGTATTTTTTTCATTACTAGGCATTCATGGCTTTTTATTTAAACTGAAATTGATTTAGGAGAAACAAACTGCTATCCCTGGTATTACTGACTCCAACCAGTTCTTCCAAGCACCCTGTTAATAACTAACCCCATATTTCCATGGCCTGATGTGGAACAATCTTATCTACATCACTCATACTTCACCCTTTTTCCCTCTGTAGCAAGTGAAGATTCATACAGTAGGTTAAAAAGATCATTCTATATGGTGTTATTTGTGTATCGCTCTCCACTAGTTTGGCTGCTAGGTTAAATTTAGTTCTTGGCTTCACTGTAATCAGTGGTACAAATTTGTTTTTGGTCTGGTCAGGGTTTCCTATCTGGGAGTTTGAGTCCACCCTCCTGCTTCTGAAAGAAGCCTCCAGAGTATAGAGCAGGGAGAGTCAAAAAATCAGTATAAATATTGATCGTGCCCCAGCCAAATCCCTGAAAAGAGAGGACCAGAAAGTGGCTAAGGAGGTGATAAATATCTGGGAGGCCTGGCCAGAGTGTTCTTTTCTCCGCAGGGAAGATAGTTAGTGAGACAAGAAATTGCACTCTGGGCCTCAGCAGTTGATGGTCTGAGGGCCTGGAGAAGTTTTCTAAAAGTTTATTTGCCAGAGAGGATCATCCTGGAGTCCTGGCCGGGAAAAGGATCTTTCTGACCTCTTCACTAGAGAACTATCTTTGGATAATGGGTGGCAGATAGCTGCTCGGACATTGTGAGTAAAGGCCTTGCTGTGGACTCTTGAGTGTGCAAGAAGGGAACTAAAGTGCCAGAGGATGCTATGTGGACTGGGTCTGCTCTTATAGAGTCCTAGATACACTGTTACCTCCAACAGAAGCTGTTATCCTGTTATTTCTGTTATTGTTTGGGGTATCCTGATCCCATAGCTCCTTTCCTGTTTGAAGTTTCTCAGCAATAACTTCTAAAAATACATCCCCTAGAATGAGCCTGTATTATCAGCGTGCATGGAACTGTGTTTGTGACTAGGCAGCCTCTGTACTAGCAAGGAAGACCTGTGTTATATTCAGCAGCCCCTCCACTACATTTGGTTGCTAGAGAGTGAATTCTTCAGATTTTTTGGCATACATTGATGGCAGGAAATTGGAATTCGGCAGATAATGTCAGGTTTGAGGAACATAAATACTGATGAACCCTTGCATCTTAGCTATCCAGTAGCTTGAGATCTAAAGCTTATACCATCCCACTTTTCATTGTAAATACAGCCATGCTATCCATCATCGTCTATCAACACAATGTGTAATTACAATCCACATCTGGGGAAAACATTGTGCTCAATTTCTGCATCCTTATCTTGGCGGCAGTGATCAATGCTGTAATACAATGCTTTCACAAGAGGATAATCTTTTGTTCCATTTTGACAGCTGTCAGTCCGTGTCACATTGGGCAGGGTGCATCAATCACTGGATCACCTGTGGAATATAACTGTCACTAACTGGAGAAAGCGGTAAAGTTGTTGGGTGTTCATATAACCCCATTTTCACCCCTAATACTTTGATTAGGACAGTAGCTTGTAACAATTGATTGTGTCGATGGACGTTGATTCACCATGCAGCCACATCAGAGCTGATTGTGTTTATAAAAGGACAATGCTATCTTCAATGACAATCTTTCTGGGAATCATGTGACAGAGCTGGTTTTATCTCTCTACATTGAAACTAAATGACACTGCAGTCTTCCTATTGTATTTCTTTATTAGCTTCTTTATATCCTCTATTAAGTCTTCCAAGCTTTATTTGTGCAGTTACCCTCTGAATTGGACATCTCAGAATCAAATCTAAGGGTGCTTGAAAGTGATGACAGTATGTTTCTTTTTTCTTGAAATGTGGTTGATGGTGTGGTCACAATGATCTCATATAGATCAGATAACTTTGTAACATTACAAAGGACACAAGTAAGTATAACCAGACAGGATGTAGTTGGCTAAATTTAAAGGCCTACCACTTAAACTGTAAGTAAATTGAAAATGTATTTATCCTTTTTTCTCCCTTTTTATTCTGTTAAGTATACCTATGGAAGCATTTTGTTAAATTATTTTAATAAGTAAAAATAAAAAAAACGCTGATCTTGTTAGAAATTCAGAGTTGTTCTGTATCCTGTCAAGACCAACTACAGTTTACTGGCTACATAAGTGAAATACAATATGTTAAAATGTAGCTTTAGCAAATTATTTTAATGCCCTCTGAGCCCCATAACAGGCACCTTGGTTTAGATGTTATAGTGCTCTGGGACCCTAAAACCAGGAGCTCTTTATGCTTTTATGCAACCAGATATTGGATGCTTGTGCTATGCTGCATCTTTTATTGGCTAGTGATGAGGCCTGCACATTTACTAAGTCTCCATGCCATAGTTCCAGACTATGTTCTGTGTCTTGAGTTTTTGATAGTCGATGGTTCTCTCAATCTTGGGGTATTCCCACATATTTTGTTTTCTCCATATTATAAAACATTTGGGAGTAGCAGGTACTGTATGCAGACCTGGGAGGTCAGCATGGAGACTTCTTGCTATTGGAGACTTCAAGAGAAATAAGAAACTGTTATTAAGGTTGTGAAGTTTTAAAAATCCCTCCACACCTCCCTATAGAACTCAATATATTTAACTGTAACCCCTCTCTGCATGTCCTTATCTCTTCCGACAGCTGCAGCCTTCTGTGCTTTCTAAAATCTGTATGGTAAAAATCTAGTGGTGCTAACAGCCTGTAGACCTGAATGGGATGTACCCATGCTTCAGTTGCACTTTTCCATTCAAATTCAAAGGATGTTTGTGTGCAGGTGCAGGCAGCCTGCCACTAAATACCAGCCGGGGGGCAGACAGCATGATGTGGCTAGGCAGGGGGGCTGGGAAGATTTTTTTTTAAATGCAAAAATTGGTCTTTTAAATAAGAGCTCAGTGGTTTTACCCCTCCATCAATGTATAAAATAGCAGTTTTAAAAAAAAAAAACGTACCTTTTAAACTGTTCTATATAAGAGTTGATTCATTTATTATTGTAACATTTACGTGAAAAACTGTATTTCTTGCAACCATTGCATTTGTGCTCAGCTATATTTTATTTTCAGTCCCACAATTGTAACTTGCTCTGTCCTCCTACCTAGATGATGTAATTTCGGCCCTTGCAAGCCATGCTGGTTGGTGTGGACTCTCAGCATTTCTCCAGGCTCCAAAGCCCAGCCAATACCATCTGCAGCGGTCGGGACTCCCACTGGCGGTACCTGCGATACAGAAAGGAGAAACTTGCATTGCATCTATTCATGTGAGCATGTTTTTTATCTTGTATCTTGTGTTGTTTTTAATCCATTGATATTAAACCAGCCTTTTGGCAATAATACACTTAATTGGTGACCCCCCTCTTCTCTCTTTTTTGGTTTCTTCCACAGAGCTGGCCATACTCTGAGGACAGCAGCCGCTGGTGCATATTGCTGGTGCATATTGCCATTCCCTTTCCAGCATATATGGACCAATGAACTTTATGGGCTTTTTACCCCAAGTGCCCTTACTATGGTTTTGTATGCTTGCTGGGTATTAAACCTCTGTGTGCCAGACTTTTCCATTAATAATTTTGATACACCTTTTGCAGTCCAGGCTTGCCACCTACTTGTCTTGTTGCTGCCTTTTACATGAGTTTGTATTAGTATAGAGCTTTGGTTTGTAATCATGATACATTCAGACAGCTACCTAGAGTGAAACACCAGTATAAATAGCCAACAGAGAACATAATCTGACAAAAAAGACCTTCAGCAAAACATGGAGATTCACTCATATGAATACATTCCTGGAAATAAAAGGTTGCACTGGTTGTTTGTCTTGAGATGTCAGCCTCCTGCAAGGTTTTTCATTGTCTGTGCTGTTGCTTCTAAACTCATTCAAATTCACCTGTCCCATTTGTCTTGGTAGAACAGAGTCTTCACTTCTCAAGACATGTGGAAAGTGTCCACATCAATCTTTCTGCTTCTCTAAAGCTGGCCATACACAACTTGACAAAGCAAGTGATTCAACTATCACTTCTCACAGTTAGGATGTATACACATAATAATAAACAATTTTATAAAGTGCTTTTTGTGTAGAAGATTGCCTTGGAAAAAAATAGATATTCTATAATGTTTAAAGATCACGTTTTGTGACCAACAGTTAATGGGTTTCTATAGAAAAAAAAAGATCACTTAAGGTTGGGGCAGTGTGTTGGCGTTGTGGGACAATACCGGGGGACTTCATTCATATTTTTTGGACCTGCCCAGCCATTGTCGACTATTGGAAGGAGATACTAGGGGTCATTACACAGGTCACCTCCATATCGCTCCAACTCTCTATAGAAACTTGCATACTGGGCCTGCTAGACCATCTAATTCCCACTGTGGCGCAGCGCACCCTAGCTGGGCTACTTCTCTTCTATGCCCGCAAGGCCATTGCACTCAGCTGGCGTAAGCCCACTCCTCCTCCTCTCTCCCTGTGGAAAAAATTGGTGAACGATAGCCTGCCTCTCTACAAAGACTGCTATGTTAATAGGGGTTGCCCGCAAAAATATAACAAGGTCTGGTCCAGCTGGCTGGCGGATGCCTCCACGGCCTCAGACCCACAGCCTACTTAACGCATTATCGTTTGTTGATAAGTAGGAATATGCACTAGTGGAAATGTTGTATATTTGAGTAGCATGGTTTAGTTCCGAGTCGTCCTACTGCACATGGAGACGGCTCTTTATGGCCGGTGTGATGCCTTGAATTCTCCAACATGTTTTGTATGTAACGCACTGTCTTATATTGCAACTCTATACACGTCACGCCTGTAACACTAATCGTGACCAATGTATGTGTTTTTGTTTTTGTTTGTTTTGTTTTGCTTTTGGTTGCTTGTTCACTGTTTAAATTCCAATAAACAGATTTGCAAAAAAAAAAAAAAAGGTTGGGGCAGTGTGCCAGTTGTTTGGGAGGTCACAGATGTCTTCATAGTTGTTTGTGAAAAAACTATCCATCTATGTCTACCCTATTGAAAATGACTTCACTGCAGGGGCATTGCTAGGTCTGCAAAAGATCTGGGGCTAGAGCCCATAGCAGCGGTCACCAACCTTTTTGCAGGGGAGTGGGGCACGCCTATGGTAAGTAATTTCTTGTGGTCAATGGCCGGTGTTGGCGCTTCAATCATCATGGCACCAGGGTTGATATGGTGTCAGGGTGATTGAAGTGCATTGTTTCTATTGTTACATTCTAATATATAATGAAGTGGTTTAACTCACCATAATGCAGAATCAGTGGGAGCCCTGGGGGTGTCATCTCTTGCCACCAGATGGAGCCTGTCACTTGCCACCCTCGCCTGCCACTAGATGTAGATTGTCACTTGCCACTGTCACCAGATGTGGATTGTCACCTGCCACCATTTGCAGATTGTCACTTGCCACATCACCTACCACCATTTGCAAATTGCCACATCACCTGCCACCATTTGCAGATTGCCATGTCACCTGCCACCATTTGCAGATTGCCACGTTACCTGCCACTATTTGCAGATTACCACGTCATCTGCCACCATTTGCAGATTTTCACCTGTCACGTCTCCTGCAACCATTTGCAGATTGTCACATCTCCTGCCACCATTTGCACATCATCACTTGCCACGTCTCCTGCCACCATTTAGTGAGGGCAGGAGAGCGGTGATGCGGGGCTCACAGTGAGAGATGATGTCATCTCGCTGCTCCCCGCCGCACCTCCAACATTGAAGCAAGGGGGTCTGGCTGCAGAGTGGAGCTCCACCGATGACAGGGAGCACATGACCTCCACTTCACCGCGCTGTGGGGATGGAAGAACGTTGATGTGTGGCGGGCAGTGAGAGATGATGTCATCTCTCTGCTCCCCACTGCACCTCGCTCCCACACTGAATAGGCCCGGTTGTTGTGGAGCGGGCCGGAAAGAGAGGAAGTCATCTCTGCTTGTCCGCCCGCTCGTTTTTCTCCTCTCCTTCAGCTCTCTCGTGCAGCCAGCCCGCCTGCCGCCGCCGCCTGGTTGGGCAGAGACCCTACGGCAAAAGGCTCAGGGCTTTGGGCCCCAGATTCGGGGCTATATGCCCAATATCCACCCCCTAGTGATGCCTCTGCTTCACTGCAAGTGAGTGGGAGCCTTCAGCCTCGTACACGTGATCAGATTTTCGGCAAAGTGTCAGACTTTTGTCCGAAGGGCGTGTGCCGCAAACTTGTCTTGCATACAAATGGTACACAATTGTCGGCCAACAAACACGAACGTAGTGACGTACTACATGGAATTTCAGCTTTTGAGCACCACCCTTTGAGCACCTTCTGCTAATGTCGTGTTTGGTGAGGATTGATTCCGAGAATGCGTGTTTGTACTTTGGATTTTTGTGTGATGGACTTGTGTACACACAATACGAAAATCTGACAACAGACTGTTGTCCGCTGAAAATTTACTAGCCTGCGATCCAACATTTGTTGGCGGAAAGTTGGCCAACAATTGTCTGATGGCGCGTACTAACGGTCGGATTTTAGGCAAACAGTCTGTCATCACACAATTCCCTGCCGAAAATCAGATCGTGTGTACGAGACTTTAGAGATGCCATCCTAAGGCAAAGATTTTAGCCCATTGATTTGCATTAAATGTGTCAATACACATTTTAAATTATTATTTTTTGATAGAGTGGAGAGGGATTGGAACACCTGCCAGTTTTTATTGCAGTCTGTGCCCCCATTAAGGAGATTCTCCCTATCTATTTTTCCTGTTTACCATTATCATTATCATTGAAAGTGAAAATAAATGAAAATCCCAAATTTTGGGTTGTCCCCAGAAAAGTAATAGAAGGGAAATCCTCCAATGGGGACACTAGTTCTGGTGACCTGAGGGTCCCCAATGAATTCCCTTAATTTGCAGGGATTTCCTCTCACTTCCTGTTTGGCTATAGGACAGGAAGTGAAGGGAAATCTCTGCATTGAAACAGATGGGGGGAAAAAAAATTGAAATCTAAAAACAGGGGTTATAACCCTCCCTTGCTCTATCCAAAATGAAAAAAAAAAAAGTCCTGCTTTCAGTTCAAATATTCCTGTATGGGGAGTCAGGGATTATAAGGGGAGGACAGAGTGGCACGAGTGTCATTTGGTGATATTGGCATCACAAAAACTTTGAGAGCACAGTTGTCAAGGATTTAACATGAAATGAAACTGGTGAGACAAGCTGAAGTCAGCAATAAGTGGGCAGTAAAGTGCCAAATAGCTGGCAGAGAAGGAGTCAGGAACAGTCCTGGATGGTAACTTGCAGACAGTGACGTACCAGAGGGTTAGGCAGGAATTGTAATTGGTTTGGGAGCAGACGAGCAGAAAAGCAGAAGTTGCAGGGCAGGCCAAGGCAGTAACAGGCACCAGCAGAGTCGCGATGCCGGCATTATAAGTCCCATTTCCCCACTGAGGCCTTGAGGGGCTCAGCTTTATAAAGCCTCTTTGGTGCCACTGTGTGCAATGAGTGTGCATGCATGCAAGCACACATGCTGTAAGGTATGCAAATGCGCTGCACAATTCTGTGTGCAGAATCATGCACATGCACATGTACAAGTACTCAAGCTCAATTCCTGCTCTACAGGCTATCATGATCTTCCTGACAGTGACTTTCATATTTTTGCAAGCTGTTACATCCATATGTATATATTATGAAGTAGAATTGTAAAAGTTGCGGGTCTCATAAACAAATAAAAAAACCCTTTAAAAAAATATAGCAAACACAGTGTATCAACTAGTCATAAATAAAGAGTTAAAAAAACAAGTGTCCATGTGTATCAAAAATTATTCCATAAGGCCCCTTTCACACGGGGCTGTCAGTTTTTTTTTATTTTTTATTTTTTATTATGTTTTTATTTAGTTTTATACAATACATCTTATAACAAGCCACACATTGTGGGCAACAACCGGCCACAAACTTACCGGTACAGAAAACAGTACAACATTAAAGGTATCACATAAACTTGTGATGTATCCCCCCCTAACTTTGCCCATATAGGTACATGCACAGTCCTACCTCCAGTCGGAGGCAGTCTACCATAACACAAGGATACAGTTCCGCGACTTCCCATATGATCTAGCAAATATCCTCCGTGGAGTGGTGATATTCTCCTCCCTCCCCCCCGCTCCCTAGTGACATGGTTCAATTAAGGAAAGTTGCCCATCCCCAAATATGCAGTGCACCAGTTCTTCGACCACTCAATAATTTCTAGCCCTTCAAGACAATCTCCTCTCTGAGTTACTATGCCTACCAAGGATCCTGGGCTGTGTTCTAGTGTGATTATTCTGATGCCGTGTCCGTGGAAGCAATCCGCCCCCCAAACCTTCTCAAATTTTTTCAGAGCCCCTCTGCTCAAGTATGTAACCTTGTAAAAGGGTACTGCCTTGTTGACCAATGTTTTCCAAGACTCCAAAGTTGGTGACACAGAGCTCTTCCATGAAAGAATAATGCTCTTTTTAGCATAAAACGGTAACAGGACACTTTTTTTTTGCAGTGATTCACTGTGGGTCAGTAGCTCTAGGTCGCTGGGCTCAAGGTCAAGAGGCTCCCTACCAAATTGTGAGCAAAAAGCATGCCGTAATTGAATGTACCTAAAGAAATGTGAGTTTGGCAAATCATATTTTAGTTTTAATTCATCGAATGACAATAAAGTACTGTTTGATACAATGTGGAGCAAGATTTTAATACCATATTTGGTCCATACCACTGGATTCGGGTAACTGAAGAAGTGGGTTAAATTGGAGTTCCTCCACAGTGGGGTATTAGGAGAAAGTCTGGTTGGGCTAGGCATTCGCCCTCCCTGAGTCATGACCCATGCCTTCATTACTGAGCGCATGGAGGATGTCAGTGGGTATGGGGCTTTTAGACCCCCATATACTGAATCTGTCTAAGCCCTTGTACACACGGTCGGAGATTCCGTCGGAATGTGTCCGATCGGAGCGTTTTGTCGGATATTCCGACTGTGTGTGGTATGCATCAGACTGTTTCCATCTGAATATCCGTCGGACCAAATTTTCCAACTGGTCGGAAATATTTTCTGACAAAATGCTCCGATCGGACATACTCCGATCATGTGTAGAGAATTCCGACCGGACAAAGTGCCACGCATGCTCAGATCAAATTCCTACACCAAAGCTATTGGCTACTAGCCTGAATGTAGTCCCATCGTAACGAAATAGCGTCATCACGTTCTGAACGATTGGATTTTCTGACAACTTCGTCCAACCGTGTGTATACAACAGTTTCGGACAAAATCCGATGGACAAAATCCGATGGACAAAATCCGACGGATTTGGTTGTCGGAATCTCCGACCGTGTGTACAAGGGCTAAGAGTGCCAACGCAGCCTGTAGAGAAGGTCTGGTGTCACTGACAAACAGAACCAAGTCGTCCGCATAAAGTGCTGTGGTTTCAGGAACTCAATGCAATCGCCAAGGGCTCCATTACCAATGCAAAAAGACCAGGGGAAAGAGGGGGCACTCCTGCCTGGTGCCCCTGGACACTGGAAAAGTCTCAGACAGCAGCGAGATCCATTTGAGGAAGTTAGGGCCAAACCCCATGCATTGCAGTATATGAGTCATATAGCCCCAGTCAATAGAATCAAAGGCCTTCTCCAGGTCAAAAAACACAAGTGCCCCACCAGAGCATGACTCCGCCCCCAGTTGTGTATGGGTATATACTCTCCGTATGTTGATATCTGTGGCTTTTTTTTGGCATAAATCCTGTCTGGTCAGGTGATACTAAGTGGTGTATAATTTTCATCAGTCTGTTGGTAAGCATTTTGGTGAGTATTTTTAAGTCCATGCTCAGCAGGGCTATGGGTCTGTATGAAGAACAGCAGAGCAGGTCTTTGTCAGGTTTGGGTAATAACACCACATGTGCCTCGTAAAAAAAAAGGAAGTTGGTAAACCTCCTTGTTCAAAACAGTCCATGTAAAGTCGTAGAAGTCTGGACGACAAGACATCTAAGTATTGCTTGTACCACTCCGCTGGGAGCCCATCCGGTCCCGATGATTTCCCGTTAGGAAAGGATGCAACAGCTATCTCCAATTCTTTGTCCGGGAAGGGGGCCTCAAGACTGGCCACCACCTCATTGGGCAACACCAAAATCTGGAGGGGGCCCAGCAGGTCAGTCAGTACCTGTTGGTCATATGATGGGATAGCAGAATAAAGGTCCGCGTAGTATGCTACAAAAGCCTGCATGATGCCCTCCTTATCATTCACCATGTTACCTTCCGAGGAATAAACACAAGATATAGCCGAATGTGTCTGTGTTTCTGCAGTCAGGTATACCAACAGCTTCCCATTTTTGTCCCCTTCCTCCTCAGCCCTGTTTCTGCAATTACATTGAGTGAGGTTTTGGAAGTGTACTAATAGGGCCCTTCTAGCCATCTGCAATTCAGATAGGGAGGATGTTGAGAGTGTCTCAGCATGTGCCTTAGCACACTGTGTTTCACAAGCCTGGAGTTCATCGGACTTGGAGGTTTTCTCGACCCGTGCAGCTTTAATGTCCGATACATATGCCCCTCTAGTGGATGCTTTGAACGCGTCCCACACTACAGGTCCCCCCGTCGAGCCCTCATTGTGTTCCCAATATTCCTGTATATGAGGCGAAACTAGGGCCTCAACCGAGGGCTCACTTACCCATCCAGGGTGCAATCTCCAGGACCCGCTGCAGCCACCCGCAGCAAGAGTCAATGTCACTTGCAAGGGGGTGTGGTCAGACAGACCCCCAGCCAGGTAACCAACCTCTGAGATATGTGGCAACAACATAGGATTCGCAAATGCCAAATCTATGTGGGAGGAGGAGGTACTGACATGGAAAAGATAGGAGTAACCGCTCTCACCAGGATGTTTCCATCACCAGACCTCCTCCAGAGCCACAGACTCTGCCCAATGCCTGAGCTCTAGATTTGGGGCTCTCCGTTTTTACTACTCCGCTTGTCAGTGGATGACAAGTCCGTCTCTGCACTCTGTGCAGGGACAGACCTGTCAGAGAGACCACTCTCCCCTATGGGGGGATTGGATGGTTACGGACCACCTGTCCGTTTTCTTCCGATCCGATCCGCCAGATGGATAAATAGGACATCCATCCATCTAGATTTTGCAGAGCGGATTGGATGTCAGCGGACATGTCACTGCTGACATCTGACGCTCCATAGAGCTGTTTGGAGCAACCGTTCAGATCCGCCTGAAAAAAGTGACAGGTGGATCTGAATGGTCCATACATGTGAAAGAGGCCTTAGTATTCCACCAATTGGAGGTGCTAGCCATCGTTCCCAGTGATATTAAAGTATAACAATCCAAATAAATTGGCCCCTTACCAACTTCCGATCTCTAAATGATAAGAAATCATCTAACGCATGAGGTAAGAAAATGCCCAATGCCTGACCACATCCTCTGTGTGTCTTCCGACCTCCAAGATGGATGGATGGATCCGACATATCCAGGCTCAGCATCCCAACACCTCTCACTCTGGACTCTGGCTCTACACTGAAAGTATATTCCATGAATTTCCTCACTCAGGATGATCACTGTGCTTCACGCAGGTATGTGCAGGATAAGGGGACACAGAAAGAGAGCTCATCGCATAGTACGTAAAACAGGGGGTTTATTTAAGCTAAAATATGCACTTACAACAGAAATAGTAATATTAGGCAGTAGAGAAAGGATGATCCAGCATAGAGATCACCAACAAATCTTGATGCTCATCATGTCACAGCTCCCGTCTCCTTCCAACATGTTTCCCCTTAACAGGCTACGTCTGGGAATGGAGGATCAACCTTATACATTTTCACATTTTTTCCATTATCTCCTTGTATCCAAGGAGTGATAAAAGTGCAGCAGTCTACACGTATAATTAGCGCAAGATTTTCACACACATCTCTATGGAGTGTAATTACTCCATATTTCTGTTGAGATAATATATCAACTACATAAGGAGTCCATTATTTTCAGAGTTGCATTATGAGATGGTGCATTGTATAACACTGCAAAGATGGAAGGATAGCCTGCATACTATATGAGTAAATATAGCTGCCCCAAGTACATATACAGTGCATGCAGAAAGTATTCACAGCGCTTCACTTTTTCCACATTTTGTTATATTACAGCCTCATTCCAAAATTGAATAAATTCATTATTTTCCTCCAAATCAATATGACAATGTGAAAGAAGTTTGTTTGAAATTGTTGCAAATTTATTCAAAATAAAAAACGAAAAAAAATCACATGTACATAAGTATTTACAGCCTTTGCTCAATGCTTTGTTGAAACACCTTTGGCACCAATTACAGTCTCAATTTTTTTCGAGTATTATGGTACAAGCTTGTGATGCGCATCTATTTTTGGCCAGTTTTTCCCATTATTCTTTGCAGGACCTTTCAAGCTCCACCAGGTTGGATGGGGAGAGTCGATGCACAGCTATTTTCAGATCTAACCAGAGATATTCAATCAGTTTCAAGTCTGGGCTCTGGCTGGGCCACTCAAGGACATTTACAGAGTTTCTCTATAGTCACTACTTTGTTATCTTGGCTGTGTGCTTAGGGTCCTTGTCCTGTTGGAAGATGAACCTTTACCCCAGTCTGAGGTCCAAACTGCTCTGGAGCAGGTTTCTATCAAGGATGTCTCTGTACATTGCTGCATTCACCTTTCCCTCAATCCTGACTATTCACCCAGTTCCTACCACTGAAAAACATCCCCACAGCATGATGCTGCCACCACCATGCTTCACTGTAGGGATGGTATTGGCCAGATGATGAGTGCTGGAGCTCTGTCAGAGTGACCATCGGGTTCTCGGTCACCTCCCTGACTAAGACCCTTCTCCCCCGATCACTCAGTTTGGCCAGACGGCCTGCTCTAGGAAGAGTCCTGGTTCCAAACGTTCCCGTCTAGGAATGATGGAGGCCACTCTGTTCATTGGGGCCTTCAAAGCTGCAGAAATTTTTCTATACCCTTCCCCAGATGTGTGCCTCGATACAATCCTGTCTACAGACAATTCCTTGGAATTCATGGCTTGGTTTGTGCTCTGACCTGCACTGATAACTGTGGGACCTTATAGAGACAGGTGTGTGCCTTTCCAAATCATGTCCAATCAACTGAATTTATCACAGGTAGACACAAATCAAGTTGTAGAAACATCTTAGGGATGATCGGTGGAAACAGGATATACCTGAGCTCAATTTTAAGTGTCATGGCAAAGACTGTGAATACTTATGTACATGGGATTTTTATTGTTTTTTATTTTTTAATACATTTTCAAAGATTTCAAACAAACTTCTTTGATGTTGTCTTAATGGCGTATTGTTTGTAAGATTTTAAAGAAAATAATGAATTTATTCTATTTTGTAAAAAGGCTGTAGCGTAACAAAAATGTGGAAAAAGTGAAGCGCTGTAAATACTTTCCAGATGCACTGTATACTGTAGTCACAATTTTATGTAGAAACCAGCTGCTGTCCACACGGCTACTTGAGTCTGCACATTTCCAATCCCAATTAAATATTATAATTGCTGTTTTTCCAGAAGGATGCCATGGACATACCGTAAGTGTAAATTACTCATTTCACTTTCCACCTACAACTTTACAGACCCAACTGAAATGCTCTAGATAGTTAGCAGACGGAAGGGAAGGGGTGGATGAACGTCGCAATCTTCCCTCATCTATTCACAGAAGGCCTTGTGCCTAATGCACCTGCATCCATACATAGAACACCCATCATTATAGATAATCTAAAGCCGCGTACACACGGGCGGACTGTCTGTCCAACTTAGTCCGCTGAAACACATTTCAGCGGACAGTCCGCTCGTGTGTGGGCTTCAGCGGACTTTTTCAGCGGACAGTCTGGCGGACTAAGTCTTTCGGAATTTCCGTAATATTGTCCGTCCAACTTTGGTTTCAGCGGACAATCCGCTCGTGAGTAGGCAAGTTGAACGGACTAAGTATGGCGCATGCTCAGAAAGGATTTACACGGCGAAAGGTTGCATTGCTGTGTATTGGACGTCCTATTTCTAGTCCCGTCGTACGTGCTGTACACGTCATCGCGCAAGCTTTCAACGGACTGTTTGTTCATCGTGTGTGGTCAAGTCCATTCATTCAAAAGTAGGACGGACTGTCTGTCGGATTGTCTGACGGACTTAGTTGGCCAGACAGTCTGCCCGTGTGTACGCGGCTTAATATTGTATGGTAAATGTCAAAACATTGTTTTTTTGTGAAGTTCAGCTTTTACACTTCAGGCAATGCTCCAACAGAGAGAGAGAGCAAGTACCAAGCTCTCTAGTATGCTGCTAACACATGCAGCTTTTACAGCATTAAGCAGACATATTAAAAATAATAAAACATTTTTTTAAATTAAATTATTTGTTATGTAACTTGACTGCATAACAAGTAAATCATGTGAGGATTCTGATGATTCTGATTCTGCCCTTAATCTTTCTAATAATGATCTAAGGTTGCCCAATGATACTGGTACACATGTGCATGCCCTCTATGTATTGATGGTGGCACATTTTTACCATATAAACCTGTTCTCAGAACATCATGCCTTCCTTACATATACTACATAGTATACTTAATGCGTTGATACTGTATCTCAAGATATCTGGCATTTACATACAGTAACATTGTTTGAAGTAGATGTGTAATGCCGCGTACACACGATCAAACAATCCGGTGGAAAAGTCCGGCAAACTCAAGTCCGCCAAACAATCCCCCCGTGTGTAGCCTCCGGCACACTTTTTTGACCCGACAGTACGGCGGACTTAGGATTTCGGTTTGCACAAAAATTTGCACGCCGTACTCGCATTTCGGCAGACAATCCGGCCGTGTGTATGCAAGTCCGCCGTACTTTTGAAATGAGCGGACTTTTCCCGCCCGGAGAAAAGTCCGCTCATTTTGAGCGCGTCTCCAGGTAGGCGGGGCCCGCGAAGGAGACGTCGCTGGCCCCGCCGTCTGGTATGGACTTAAAGGGGAACCCCAACGCCGAAAAAAATCGGCGTGGGGTCCCCCCAAGTCCACAACAGACCCTTGTCCGAGCACGCTACCCGGCCGGCCAGGAAAGGGGGGCGAGCGAGCGCCCCCCCCTCCTGAGCCGTACCAGGCCGCGTGCCCTCAACATTGGGGCCCCCCCACCCCAAAGCACTTTGTCCCCATGTTGATGAGGACAAGGGCCTCTTCCCGACAACCCTGGCCGTTGGTTGTCGGGGTCTGCGGGCGGGGGGCTTATCGGAATCCGGGAGCCCCCTTTAATAAGAGGGCCCCCGGATACCGGTCCCCCACCCTATGTGAATGAGTATGGGGTACAATGCACCCCTACCCATTCACCTGTAAAAAAAAAAGTACAAAAAAAAAAACACAACACACGAGATAAAATACTTTATTGCACAGCTCCGGGGGTCTTCCGTCTTCGGGGGTCTTCTCGCCGGACTCCTCGGCTATCTTCTTGTAGCTCTTTTGCTAGCGGAGGAGTCCGGCTTTCTTCCTCGCCGCCGGCCTCTTCTCCCGACTTCGGGGGTCTTGTCCCCCTCTTCGGTTCTTCTGCCGGGCCACCGCGCCTTCTTATAGCTCTTTTACAGGCGGTAGGGTGGGGGGCCGGTATCCGGGGGCCCCCTTATTAAAGGGGGCTCCCGGATTCCGATAAGCCCCCCGCCCGCAGACCCCGACAACCAACGGCCAGGGTTGTCGGGAAGAGGCCCTTGTCCTCATCAACATGGGGACAAGGTGCTTTGGGGTGGGGGGGCCGCGCGCCCCACCCCCTTCCCTTTCCTGGCCGGCCAGGTAGCGTGCTTGGACAAGGGTCTGTTGTGGACTTGGGGGGACCCCCACGCCGATTTTTTTCGGCGTTGGGGTTCCCATTTAAGTCCATACCAGGCGGCGGGGCCAGCGACGTCTCCTTCGCGGGCCCCGCCTACCTGGAGACGCGCTCGAAATGAGCGGACTTTCCTCCGCGTGTGTGGGCGAGTCCGTTCATTTCTAAAGTAAAAGTGCCGTGTGTGGGCAAGTAGCCCGTTCGAAAATTCCGACGGACAGTTTGGCGGACGCCCGCCAGACTAAGTACGTCAGACAGACGGCTACGTGTGTACGCGGCTTTAGAAAAAAGATGGTATAACATATAAAAAACTGATTGGGGGTTTAGTGGTTTTACTTTTAAAGCATACCTAAATTCTATAGAGAAGCCTGAAACTCCTTCCCTGGTCCCCTGGTACAAAAATGCATTTTTTTAATTATCCCTGTATGACAGTTGTATACTATAGATGGCTTCCTTTCATGCCATCCATTGTGTACAATTATGTTGCTTGCTGTGATTGGTCAAATTGATCACATGGTACAGACAGGGACAATCACAGCCCATCTGTACCATGTGATTAGCTTTGACCAATCACATATAATCACAACAAAACAAACCAAATTAATCAGTTTCATTCAGTAAAACGCTTTCTTGTAGCAATGTAATTCACTGCTATAAGCAAACATAATCTGTAAAAAAAACACAAAACAAAAACAAAATGTTACTATGGTAAAGTTATATTGCTCTGGTCACAGTGTGTTAAACAAATAAATTGTAAAAAAAAAAAAGGAAAAAATAAAAAATGTAATACAAAATAAAAAATTGAAAAAAAATTATAACTTTTTTTATAACATTTATATTTTATTTTTGTACTGTCACCAGTCAGTGTCCCTTGATTATTGCCACATCATGAATTCTATCATGACTCTGTACTGCACTAGTGACAGCATTGTGAACTTTTTGTTTTTTAATTTCTTAATTTTCACAAAAATTATGACAAAAAGTTACAACTTCAAAAAACCTGACATGCTTCTTACTAAATACTTTGGACGGTCTACTTTCTAAAAAGGGGACATTTGGGGGGCATTTGTACTGTCCTTGTGTTTTTGGGCCTCAAGAAATTAGATAGGCCGTCAGTACATCAGAATTGATCAATTTTCAGATATATACCATAGTTTGTGGACTTTATAAATTTCCTACAGACTAAATAATATACAGTGGTACCTTGGATTATGAGCATAATTTGTTCCAGAAGAATGCTTGTAATCCAAAGCACTCATATATCAAAGCCAGTTTCCCCATAGAAGTCAATGGAAATTTAGATAATCGTTCCAAAGGGACTTCTATTGTATGCAGTACCACATGTGGCCAGAAGTGGGGGGGCGCCGGAGACAACCAGAAACCGCTCTAAGCAGGTCGGATACACTCGGAGAGGCTCGTAAACGCTCAGGAACGAGCATCCGGGTGAATAGCTTGTATTACGAAACACTTGTTAACCGTATTACTCGCAATCCGAGGAATTACTGTGCACTGATTTGGTTTATTTTCACCAAAGAAATGTAGCAGAATATATTTTGGGCTAAATTTAAGAAGAACAATTATTTAATTGTAAAATGTTATAACAGAAACGAAGAAAAGCTAATTTTTAAAAAATTTTCAATCTCAAAAAAAAAAACCCCATTGGTGATTAAATATCATCAAAAGAAAACTCTAGTCGTGTGAACAAAATTGAAAAAATTTAGTTTGGGTACAGTGTTGCATGACCGTGCAATTGACATTCAAAATGCGACAGCACTGAAAGCTGAAAATTGGTCTGGGCTGGAAGGGGTGAAAGTGCCCTGTATTGAAGTGGTTAAAGAGGAGTTTCCATAAAAAAAAAAAACTTAAAGTCAGCAGCTACAAATACTGCAGCTGCTGACTTTTAATTATCAGACACTTACCTGTCCCAGGGTCCAGCGATGTGGGGGGATCGAAGCCCCGCTCGTCCCCCTCTCCGCTCAGCGTTGCCGGAATTGCAACTGTGGGCACCCAGCTGTTGCTTCACAGCCGGGCACCCACTGCGCATGCATGAGTGGCGCCGCGCCGTGATTGACCGCACAGTCATTTGGGACCTGTCACGTGTCCCAGATGACTGACAGGAGGGAGGGGGCAGAGTTGAGCCCTTCCTGCGCTGAGGGGAAGTGATGTCACCAGCCCAGGCACTGAAGGAGGCAGACTACGAGAGACCCAATAGCAACAGGCATTTAGAGGTGAGTTAAATAAATAAATCCAACTGTTTTTTTTTGTTGTTTTTTTTTATAGGAATTTTAATGATTTTTTTTATTTTCTGTGCAACACCACTTTAAGCAGTATTAATGTATCAGGGATTTATGTATGTTTACAGTTACTTTGTCCGCTTTGAGTACTATCATATATTTGTGTCATCATTAGGCGTACGGCTAGATATCCAAGCCTTGAAATGAGATTTTACAGTAATCCTATTCTGTCAAGCCAGGTTAGGCATTCTGTTACTCGAGAGATTTCAAATAATACCATAATCGGAGTCTAAAGAAGTGTGTATCTCTTCCTCACACAAGGTGCTAATTGGTGTCCTATTTGAATCTGTTAGTATTAACACTCCTTCTTTCAATAGCCGTCAGAAAGGGTTAGATAGTTTTATGAGTGTTCTGGTTTCCTGCTTCTCCTTCCACACATCTTTTAAGAGGCAGGTGCATAGGTTTAGCATATTCCTGCTTCATTTACTGATGCCTAGCTGTGAAATGTAGGTCTGTCTTGCCTCTAGAGAAGTAATCCCCGGGGGGTTGTACCTCACATGTTCCATCTAACTGGCTCATGCAGTTACTGTTTGATGTGAGGTTTCGCTGGCTTTATTCTGCTGTTTACCACTCATGCCAGGTTTTTTTTTTTGACACCTTACATCTATCTATATATGCTACAATTTTAGAATGAAAATTATGCTGTAATTAGATTGTATACATATTATTATTTAAAGCTGAAGCTTATTTTTTTGGGAAACATTAGTTAGGTGTAGCTGTGTCTCATGTATCTAGTAGGAGCCAGAACTGATGAGATCGGCCTCTTGTATTTCCAGCCCAGGCTCCACTGAAAGTGGAACAGATGGTGCCATGGGACAGGAGGAATATGAGTGCCTGCAGGTGTTGATTGCAGAGATTGTGGCTGAAGTTGTAAACTTGGTGGGTCAGGCAGAACATCAGGTCGGGAACTGAGAGGATGCCCGATAGATCAGCCAAGGTTAAAGGGGCACTGCAGGTTTAGGATGCGTGGCTTGCCAGAGCTCCCAGCAAGGTTGAGACAAGAGCACACTGTGTCTACTGGAGCTGGGAAGAGGGGCAGCCAGCGTAGGGGTAATGTGAAGCCAAACAGGAGACAGAAGCGTACTCAGAATGATAGGTGGAGTCAGCAACCAGCGGGCAATGAGGTACCAAAGCATCAGACAGGAGTAAGATCAGAAGCAAGTCAAGATCAGGAACACATGATCAGAAGCATAAACAGGATCCAGGATCCAAGATCAGGTTGATAACAAGCCAGGTTAACAACAGATATCATACAGGATTCAAGCAAGGTACAAGGAAACCGCTGAAGACCAGCCAGTACTTAGCAGGAGTTTAAGCATTCTTTAAATAGGCAATCCGGCGCCATTCCTATGCACATGTGCATGCACATTCCTGGGAAAATGTGTGCGCCTGTGTACAATTCTATGGGAAATAGTATGCGCATGTGCACATGTGTGCGCCTGATGTGTCACAGCAGCTTGCTGACACTGTGAGTGCTATACAGCATGGATGGATGCATTTATTGTATTATAAAAGTTGGCGGTGTGTGGCCAGCTTAATGATGTGTATCTCCTTACCTGCAGACGGCTACTTTTAGAAAAATCGTCCCCGCTAAGTTTCCTTTCCAGCCTGGGGATGCTGCCCCAAGTGCATGTCTTGTGGCACAGTGAAGGTCAACAGCAGCTGCTGCTACAGAGAAAAGCTGCGCCGCCTGCCCCCTTCTGACCTCTCTGTCATTTAGAGAACTCCTATTATTATTGTTCCATAATGCATCATGCTCTGTGAATGGAAAAGGAGCAGTTGAAGGGCAGGATCTGCCCAAAAACTAGAGTTCAGTTTTAAATATTAATAAGGATACAATCTAATTTATTTTTATACTTCAGATTTCTCTAATGTCATATGAATGGCAAAAAGGGCAAAAGGGGGCGGCGAGAGGCTCAACTTTTGTCAGTAGCAGTGGTTGCTATAAACTTTCATAGAGCCACAAGATATCTGCTCCAGGCAGCATCCAGCAGCTGTAAGGTTCCATGCACATTGGACATTTTGCTAACTATCCTAGACTTTTTTCCTCCTGGCAGCAGAGTTTTGGTAGAAAAAACACTTGATGCTTGTAAACTCGTGTAACACATTTAGGCACATCAAGTGCCTGGGCATAATTCATTTCTGTATAATACATAATTCATTTCTGTATAATTTATTCTGTACATTTAAAGTTATTGACATTCAAGTGCTAAACGCACCTAGTGCTAAAGTGCATTTAGGCACGTTTACACTTTTTTTCCTAGCAAAACTCTGCTGCTCCTGGACGCCATGGCTGAGGGTTTCTTTCTGACTCTAAATGCCCCTGCCACTAAACTCCTCTAAATGCCTATGTGTGCATGGACACATAGGCTAACATGGAGTGGTGTTTAGTGGCAGGGAAAAAAAAAGAAGCCAAGCACCCCTAGAAGCAGCAGAAAAAATGTCCAATGAGCATGAGGCTTATATTATTTTAGCAGAAGCATCTGTCTGTAGGCAATTGGATACACAACATTATATATATATCATATTGACAAAAGGTAGAACAATCAGTGCAAACACCAAAATAAATAATTATGGCTGTTATGAGGGTTGCCATGAGCTACTTAATATGAAAATTAGCACCTAATGTAGTCGTTTTTCTCCCATACATGTGTTTTCCTTGCACTGTGTGTATTCTGTAGATCCTTTGCATAAAGTCCCTATGGGCATGTGTGTACCCCAGTGATGGCTGAAAGTCATGTGATTGCAGCAAAAATGTGTCAGCATACTGGATATGCTATAAAAGTGAGTATTGTTATTTTAAAACATAGAAAAATGTATCTAGGGCGTGGCTTGGCGCGCGGCGGACATGGCAGCTTGAGTGCAGAGCTCCGGAGAGACCTCGGCTGTTTAGTGGCCTCCCGCGCACTTCCACCCAGATCATGAGCAAACTTGGTGGCCGAACACCGCGCACTAGATCCCGCCGGACATCTGAAGCATTTCGGGGCCAGAATATATCGGAAATCTTCCGCAGTCAGCCCAGGACGAAGCCGGAGGCTACAGGCCCCAAGATGGCGCCGCCGCGTGCGTCGGAGGAGTTTAGTGAGGACTCACAGTCAGCGCCTGAGGATAACGGTAGGGGACCTGCACATGCCAACCTCCCACTAACCTATGCTGACATGGCCATTATAGCGGCAGACATAAAATCCTCTTTCCCTGCGGCCATCACGGACTTAAAATCTAGCCTGGTGGTTTTGAATGATCGCATGGTGGCGGCTGAGGCGGCGGGGAAAATGAGGGAGAAGGCCATTCACCGTTTGGATAAGGTTACTCTCACACACTCCAATCACTTTATTGATATGAATAGACACCTCGAGGACCTCGATAACAGGGGCAGAAGGTGCAATATCAGAGTGAGGGGGGTCCCTGAAACAGTGGAGACTGACCAGATTGTACCTGCACTGAGGAGGGTGTTTAACAGCCTGTTAGAAAGACCGGAGGACACTGACATAGAATTTGTCAGAGCACACCGAGCCCTGAGGGCCAGGGGACCAGACAACATGCCCCCCCGTGATGTTATTTGCTGCCTGCAAAGCTTTACCCTGTAGGAAGAGATTATGCAGAAGGCACGCAGGAATGATCAGATTGTGTTCAATGGGGAAACCATAATGTTATTCCAGGATCTCTCGCAAATCACCGTAAAAAACGGAAGGGCGTTGCGCCCCTTGCTGGACAAGCTCCGCGCTAAGGAGATGAGGTATACCTGGCGCTTCCCGTTCGCCCTGCTGGTGACGCATAATGGCAGACAGTACACCTTACGCTCCCCAGAGGACTTGCCCGAGTTTTGCCATGCCCTACACCTAGGTCATGTTGACCTCCCAGAATGGTACCAGGAGTTCCGCATACCTCCGCCTGAAAGGAGTCCCCTGGACTCACCTTTGTCCTCCCCGGAGAAAAGACTGCCTAAAAAGGCTAGGCCCAATCATCATGGGGGTGCTGCAGCGGGCACGCCGAATACAGGCAGAGCACACACCTCCAGAGTGCGGGATGATGCATATTGAATCCACCTGAGTTTGCCTTAGCACCGTATGCACTGTTTACCAAGCTTCATGCCCACCCAGGCATGTACTGGCCATAGGGACTATAGGGAGTTTCCCGGTGGGCCGATGGCTCAGTGGGCCGGTTTCAGTGACAGCCAGTGGCATCGTTGGGGGGGTCTTTTGGGGCTATAGCCCTGAATCTGGGGCCCATAGCCCCGAGTCAGTCCAGGAGCCCCCAACCACACAGTCCCGGCCCACTACCTGCCCTCTTTCTGGTTACCCTGATGTAAGGAGGGGCTCTCTGTAGACCCAGATGTAAGGGGGGGGCTCTGTGGGGACCCGGATGTAAGGGGTTGGCTCTCTAGGGACCCTGATGTAAGGCGGATGATCTCTGGGGACTCTGATGTAAGAGGGGCTCTCTGGGGACCCTGATGTAAGGAGGGGCTCTCTGGGACCCTGATGTAAGGGGGGCTCTCTAGGGGCTTTTTTGCGCAATTGCGTACAGTTTATATACTGTGTTTGCAAAATTAAAGTGGGCCGGTCTGGATGAAGTCCAGGGCCAAATTTTTGTCCCAGTCCAGCCCTGTGCCCACCCATCCCAAACCCGCTTTCCCCTCCTTCCCACGGCTACTACCCTTTGATCCTGCCTGGCATGCACACGGCTCCATGTCCAGTTTGCCTTACAATAGCAACATGATGGGAGTTCTGGACTGGGTGAACTTTGGGGAAAGGTCTTTTCAACATGTACTCGCTGGACAAGAGTAAGACCATGCATAAGGGGTGGGATCCACGAGTGTTAACTTAGGTTTTTATTTTTTATGTTTTGATAGTGGATGATGGGCGCCATGGTGTGGTGTGAGGGTGGGTATTCAATCAACAGCCCTCGTTGCGGGGGACCCATGTTCGGTTCTTTTAGTTACGTGTTTGTCATCCTGCTACTTCAGAGATTGTTTGCTACTGTTCGGCCACCCAGCTGTTAATGGGCATTGGTGCGGGAGGGCTACCTTGAGCATATTTCCAATTGAGTGATTTAAGGCCGAGGCTCTCCACCCTCTCATGCCAGGTGTTTTCCTTTATTTTTATTTTTTTATATATACTATTTTAGTATTTGGTGACACCGGCCTGACAGGTGTGCAGTTCAACGGTTGGTTCTGCCGCCCGCCTCCCTTAGCTCTCTACAAGTGAGGCTGACGGAATTGTTTGGATTCTGTCGGTCCCACGACTTGATACCTTTGCGCAGTATATTTACTGTATAGGTTGTACACTGATATCTTGTCTTATCTTGTCTTGTTTTTTTTTTCTTCTTTCACCCTACAGCTCTCTTCTCTCTCTTTCTCTTCCTTCTCCTCCTACTTTATCTCTATTGGTGTAGGGTTTGTGTGTTTTTTCTTTTTTTTTCTTTTTCTTTGTTTAATTTCAGTAGCTGAAGGTAGTGTCTGGTGGTTCAGGTTATGATCATCAACGTCTTCAAACTGTTAATTACATTTTGCATTGCCTTTATAGCCAGGTTTTACTTATATGAGGGTACAGATTCCAAAGCCATGGCGTACTCAACACTGGGTCGTAACCCTATGGTGATCTCTCATAACGTGCAGGGCCTGAATATTCCAGAGAAGAGATCATCTCTTCTTCGGGAACTCAAGAAAGGTAGGCCACACTTCGCCTTTTTGCAGGAGACTCACTTCCGGACGAATAACATACCCAGACTTACCGACGCCTTTTTTGTTGAAGCCCACCACGCCACGAATGCGCAAGCAAAAACGAAGGGGGTGTCGATTCTTATTAGTAAAGATGCTCCTTTCACACTGCTAGACAAAATGTCAGATACGGAAGGCAGATTCCTATTTCTCAAAAGCCACTACAAGGGGAACCCTGTCACTTTGGCTAATGTTTACTTCCCTAACAAATTTCATTTATCCTTTTGTAGGAGAGTAGTGAGGGACTTGGAGGGGTTTGCCACTGGTTGTATAATCTTGGGGGGTGACTTCAACCTTCCCCTTAACCCCCTGACGGACACCTCCACAGGTAAATCACACGACTCATATAAGATCTTGAAACAGATAAAGGGACTTCTACACTCCCTGCACCTACTGGACTCCTGGCGAGTCCTTCATCCGGAGGGGAGGGACTACACTTACTTTTCAGCCCCACACGCTAAATATTCTAGGATAGATTATTTATTTGTCTCTCGCAGAGATGTACACCTATTGACCGAGGCAGCAATAGGCATTCAAGGCTTATCTGACCATGCTCCGATCTCCCTTACACTCAGGCAACAATACCTGCCGAAACCCTTCACTTGGAGGTTGAACTCATCACTCCTGACAGACCCTGCACTTCTACCAGAAATATCCTCCCAACTACAGGAGTTTTTTACACTTAACTCTACACAGGATATGGACCCTTTGGTGGTATGGGAGGCCCACAAATGCACACTTAGGGGGGTTCTGATGAAGATGGGCTCTCAACGCAAGAAGGACAGGGAAAAGGAAATTTCCGCCATAGCGAACAAAATCGCAAAACTCGAGACTTTGCACAAACAATCTTTATCAACACGGACGGCGACGGACCTTCTAGCTGCCAGAAAACAGTTGCACCAAATTTTAGACGCTACGTCGAAGAGATTTTTATTTTTTCGGCGGAAAATTTACTACGAGCACGGAGATAAATCGGGCAAGTTTTTGGCAAGGGCCCTGAAAGGACCGCGGTACAGGAATAGCATATCAGGAATAGCTAATCAGGAGGGCAAACTCGAAGTGACGGATGATCAGATAGCTAGACATTTTCAGACCTATTACACCAAACTATACAATCTACCACCCCAACATGGACCCAAAGACCTGACAGGATCCAGGACCCAAGCCATACAGGACTATTTAGTTAAATCCAAACTGCCTCGGATATCCACGGAGGACTCCGCACTTCTGGAGGCCCCGGTGGATGAGACTGAGGTTCACAGGGCCATAAAAGATTTGAAATCAGGGAAAAGCCCCGGGCCTGATGGCTATACCGCAATTTACTACAAAACTTTCATTAATACTCTGTCGAAGCCACTAACAAAAGCACTGAACTCCCTCTCATCTCCCAGAGAAATACCGCCAGGGTTCTTGGAGGCACATATTACTGTTCTACCCAAACCGAATAAAGACCCGACACTATGCGCCAATTATAGACCAATTTCTTTTGAACCTAGACGTCAAGCTTCTGGCTAAAATTATGGCAACTAAACTACTACCCCTGCTCCACACCATAATTGGACCGGAACAGGCCGGATTTATGCCGGGGAGGGAGGCCAAAGACAATGTGACAAAGGCACTTAACCTTATACAGATGGCCCATGAGCGAAATGTCGAGGGCCTTCTCCTCTCTACCGACTCGGAGAAGGCCTTCGATAGAGTAGCCTGGGATTTCATGCTGAATACCTGCGAATTTATTGGTCTGGGCCCACAAATGATGTCCTGGATATCTGCTTTATACAGAAACCCTTCTGCCAAACTCCGCATTAATGGCTCCTTCTCCGGCACGGTCCACATATCCAATGGCACGAGGCAGGGGTGCCCCCTGTCACCCATCTTATTTATTATTTCCCTAGAACCATTCATTAGACTATTGAAGTTGAACCCTGATGTCTCTGGCTTTCGAACAGCCAGGAAGGAATACAAGATTGCGCATATGCGGACGACCTTCTGTTTTTTTTAACGAATCCCCGTATCTCCATTCCCAACTTATTGAGAGAATTCTCAATTTATGGTTATCTCTCTAACTTAAAAATCAATCTCACCAAGTCGGAAGCCTTAAACATTAGCTTACCGAGCCGCTCAGTGGAGATGCTTCGGACCGACAGCCCCTTTCGATGGGTAACTGAGACACTCCAGTATTTGGGTGTTTGGCTGACCCCTTCACTTGCCCGGATTTTTGATAAAAACTTTATACCATTACTCAAGGTCGTTGAGAAGGACCTGAAGGATTGGCACCCAAGGAACTTTTCCTGGTTTGGCAGGGCTGCCATATGTAAAATGACCATCTTACCCAAAATTCTTTACTTGTTCAGAACACTTCCAATTAAGATCCCGGCAAATTTCTTCAAAAAATTGCAGACGATTCAGACACAATTTGTATGGGCGCATAAAAAACCCCGTATAAAACACTCTCTCCTGACCCTGCCCAAGGATTGTGGAGGGATGGGTTTGCCTGACTACAAGCAATACTATCAAGTAGCGAGAATTATTGATTGGCATTGTCATGGTGAAGCTAAAGATTGGGTGGCACTAGAAGATGAGCTGAGCCCTGCTCCATTGAGATTTCTTCCTTGGGTGCCAGAATCCGGATATCCGAGAGCATTGAAACAACATCCTTTAATTGACACCACTCTTTCAATCTTCCACCGGCTGACCCTTCGTAACACGAAATTTTCTACCACATTGAGCCCACTCACGCCTTTATGCGATAACCCCGACTTTCCACCAGGTAGGGGAGCGCACCTATACCGATCCTCCGACCACCTCACTCCTCTCCTCACGAAACATTGCTTCCATAATGCTCAGATAATGGACTTCACAACTTTCAAATTAGCAAACTCACTGCCTCACTTGACATACTGGAATTACCTCCAAATTAGGAGTTACACCAACAGGTCAACCTGCAGAGGACACTTTATGAGAGATCTTACGGAAATAGAAAGAGTGTGTTGGGAAGGTAGGCAAACTCCGAACACTACATCTCTTTCGTACGCCTGGCTGAGGAATACAAAGGGTGGGCGAGTGGAGAGACTCAGAGAACAATGGTCCGAGGCTCTCGGGATTGAACTCTCTGACGGTCAGTGGGGGAAGGCCTGTGTCCTGGCACATAAATGCTCATTGAGCACCAGAACACAGGAAACATCCTATAAATTGCTTACCCAGTGGTTCGCCACACCAGCGAGACTACACAAATGGTTCCCTCAAACTTCTGATGTTTGCTGGCGCTGTCAGAAGGAAACTGGCACACTCCTACACATATGGTGGCAATGCCCCCCCATTAAGCAATTCTGGAATTCCATACGGGGGATGATTAGAGCTATAACTGAAACTTCTCTGAGACTCGATGCGGCATGCTGTCTCCTACATGTCACCACCTTCTCCTTACGACGTTATAAGAAGTCATTGACTAGACATTTATTGAATGCAGCCAAAGTTTTGATACCACGCTATTGGAAAGCGACAAGCGTCCCCACGACCAGGGACTGGATCTTTCAGATTAGGGAGGTGTGTGACATGGAGGAGACATTGGCCCAGTCCACTGACACGGTGGAGAAATACCACGCTACGTGGACACCGTGGTTCGCCTTTCGGAGCACGCAAACCTATAGAGACTTGCTTGCTGGGAATTACACTGGAACACCTGAGGGCTGATTTATTTACTTCCCTTGTTTGCTAAGATACAGCCACTAGGAGACAGCGATAGTGATAATAATACTACTACGACATAACTTCTCTACTTTTCTATCTTCTGATCACACTTTTCTGGATCTTTCTCTTTTCTCTCCTCTTCTCTCTAAAACCTTCCCACATTTATTTCTTCTCTAGGTGGGAGGGGAGAAAAAAAACTTGAAATCTGTTACCAAATGTATAGTTAACAATATTTGAAGAAATCAATAGGCCTAAGTTGAAATATTGCAGTTATTTGTCAGATAACCTTATTCTCAGGAAGTTTATGCCTCTGTTACCTGTAATCCATTTTTCTTACATGATCCTGACAGTCTTTCGAATGTACCTTATATATTAAGATTATCTCTGACTATACTTGTTCAACTATGCTTGTATTTCATTTGATCGAATAAACTTGAAATGTTAAAAAAAAAAAAAAAAAAAAAGAAAAATGTATCTATACATGGTGAACATGATAATCAATTGGGCTGATTTACTAAAGGCAAATGAGCAGTGCACTTTGCAGGAGAATTTGCTCTAAAGCTTAGAAAATGAGGGGAAGCTCTGCTGACTTTCATCATCCAATCATGTGCATGCAAAAAAGTTGTATTTTTTCTTTCCTTGCATGTGATTGGGTATTCTTTGCAACGTGATGCTTCACCTCATTTACAAAGTCCTGGAGCAAATTCACTTGCAAAGTGCACACTATTTGCTTTTAGTAAATCAACCTCATGTCACCCTTGGCAATTACCTAATTACTTAATTTTACAGTCTGTAATAAGGCAGCATTATAATAAAGGTACCAGTAAACATAAGATAATGGTTGTTCTTAGAAAATATATTATCTCTTTGTAATCATTTTAAGCTGGCCATATATGGATCAAAATGAGTCTGGTTCAGTCCATCGACTTGTGTACAACCAGCCTGTTGGGTTTTTCCCGAACAATTAGTGCTACCAGTTATAGCAACACTAATCATTGTGTTCTCCCAGCAACAAAGGCTCCCTGCTGGCAGAATGCAATAGCACTGCAGGAGGGATCCCCACATAAACGCTGATTGTTTTGATGGGGGAATCAAGCAATCTTTTTTCTTCCACCCATGTTGGAAGGAAGGTAAATTGCCTGCCTTAGGCCAACCATACACGAGTCGTTAAGGGCAGGCTGAATGTACCAAGTTGATCGATCAACTTGGGTACAACCAGCCTGCTGGATTCTCTTACAGTTCTCTTACCCATGGCTGCAGGAAAGAAATTTGCACCATTTATGGTCTGCCTTTGCCACATCCATGTGGTTTATGCTAAATAACAACTAGCCAATGCAATTGCATTGCATATCTTACTAAGAAAGTTTGCTTTGTTCATCTTTAATACACCTGTCACCAGTCTACCAGTGGGAATACAATACATAAATTAGCATACCTGTTCTGTTTTTTACTAGTTTGTTTATTATTACCCCCCTGATGTAGAGCTGCTAGTTCTAATTATCCAAGATTTCATTGATAATGGAGGTTTAAAGTATAGCCTTTACCTAGGCAAAAACAAATTGGTACATCCATGCAACATGTTTTAGGCTGACCATATAGTATTCAATGGTCTTGTACAATTTTTCTTTAGATTTACCAAAACCATATAATATGAGGTCAAACCTAAACCGTTTTAATTTGCATGCAGTCAGGCAGGCCCTTGCATTGCATAGTTGAAGGTAAATCTAAAGGAAATTGAATAAAAAACTTGTATAATTTTATAATTTATGACCAGCTTTAGACCTTATAAAAATGTTGCAAGCACACAAAATACCATATGATTACAATATGATTTTCCTGACAGAAATCCAATAAACTCCTAACTCTCTGATGTTGGCTGTCATTAAAATTTCAAACAGTGTTTTCAGCCTAATATGAAGGCCTTTTGAGCCCCCTCCCTAGGGAAAGAGAGTCTTGACTGATGAGGGCATGGCCAGGTGTCGGACAAGGCAATGATTGGTTGAAACATGGGGGATGGGATGGGCCTGAGCTCAGGGAACGTGTGCCCCAGGGAATTCTGGGCCTTTCAGTAGAGTCATATGGAAGAGCTGCCCACCCTCCTACCTTTTTTTCCTCTGTTATTCTATGTCACAGCTTGCTGCAGTTTCTTGACCTTGCCAGCATTTAAAGTTTCTGTAATGGGCTATGCCAGTGATGTTTTGGAACTACATTTCCCATGATGCTCTGGCACTCTGCAGTGTAGTGGAGCCTCATGGGAAATGTAGTCCCAAAACATCTGGGGTGCCAAGGTTCGCCATCACAGGGCTATGCCCTTGAGCCAAGCATTGGAAATAGGGCTGTCTGTCCAGCACTTATGGTGAGGACAGGCCCCACTTCCCTCTTTTGGATTTGAGTACTCACAGTACGACTGTGACTGCCACTGGTTAAATGTTACGTGTATGTATGTAATAAAGCTGTGGCCTTGCCCTTTCCAACCTAATGGTTGTAAGTGTTTTATTTAATGGGGTAAAAGGGCAAGGGTGGTGGGGGGTTTGATCCCATGGCATTACATTAATTGGGTCCTAGGCCCATTGTGCCTCAGCAGTCATGGGAACTGACAGTGTCCTCAGTTCTTCTGCTGCACTATAGACATCCATCTATGTAACTATGTATGTAACCTATCTCTGCCCCTTACTGTCCCTCTCCACATGCATACACAGATTTATTTACCAACAAAGAAATTCTAAGAACCTTCCCACAAGCTGTTTGTAGGAAAAGAGCTCTTGGGAGAAGTAGCTCTGTAGGGTGCCTATATCAACTGACCTGAGTCATACTGCTCTTTCCTTCTTCCAGCAGCTGCCCCTACAATAATTTTACAAACCTTGTGATGACATCACAGGGAGTAATAACATTTTTTTTTCTTTTTGCTTTTTTAACTTGATGAACATGTTTCTTTTTTCAGCTTGACTAACTCTGCAACCATCTTTCCGCTTCAAGTGAATAGGCTGTCTTAAACCAACACATCATTAACAATGGTACATAAAATGCACCATAATGCACCTGACTGGTGTTAAGGGGCCCTAAAGCCTTGTACACACAATTGGATTTTCCGACGGGAATTGTGTGATGACAGGCTGTTGGCGGAAATTCCAACTGTTTGTACACTCCATCGGACAATTGTTGTCAGATTTTCCGCAGAAAAATGTTGGATGGCAGGCTTTAAAATTTTCCGTGGACAAATGTCTGTTGTCAGATTTTCCTAGCGTGTGTACACAAGTCCGTCGGACAAAAGTCCAAAGTACAAACACGCATGCTTGGAAGCAAGGACAAGCTGGAAGCGGTCAGTCTTGTAAACTATCGTTCATAATGGAGAATTAACATTTGTGACGTGGCAAATTATGACATCTTGAAATGCAGCGCACATTCTCTTCTTTAATGGGATAATAATGAAGCTGCTTTGCTGCTGATACTGATGGAGTTCTGCCAAAGGTATTTTAAAAGCCTTTTATTTTTTGGTGATGTCAAGAATAATATTATTATGCTTGTTTTTTTGTTTTTTTTTGGGCAAGTTACCACAACATCATTATCCCGTAGTTTTTAAGATCAAAGATACAACTATGTTGGTGTTCCTTGCTAATTTTACATTGTATTTTTTTAAACTTAACTGCCTACTCCCAACATTGGGAGACATTAAAGTAAAACACATAGCCAAGTATTATTCTCCACAATTTTTTTATTGTGCATTAAAAAAAGAAAACAAATAAAATTGGACATGCTATCTGCCAATATAACTTAACCAAAAAGTGCATTCTATGCATCCAAAAATATAGAAACAATACAAAATCAAATCATTATTCAACCAAAAAATAAAATAAAAGCCTCAGGCATGTGTCCTGCTTCTTAATACAGAGGGTCAACAATGCCAAGAGATGGTGAAAGCAGGGTCCGTCATCCGGAGATATTTCCGACAATCACCCAGATTATTCTCCTGGAGCTCCCGCAGCAATGGCATATGACATAATTGGTCACAATTAGTAAAGCAAACAATTTTTGGTCCAAGAAATCCTCCTCCTCCTGCTCCTCCTCCTGTTCCTGGACTGGACTTGGGTCAAAGCAATAACTCCAAATAAAAAACACGTTATCTCCGTTGACGAACAGCCATTCAGAAACTAAATGAAAAGCGCTAAATGAAAAGCTTGAATCAACACTCACCAAATTTCTGCTAACAAGAAATTAGCAGAAGGAGCCCAAAGGGTGGCATTAAAGAGTTGAAAAAACCCATAGTACGTCACTACATTCGTGTTTGTTGACTGACAATTCCTTGCCATTTGTATGCAAGACAAGTTCCTGGCCAACGCCCTTCGGACAGAAGTCTGAGGTTTTGTCTGTGGAAAATCCAATTGTGTGTATGAGGCTTGTACAGTAAGCCTGTGAACATATGAATTCAGTTGATAGCAGGGACGTGCAGTGAGGTCATTGGCTGGTGAGGTACTGGCTATTATCAGAGCCAGATACACACAGATTACATATTCACAAGTTACAAATTTGATTCTCATTATGAGGGCGATTTAAAAAAATGTTTAAAGCGTCACCTATGGAGATTTGTAAGTACTAAAATTTGGCGCCATTCCACAATTGTGTACAATTGTAAAGCGTGACATTTTAGGTATCTATTTACTCAGCGTAACATCATCTTTCACATTATACAAAAAAAGGCTGCACAAGGAGCCCCGTATCTCCAGAACCATAGGTGCCAGGAGCCCCAAATTTTGATCAGTGGTGGGGTAGGACTTCTCTGTGATCCAATGTCACTGAGCTATGACCCTCAAAGCTCAATCTTTTTTTTGTTTTTTTATGCCTCCCCTGACTGCATGTCCCTGGTTGATAGCCTGCTCCTTGCTACCAGTATGGACCCTTGCCTTCCCTACCTTCATTTGCTAGCTGGATTAAAGAAATAAAACCCTGTGTAAGGTACAGTTTGTTTTCTTAGGAGATTACATTAGTGCTGAGAACTCTAACCTTGCTGTTATCTGAAAGCACTCAGGCTTGACAATTGTCGGCTCATGTAGCCAGAGATACACCAAGGAAGGAAGAAAAGGGATAATTTGCTCCACCCTATTGTGAAGAACCACGTATGATTCTTGTGGTAGGCAGCCAGAGTGATGGGGAAGTGAAGAGCTGGAGAGTATAAGTTGTGGGTTGGTGGGCAAACCTGCTGTATGGGCAAAGCACAAGCTCTTTGCTGATAACTGGCCTACATAAGGACCCTAAAGTCTGTTTTCATTATGCCCCCATTGTCAGTTAAATGTAGCTCCGACCCTTGCAAAAACAAGTGTGCATAAGCTAAATTTTCCATCACATATAGAAATCTTCCATACTAGTCTAATAACTGTTGCATTTTTATTAATCTTTACCGCTCCTGAACTGTACGGCTATAGGCACATGTTATAACTTGCCTGCATTAAAAACACATTCTTGCCTAAGTGACCCCTTCTATCAAAGCTAGTCAGTTTTATTTGCAATATCATTTCTATTTTCTTTATTGTGGGAAAAGTATATTTAAGCTTGGTTCAAAGAAAACAGAAGACAAATTGTAATCCTGTCACCAGTAGTAATTATGTTAAATTAATTTGTGACATTGTATTACATTTGAAGGGACAGAACAAAATGACTTACTGATTTTATTTAATGTTTCCATGCCAACCGAATGTGTTGCAGGCACTTAATTACCAGCCCAATTTGACAATACTGTTTCAGTGTGGGATGTGAAATGTTAGAAGAGTAAGCAGGCTGCACAAAGCAGATACAATAGCTTTACACATATATGTAAAAGACCTGGAGTAAATTCCACAGTTGAATGAAATACGTATGTATTGGCTTTACATACAACAAACAAATCGATCATAGTCATACATTGCACTGGAGCTATGATGTGTTATTAGGAGAAAAAAAAACTGATGGGATAACTAACAGTTCAAATACAGTAGACTATAAAGTATACGGAGAGAGAGGCGTTCAGTGGTACTGTCCATCCACGGCCAACTAGAAGGATGTCACAAGAAATTATTGACAAATGTAATAACTGCCTCCTGTCTCCATCCAATTACATGCAAAGAAAAAAAAGAAATACAGGATCCAGACACTTCCTTGTGCACATCAATCACTCAAAACTCTTGAAGCAAGTGTTTCAAGTGATTAATGTGTATAAAGTTGTGTCTGGATTTTGTAAATTTTTTTGCATGTAATTGGATGGAGACGTGAGGCAGGTAATATATTCGTCAATAACTTCTCTGGAGAGATTGTTGTATTTTAGTGCCTAAGTACTCGCTGTAAGTTACTTGCCAATCGGTATGAAATTGCACTGCGTGTTGGCAGATTGCATGCAGATTGCAAACTAACAGATTTGCCAGACGGAGATCTGTGTGTGTGTGTGATGGCCCAGCTGACCAGTCTGCGAACAAACTGTTGGGTGGTGGCAGGCTATCATTTGTTGTGTGTCTGGTATGTGGGTGTGTGGACAGTGGGAAGAGTCATTAACACCAGGGTTCTAGCTTGCAGGATTGCTGGAGGAACTCAAAAAGTGTGTAGTAATTGCTAGTCTGCTCCCCAACCCCTAGCGTGCACCAGATTGTATGTATGATTTGTATCTGGCTGTGGGGGGTCATCCAGCTGGATTGGAATGGAGTCTCCCTCTGGCTAAAAGTAGTGTGGGCTGTGAAAGCACCACAGCCAGTCTTACTTGCTTAGTATAAGTTCCCCCTTATTCCCATATTTCATCTTATACCCCCAGTCATGGAACCACATCTCGGTTAGCTAGTGGTCATGCGGAAATGTGACAGATAAACCACACTGCAATAGCAACATTACTGGTGATTTATTCTCAACCCCATTTGGCTTGAGTGTTCAAGAGAGGTAATTCAATTTACGACCCTAGCCTGTGTCTGTAGTTGGTCTGGTCTTGGCCATCCCCTCTCCCATATTCAGGTGTCTCAAATCAGACCCTATGATGACTAATTGAGAAATGCATGCCTGCTCAGTCTCCCTATAAATGTAAAGTAGCCTATGGGGTGGTGCAGACACCATGACTCTTTCCTGAGTGGGTCTGTCACGAGTGATGTGCAGTTTCACCAAAGCAGGAGGAAGATTCAACAAGAACTGCTCCACTCTCAGAGATGACAAACAAACCAGCATTTTACATGTATTTTATATGAAGTCAGATTCCCACTCTCTATCTACTAACATGCTCCTTATTCTCTTCCTTCTCACATCGGTGTCTTCTATCCTCAAATTATCCTTACTGTACCCCTCCTTCCTACCCTGCAGCATGCACATATCACCCTCACTCCTACCCTCTCCCTACTACTGCACCCATCATCTCCTGCATTTGCTGACATAAACACCAGGGCTACTAGAAACGTGTTCTCATGCACATCCCACTCCCATCTTGCTTTCCTCGCCCTCCTCCTTCTCCTAGTCTCAGGTGGCATTACTCCTAATCCTGGTCCACCATTTTCCAACTGCAAGCCACATATTCAATACCCCTCCTCCTCTGGCAACCACCACAATTTACTTAGTTTAATTTCTATCCCCCTGCTTGCTCAAAGCAGCCCACCAATCTCATGTGCCCTTTGGAATGCCTGCTCCACCCGTAACAAGCTAACATCTGTGCATGACCCCTTTATCTCTCATGGCTTTAACATACTCACCATAACCAAAACCTGGCTTAAAAATTTTGACTCCACTTTTCCTGCTGCCCTCTCTCATGGTGGCCTCCATTGGACTCACTCTCCCAGACCCAACAGACAGAAAGGAGGTGGAGTTGGATTCATTCAATCCCCACAAAGCACCTACCAAGTCTTTCCTATCCCTCCCTCTCTATCCCTCTCTTCTTTTGAGATGCACTGTATTTGTCAGTTTTCTCCCATTTCTCTGAGGATTGCAGCAATTTATCTGCCTCCTGGACTGGTATTGTGCTTTCTTGATGACTTTGCTGCCTGGCAACCCTACTTTCTCTCCTCTGAAATACTCACTATCATTCTTGGTGACTTCAACATTCCTGTTTTCTAACAATTTAAATTTTTGAAAGATCATCAATAACAATTAGCTTTTATTATCCCATTTTGGACTATTGCTTAATTGTTGTTACTTTATGCACTAATTTATAGTAACATTCATGTTTTATTGTTTTACTATTCTAGTGCTATTTCTTTGGCTGCTCAATCAGTTTTTCCTGAAGAAGCCCATTCCGGGCGAAACATGTTGAGAATGATTGCAGCTTGCCTTTTCTTCATTCTTCTTGTTTGGTGAATGGAAAATGTGATTAAATGCCAATATGCTTGTTCTTGCAAATTGATGTCAAATCACTGTTTTTATGAATGTTTAATTTATAATTGTGTATATTATGAATAAAATTGTAATATTTTATTTCTAATTTTTTGCAAATATTTTTTGATTCGATACCGTTAAAGTCCCAGGGGTTGGTGATTCCCCAGCCCCTCCTTGGCCCTTTTTCTCCTTTGTTGTATTTACAAACATTGGGACGTGGTATCTGGCCTGCTCAGACTCCTTTTCTCTCAAAAAAATTTTTTTTCTTAATTCCTGTCAATGTTAACAGTCCAACTACAGCTCAACTTCTCGACTTACCCTGATCTTTTGACCTAACCCAATGGACACAAACTTCCACTCACTCCAATGCTAATACCCTTGACCTTGTATTCTCCCACCTCTGTAACACTGGCAACCTCACCAACACCCCCTTTCCTCTCTCTTCACAACCTCATTAGTTTCACTGTATCCTTGCCTCCAACAACCACCCATCCCTCCAAGCAGCAAACAACCCCTTGCCCTTTCCCCTTCCCTTCCCTTCCTTCCTCCCCCCTTTTCTTCTTTTCCCCTTCCCTTCACTGGTTCTTCCCCTATGCACTCCCCCCCCCCCCTTTCCCGTCTTCCTTCTTCTTTTTTTTTGCTCTCACATCGGATTTGGCTGTGTGAATTTTCTTTCCCCCTATTTTAATACATACTTGCTTATGTAGTAAATGTACCAATTTCTATTATTCCCAGTAACCTGTCATTAATGATGATCATTTGCAATCCCCCTTTCCGCCTCTAGTCATTGATCGTGTCCAGACGGGTGAGCATCTTTCCTTCTTCACTTCGAACTGTAATCTGTTAATTAAATACATTTATGCTTTGTTTTAATGTAATTCTTACCCTGTAGGCAATTTCAGGAGGCATTACATTAGTGTCAGTGGGTAGACAAAATATTTAGGAGGGGGCTGGATGGCCCTGCAGGGATCAGGGGGGGGCATTGTGGGGGACACTGCAGGGATTAGGGACTGTGCAAGTGGCTGTGGGGGACTGGCAGCTCTGGGACAAGCTGGGTAGCACTTTGGGGGAATGGGGACACAACAGCCAACACTGTGGTGGTCTCTGCAGGGACTCTACAGGTGGCTGGAGAGGCTGTGGGCTCTGCAGTAGGCTGGAGGACATTCTAGGGAAATCAGGGCTTTCTGGAAACTTGTGTTTTACAGAAGGCTAAATGGCACTGTGGGGGCTGTAGGGCTCTGTGGGTAGAGAGAAACTTTGGGGCAAGCTTGAGGGGCACTGCATGGTAGAGAGCTGAAAAAAAGTAGGGAAACTCTCCATTGTAGAGGGCTGGGGAAAGGGGGGATACACTTGTAGGAGAGAGTGTGCAACAGAGTTTTCAGCTCCCCCCCAACACTAAGCCCTTGTACACACGGTCGGAATGTGTCCGATCTGAGCGTTTTGTCGGATATTCCGACTGTGTGTGGTCTGCATCAGACTGTTTCCATCGGAATATCCGTCGGACCAACTTTTCCAACTTGCCGGAAATATTTTCCGATAAAATGCTCCGATCGGACATACTCCGATCATGTGTAGAGAATTCTGATCGGACAAAGTGCCACGCATGCTCAGATCAAATTCCTACACCAAAGCTATTGGCTACTAGCGTGAACATAGTCCCGTTGTAACGAAATAACGTCATCACGTCGGATTTTCCAACAACTTTGTCCGACCGTGTGTATACAACAGTTTCGGACAAAATTCGTCTGACAAAATCCGACGGATTTGGTTGTCGGAATCTCCGACCGTGTGTACAAGGGCTTATTGTTCAGACCTGCTATCAGCACAAGTGCCCCACGGGAAGTGAAACTTTCCTTCCTTCCCCCCTCTCTTCATGTGAGAGAGTGTCTTGAATCCTAGAACACACTAAGGGGAGTTTCCTACAGCCCTTAACTCCTCATTTCCAGGACCCCAACCAGGTTACTCCTCTTGGCGCAGGTCATAGCTCCTGAGTGGACTGCTATGGCAGGAATGAGTGTTCTGTAGACTGTAATTTACAAAATTACAAGATTTGAATTGCAAACATTTGCAAATAAATGTAGAAGTAAAACGCCATAGCTATAGGAGCAAAAATGTTAGGACTATAGTGAAAAACACTTTAAACTGGGCTGCCACAGGTGTCAGTCTGCTGAAAGAGCTCTTTTTGACCATAACCTATGCTTCCTTCTATTTACTGAGAGGAGAAAAGTATGGTGTTACCTGTGCATGTGCTCCTTTAAAAGAAATCTGTCATCGTAGAAATGTAATAATAATATAGGACATGAAGTAACCCAATTTTTCTGTATACAGTTATACAGTATATATATATATATACATTATAATGCTTCCAAAGGCCTCTTATGGAAACAGCAGTCTACCCCATATCTAACATGCATATTACGATTTCATGGCAGTGTGAGAACAGGCACCCTGATCCCCCTGTGCCTTGATGTCCCTGATTTTGATATCCAGAGGCCAGGGTCTTGGCACGGCAGGGTTTTTTGGATAGACTAACAGATGAAAATGGATATTAACGAGAATTAAGAAGTCATAATATTGAAAAGAAATTTTCTTTTAGAATCAGTCTACAACTCGCCCACTCAAGGCCTTCAGCAATGTAAAGGTTAGTGCTTGTACTGGATTATAAACTAATCTGTCCAATTTATAATTACTAGAAATGTAACAACTCTTAGCTGGAATAATAGATGGTTCAAGAATAAAGTGCAATTAATTGATGTTCACATCACACCAGCACAATCCTTTAAAAAAAATAAACCATAACAATCTTTATTAAAATGTTATCAACATTTACGGAAATTAAGGCTTAAAGGGGTTGATTTACTAAAACTGGAGAGTGCAAAATCTGGTGCAGCTGTACATGGTAGCCAATCAGCAGAGCTGCACCTGATTTTGTACTCTCCAGTTTTAGTAAATCAATCCCATTAGCTTGGATATATTTAATGCAATGCTTTCAGGTTTTAACTTCTGTTGACCTTATTGAGAAGATTGTCCATTAACTTCTGTCCCTGTTACACTTTTACAAGAAATGAGAGAAGTTATTGTCTTAAGTACAGAAAGGTCTAGAAAAAAAAAACATTCTAAAAACATTTTCTTAAGTTCTCTCCCTTCCCCATGAAACTTAAAATGTGTTTTTTGTTTCCATGTACAGTATATACATGTAGCACCCTGATGTTTAGGCAGGGTTTCTAGTAAATTTATTTGCCAAGTGATCGTTACCTTGACCAATTGATAGGAGGTCAATTGATCTCACCCTAATTCTGGAATTGCTGAACTTCTCTCTTCTACCACTAGATGGCCGGGTATCTGGTGGCATTAGATAGGACAAGGGCATTGCAAGGACAAATTAGGAATGAATGGGGTGTCTTAGCCAATGGGCAGGGATTTTCTTAGGTCCCTTGGCCTTCTGGGAGACCCTATTTATTTGGGTGAGGTCAGATGATCAATCTTCTGTGCCACCTGGATGGCTGTCTGGTCGGACGTGTGTTGTGCTACCTTGGGCTGCTAGGCCAGAGCCTGAGGCCTATCCCGGGGACGTCTGGCTGCTAGGCTGTCTGAGGGCCTATCCAGCATAGGGTCTGTCCACCTTAAGGAGATCCCTGAAAACTCATCTATTCATAGAAGCCTATCCCACATCCACCTAAGAACTATACCCGAGACACCCCTTTTGTACCCCGCCCCCCCCCCCCCTCCCTTTAGAATGTATGAGCAGGGCCCTCCTGTCACTTCTGTATTGAACTGTATTGTAATTGTGCTGTCCCCCCTCTACATTGTAAATCATTGCGCAAACTGCTGGCGCTATATAAATCATGTATAATAATAATAATATCCCTGTTGGAGAGAATATATACAGTACTTTTCAGCTTTGCCAAGCAAGGAAAAAGTTTGGTTAAAGTATATATTCCATAACAAATAAAAACAATTTAAACCAATATTCCCATGTATGTTTCTGAAAGTTGAAGTTATACATAAGAACAAGCTTTGTATTCCACAATGCAATATTGTTTAATCAGAAAACTGTTGAGGGGCACCAGCGTTGTGGAATGTGGGGGTAACCTAAGTCATTATATGTAGATACTGATTTAGACAGCTCTTATTATGACAGGTACAAAAGTTTTAGGTAGGTGTGAAAAACTGCTGTAAATTAAGAATGCTTTCAGAAATAGAAGTGATAATAGTTTCTTTTTTATCAATTAACATGATTGAAAGTAAATGAACAGATGGGAAATACAAATCAAATCAATATTTGGTGTGACGGCCCTTTTGCCTTCAAAACGGCATCAATTCTTCTAGGTACACTTGCACACAGTTTTTGAAGGACCAGCAGTTAAATTCTTCCAAACATTTTGGAGATCTAACTACAGATCTTCCACCTCAAATCCTTCATGTAATCCCAGACAGACTTGATGATGTAGAGATCAGGCCTCTGTGGGGGGCAAAGCATCACTTCCAGGACTCCTTGTTCTTATTTACGCTGAAGATAGTTCTTAATTAGTGATGGACGAACGTTTCGCCCGGAGGTCGTTTCGCGGCGAATTTCCGACATTCGCGGTCCGCACGTTCGAACGCCTTTTTCCGTCGTTCGCCGCGGCGGACTTACGTGTTTAATGTATACAAGAACTTTAACCTTTGGTGACACGTTTATCATGTGATACAGGACAGCCAATTGAGACATGACAGCACATGGACACTTGGACATTCCCCCTAACCTATAAATACACCCGATCCGGTGGCCATTTTACATTCTTTCTTCTGTTACGATAGGGACAGGTTCCTGTGTGGAGTAGGGAGAGATAAACCACTAGCTATTTGGTACACAAAAGTTCTTTTCAGGACTGGTATAGGTGTTAGGTGTTGATAGGTTTGCTGTGCTGCTGATTCTTGCAGCAGCCTGAGTGTCTTTTGTTAGTTTAGAGAAAGGGAAAGGACGGTGTATGCTACAGGGACAGCCAGATTAGTCTTTCATCATCATCATCATCATCATCATCATTAGCTGTTACTATCAAGGTCCACAAAAGAGCTGTTCCAGTAACCACTAATCGTTCTCTTTTTTTGCCAATTTGTATAGGGACAGGAAGGAAGCAGTGTTGTCAGGCAGTGAGGGTAATTTTAAAGACTTGTTGTTATTATTAGTTCCACAAAGGTTCTTTTCAGGACTGGTATCAGTGGTACAGTAATAGGCTTGTACATGTATAATATTCTTTCTTCCAAATATAGAAAGGATATTATACTTGACTGCTGCCCTTCTGCTGCAGTCTGCTAAACATTCACAACTCACTTGTTCCACAAAAGTTCTTATAAGGACTGGTAACTTGGTATAGGGTGCTACGGTACATAGGCTTGAGTGCGGTACAGTCTGCTGTTCTGTAAGGACCGCTATCGGTCCACAATAGATAGGGTTGACGTGCACCACTGCTGACCGCTGCCCTATACTGCAGCAGTCCTTCAGCGGTATAGGGACTGACGTACAGTCTGCTAATCACTAACACACAACCTGCTTGTTCCACAAAAGTTCTTATAAGGACTGGTAACTTGGTATAGGGTGCTACGGTACATAGGCTTGAGTGCGGTACAGTCTGCTGTTCTGTAAGGACCGCTATCGGTCCACAATAGATAGGGTTGACGTGCACCACTGCTGACCGCTGCCCTATACTGCAGCAGTCCTTCAGCGGTATAGGGACTGACGTACAGTCTGCTAAACACTAATACACAACCTGCTTGGTCCACAAAAGTTCTTATAAGGACTGGTAACTTGGTATAGGGTGCTACGGTACATAGGCTTGAGTGCGGTACAGTCTGCTGTTCTGTAAGGACCGCTATCGGTCCACAATAGATAGGGTTGACGTGCACCACTGCTGACCGCTGCCCTATACTGCAGCAGTCCTTCAGCGGTATAGGGACTGACGTACAGTCTGCTAATCACTAACACACAACCTGCTTGTTCCACAAAAGTTCTTATAAGGACTGGTAACTTGGTATAGGGTGCTACGGTACATAGGCTTGAGTGCGGTACAGTCTGCTGTTCTGTAAGGACCGCTATCGGTCCACAATAGATAGGGTTGACGTGCACCACTGCTGACCGCTGCCCTATACTGCAGCAGTCCTTCAGCGGTATAGGGACTGACGTACAGTCTGCTAATCACTAACACACAACCTGCTTGTTCCACAAAAGTTCTTATAAGGACTGGTAACTTGGTATAGGGTGCTACGGTACATAGGCTTGAGTGCGGTACAGTCTGCTGTTCTGTAAGGACCGCTATCGGTCCACAATAGATAGGGTTGACGTGCACCACTGCTGACCGCTGCCCTATACTGCAGCAGTCCTTCAGCGGTATAGGGACTGACGTACAGTCTGCTAAACACTAATACACAACCTGCTTGGTCCACAAAAGTTCTTATAAGGACTGGTAACTTGGTATAGGGTGCTACGGTACATAGGCTTGAGTGCGGTACAGTCTGCTGTTCTGTAAGGACCGCTATCGGTCCACAATAGATAGGGTTGACGTGCACCACTGCTGACCGCTGCCCTATACTGCAGCAGTCCTTCAGCGGTATAGGGACTGACGTACAGTCTGCTAATCACTAACACACAACCTGCTTGTTCCACAAAAGTTCTTATAAGGACTGGTAACTTGGTATAGGGTGCTACGGTACATAGGCTTGAGTGCGGTACAGTCTGCTGTTCTGTAAGGACCGCTATCGGTCCACAATAGATAGGGTTGACGTGCACCACTGCTGACCGCTGCCCTATACTGCAGCAGTCCTTCAGCGGTATAGGGACTGACGTACAGTCTGCTAAACACTAATACACAACCTGCTTGGTCCACAAAAGTTCTTATAAGGACTGGTAACTTGGTATAGGGTGCTACGGTACATAGGCTTGAGTGCGGTACAGTCTGCTGTTCTGTAAGGACCGCTATAGGTCCACAATAGATAGGGTTGACGTGCACCACTGCTGACCGCTCACCTATACTGCAGCAGTCCTTCAGCGGTATAGGGACTGACGTACAGTCTGCTAATCACTAACACACAACCTGCTTGTTCCACAAAAGTTCTTATAAGGACTGGTAACTTGGTATAGGGTGCTACGGTACATAGGCTTGAGTGCGGTACAGTCTGCTGTTCTGTAAGGACCGCTATCGGTCCACAATAGATAGGGTTGACGTGCACCACTGCTGACCGCTGCCCTATACTGCAGCAGTCCTTCAGCGGTATAGGGACTGACGTACAGTCTGCTAAACACTAATACACAACCTGCTTGGTCCACAAAAGTTCTTATAAGGACTGGTAACTTGGTATAGGGTGCTACGGTACATAGGCTTGAGTGCGGTACAGTCTGCTGTTCTGTAAGGACCGCTATCGGTCCACAATAGATAGGGTTGACGTGCACCACTGCTGACCGCTCACCTATACTGCAGCAGTCCTTCAGCGGTATAGGGACTGACGTACAGTCTGCTAATCACTAACACACAACCTGCTTGTTCCACAAAAGTTCTTATAAGGACTGGTAACTTGGTATAGGGTGCTACGGTACATAGGCTTGAGTGCGGTACAGTCTGCTGTTCTGTAAGGACCGCTATCGGTCCACAATAGATAGGGTTGACGTGCACCACTGCTGACCGCTGCCCTATACTGCAGCAGTCCTTCAGCGGTATAGGGACTGACGTACAGTCTGCTAAACACTAATACACAACCTGCTTGGTCCACAAAAGTTCTTATAAGGACTGGTAACTTGGTATAGGGTGCTACGGTACATAGGCTTGAGTGCGGTACAGTCTGCTGTTCTGTAAGGACCGCTATCGGTCCACAATAGATAGGGTTGACGTGCACCACTGCTGACCGCTGCCCTATACTGCAGCAGTCCTTCAGCGGTATAGGGACTGACGTACAGTCTGCTAAACACTAATACACAACCTGCTTGGTCCACAAAAGTTCTTATAAGGACTGGTAACTTGGTATAGGGTGCTACGGTACATAGGCTTGAGTGCGGTACAGTCTGCTGTTCTGTAAGGACCGCTATAGGTCCACAATAGATAGGGTTGACGTGCACCACTGCTGACCGCTCACCTATACTGCAGCAGTCCTTCAGCGGTATAGGGACTGACGTACAGTCTGCTAATCACTAACACACAACCTGCTTGTTCCACAAAAGTTCTTATAAGGACTGGTAACTTGGTATAGGGTGCTACGGTACATAGGCTTGAGTGCGGTACAGTCTGCTGTTCTGTAAGGACCGCTATCGGTCCACAATAGATAGGGTTGACGTGCACCACTGCTGACCGCTGCCCTATACTGCAGCAGTCCTTCAGCGGTATAGGGACTGACGTACAGTCTGCTAAACACTAATACACAACCTGCTTGGTCCACAAAAGTTCTTATAAGGACTGGTAACTTGGTATAGGGTGCTACGGTACATAGGCTTGAGTGCGGTACAGTCTGCTGTTCTGTAAGGACCGCTATCGGTCCACAATAGATAGGGTTGACGTGCACCACTGCTGACCGCTGCCCTATACTGCAGCAGTCCTTCATCGGTATAGGGACTAAGAGTTTTGTCACAGGGTCATTTAAAAAATGACAGGCAGAGGAAGAGGCAGGCCCTTCCGCAGGGGTGGTAGGGGTAGGGCAGGAGCAACAGGCTTGAGCCAAAGTGGGAAGTTGCAGAAGGTGCGTTCAATTACTTTAAAGGATGCACCAGACTTGGTTGAGTGGCTCGCTCAGCCTTACTCTTCTGCACCCTCCTCATCCTCTCGATCTGCACCCTCTTCTTCACTCTCTGCTATGTGCACCCCCAAAGACACTACCACCAACAACACGACCACCACCACCACCACCACATACCTTCCGCTTGAGTCACTGGAATTATTTTCCGATCCATATCAAGAGGACATTTCTGATGCGCAGCCACTCTTGGTATTGGATCAGGAAGAGGAGGTAGCAACAAGCGCTACTCAGCAGTCTGACGCCAGTACCCAGATCAGCCCAAGGAGGAGGTTGGTCCCCGGTGTTGCTGCCTACTCCGAGATCTCTACTTATAGCGGTGGGGAAGGTGACGTTGATGATGACGTGTCTAGTGATGTCACGTGGGTGCCCACAAGAGAGGAAGAGGAGGGGAGTTCAGAGGGAGATATGGACCAGCAGATAGGGAGGAGAAGCAGCAATGACTTACATTGCACAGCAGGGACAAAGCAGACTGCAAATGTATCAGGAGCGAGTCATCGACCATGTACGGTCACATCTGGCGCTCCCAGGACACCGGCACATGGCTCCGCAGTGTGGGCTTTTTTTAACGTGTCCGCTGCTGACAATAGCGTTGCCATCTGCAATCTTTGCAGTCAACGCGTTAGTCGCGGTAAGCCCAATACTCACCTAGGGACGACCGCCTTAAGAAGGCACATGAGCAGCCATCACCGAGCCCAGTGGGAGCAACGGAACACACAAAGCCACACTGCAGGCTCTCACCGTCCAGCCTCGTCTTCTACTTCTCCTTCTCCTCTCTCCTCACAATTGTCCTCCACTCCACCTTCCATCACGCCAAGCTCACATTTTTCTGCAAAAAGGCAGGCTTCCGTGGGCCTAATGTTTGAGCGTAAAAAAATGATGACGCCGGATAACCCTCTTGCCCAACGGTTGGCGGCTGGCTTGTCAGAACTCATAGCCCGCCAACTACTGCCATATAAACTGGTGGACTCGGAGGCCTTTCGCAAATTTGTGGCCATTGGAACACCACAATGGAAGGTCCCAGGAAGGAAGTATTTCTCAGAGAAGGGCATCCCAGAGCTATATGGCCATGTTCAGCGGCAAGTGAATGTATCTCTGGCACACAGTGTCGGTGCCAAGATACATCTGACCACAGACACGTGGTCTAGCAAACACGGGCAGGGAAGGTATATCAGTTTTACTGCCCACTGGGTGAACCTTCTGACGGCCGTCAAGCATGTAACCCGTGGCACCCGTGTAGATTTGGTTTTACCGCCACGGATTGCATGCAGGCCTGACTCTTCTTCTCCTCCTCCTACTCCATCCTCCTCCCTCTCCTCCTCAGCTGCCTCCTCCTTTTCCGCTGCTAGCGTCTCTTCCACTGCACCGCCCAAGCTCCCCAGAACCTATTCCACATGCCAGGTGAGACGTTGCCATGCCGTGCTGCGTCTGTTGTGCCTGGAAGCAAAGAGCCACACTGGCCCGGCACTCCTTTCAGCTTTGCGTTCACAGGCAGATGAGTGGCTAACACCGCTCAATTTGACAGTTGGTAAAGTGGTGTGTGACAACGGTGCCAATCTGCTTAGCGCATTGAAACAGGGCAAAATCACGCACGTGCCGTGCATGGCACACGTCTTAAACTTGGTCGTGCAGCGATTCCTTGTCAAATACCCTGGGGTCCAGGACATCTTGCGGAAGGCAAGGAAAATCTCGGCCCATTTCAGAAGATCTTACACGGCCATGGCTCGCCTTGCTGACATTCAGCGGCGACACCATCTGCCGGTCAGACGTCTTATTTGCGATTGCCCGACGCGATGGAACTCAACCTTCTATATGCTTGATAGGCTGCTCCAGCAGAAACGTGCAGTTAACGTCTACCTGTATGAACTCTGCGAAAGAAACGGTTCTGGGGAGCTGGGTTTTTTTTCACCGCGCCAGTGGCTGCTCATGCGCGACACATGCAGACTTCTGCGGCCATTTGAGGAGATCACCAAACTGGTCAGTCGCAGCCATGGCGCCATCAGTGACATGGTACCTTATGCCTTCTTTCTGGAGCGTGCATTGCGTCGTGTCATTGATCAGGCTGTGGAGGAGCAGGAGCGGGAAGATGAGGAAGTCGCAATGCTGGATGAATTCCCAGGGGGGGCTACTCTATCTGAGACAAGTCAACAACAGGAGTCTGATGAGGAGTCAGAGGAGGATGGTGCCGGGGCGGATGAGCAGGAGCAAGAAGAGCATGCTTTAAACCTTTCTGGGATCCCTGTTGTGCGAGGATGGGGAGAGGAGAATGAAGAGGACGACATTATCCTGGATGATGAGCAGGAGCCAGGCCACCACACCGCTTCCACTTTAGTGCAAATGGGGGCCTTCATGCTCCAGTGTTTTAATAGGGACCCCCGTATAAAAAGCATGAGGGTCAAGGACCAGTACTGGGTGGCAACGTACTTAGACCCCCGGTACAAACACAAAATGGCGGAAATGTTACCGCCGTCGCAGAGGGCTGTCAGAATGCAGCACTTCCAGGCCTTGCTTCGAGAAATGCTGCATTCTGCTTTTGCGTGCGCTGGCAGAGGAGCAATTCCCACTCCCAGAGAAGGATTTGCGGGTACCAATCCAACAGCGCCTGCAAGAAGAGGCCGGTTTGAAGATGTGTTGGTGACTTCGGATATGAGGTCATTCTTTCAGCCGACCCATCGACAGGTGTCATCCGGATCCAGCATCAGGGAACGCCTAGACCGTCAGGTGTCCGACTACATTGGGTTAACGGCCGATGTGGACGCTCTGAGGAGTGATGAACCCCTAGACTACTGGGTGGGCAGGCTTGACCTCTGGCCAGAGCTTGCCCAATTTGCAATCGAACTGTTGGCTTGCCCCTCATCCAGTGTCCTGTCCGAAAGGACGTTCAGCGCAGCAGGGGGGATTGTGACCGATAAGCGTACTCGCCTAGCTCACCACAGTGTTAACTACCTCACATTTCTAAAAATGAATGAGGCATGGATCTCGGAGGAATTCAACACATGTGACCAGTAGACCATGTATATGTCTATAAACTATTTTTTTAATCAAGCACACAGACCTTCTTAATTCATTTGGCTCACTTCCTTGACCCAAAAAAGCACACCGTACTATATGCCCCTACCCTCCTCTTTGAAGAGGTTGAGCGGTGTCATATTTCTACTGGGGCTGCTTATGATATCCCTGTGCTGTGCTGACTTCCTCCTGGGGGTTCTTATTATGAAGGGATCACACTATCCCTGTGCTGTGCTGACTTCCTCCTGGGGGTTCTTATTATGAGGGGATCACACCATCCCTGTGCTGTGCTGACTTCCTCCTGGGGCTGCTTACGGTGCTGCTGTCAGTGCTGTATGTCACGGTGCTGCTGTCAGCGCTGTATGTCACGGTGCTGCTGTCAGCGCTGTATGTCACTGTGCTGCTGTCAGCGCTGTATGTCACGGTGCTGCTGTCAGCGCTGTATGTCACGGTGCTGCTGTCAGCGCTGTATGTCACGGTGCTGCTGTCAGCGCTGTATGTCACGGTGCTGCTGTCAGCGCTGTATGTCACGGTGCTGCTGTCAGCGCTGTATGTCACGGTGCTGCTGTCAGCGCTGTATGTCACGGTGCTGCTGTCAGCGCTGTATGTCACGGTGCTGCTGTCAGCGCTGTATGTCACGGTGCTGCTGTCAGCGCTGTATGTCACGGTGCTGCTGTCAGTGCTCTGTATTACGGTGCTGCTGTCAGATGCCTCTATCACGGTGCATGTGTCATTCCGGTATGTCACGCTGCTGGTGATCATCTCCTGCACCCTCTTCTTTGCCTACCCTGGTCCCTGACCTTCCCTCTCCTCCATTGCCTTCATTAGCTCCATAGTCCTGAATTGTTAGAACAATTTCCCAAATAAAATAAAAATGCTTGTAGTTATCGATCCCAAATTCACCTCATACATGTATTATGTCATTGTCCAGATGGTGGGACTACGTTTTACCCCCTAATAATTACCACGTGGCCGCAAATTCGACATGAAGGTTTGCAAAGTTCGCCTCCCATTGAAGTCAATGGGGCCCGCGGCGAACGTTCGGTTTCGCGAACGTTTGGGTCCGTTCGCATTTCGCTTTCGCGAAACGTCCCGTCGGAAGTTCGTCCATCACTATTCTTAATGACTCTGACTGCATGTGTGGGGTTTTTGTCCTGCTACAGAATAAATTTGGGGCAAATCACACACCTCCCTGATGATATGGCATGATGGATAAGTATCTGCCTGTATTTCTTAACATTGAGGACACCATTGATCCTGAGCAAATCTCCAACTCAATTTGCAGATATGCAGCCCAAACGTGCAAGGAACCTTCACCATGCTACACTGTTGCCTGCAGACACTTATTATCATACCATTCTCCAGCCCTTCAGCAAACAAACTGCCTTCTGCTACAGCCAAATATTTCACATTTTGACTCATCAGTCCAGAGCACCTACTGCCATTTTTCTGCACCCCAGATCCTCTTTTTATACATAGTTGAGTTACTTATGCCTCGTTTCCACTGAGTGTAACGGTTCGGGTTGGTACAGTTTGGAGGGGTTAGAATGGTCTGGCCTATTCAGGTGAGCATTTCCACTGCAAGTTGGACCGCCAGGGGCCATACAGGGTTTCGAAAAATGCCTTTGACATGAGCATTGACGTTTTCTCTGTCCGCCCATCAGTGGAATGTATTGTGTGATGCCAGTAGCTCCACCCTAATGGTACCGTACCATTTTCTATGGCCCCACATCTGAAGCAGGACCATGAATGGTGCAGTATGGTTCGGTTGTATGAGCCGCTTTCATAATGGAAACACTCAAAATAGCGTACCTTACCGAACCACCTGAACCAACCACTTCCCACCAGACTTCTCCAACAATAGATGGGTGTGCCTGGGTCCCATGTGAGTTTCCACCAGTTCTGCTCTGATGGCACTGCTAGACATCTTTCGATGTCGAAGGGAAGTAAGCGTGATTTGTCTTTCATCCGCTGCATTAAGTTTCCCTGACAGACCACTGGAAAGACACAAGGAGAGAGGTGCCTCTGGGTGCAGAGATAGAAAAAGTTTTAATAACACTTAATACAGGCAACTCACATTTGAGAAGTCATGAGTAGGCATAGATAAGTCCCAAACATGGGGGTAGTCTGGCCATCAGTTCATCATTCCATTCCTGCAAGGCACTCAGCTTGGTACAATCACTGCTGAATGACGAAAAAGCTGGCCGCAGTGGAGCATTCTCAAAATGAGGCTTGGGGCGTAGTTGGTATGCAGGCAAGGGGGGATGATGTCACTGGAAAGTGATGCATTTCCTGAGTGTTCAGGCTATGAGTGATATGACAGTGGCGCTCTGTCTTCAAGCTAATATATCGACTCGGAAACCACAATATAAAGTGTACAAAGTGAGAGGAGGGGAAGGGCCAGTATAAAGGATCCAAAGTGACACAGAGTCAAATGGCTCAATTGCAGTCCAGCAGTATGTAATGGCAAGTGATGACAGATACAAATGACATTAAGGGGCAAACAAACAAATGGATCTTACATGATGGAATAAAAGCATTAATATTAAATGGCTAAATAAATTTGAAAAAACAATGGTATACACTCACATAAATGAGTTATAAACAAACAGCAGCAATAACAAACGTCTCACATAAAGGGTAATGATGAGATGACCCCCACCTGTCTCCAGCAATTGTATGGAGACGTGTGGAGGCCACCTTCCCCTCACTCATCTCCATACCAAGCAGGAGAAAAGACGCGATCGCCTCCGCGGCTCCACGGCTCCGGTAAGCTGCGGAGGGCACTGGATTGCGGCGGGAGTGGGGCCCCTCTCCTGCCACTGATAAAAGTGATCTTGCGGTGAATCCACTGCAGAGACCACTTTTATCTTGTAGCGGACCGCCCGCTGAAGAAGGGGATACCTGGGTTATGGCAGCTAACTGCTGCCATAACAACGATATCCTCCTTCAAACAGCCGCCGTAAAACTGCGGCGTGCGGTCCGTAAGTGGTTAAATTTAATGAGGATTTGGGATTATATCCTGCCCAAATTACCTAACAACTAGCTTCCTGTAGCTGTAACTATGTTGTGGTTTTTTGTCTCTAAGGCTGGCCATACACGGTTCAAATCTAGGCCGGTTCCTACTGAACCATTAATGGACAGTCTGAATGTACCAAGTTAATCGACTGATTAACTTGGATACAACCAGCCTGCTGGATTCTCTAACGATTATCGCTAGTGGCTGCTATAGCCGCGAGCAATAATCAATGTCTTCTTTTGGCGGGGACGGCTTTCCCCCTCCACCCCCCACCCCCATCACTGAGAGAAGACAATTGTTGATTCTCCTGTCAACACTGTCTGTGTTGATGAGGGAATCATGCAAATTTCTTTCTTGTAACCCATGGCAGGAAAGAAATTTGCACCGTGTATGGCCAGCCTTAGGTTTCTCCCTTTTTAATGAACACTCACCATATTGTATCAGGACAGCAAAACAGGAGATGAATACATAACCCTACTCCTTTCCTCTTCTCTATATATTGGCCCCATAAACAATGAGGAAGGACATCTGGTTACAAAGGATGGGGAGATGGAGAAGGTATTGAATTTATTCTTCTCCTCAGTCTTCACGAGGGAATCGGGGGCTTCAGTAACCAAAACTGCAATGTTTATCCTCATGACACATCACAGGAAGCACCTCCATGGTTAACAGAGAATAGAATTAAAATTAGACTTGGGAAACTTAACATGAATAAACCACCAGGACCAGATGGCTTGCACCCGAGGGTACTTAGGGAACTCAGTCAAGGAATTGCCAGACCATTGTTCCTAAATTTTTACTGACAGACTACTGACTGGTATGGTACCAGCTGATTGGTGAAAAGGCAATGTAGCATCAATATTTAAAAAGGGCCCAAAATACATACCTAGGAATTACAGACCAGTTAGCCTAACATCAATAGTATGTAAACTCTTGGAGGGGATGATAAGGGACTATAGACAAGATTTTAGTAATGAGAACTGTATCATTAGCAGTAATCAGCATGCATTCCATTCGTGAAGAATCGTTCTTGCCAAACCAATCTATTAACCTTCTATGAGGAGGTGAGTTGCCATCAGGCATAGATAAAGGAAGGCCCATAGATGTAGTGTATCTGGATTTTGCAAAAGCATTTGACACAGTTCCCCATAAACGTTTACTGTACAAAATAAGGTCCGTTGGCATAGACCATAGGGTGAGTACATGGATTGAAAACTGGCTACAAGGGTGAGTTCAGAGGGTGGTGATAAATGGGGAGTACTTGAAATGGTCAGGGTTGGGTAGTGGGGTCCCCCAGGGTTCTGTGCTGGGACCAATCCTGTTTAATTTGTTCATAAATGACCTGGTGGGTGGGGTAAACAGTTCAATCTCTGTATTTCTGGACTATACTAAGCTAAGGCGGGCAACAACTTCTCTGCAGGATGTGGAAACCTTGCAAAAAGATCTGAACAAATTAATGGGGTGGGCAACTAAATGGTAAATGAGGTTCAATGTAGAAAAATGTAAAATAATGCATTTGGGTGTTAAAAAATAGGAATGCAATCTATACACTGGGGGAGAACCTCCGGGTAAATCTAGGATGGAAAAGGGCCTGGGGGTCTTAGTAGATGATAGGCTCAGCAATGGCATGCAATGCCAAGCTGCTGCTAACAAAGCAAACAGAATATTGGCATGCATTAAAAAGGGGATTAATTCCAGAGATAAAACAATAATTCTCCCGCACTACAAGTCTCTGGTCCGGCCGTACATAGAGTATGCTGTCCAGTTCTGGGCACCAGTCCTCGGGAAGAGTGTACTGGAAATGGAGCGAGTACAAAGAAGGGCAACAAAGCTAATAAAGGGTCTGGAGGATATTAGTTATGAAGAAAGGTTGCGAGCACAACTTATTCTCTCTGGAGAAGAGACGCTTGAGAGGGGATATGATTTCAATATACCAATACCATACTAGTGGTGACCCCAAAATGGGGATAAAACTTTTTCGCAGAAGGGAGTTTAGCAAGACTCGTGGCCACTCATTAAAATGAGAAGAAAATAGGTTTAACCTTAAACTGCATATAGGGTTCTTTACCCATATGCATATTTGTATTTCAACTGTGTAATTATTTGTTGATTACCTTGTAAAAGTAGAGGACATCACCATCATGGACTTCATATAGCCTGTGCAGAGAACAGAGCTGTAGGAGGAACCCAACAGACTCCACCCACTACAGACTGTCTGCAGAAAACTATAGAAGGGGGCGGATACAAGACCAATCACCCTGCACAAGAACAGCAGTGCCTGTTCTTTTACAGGATACTCCTGCACAGAAGCAAAGTGTAGGAGTGGTTTCATATACAAAGTTTGTTTAATCAGTTGCCGACTGCCGCACGCCAATATACGTCGGCACAATGGCAGCGGTGGGAAAATGCGCATACCTGTACGTCCCCTTTAAGAGCCGGGGACAGCAGGCACGTGACCACGTACAGGGTGACCGTGCCCACGGGACCGGTGGACTCGATGTCTGCCGGTCACCCGGCGATCATGTCACAGAGCCTCAGAACGGGGAAGTGCCTATGTAAACAAGGCATTTCCCCATTCTAGCTTGTGTCATGACAGAGATCACTGCTCATGTGACTTGAAGCCCACCCCCCCCACAGTTAGAATCACTCCCTAGGACACACTTAACCCCTTCACCGCCCCCTAGTGGTTAACCCCTTCACTGCCAGAGTAATTTTTACAAAAATGAATGCATTTTTATATGCATTATACACTGATCGCTGTATAAATGACAATGGTCCCAAAATAGTGTCAAAAATGTCCGGTGTGTCTGCCATAATGTCGCAGTCCCGATAAAAATCGCAGATTGCCACCATTACTAATAAAAAACTAATAATAAAAATGCCATAAAACCATCCCCTATTTTGTAGACGCTATAACTTTTGCGCAAACCAATAAATATATGCTTATTTTACCAAAAATATGTAGAAGAATATATATTGGCCTCAACTGAGGAAAAAAAATGTTTTTATATATATTTTTAGGGGATATTTATTATAGCAGTAAGTAAAAAAATAATGAGTTTTTTTTCAAAATTGTCTCTCTGTTTTTGTTTATAGTGCAAAAAAAAAAAAAAAAACGCAGAGGTGATCAAATACCACTAAAAGAAATCTCTATTTGTGAGGAAAAAAAAGGACGTCAATTTTGTTTGGGTGCAACATTGCACGACTGCGTAATTGTCAGTTAAAGCGACGCAGTGCCGAATCGCAAAAAGTGCTTTGGTCAGGAAGGGGGTAAAATCTTCCGGGTCTGAAGCGGTTAAACTAACACATACACATCCACCACAGCACACTTATTGACCACTCTGACCAAGCTGTCACTGGCAGCTCTCGGTTCTGACTTTTGTCCAGGTGGACATGCTCCCGTTTATGTGACTGGTGTACAGTAAGAGCCTGTCACAATGGTTATGCGACCAAGCAACCACGCTTCAATAAAGTTCATTTAAAGAGCTGTAGGAAGGTTGTATGAAGGGGTTAAAGACACAATGTGCCTCAATAGTCTAGTAACAATAAACATTTAAAGTATATCTAAAGTTAACTTTAATATTTTTTATTTTTTTTGCTGTCTATGGCCCTTGGCCGAAATCCCCTTAACCTTTGCCCTGAAGAAAGCAGGAAGTAAAATGAGATCTCTCCAAAATCAGGGGAAAATCTCTTAGGCAGTTGCCACCAGAACTAATGTCTTTATTTGAAATGTTTCCCTCTATTCCTGTTCTATTGCCAAAAGTAAAATAAGGGATCCCACCGACTGATCACCAGAACAAATATAGAGGTTTAATCTTCCCAGTAGGGGCAAAGACAGCAATAAAAACTAGACATAAATTCTAACTCTTCACCACTCTAACTAAAAAAGTTTTGGCTTTGATAGAGTTTAATTTTCCTATACTTTTATTTGTTGGATATTTATTTCCCTTTCAAGCATTCCAGGCAGCCACCTGGGCTCTGGCGATAATCGTACTTTGGAGAAGACATTCGTTCCACTGGGAAAACATCCCTTGAGCAGCTTCTACAAAAGTATCACTTCTATTGGTTTAGTTCTGGCCTATTTTCTTTTGTTTGCATTGAGACACAAATCACAAGCCTTTATGTTAAATAGAACACGCCATGAATGTAAACTACATTTCACAGCGCTAGGTCAGAGAAAAATATTGTGCAAAATGTTTTCCACATCCAGTGGATAAAAAAAAAAATTCTATTCTGTTTTATATAGGAACAAGGAGCTAGTGTCAGGCAGAAAAATGAGGCCTCTTCTGAGATTTTTTGTTACCAGAGAAGGACTACTAAGCTGTTCCACCATTAAACAATGTGTGCTATTTGGCACTTCATTATTCCTGCTTTTCTTTACATCAATTATGGACCTCTGTATCTAAGGAAGATGAATGTTACATAAGTGCTATCAGATGCAGCGCTGTGCTCTAAAAGCTGATTTACACCTTGCGCCGCCGTGTTTTACAGTGCAGAGCACCCTTTCAATTGCAGGCATGGCAATTAAAAAATAAACTCTATTTTCGCCCCTGCCTGTATCGGTTTAAGGCCTTGTAATTACAATTCTGATTTAGTGTCCTGAAGACAATACCCCTCCTCTGGATATGAGGGCTGAGGTATGAGGTCTAGCTTTGTATACACACAGATAGAGAACAATGGTGTTAGCATACATATATATAGATAACTGACAACCCTGTGTTGATACAAAGGCTAAGCATGACCCCCGGGAGAAAACAAACAATTATAGTCATGAGGAAATGAAAATGGATTCCCAGGTAATAGAGGGTCACGCATATAGTTCACTTGATGATTGTTTTCTCTCATTATCTGATGAGTGCAAAATAAAGAAAACTCTAGCTCATGAAGCCTCATAGCAAATCTTTGATGTGGTCCCGCCTATTGGCAAATTCTTAAAATGGGCCCATTTTTGCAAAAGTTAAAGTAATTGTAAAGGCAGAAGGTTTTTTTGTCTTAATGCATTCTATGCATTAAGATAAAAAACCTTCTGTGTGCAGCAGCCTCCATCGGCCCCCCTAATACTCACCTGAGATCCATCTAGATCCAACAATGTTGCACGAGAGACTCTGCTGTCCGGGACTCCCCTCCTCATTAGCTGAGACCACAGCGCATCACCATTGGCTCCTGCTGCTGTCAATCAAAGTCAGTAAGCCAATGAAGAGAGAAAGAGGGTAGGGCCAGGCAGCGGCTCCATGTTTGAATGAACACAGGCAGCTGTGGCTTGACTCTGGTGCCCCCATAGCAAGCTGCTTGCTGTGGGGGCACTTAACAGGAGGGAGGGGCCAGGAGCACCTGATGAGGGACCTGAGAAGAGGAATATCGGGGCTGCTCTTTGCAAAACCAGTGCAGAGAGCAGGTAATTATACCATGTTTGTTATTTTTAACTAAAAAAAAAAACCTCAGACATTACAATCACTTTAAATTTGTCACAATACTACCATAGTAGGTTTTACTAAGGGAGTAGACGAGCAGCCTAGAGCTGGCCATACACTAGTAGGTTTTCAAAAGAATGTTTGTACATACATTCGTATTGAAATTCTCATCAGTACATTTGATGACATGACCAATGGCATTCAAAAATACTTCACAAACATTTGCTTTTAACATTTGATTTTGGAGTGAACGCTCTTTCCCAAACAAAACATATTCCAGCCTGCTCCATCAATTTTTTTCATAAATGTGGTCAAAAGCAAATGTCGATTTGATCCCACTAACCATTAGAAACTCGGTTCTTAAAATTAATTTTTTTTTTTTTTTTTTTAGGAAATTCTAAAATGAAACAATAAGCTCTATATAAATTGGTGACTGTGTGGAGAGGGTATCCACCTATACATTTTTTAGGTATTCATATTTCTGAAAATCTAACTTGGTCAATTAATACAACTGCAGAAAATGATTAGTCAATATTTTTATTCTTGTAGGAGTGGCATCTACATTTCCTTTTATGGTTTTGCAATGACAATAAAGGCTTTCTAGTTCTAGTTCTGTCTTGCTCTGTGGCACCTGGTAGTGTGAACTAGTACAATAGAGAAATTGAATCAAAGGTTGATTAGAGTATGCCTAAAGCTGGCAGTACTCTGGTAGAATTGTATTTAAAAAAAATGTTTGTGGAGCATTCTATTGATTTTCTAATAGTTAATGGGTCATTTTGAACTGTATGGCCAGCTTAATTTAAGGACAGGTAGCAGGAGAGGTAACAGTATTGTCAGTATGCTACTAGAGAGAAGTGCTGTGGATATAGGTTCACAGAAAAGACCAGCAGTGCAGAGAATTAGCCTTTAAAGTGATATTAAAGTCTTGTATTTTTTTCTTTAAAAATAACAAACATGTTATACTCACCTGCACTGTGAAGTGGTTATGCACAGAGCAGCTCAGATCCTCTTCTTCTTGGGTCTCCCACCGGTGCTCCTGGCCCCTCCCTCCTGTCGAGCAGCTTGCTATGGGGGCACCCGTGCTGAGCCACAGCTCTGTGTGACCATTCAGACACGGAGCTGCCCCCTCTCTCTTCTTATTGGCTCACTGACTTGAGCCAATGGCATATGCTGCTGTCTCAGCCAATGAGAAGGGAGAGTCCCTGGACTTCATGGCTCTCATGCAAAATTGCTGGATTGAGATGGGGCTTAGGTAAGTATTAGGGGGGCTCTGTATACACAGAGCTGAAGAAGGTATTTAATATATTTGCCTTCTCTATGTTCCCAGTCACCAACTGTAAATTATCTTGTAAAGACCCTACTCACTCAGACCTGACCATTTTGCTATTAATATATTTGAAGAATATTTGGGGGTTTGGTCTACTTTTTTAACCGCTTCTTGCCCTGGCTATAGCCGAATGACAGCTACAGAGCGGACCTAAATTGCCAGGAGACTGTCAATAGACATCCTCCTGTGCATGAGCTGCCTGTGGGCGCACTCTATGATCACCAAATCAATGAGATTTGGTGATGTGATTTAAACAAAAGAATGGTAATCGACTTGACCAGCTTGTGTCAGAGGCACAGTGTCACGTTTTCACATACCTTGTGGATGGGCCTGGTAATGGAGAGGAAGGCCTCCCTTATGTATCTGACTCACGGTCCCTTGTAGAGCACACAGGGGACCTGAAAGCGCAGACTGGTATGAGTGGCAGGTTTGTTTTCAGAGGAGCTGCTTCGGAATTCCTAATGCCACAGGGATGAAGACTAGTCAGAACAGCAGGCAGTTGGGGAGCTGGATCAGTGGCTATCAGGATATCACACACCTGGATGCTAATGGCAGGGCTCAGTGGGTCAGCCCTGAGGGATGTAGATTGAGACAAGTGCAGAGGCCAAGACAGGTCAGAGTATGGGCCAGGTTGGTAACAGGCGGTCAGCTTTGTAACATGTAACAAGAGGAGCAGGTAGGATAAACATCAAGGACAAGCCAGGCTCAGGTGCAGGCAGAAGGCAAGAAGAGTCAAAGGCAAGCTGGGTCAAACACTGGAACAGATCTCTGAGCAGGTTACAGGTAGCAGGGGTCATGGGAAAGCTGCAGATAAGATAGCACTGGCTCTGTTTACAAGCCCTGTTTAAATAGTTCATCTGGCGCCAAGACTCACGCACGTGTATCGGCACTCGCAAACGTGCACCAGCAGCAAGATTCCTTCTACGGAGCATTTCCTGATAGACTGTGCTCCTGAAGAGGGTGAGACATCACCCAAGTATCTGTGCCCACCAGCACCGCCTGCAAGTGCCCACCAGTGCCACCTACCAGTGGACAGCAATGCTGCCCACCAGTGCCACCTACCAGTGTCCACCTGGGCCACCTATCAATGCCCACCTGTGCCATCTATCAATGCCCATTAGTGCTGTCATCAGTGCCCATCAGTCCCTCATCATCAGTGCCACCTATCAGTGTTGCCTTTCAGTGTCACCTAGCAATGCCCATCAGTGCCATCTATCAGTGCCCATCAGTGCCACCCATCTGTGGCACCGATCAGTGCCAACCAGTGCCACCTATCAGTGTCCGACAGTGCCGCCTTATCAATGCCCATCAGTGCAGCCTATCAATGCAGCCTCATCAGCGCACATCAATGAAGGAGAAAAATTACCTGTTTCCAAAACATTTTAACGAAACTATAAAACTGTTTTTTGTTTTTTTTTAAAGCTGAAAATTAGCCTGGGCAGGAAGGGGATTTAAGTGCCCAGTAAGCAAGTGGTTAAGCAATCAGTAATTCTTTGAATTTTTTGCAGGCTTGATTTCCTCTTTACATTTTCTATTATATACTTTGTAAACATTTAAATGATGATAGTGTTCCTTCCTTTTTATATTTTTTAAATGTCCTTTTAATATTGTTTAAACCTTTTTAACTTTAGCCGAGAGCCACATAGGTTTTATTTTTAACCTTTTAAACATGTGCCCATGGGAATATATTTTGCAGTATGTTTGCATATTGCAATGACAAAATTTTTTGCCATTCTAGGTCTTGGAGAACAGCCCTCTGTCTTAGAAAATGTGTGTTCTTAAAATTATCTTTCCAGTATGTTTATTGTTTACAGCTTACATTAACAACTTGAACCCTTTTATGACCAGGCCCTTTTTTTGCTATTCAGCACTGTGCTACTTTAACTGGCGATTGTGCGATCATGCAATGTTGTATGCAAATGAAATGTATGCAATTTACACACAAATATAGCTTTCTTTTGGTGGTATTTGATCATCACTGTTTTTTTTTTATGTAAACAAAAAAAATAAAAATAAAAATAAAATATATATATATATATATATATATATATATATATATATATATATATATATATATATATATATTCTATTGCTGTTATTAAACATTTTCAATAAAATCAAATGTTTCTATATATACATATATAGGCCAAAATGTATTCTGCTACATGTATTTGGTAAATAATCCCTATAAATGTATATTAATTGGTTTGTGTGAAAGTTATAGCATCTACAAACTGTGGTATATATATATATATATTTGAAAACTGAATAATCCTATACTTAATGTACTGATGGTCTTCTATCTCAATACTTGAGGCCCTTTAAATGCCAGGACAGTACAAATACCCTCCAAATGACTCCTTTTTGGAAAGTAGATAGTCCAAGGTATTTAGTAAAAGGCATTGTGAGTATTTTAAAGTTGTAATTTTTTTGTGACAATTTTTTTTGAAAATGAAGAAATTAAATAAAATATGTTTCTTTTTCACAATTTTGTTTTATTTATGGTCACCAGTGCAGTACAGTGTTATTATATGACTGGTGTGACGGTGATCAGGGATACTGACTGGGACAGTGTGTTAAAAAAAAAATCGAAATACATTTTTGTTCAATTTTTTTAATGCTTTTTTCATTTTTAAGATTTTTCTTTTTTTTGCAATTTTTTTTACATACTTCCATCAGAGTAGTTTAGTGCCACCATAGTGACACTGTTCTATTCTGGCGGGGTAACATGGGATTCTTTTTTTTTAAAGTGATGTGATCTTTGAAGTGATGATCACTGTAACAGCAATGTTTTGAACTGTCTTGAAAGGGTTACATTCATAACAGTTGTGATTACTATTGTGTGCTGTGATTGGCCCACAGCTTTCACATGGTACAGAGTGCTGTGATTGGCCCAGTTAACATGTGATAGCTGTGGGTCAATCACAGCATAACAATACTAAGCACAGCTGTTATGAATTTAACCCATTTAAAACAGCTGTGTTTACATTGTGATATGTGATTGCATAGCGATCACATGATACCCTGGCCAACCATGTGCATGCAGCGTGCCATTCCCATGACTGTTGTGGACACAGTGGTCATGAAAGTGGTGCGCTGCACTCCCATCAGCTGGCGATGTACATACAGTTGTGCTCATAAGTCTAAATATCCTGGCAGAATTTATGATACCTTGGCCATTTTTCAGAGGATATGAATGATAACACAATAACATTTCTTTCACTCATGGTTAGTGTTTGGCTGAAGCCATTTATTATCAGTCAACTGTGTTTACTCTTTTTACATCATAATGGCAACAGAAACTACCCAAATGACCCTGATCAAAAGTTAACATATCCTGGTGATTTTGGCCTGATAACATGCACACAAGTTGACACAAGGGGGGTTTGAATGGCTATTAAAGGTAACCATCCTCACCTGTGATCTGTTTGCTTGTAATTAGTGTGTGTGTGTGTGTGTGTGTGTGTGTGTGTGTGTGTGTGTGTGTGTGTGTGTGTGTGTGTGTGTATAAAAGGTCAATGAGTTTCTGGACTACTGACAGACCCTTGCATCTTTCATCCAGTGCTGCACTGACATTTCTGGAGTCATGGGGAAAGCAAAAGAGTTGTCAAAGGATCTGCGGGAAAAAGTAGTTGAACTGTATAAAAAAGGAAAGGGATATAAAAAAGATATCCAAGGAATTGAGAATGCCAATCGGCAGTGTTCAAACTCTAATCAAGAAGTGGAAAATGAGGGGTTCTTTTGAAACCAAGCCACGTTCAGGTAGACAAACTAAAATTTCAGCCACAACTGCCAGGAAAATAGTTTGGTATGTAAAGAAAAACCCACAAATAACTTCAGGTGAAATACAGGACTCTCTGAAAACATGTGGTGTGGCTGTTTCAAGATGCACAATAAGGAGGCACTTGAAGAAAGATGGGCTGCATGGTCAAGTTGCCAGAAGAAAGCCATTACTACGCAAATGCCACAAAGTATCCTGCTTACAATGTGCCAAACAGCACAGAGATAAGCCTCAAACCTTCTGGCACAAAGTAATTTGGAGTGACAAGACCAAAATGTATCTTTTTGGCCACAACAATAAACGCTACATTTGGAGAGGAGTCAACGAGGCCTATGATGAAAGGTACGGAGGTGAATCACTGATGTTGTGGGGATGTGTGAGCTACAAGGGCACAGGAAATTTGGTAAAAATTGTTGGCAAGATGAATGCAGTATGTTATAAAAAAAATACTGGAGGAACATTTGCATTCATCAGCCAGGAAGCTGCACATGGAACGTACTTGGACATTCGAACATGACAATGGTCTAAAACACAAGGCCAAGTCGACCTGTCATTGGCTACAGCAGAATAAAGTGAAGGTTCTGGAGTGGCCATCTCAGTCTCCTGATTTCAATATTGTTGAGCCACTCTAGGGAGATCTCAAACTTGCAGTTCATGCACACAACCGGACTTTCTGGCAAACTAGGTCCGACTGTCTTCCCAACGGACTTTCAGCGGAATTCCAATGGACTTACCAAACGAACGGACTTGCCCACACACGAACGGACTAAGTCCATTCAAAAGTATGTTCATTTTGAACATGATGACGTAAATGGGGCTAAAAAAGCAAGTTCAATAGCCAGTAGCCAATAGCTTCCCTTGTGTCGTATTTGGTCCGTTGGACCAGCATACCGACTAACGGTTTTCCCGATAGGGATTGAGTCCGTTGAAAGATTTGAAACATGTTCTATTTATAGGTCCATCTGATTTTTTTATGTGAAAAACGATCGGATTAGCCCACACATGATCGGATTGTCCGATGAACTGATTCTGTCGGACCTAGACTGCTGGAAAGTCTGGTCGTGTGTACGCGGCATAAGAATTTATAGGAACTGGAGGCTTTTTGCCAAGAGGAAGGGCAGCTTTAACATCGGAGAAGATAAAGAATCCTCGTCCAAATCAGGGTCATTTGGGTAGTTTCTGTTGCCATTATGATTTAAAGAGGTATTTCACTGTAAAAAGAAATATTAAAAGCCAGCAGCTACAAATACTGCAGCTGCTGACTTTTAATAAATGGGCACTCACCTATCTCAGGATCCAGCGTTGTCGGCAGCCGAGGCCGATCGATCGCTCGGCTGCTGCCGCCACCATTCTAGGTGAGGGAATCAGGAAGTGAAGCGTTGTGGCTTCACTTCCTGGTTCCCTACTGCGCATGCGCAAGTCGCGCAGCACAATAGGAATGGTCCGCACTGTCTCTGGGACCCATGTGTGTCCCAGCAGACAGCGTGCCGGGACAGGAAGAGACATAGACTTCGTAGGAGTCTATGCCCAGAAGTGGGTGCAAATACCTGTCTTAGAACCCCGCTTTAACCAATTCAGCCCCGGAAGATTTGGCTGCTCAATGACCAGGCCATTTTTTGCAATACAGCACTGCGCCGATTTAACTGACAAATGCGATGCTGTACCTAAACAAAATTGACGTCTTTTTTCCCCCCACAAATAGAGCTTTCTTTTGGTGGTATTTGATCTCTGCGCTATAAACAAAAAAAGAGCGACAATTAAAAAAAAAACAAAAAAAAACAATATTTTATACTTTTTACTATAATAAATATCCTCAATTAATTTTTTTTTAAAAAAGCCAATTTTTTCCCCAGTTTAGGCTGATATGTATTCTTCTATGTATTATTGGTAATAAAAAATAAGAGTATATTGATTGGTTTGCACAAAAGTTATAGCGTCTACAAAATAGGGGAAAGATTTATGGCATTTTTGTTATTATTATTATTTTTACTACTAATGGCGGTGATCATAGATTTTTATCGGGACTGCGACATTATGGCAGACAGTTCAGACACTTTTTATACAATTTTGGGACCATTGACAATTATACAGCGATAAGTGCTATAAAAATGCACTGATTACTGTGTAAATGTCACTGGCGGGGAAGGGGTTAACACTAGGGGGTGATCAAGGGGTTAACTGTGTTCCCTAGTGTGTGTTCTAACAATAGGGGGATGGGACTGACTAGAGGAGATGGCAGATCGTTGTTTCTAGCTAGTAGGAACTCACGATCTGCCTCTCCTCTCCTCATAGAACAGGGATTTGTGTGTTTACACACGTCCCTGTTCTGGCTCTAGTGCTCGCGATTGTGCGTGGCCGGCAGTCATCACGACAGCCGGCCATGCGCATTGGCACCCCCCGCAGTGCAGCCGGCGTACAGCTACAACAGCTCATGGGATCTTGCCGACTTGCTGTAGTATAATGACGGGCGGCTGGTCAGCAAGTGGTTAAAAAGAGTAAACACAGTTGATTGATAATAAATGGCTTCAATCAAACACTAACCATGAGTGAAAGAAAAGTTTTAGTGTTATCATATTCTCTGAAAAATGGGCAAGAAATCATAAATTCTGCCAGGGTATGTAAACTTATGAGCACAACTGTATATTATTATTATACAGGATTTATATAGCGCCAACAATTTACGCAGCGCTTTACAATATAAAAGGAGACAATACAGTTACAATACAATAAAACACAAGAGGATTAAGAGGGTCCTGCTCAGAAGAGCTTACAATCTAATTGGGTGGGGCAGGTCATACAAAAGTTTAGAACTGTGGGGAATGAGCTGATGGAATTGGTAGGAGATTAGTTGGAGACATGATAGGCTTCCCTGAAGCGATGAGTTTTCAGGGATCACCTGAAGGTAGCAAGAGTAGCCAGACCAGTAGAGGTAGCGAGTTCCAGAGGATGGGAGAGGCTCTGGAGAAATCCTGGAGACTAGCATGGGAGAAGGACACAAGAGAGCTTGAGGGTAGGAGGTCTTGAGAAGAGCGGAGGGGACGATTTGGTTGATATTTGGAGACAAGATTGGTGATGTAGCTCGGGGCAGAGTTGTGAATGGCTTTGTATGTTGTGATTAGTATTTTGAATTTAATTTGCTGGGTGATTGGGAGCCAGTGTAGGGATTGGAGGAGAGGGTTGGCAGACACTGAGCGGTTAGTAAGGTGGATATGTCTGGCAGCAGCATTCATGATAGACTGAAGAGGGGATAGCCTATGGGGAGGCAGGCCAATGAGAAGGGAGTTGCAATAGTCAAGGTGAGAGATAACAAGGGAGTGAATGAGGAGCTTGATGGTTTCATTTTTTAAAAAGGGGTGAATTTTAGAGATGTTAGGGAGGTGAATTGGACTTGGGGCTGAAATGACAAGTCAGAGTCTAGGATTAGACCTAGTACCCTGGCATGAGGGGAGGGCATGATGGCTGCATTGTTGATTTGGATGCAAAAGTCATGGAGGGGGGCATGTGCAGGGGGGAATATTAATAGCTCAGTTTTAGGAAGTGGTGCGACGTCCATCCTGATATGTCAGTTAGCAAGTTAGTAATGTGAGAGGAGACTGAAGGAATGAGGTGAAGAGTAGACAGGTAGATTTGGGTATCATTGGCGTATAAGTGGTATTGGAAGCCGTGGGCAGTTATCAAGTGACCAAGGGAGGAGGTGTACATAGAGAAGAGAAGGGATCCAAGAACAGAGCCTTGGGGGACCTCCACATAAAGAGGCAATGGAGAGGAGGAGACAGAGTTGTAGGTGACACTGAAGGAGCGCTGTGACAGATAGGCAGAGAACCAGGATAGAGCAGAATCTCGGAGGTCAAGGGAATGTAGTTTATTGAGAAGGAGTGGGTGATCAACAGTATTAAAGGCAGCAGAGAGTTCAAATAGTAGGAGTATGGAGTATTGGCTGTTGGTTTTAGCAGTTAGTGAGTTTTAGTAAGGCAGTTTCAGTGGAGTGCTGAGAGCGAAAGCCAGACTGTAATGGGTCAAGAAGATTATTTTCACTGAGGTAGGAGCTAAGATGGTTTTAGACTAAGCGTTCTAGAAGTTTAGAGGTGAATGGGAGCAATGAGATGGGTCTTAAGTTGTTTAGATTGGTGGGGTCCATTGAGGGCTTTTTAAGTATGGGAGTGATCTGCGCATGTTTTAGAGGGGAGGGGAAGGTGCCACTAGAGGGGGAGAGATTGAAGATGTGAGTGAGGGAGCATTGGATAGAATAAGAGGGTGACCTTAGTAGTTGTGAGGGAACAGGATCCAAGGGACAATTGGTTAGGTGGGCATCTGAGAACATTTTTGTAACCTCTTCAGTAGTAGCCAATTCAAAAGAGGAGAGTGTTGAATGTGCTGTTAGGCCAGGTATGTTGGGTGGGGAAGATGTACGCACAGTGGAGTTGTCCTCACGAATTGCATCAATCTTGTCATTGAAGTGATTGGCAATCTCTTGGGCAGTGAGTGAGTTAGTGGGTAGAGGGGGTGGAGGATGAAGCAGAGAGTTAGAGGTTGAGAAGAGCTGACGGGGACTGGATGGCAAAGTATTACTAAGAGAAACAAAGTAGGCTTGTTTGGCAGCATGGAGGCAGGAATTGTATTTTAAAAGTATATAGTGTGAAATCTTTCAGGCATTTGTCTCTTGAGATTTCTAGTTTTGTCAGTTTGCCAGGGTTGTAACGGTTGGGTCCTGATTTGGTGTGTGGTTAGAGGAGCAAGCGCATCTAGTGATGATGAGAGAAAACTGTTGTAGACAGAGGTGGCAAGGTCAGGACAGGACAGGGGAGAGATTATGTCATATAGTGGTCAGTAGCAGAATAGAGAAGAGAAGGGTTAAGGTGGTGAAGGTTCCTACAAGTAATTGTTTGCTGCTTGGAGGGATGGGTGGTTGGAGGCAAGGATACAGTGAAACTAATGAGGTTGTGATCAGAGAGAGGAAAGGGGGTGTTTGTGAGGTTGCCAGGGTTGCAGAGATGGGAGAATATAAGGTCGAGGATATTACCATTGGAGTGAGTAGAAGTATGTGTCCATTGTGTTAGGTCAAAAGATGAGGTTAAATCGAGAAGTTTAGCTTGTAGTTGGGCTGTTAACATTGACAGGAATGTTGAAATCACCAAGAATGATCGTGGGTATTTCAGAGGAGAGAAATTAGGGTAGCCAGGCAGCAAAGTCATCAAGAAAATGTGACACTGGTCCAGGAAGCGATAAATTGCTGCAATTCTCAGAGAAATAGAAGAAAACAGATGAATACAGTGCAAGGACTTGGAAGGTGTATTGTGGGGATATAAGGAATCCAATTCCACCTCCTTTCTGTCCATTGGGTCTGGGGGAGTGAGTCCAATGGAGACCACCATGGGAGAGGGCAACAGGAGAAGCTGAGTCCAAATTTTGAAGCCAGGTTTTAGTTATGGCGAGTATGTTAAAGCCATGAGAGATGAAGAGGTCATGTACAGATGTTAGCTTGTTACAGATGGAGCGGGCATTCCAAAGGGCACATGAGATAGGTGGGCTGCTTTGAGAAAGCAGGGGGATAGAAACTAAATTAAGTGGATTGCGATGGGTCCAGAGAGGGAGTGGTATGGGAGATGTGGCTTATCGTTTGAAAATGACAGACCAGGATTAGGAGAAATGTCACCTGAGACTAGGAGAAGGAGGAGGGTGATTAACGCAAGATGGGAGTAGGATGTGCATGAGCGTACATGTCTAGTGGCCCTGGAGTCTATGCCTGTATGTGGATGCAGCAAATGCAGGAGATGATGGGTGCAGTAGTAGGGAGAGGGTAGGAGTGAGGGTGATATGTGCATGCTGCAGGGTATAGAGGAGGGGTAGGGTAAGGATAATTTGAGGACAGAAGACACTGATGCGAGAAGGAAGAGAATGAGAAGCATCATAGTGGATAGAGTGGGAATTTGACTTGATATAAAATAAATGTTGAATGCTGGTTTGCTTGCTGTCTTGCAGAGTGGAGCAGTGTTCTTGTTGTATCTTCATCCAGCTTTAGTTATCCTGCTTTCATTAAACTGCGATGGTGAAACTGCGCATCACTCGTGACAGAGCCACTTAGGATGTCTGCGCCTTGCCTCTGTCTGCGCCACCCCATAGGCTGCTTTAAATTTATAGGGAGAGTAAGCAGGCATGCATTTCTCTATTGTTCATCATAGGGTCTGATTTGAGACACCTGAATGGAGAGAAGATGGCCAATACCAGACCAGACACAGGCTAGGGTCGTAAAGCTAATTACCTCTCTTGATCACTCAAGCCAAATGGGGTTGAGAATCAATCACCAGTAATGTTGCTATTGTAGTGTGGTTGTTATATAGCTAGCATTAAATATAGAAGTTTAAAGAGATGATAGCAGAAGACATTTACCAAATATGTTACAGTAATGTCAGTTCAGCAGAATAGAGCATACAGATGGATAGACATTTACCTGTAAGAAAGCAGAGGAGAAGACATGATCAGAATTGATAACTGTGTCGGTTAAACTGCGCATCACTCGTGACAGAGCTTCTGTGATCCAGCCTGCCTGTGCCACCCACCCACATGCAGGTGGGAGGCACAGGCAGGTAGGATCACGTACATGTACATTGCCAGCTTATAGTCATGGGAGCGGTGCGCTGCATGCCCATGATTGGCCAATATTGCAGTGGCCGGGGTATCACGTGATAGCTATGCGATCACAATTTAAACACAACTGTTATGAATGGGTTTCATTCATACGCTCTGGTTTCTTATGTAGAGATTTTGCCAGTAACAGCACTTTTTGCTGCAGACTGACAACACTTAAGATGGCTATACATTGCAAGAAAAAAAGCATAAAAAGCGTCTCTGAGTGCAAGGTTTAATGTGTACAATAATATGTTATCCAACACTTACATAGAAGTAAGGGACGACAAGTTCATGGAAGGTAAAATCTCATAGATCGGTCTCCAATGTCTCTGGCGTGTCCTGTATGAGTCGAGTGTCCAGCTGCAGTAACCGTGATGTCCGTGGAGGAAGCCGGCTAATCCTCTTGGTGGCCGGAGGAGATAGAGGTATTCCACTCTGTGAGCAAGCCCATGAGCGTGTGACATCACCGAAGTATTGGAGAAACGCAATGCGTTTCAGAGTATACATGAGACTCACATGGAGCATGCACACTCCTTTCTCAAGTGTACAGGAAGAGGGAAAGAACAAACTTTAAATGCTCTGAAGTAAGAGCAAATCAATTGGCCTGTTAGCATAATTTTTTTTTTTTTTTTTTTTTCCAATAGAAATTTTTATTACTCAAGTAGAAATACAAAGTGAAAGAACACAAACAAGAGGAGTTACAAGGTTCCAGGTACAATTACAAACAGTACAGATCATAAAAAATAAATAAAAAAAAAAGCAAAAAAAATCCACCTTAGTAACAGTATAGATGAATCACTCGTCCAGATCATGTACAACCTCACAAAGGGTAGATAATGAGCCATCTAAGGCCTAAGATCTGTTCATATTAAAATGGCGAGGAAATGCTGGAAGAATTGTAACAGCTAGAAAAGAGAGAAGGAAGACAGAGAGAGGGGAGAAAGAGGGAGAGCGGGGGGAGGGAGAGAAAAAAAAAAAAAAATATACATAGCCCCCTCCCACGCGCAGGGGTCACTAGGGCTTGCTAGCCGGGCACCCGGGGTCAAGGGCAATGGGCAGGGACGACCAACCGCTACCTCGTCAGGTAATGTCAAGGAGAACAGAGACACCATACTGGGCCAAAGCCCAGAGCTCACCCGGTTGTCAGCCGCTTGTACCTATCAGAGAATTTGAATTCAATCCAAGGAGCCCACGTTTTGTGGAACTTATCTGCAGACTCATTAGCTATGGCCAATGTGTCTTCAAGCTGGAAAGTGTAATTTACCATGAATAGCCATTCTCTAATCGAGGGTGTGGAAGTGCTTTTCCAATACTTAGGTATCAACATCTTAGCCGCATTTAAGAGATGCTTAGTTAAAGAACTCTTGTATCTAGCTAGGGTGACCTCCGTGATATGCAAGAGGCAACAAGCGGGTGTAAGGTTAATTTGAGTATCCGTAATGTTCCGAGTCAACTCTCTGACTTCGTCCCAAAATGCAGTTATGTGTGGGCAGTCCCACCAAATGTGTAGCAGATCTCCCCTGCCCACACCACATCTCCAACAGGAATCCGAGGAAGCTGGGTACCATTTGTGCACCTTAACCGGCGTAACATACCAGTTAGATAATAATTTATATGAGTTCTCTTGTACCCTTGTGCTGATTGAGCATTTATGTGCCAAGATGCAGGCACTCTGCCATTGAGAGTCCGTGAACCGGGTCTGAAATGCAGATTCCCAATGCTTCCGAAACCCCAACGAGGGTGTTCCTCTCCCCTGCTGGAGAAGCGTATAGGCAAAGGATGTAGTTTTCCTAACAGGGTCCCCTTTTAGGCAAAGCGACTCAAATGCCGTTGGTTCTCTCATGAATCCTGTACACCTAGCTGACGACACAAGGAAATGATGAGCTTGTCTGAAATTCCAAAAAGAAAGTACAGCGGGTGAGAGGATCTCCAGCAGCTTGGAGTGGGGGATAATGCGGCCACCTTCTACAAACTGTATTGCTCTAAGTGGCAAATTATCACCATAAGTGAAATTATGGGAACCCACCCCCGGGGGGAAATCTGGGTTAGCTGTCAAAGGAGTGAGCGGACAGTAGACAGAGGAAATCCCGTGCAAGATGGATACCTTATGAAAGACCGCCAGAGAAGTACCTATAGTCGGATGTTGCGTGAGTTCCCGGGGCCAATGTCCTCTAAGGATCCAAGGGGCAGACTGCAGTGGCATAGTGGAACTGGTTCCCTCCAAGGCCACCCAATCCTTATGTCTCCCATGGCAATGCCAGTCCACTATCCGTGTCAGGTGTGAAGCGTAATAATATAGCTTGAGGTCCGGTAGGCCTAGACCCCCATCCTCTTTAAGTCTCGTCAGGGTGCGGAAGCCTATACGGGGTCTTTTATCTCCCCACACGAACCTCCCCACCACAGACTGAAGGTGTTTGAAAAAACTTGACGGGACATGGACCGGTAGCGTATGGAATAGATAAAGTAGCCTCGGCAAGACAACCATTTTGACGATTGCTGCCCTCCCGAACCAGGAAAAGGGCCTCGGGGACCACCTAGTAAGGTCGGCCCCGACAGCCCTCAACATAGGGGCAAAATTCTCAGCAAACACACGGTCGAGTGTCGGTGGCAGCCTCACACCTAGATATTTAAGTGATCCTTGAACCCATTTAAAGGAAAAATTTTGTTGGGCCTGAGTCAGGTGCGCCTCTGGTAAAGTGAGGTTTAGTGCTTCAGATTTTGTATAATTGATTTTCAGCTGAGAAACATAGTTGTATGTAGAAAAAGCCTGTAGCAGATTAGGCAGGGATGTATGTGGATGGGTCAGAAAAAATAGTAAATCATCCGCATAAGCGGCAACCTTATAAATTTTTGGGCCAATTTTGAAGCCAGAAATCGCTGGGGAACCGATCACAGTGCGAATGAAAGGTTCTAAAGTCAAAATAAATAGGAGAGGAGATAAGGGACACCCCTGCCTAGTGCCGTTTCTCACCTGCACCTTACCAGATAGAGACCCGTTGATTTTTAATTTCATTGTTGGATTCTGGTATAGGGTGGATATCCAAGTCAGCATATGTGGTTGTAAGCCAATATGGGAGCAGGTGGCCATGAGAAAGTCCCAAGCGACCCTATCGAAGGCTTTCTCTGCGTCGGTAGACAGGAGAAAGCCCTCGAGTTCCGCCTTATGGCAGTGAGTTATCAAGTCCAGGGCCTTTATCACGTTGTCCCTGGCCTCTCTGCCCGGGACGAACCCCACCTGCTCCAAACCAATCAGCCGTGGGAGAAAAGCGTTCAATCTGTTTGCCACTATTTTCGCAAGAATTTTTAGATCCAAGTTTAAAAGAGAAATTGGCCTGTAACTGGCACAATCCGTCGGATCTTTGCCCGGTTTAAGTAGGACTGTGACATGCGCCTCCAGGAATGTTTCCGGTATTTGTTGTGGGGTCATTAGAAAGTTTAGCATTTTTAATAGTGGCTTGGATAAAATATCACTAAAAGTTTTAAAATAATGGGCAGAAAAGCCGTCAGGGCCCGGACTCTTACCAGGCTTGAGATTTTTAATCGCATCCAATAGCTCGGCAGAGGTGATTGGTCCTTCTAAGGACTCTGCCTCCTCCAAAGTAAGTGTGGGCATTCCACTTTGAATTATGTACTCCCTAATAATGTGGTTCCTATCACCCCCCAAATCTGGAGGTTTATGTGGGTGTGGGATATTATAAAGCTTAGTGTAAAACTGCTGGAAGCAGGCAGCAATATCTTCGGTGCGATTAGACAAAGTGCCCTCTGACGACCTAATAGCCAAAATGTTGTTGGCTAAAGATGCCTCCTTCAGGGCCCTAGCCAACAGCCTACCCCCCTTGTCCCCATGTTCGTAGTACACCTTTTTCCTCAAGAAAAGCGCTCGCTTGCTTTTGAAATCTAGAATATTTTGTAACTCTTGACGCAAGAGCAAGAGTTCCTCCGCTACTGCCTCATCCAAAGATTGTTTATGTTGGCTCTCAAGGCCCGCAATCTGAGCCGCAAGAGACTGGACCTTGCGCTCTGCCTCCCTCTTACGAGATGCTCCCGCGGAGATCAACTCCCCCCTCATGACGCATTTGTGCGCCTCCCAGATGGTCAGGGGAGAGAGGCTCTCCACCGAGTTCTCCAAGAAATAGTTGCGTAACGAGTCCGTCAATCTCGACTTAATATCTAAATCTGTCAGGAGGGAGGGGTTCAGCCTCCACGTACAGGGTTTAGGCCCAGGAATCTGTCGTTTGATAGTAAGGGCAACAGGGGCATGGTCAGAAAACGATTGTATGCCAATACGTGCATCTACAACATCTGATAGATCCCTTTGTGTCAAGAATATGTAGTCAATGCGCAGGTGTTTTCTATGCGGGACCGAGTAGTGTGTGAAGTCTCGTCCTCTCGGATGAGCCAGTCGCCATGTATCCATCAGAGTGAGAGAAAGTATAGAGTTCCTGATTTGTTTAAGTGTGCGATAGGAGACGCTCGATTTCCCGGTAGACGTGTCATGCAGTGGGTATAGAGGGGCATTAAAGTCCCCTCCCAGGATCACCCGCCCCGACGCAAAAATCTTCAACTCAGCAATCAAGTGCTTACAAAAAGTTCCGTGTGCCTTGTTGGGGAAATACACGTTCGCAAGAGTCAAGGGAGTGGAGCCCCAGTTCCCTTTCACAAATATAAACCTGCCACCGGGATCTGCTAGCTGCTGGGTCACCTCAAAGCCCGCTGATTTATTAATTAGTATAGAGACCCCTTTGGTTTTTGCGTCTGGGTTCGTTGCATGATAAATATGGGGAAATTTTTTGTGACATAAGTTAGGTATCTTGTTGGTTTGAAAATGTGTCTCTTGCAAGAAAACAAAGAGAGGCTTTACCTTATTTAGTTCTCTGAACATGGATGTCCTTTTCTCCGGCACATTCAAGCCCTGCACATTGTGCGATATCACGGTTGGGGCCCGCCCCAATGAGGAATAGGCCATCTGCTGGTCGTACGTAGGGACCCCGCGTACCCCTGCACGTGAGAAAAGAAAAAAAAAAAAAAAAAAAAAAAAAAAAGAAGGTGGGGGAAGGAACTAAAGGAAAATATAAAATTGGAAAGAAAAGAGTTAAGATAGACCAGGTGAGAAAGAAACAAGAGTAAAAAGAGAAAGGCCCCTGGTATGGGGCGCAGACCTAATCAAGTGAGAAATCTGCTTGCAGACTGCCGACTGCAAGCGCAAAATTAGCCTGCGGGTGCTAGCTGTGCCGAACTACACAGCGCAGCACCCACTTTGGGGGAAACGTGGGAGGCGCGCAAAAGAAGCGACACCCGGAATAAGCGGCAAACTCTAATACCAGATCTATAATCAGAATATAACCTAAACAATATAGTCACAGCTAGAGACCACTGGAGACCCGCAGGCCCATTTTCAGCGACAAAACATATGCAAAACATTAATGTGAGAGGGCAAATGAAAATAAACAATACAGACATTACTGGCATTACAGCGGTATGAATGCGCACTCGGCCATTAAGCTAAAAAACAGAAATAAAACAAAAAACAAAACAAAAAAAACATGTGCCCTGTGTTAGTGGCCGTCACACAGAAGCAGTGAGTCCGTCACAAACAAGAGGATGAACAGTGAAAAAGTATAAAAATCCCGAACAACCTCTCAGCTACGGTCCAAAGCAAAAATAAAAAGGAAAAGTTAGCAAAAAAAAAAAAAATCACGAAACCGTCAGAAAGACATGTGCCATTATCTTTAGATGTAGCGACCTTCCTGCGCCTGAGACGCAATGCTGGAGTACGGTAAGGAAATTCAGGTTTGGCTTCGGTGCCTGGACTGTTTAGGTGAGTGTGGCGGACGGCCCGCATCGGTGCCTGGCAGCTTGCCATACTTGCTCTTCTTCAGTGGGGGCTTGGTGGGGGTAGTGTGAGGAGTATTTTCGGGGCTGCGTTCCAGCGGGGGATCCCTGAACTCCGCGTACCACTCCGGAAGGTCAATGAGAGGGATATGCAAATTCGTGCAAAAGTCCGGAAGATCATCTGGTAACCGCAAGATATACTGCCTGCCACCCGCCGTCGTCTGCAACGCAAAAGGGAACCTCCACTTGTATACAATCCCCTGCTCCCTCAACACTTCCAGCAGGGGGCGCAGGGCCCTCCTATTTTGTAGAGTGATTGGTGAGAGGTCCTGGTACAGGGCTAAAATGTTGTCATTGAAGAAAATCTGGTCATTTCTCCTAGCATGGGTCATTATATCCTCCTTTAAGGGAAAGTTCTGCAAACAACAAATTACATCCCTCGGGGGTGCATCATCTGGGGGTTTCATCCGGAGAGCTCTGTGTGCCCTCACGAACTCGATGGGGGAGTCCGGGGACTTATCCAATAGCTTATTGAAGATTGACCGGAGGGCTGAAGGTATTTGGTCGGGGCTCACCGACTCCGGGACCCCCCGGACCCTGATATTGTTGCGCCGTCCCCTGTTATCAAGGTCCTCGAGATGTCTGTTGATGTTAATAAGATGCGCTGAATGTGAGGCAGTAGTAGTTTCAAGTCTACGGACAGCTCTATCCCTTCTGTCCTCAGCCCTCTCCAGGGCAGCCATTTTTTCAGTCAATGAAAGGAGGTCAGCTTTTAAGTCTGTTATAGCAGAGAACAGTGTGTTTTTGATGTCAGACGCTATTGCTGTCATGTCTCCCAGAGTCAGGGGGTTATTAGCCTGTTCCGCTCCGCTTACCATATCCTCCGCTGCTGACTGAGATCCCTCGCTCAGCTCGTCCTCCTCCCCACGAGCCAGTGCCATCTTGAGAGGTGTCTCACGGCCAGAACGGGACCTGCTGCGGAAAATATCCGGTATGCTTCGTGCTGGTAGGGCTGCTAACGAGCGGCGGGACGATTTCCCCGGGTTGTGCCTGCCCGATCCGCTCATTTTAAGGTGCGATGGATGCCAAGAATCTGCTCAGGAGCCGCGGGTCTCTCAGAGCTCAACGCTCAGGCTGCCATCTCCTCCGCGCGCCAGGCCACGCCCCCTGTTAGCATAATTTTAACCAAGTTGAACTATGAAATTAATGTTATTGATTGAAACAATTTATAAAAATATACATGATTTATAAGCTAATAATTGAGAGAAATATTTTCATAAGAGCTTTATAATATAATAAAAGTATTTTTTGTTTTAAACAAGGGGGGAAAAATATTAGGTTTATTTAATGAACACATGATTAATAATTTAAAAAAGTGTGCTTATTTCAATATTGGTGGTAAGAAGTGGCAGGTAATATATGCCCATAAATACTTGGAATTAGAGCGATGTCAGCATGCACATCGAATTTGGCTGGTAAGTGGAAAATTAGTTAAAAAATCAGTAAAAATAGATAAAAATTAATAAAAGTATTTATTAATTAATAATTAAGAGTTAATTGGTAAAGTACATGATTATGATTAATATAGAGGATAATGTAGAGAATCAATTTAATTAATATAATCGGAATGAGAAAGTAATTGTATAATATATCATCATCAGAATTATGTAAAAATGGCTATTACCCTGTAATAATAAAGAGGAATATAGCAAAATTATCATGCTAAATGAATTGAGATGTGGTGATACTGATATTAATGAATAGATAATTAGCAAGGGGTCCATACAATGGTTAGAGGATATACACAACAGGTGTACGTGGGGGAAGAAGAGGTGTGAAATTTCCACAAAAAAAAAAAGGGGGAGGGGACAACAATGTTATATTATAGTGCTTACTTCCAGTTCTCTGTTCCACCCATTGGGCGCAAGAATATCTAGCGTATATATCCAGAACGTTTCATGTTCGCATAATCTGGAAAAATGTTTGGCTTCAGGCAAGTACCTAGGTGTGGATTCCATAACCCACACCTGTAGACCTGTCGTGGACTGATTGTGAAGCTCTAAAAAGTGGCGAGGTACACTATGTTGGTTGCAACCAATCTCCACAAGTGACGGTGTTTACCGAAGCGTTGTCTCAGTGGACGGATGGTACGGTCAACATATAAAAGCTTGCATGGATAAGTGAGACAATATATAACGTAATCAGTAGAACAGTTGTAAAATTTGTCTAGATGATAGATCTTATCTTTGTGCTGGAAACTTTTTTGTGTCTAACAAAGGTGCAGGTCTTACATAAAGGCTTATTGCAGCTATACATCCCTGTAAGGGGAATTAGGCATAAATGATTAGTACTCAAATGGGGATCTTGTTTTAGGATAATCCAATGTTTGTTGAGAATATACTCCATCTTCTTGTATTGGCCATGGTGCCTGGTAATAATCTGAGCAGCTACATTTTCAGATGGTTTATCACTTTTTGTTTTTTTTGCCTGGGGGGAAAGTAGTGTATGCCTGATCTACTACCGGTAGTTTTTGGGGTATCCTTTTTCTAAGAATTTTTGTTTTGAGGTGTGTGCTCTGAGAGATTTAGTCACAATCTCTAGTGCAGTTTTGCCTTAATCTGCAAAACTTTCCTTTGGGTATATTGTTAACCCACTGGGGGTGATGGCAACTGTCAAAATGAAGAACCCTGCAGCGGGTTTTGTATAGTTACGGGAAAAAATGTGTTTATGTTCATGATTGAATTCAAGATCTAAAATGGATAGGCTGTCCTTATTGCATACCGATGTGAAGGAGAGCCCCAGGTCGTTTGTATTGCAGTGTACGACAAAATCGTCAATCGTGGATGGAGGACCATCCCAGATGACGATAATGTTGTCAATGTACCTGCCATAAAATATCAAATATTGCAAAAGGGTTGTTATTCCATATGAACTGATTTTCCCAAATACCCATGGTCAGGTTGGCATGTGACGGGACAAGGTTGGCACCAAAAATTTACACCCATTGCTGTGCCATAGGTTTGTAGGTAAAAGTCACCCTCAAAGTGAAAGTAGTTGTGCGTTAGGCAATTAGATGTAGCTTCTGAAATGAAGGTTACCTGTTTGGTATTAAGCATGGGATTTAATGATAAGAAGTGTTGTACAGCCAACAAGCCTATGTAATGGGAAATAGACGTATATAAGGAATTTATGTCAAGGGACAGCCAAGAGTAGCTATCAAGCCATGTATAGGGGGGTAAGAGTTCCATTAGATGGACTAGGGTTGCAGAAAAGGGGCTAGGGTTGCAGAAAAGAGTAAATATATAGGGAAAGATCACTAGTCACGCTATTCATCGAGGACACGACGCCTACTTGGGGGGTGAAGCAGATCCTTATGCATCTTTGTTAGGTGATAACAATAGGGTGTGCTGTAAAATTCTTTGCGTAGAAAGGCTGCTTCTTTTTTAAAGATAACTTGATCTGAGGTGGTCTTTTTGATGGGTGTCTCAGCCTCTATTCTAAACAGGCGCAAGGTAACCGTAAGGAGTTTTTTGTATGTTTTATGATCTGGGAGCAATCTTAAAACTTCAGCAATATAAGTGGTTCGGTCTTGAATTACAATCCCTCCCCCCTTGTCTGCAAGTTTAATGATTAAATCTGGATTAATGCATAGAATGAATTAAGATAAAAAGCCTTCTGCCTTTACAACTCCTTTAAGCCATTGCCTCACAGTTAGTAGTAGCATTGTCAGCCTGCTGTGCACACTTCTTTAGTTAGTTGTTGGGCTACCTATTTTAAAGACCTGATAGGCAATCCAGCAGCCAATAGCAATGCTGCTACAAACTGCCTGCAACAGGAAGTGCTGTTACTGGCAGAATCTCTAGGTAAGAAATCTTGCAAACGATTTACAAAAAAGACATTTGCTTAAAAAACTGTATAAAGCAAGACATGATGCCAAACATGCTGAAAATCGATTTAGAAATTAACATATACTCTGTGTTCAATATTTTATTGCACAATAATATTTTTATTAAACCATTTGTTGTATATACTTTTTCTTTTTTTTTTTCTTTGTATTAAATAGTTGTTTACCTATTGCAAGTCTTTATCATAAGGTATTAAAAAATATATTTCCATCCTAAATAGCATTCCTTAGTGAATACCTTCCAGTATGCCAGGAATAATGCTAGTTGGAAGCTAGCAATATTTTCCTTTCAAAAGATTTTTATTTTCCAATAAAAGAATAACAAACTTAAAATGCATACACTTATTCCTATGATGCAATATTTGACAAGTTCGGAATACATTTAGGAGGTGTATAAGGACATGGGTAAAACCGTTTGAGGGAAACGGTAGAATATTCCAGGCACCCCTTTTGGGGATCATACTGTGCCCAGGGAATACCCTACCCCCCAAACCCCCCCGTGGGAGAGACTAGCTGGAGGCTTCCGACAAACAAGGCTGCCGGGAAGGAAACCTTGGAGCTGAGGCCTCTTGTCCCTTTTAAGGGGGGGCCTGTTATGAAGTCTTCTCAGAGGTGGTTGTACCATAGGAATCCTTGGTGTGAGGAGAAGGTGTTAAGTGTATGGTGTAAGAGGGAAGGGATAGAGGAAAGCAGGAAAAGGGGAGAGGGAAAGGTAGAGAAGTAGAGAAACAAGCCAAGCCACAGGGCGGGAGTGGTGGAACAAGTTTGTCATGCTTTATCCCAGCTATGAAAGAAATGCCCATATATTTGGCCCAGGGTTCTCAGGTGGCTTCAAATTCCTTGGTTTTGTCTAAGGCGATGCTTGCAAGTTTTTCTTGGGACATAATCCATGATATTTTCCTTTTGGTGGCCAGAAGGGAAACCTTTGGTTATTTCCATGCTTTAGGTATCGTCAGCTTCGCACCCAGTAACATGAAATGTATCAGTTTGCGAGTGGATTTAGACATCTTGGGAAGATTAGCATTCAGAAAAGCAATTGCCAGGGTTTTTGGAATCTGGTGGTTTGTAACCCTTTGGATCAAGGCAAACAACCTGTTCCAGTATGACCTTATTCTGAGGCATTCCCACCATGTGTTGGCCATAGTGCTTGTAAGTTGGCACCCTAGCATTCAGGGTTAGCTGTAGGATACATGGAGGCCAACTTGGCCAGAGTGAGGTATCATCTAGTCATCACTTTTAAATTAGATTTGATCAGGGATATATTTTGTATCCCTTTAAAGCAGGGGTAGGGAACCTCGGCTCTCCAGCTGTTTTGAAACTAAAAATCCCATCATGTCTCTGCATCTAGGAGACATGCCTGTGATTGTTAGGGTCTTGCAATGTCTCATGGGACTTGCAGTTTCAAAACAGCTGGAGAGCCAAGGTTCCCTACCCCTGCTTTAAAGGCTCTAGAAAAGGAGGTCTGCCATTTTTCCAAGTTCCAGCTTATCGGAAGGTCATCTTCCCAAGACGTCATGTTTGGGGTTTTGTCAGGCATTTGGGCCAATGACTCCACCCCTCTGTTCCGTGGACTGTCCGCAGCAAATTTCATATGGAGTGAGCCTGGGGGGGGGGGGGGGGCCTGTTTAGAATTCCAGATTTTATAAAGGAAGTGTTGTATTTGCTGTAATCTGAAGTGTTCAGAAATTGGGATTTCCAGCTGTTGCCTACAAAATTTCATGGAGATTGGTCCTGATGTGGTAAAAAAAGTGTCCGATCCGGTACAACCCCTTGTCTAACCACTATTTAAAGGCTTTAATGTTTTGGCTTAGGATGAAGTTGGGGTTATTAAAGATGTGAGAAAGGGGTTGGCATTCAGAAATCAAGACGGGGTTCGTTCTGAGCTTGTCCCATAGAGATAGAGATTGGGAGAGGATGGGCAAAAGAATTGGGGGTCTTTCCCAGGGTGGGACCCCTTAGCCCTTGTACACACGGTCGGATATTCCGATGGACAATGTCCGATAGGACCGTGTTGTCAGATAATCCGACAGTGTGTGGGCTCCATCAGACTGTTTCCATCAGAGTATCCGACGGACCAAATTTTCCAACTTGTCTATAAAATTTTCTGACAACATGCTGCGATCGGACTTTGTAGAGAATTCCGATCGGACAAAGTGCCACGCATGCTCAGATCAGATTCCTAGACCAAAGCTATTGACTACTAGCCTGAACGTAGTCCCGTCGTAACGAAATAACGTCATCACGTTAAGTACTTTCGAATTTTCTGACAACTTTCCGACTGTGTGTATGCAACAGCTTCGGACAAAATCCGTCGGACAAAATCCGACAGAGGTAATTAAGGATATATGAGGGAGTCGCTTGTCTTTCTATTTGAATCCAGTCCTGCTTTTTGGTTTTGGAGTGCATGTTTGAGAGTTGAGAGAGTCTGGCTGCTTGATGGTACCAAAGCAGTCGAGGTAGTCCCAGTCCCCCCTTCTGAGTCTGTATAGAGTATTTTGTGGCAATCTGTGTCCTGACCCCCCAAATAAATTTGTTTACTTTTTGTTGTAAGGATTTCAGATGGTCTTTTCTTATATTGATTGGTAAGGCTCTGAAGAGATACAGCAGTCTGGGAAGGGGTGTCATCTTTATGGCATCTATAAACCAAGCCAGGAAAGTTCCCCTTTGGCCCAATTTTTCATGTCAGACTTGAGCTTCCGGTATGTGAAAGGAAGATAGTAGTGTATAGTTGTTAAATTTTTGCCCCAAGGGTGATCCCCAGGTATTCTATGGAAGAGTTGCTCCACTTGAAATTAAAGGAGCTTTGTAATGATGTTACTAAGTTTGGTTTCAAGGAGATGTTGAGGGTGTGGGATTTGGCATAGTTTACCTTAAGACCCGAGATTGCTGTGAAGTCAGAGAGTAGTTTGCAGAGATTGGGGAGGGATGTGATCGGGGATGTTATAAATAAAAGCATGTCATCAGTGAATAGGCCGCATTTATGTGTTTGTGGGCTGCATGATACTCCTTGAATATTGGGGTTAGAGAGTATGGCTATTGCCAGCGTTTCAATGGCGATAGCGAATATTAGCGGGGATAAGTTATATATCTTGTTGTATAGCTTTTTATTTATCACAGATCAAATATACTTAATAGCAACAAACCATGCATTGCAGTCAGTAGTTTTGTATTTTATTTTTTTAATTTCACTAATGTCATACATTTGAAAAATAATGAAATAATCTAAACTATGTTTGCACGACAATAAAACCATTATTATAGTAATTATAATGGTGGTTTTGAATGAATTTTATTTAGACACTCTTGATTTTCATGGTTCTGCTTCACCTCTCCCCTGCTCATTGGACAGGATTGATAATGCTGATTCATTCTCCAATAAACAGGCTAGAGGCAGAGAGGTGACACAATATGCAGCATTGCTGAACCAGGAAAAAGGTGTGTCTTTTGTTTGGTTATAGTGAAAAATGTATGTAAGTTTAAAAAATGGCTCTACAAAATTGCAAATACACTGGTATGAAAAACATAAAATAAATGTATAATAAAATGATGTTCGCCTGGAGTTTATCTTTAAAAGTGCATGAAATATAAAAAAAATAAGATCAAAAATATCTGGAGAATGCTTGAGTATGGTTGCAAACCATAGTTCTCAAACGTGCACAATATCTGCATTGTTTTCCAGGGCTGACCATAGGTGACCCTGAAGCTTTCTTTTCAGGTGTCCCTGTGGTGAAAGTCAGCTCTTGATGACATGATCCCCTGCTTGTGAGTGAAATACATTTTGGATGGATCCTTTCTTCTGGCTGAGTCACAGTGTGAAGAGCACTGATTACAAAGCTGGAGTAGGGTCTCAAATTCCTTCATTGTTAATCTGCTCTTTCCTCTCCTTATCAGTTCACCTCATCCATCATGCAGCTTACATCCTATAAACATACTCCATCTGCTCCCTGTCCAAGAGTTGCTTTATACGGAGTCCAAAGGTGAACTCTGTGATCAAACACACAGCTGATGGAACTCATTCCCTGAAATGCCAAATCTATTGCACGTTGGGGGCAACATCAATTGAACTTGTTATAAACACCTTGTACACATTATTAAAGCCATGAACGCAGACATCCATGAAACATTTTATGAAATTCTTTTGCCTTGAAAAAGATGGAGACATGTAGGCTGGTGTAATTCACTCTATTGCTATCTCAGTCTACTATCGATGTGTGAATCTAGAGTACTGACAAACCACTGCCTCCTCGTAGGTTAAACTAGATCCAGAGCCTGGGGAAAACTCAAGACATGTGTAGCAGCATAGTAGATATTGTTGTAAACCTCATTCATTTTCATAATAATAGGGAAAAAAAGTCGAAATTTAGCAAAAATTCAGGATAATAACTACTCTGCTGAAAATTATGCTTACCTAGGCAGGATTTCAAACTTACTCCCCCTCAGGCCCTCAACTCAAGGCAAGATTTTTTGATTTTTATTTAGTTTTGAATATCTTCATAAATTATAACCCCTGTCAGGATTTTAATGCTGCTTGTGTCCTCAGTATAGAGTGTTATCCTCTTCTGTTGCTGGTTATAGGACATCACAGCCCACCTTTACTATTGCTGTGCCCCACCAAAACATTGGTCACCTGAATAAAAACTGTATTAGTAATAATGCTAGGATAAAAAACATATTCTAACCATCTTCTATAGGAATGAGGTTTGGGTTTGCAGCTACAATGGATCTGCATAAAATCCTGTCTGTTCAAGTTTCATGGTCCCAGTAAATTTTTGTGCAGACTCTAATTAAAACTATAATGGACTGCATGATTTCTTGGCCAACAGGCTTGGAAGGGCCAACAGGGGGGCTGTTGAATAAGCCAATCTCCCTAATTTTTATAAAGGGGGGTATGGAACACCCAAAGTGTTAATGAATTGGAAACTGAAAAACCTGTCAGTTAAAAAAATGTACTTTAACTACTTCCTGCCCACGCTATAGACGAAAGATGGCTACAGCACGGACTTAGTTTGAAAAGAAATAAGTGCAATAACAGTGTGCACCTAAACCACCTCACATTACATCACTAACATTCGCTGCACCCCCTATCCTCTTAGATAAAACAGAAGTTAGGCATATACCAGTTAGGCCTGTTATCCCTGTTTAAAACTGTGCTACTCCTTGCCAAGGTTACACCATTGTGCCATTTGTGTTCTCTTATTTATTGTAGTAAACCACTTGCTTGTATTTTGTTTCAAAAATACATTTCGGCCAAAGTTTGAATTCGTAAAACGTTGGTAAACCAAACCTGGGCAGTTATTGTGCAATGTTATTGTTTGTGTCAGATGATTATTTTTCCAAGTCTCACTTTTTAATAATGGCTTGTAAAAGACATGGGCTACTTTGGGTGACCCCTGTGATTTTTTAAATATTTTTTATCTCCTAAAAAAAGATCCTTGTAAATATACTGTCACTGATCAGTAATCAATGTGAAACATTAAGATGTAAACTAGCGTTTTTAATGTAGTAAACAATGCAGCCTTGGAGAAAAGGCAGCTCAGTGCACCACACTGTAAACAAGGTCATGCGAATCACCAAAGGCAATTTTTTGAAAGTGTAATAAATAATGGAGCGTAAGAGATTACCTATTTTTGCATTCTAAGGTTGGGATCCCCTGATTCCCATATAACACTTCTTTATTAATCATGTTTTCTTTCCTCTTCATTAATCGTTACATGTATTTAACTTTTATTAGCTTCAATAATAGAAGCAGACCACAGAATAGTCAGCATACTTTACAGTAAAGAGTTACAAATCACAAGGCACCCACGTAATTTGTTGAGTTTCTTTTACTTTATTTGAAGGCTGATCAAGATTTTGTTTCTTAGAAATTCCTAGTCAGTTGGAACAAATGAATAGCCAGGAGGTAAAAAAAAAAACAGTAGGAAATCTGAGAACTGCAAACAAATGTTTATGAAATCTCAATTTTAAGGAAAAAATACACCATTTTTTATATTACACAAAATAACTTACTAAATAACACAATATAATCTCAAAACGTTCCATTACATACAAAAGTCATGACCATAGGCTTAATCCGTTAAACCTTACACAGGTAAAAGCATCTTTATTTTTAGCCATGTGATTGTAATTTTAAAACCTTATTGGATTAAAAGTAACTGCCATTTTTATGAAAATAAAGATCCTAACCCTAATGTTTAAACTTTGTGTGTTATGTTGAGTTATTGAGTATCAAAATTGTCCAACCTCACACCTAAATTACGGTCCTAAGATTATTCTTATACTGGTGGCATATACAAGGGGATGATGTTATTACTATTATTTTTCAGAATTTATATAGCATTAATAATAATCACAGCTATACAAAAATGTCGCTCCTAAAAGTGTATATTATTGGAGGATCTTTTATTCTTCTCAACACTTTCGTGTTGCAGTAACACATGTTAAAATACGTAGCACATGCATATATACAATAGACCTAAATACTCCTTCCCTATAGAATGCCCCAACATGTAGATGTGCATTTTTTGTGGGCTGTGCTGCCAAAGATAGTTCAGATGTGATTTTTTTGTGCATTGAGAGCTTCCTTAATCTAATGTGCCACACTGCATGCAAAGGTGTGAAAGTGCCCCTAATTTTAGTTTTTTTTAAATGCATAGTTATTTATTTTTATTTAATTTCATTATGATCACATGAGTGCTGACAAGCCACCTATTTGATAATATTAAGATAACATCCTATACGTATCTACCCTTGATTCCCTTGAGCCTTTGATCTGCAAGTTACTCAACAACACTCTGAGGAATCTGAAGGCTTGAAAGTGTTCATAGTTCTGCCTTTCTGTGTTCATTCAGTGCAGTGAAGATGAGTGAATTTCCCATTTACGGATCTCCCCCTACTCTCTATCCAAAATCTTTGCCATGGTGCCAGTCTCTCTACTAACAGTTCTCAATGAAAACATTCTGTTAGCCAGATTGGATTTTTTTTCTTTGGTTAGCAACTTAATTTTCCTTGATGTAATAGCAGCAATATGGGCCTCTGCTAAATTAAACAATATACTCACTTATATACTTTAACCACCTCAATACAGTGCACTTACACCCCCTTCCTGCCCAAACCAATTTTCAGCTTTCAGCACTCTTACAATTTGAATGACAATTGCTCAGTCATGCAACACTGTAGCCATATGAAACTTGCGTCCTTTTTTTAACACAAATAGAGCTTTCTTCTGGTGGTATTTAATCACTAGTGGGTTTTTTATTTTTTGTGCTATACATAGAAAAAGACTGTAAATTTTGTGAAAAAAATGCTTTTTTCTTTGTTTCTGTGATAAAATTTTGCTAATTAGTAATTTTTCTTCATACATTTTGACCACAATTTATGCTGCTACATATCTTTGGTAAAAATAACTCAGATTAGGGTATATTATTTGGTCTTTGTGAAAGTTATAGAGTCTACAAACTATGGTGCCAATACCACATGCGTGAGACTTTTACACAGCCTGGCCACATACAAAGGCCCAACATTGAAGTGGCACTCAGGCGTTCTAGGAGCATAAATGACACATCTAATTTCTCAACCACCTATTACACTTTTGAAGGCCCAGGAGCACCAGGACAATGGAATTGCCCACAAAATTACCCCATTTTGGAAAGCAAACACCCCAACGTATAATCTATGAGGCAGAATGATCTGATGGGCTGGTGACAGGTACTCGGTTACTCTGATGGGCTGGTGACAGGTACTCGGGTACTCTGATGGGCTGGTGACAGGTACTCGTTACTCTGATGGCCTGGTGAAAGGTACTCAGGTACTCTGATGGCCTGGTGACAGGTACTCGGGTACTCTGATGTTGACATTTAGTGATCGGCTGTGAAAGGATTTACCACCATCGGTGACGAGCAGTGTTCCCGGGAACACGCCGACACCAACGTGCACGCGCAGAGCGCTCCCGATCATGTGCATGCGCCATGCAAAGTGGGGGCGGTACCACCTGTGATCGACCGTGACTTCATCACGCCCAGTGGCTGTTCACCCCTGTCGGTGACGAGCGGTGTCTCGGCGATAAGCCGCCATCGACAGTACAGGGCTGCGTGCACACGATCGCGTGCATGCCCTGTTTAAATGGGCTCATGTCATATGACGTCCACCCAGAACAAGGCCCTTACCGTCCCGCCGTCATATGATGGTGGGGCGTTAGATTAGTGGTTAAAGAAAAAAAAAATTGATGTTTGCATTGTGCATACTGTCTAATCACATGTGTCAAACACAAGGCCCATGGTCCGAATCCGGCCAACCAGTCTATTTATTGTGGCCTTCACACCTTTCCTGCAGCTGCGGCACCCCCCTCATCTCCACCCTCACCTTGTCTCTGCAGTTGCCAGCTGAAGAGGAGGACAGAACTCCTCTACCAGATCTTGTGCTTCTCCCTCTTGTCTCTGCCTCCCCTGGTCTCAGCATTCACCAGTCTCCACTTATAGGATATGAATGTAAATATGCATAATGCATAGAGGAAATAATTTTGACAATCCGTTTTCAAACATCTGACTGTAGTAGCTTGGCTGTAGACAGCTACATTTAAAATAAAATGCACACTGACTTGTGCCTTTCAAGTGTTCCATAGCATTTAGAGTAGAAAAGGTAGAAAAGGTGGTTTGAGACAAATGTTATACTCAGACTCATTTTAGAAAGTGTTGAGTGAAGCATCTGCTTTGCTTAAAGTGGTTGTAAACCCACTTTGACAAAAAAAACAAAAAAACGAACACCCGCAAGACAAAGGCATAATGAGCTAGTTTTCATAGCATACTAGCTCATTATGTATTACTCACCTGAGATCAAAGCCCTCGCTGCAGTGCCCATACACAGCACCGGCCGGTGACATCACTCCCAGGGTTAATTCTGGGGTATCACGTCTCCAGTGCTGTGATTGGCCGGAGCCACGATAATGTCACTCCCATGCATGCACACGAGAGCCGCCGGTAATGGCACACTCACTGAAGCAAATGGCACGTATGTGCCTTTGTTTCAGTGCGCATGTGCCGATGACGTCGGCACATGCAAATACAGGGGATATCTCCTAAACCGTGCAGGTTCAGGAGATATCCTGGGTAGCTACAGGTCAGACTTATTATAGGCTTACCTGTAGCAAAAAGTGGACTGTAAGGCCGCGTACACACGGGCGGACTGTTCGTCCAACTTTGTCCGCTGAACAGTGTTTCAGCGGACAGTCCGCTCGTGTGTGGGCTTCAGCGGACAGTTTCAGCGGACAGTCTGACGAACAAAGTTTTTCGGAATTTCCGTAAGACTGTCGTCTGAAACTTGGTTTGAGCGGACAGTCCGATCGTGTGTAGGCTTGTTCGGCAAACTAAGTCTCGCGCATGCTCAGAAAGAATTTACATGACGAAGGTTGCATTGCAGTGTATCGGACGCCGAATTTCTCGTCCCGTCGTACGTGCCGTTCACGTCATCGCGCAAGTTTTCAGCGGACTGTTCGTTCGTCGTGTGTGGTCAAGTCCGTTCATGCTAATTTTGAATGGACTGTTTGTCAAACTGTTTGACGAACCTAGTTGGGCGGACAGTCCGCCCGTGTGTATGCGGCCTAAGGGTTTACAACCACTTTAATTCCACGGTATGCTAAAACAAGTCTAGATGGCACAGTCCCATTTGCTGCTGCAGCTTCATTCAATTTTACTTCCCCCACAAAGTCAGTGAGCAAACTCCATATCATGTATCTGGCAGCAGAGCCTGGTGAGATGAGAATGGGCTCTCTTATACCTCCAGCCCCAGGCCCTGATATGGGATGGGTAGCACAAGGGCATCGAGTGGCATGAGTGCTTCACTGGTCTGCTGCTACCGACAAATGGGAGCCATGGGTCAAGTTTGTGATGTGTGAATTCCCCTGGAGACCAATCAGCATTTTTAATGGCCAAGCACAGGATCAGCAGAATGGTGAACAGGCCACCTATTCCCTTAGTGACCACACTACACAAAATGGAGTAAATTGGCCATAGCAGCCTTTTTATTAAGCAAATATAAATAACCAATACTTAACATTAAAAACATAACAAACCAGACCAGTGTTTATTTAAAGAGAAAAGGCTGCAAGGTCCTAATAAGCATAAAACCCAGGACAGCACCTGCTTGTCACTTCACCAGCCTCCAGCTGCAAAAAAACACCAACTCGGAGACAACAAGCAGGTACACATCCACCACCTGGGAGCCGTACCTCAGACGGATCCCTACACCATACCTTTTGGTGCCCATATAACCTAAAAAAGGATCTTGCACCCCATCATCAACCCTTCTTACTTAGAAAGACCCCCAGTTTCCTTAACCGGTTCCAAACCACCATATTTTCTTGACTGAAGCCTTCATCTTCCTGTACAGCTAAACCTATTCTCCTCCCTGCTCAAACCCTGACCCCTGAAAACTACTGACCTATCCTATGCCCTTAAACTAGGTGCCTAACAAGCCCCTTTTAACCCCTGTCATGCCGGCCCTGCATCTAGTACACTCTTTCTTTTACTCTGGGCCTTTCTTAATAAGTGGAATTGCAGGTAGGTAGGTAGGAGTGATGCAGGAGCTCAGGACTGGTTCAAGGTTGGGCAGACTGGGTCAGCAGCTCGCCAGCAGATCAAGTAATCAATAACAGGTGCAAGGTCAGATTCCAAGCTGAGGTCAATATCAGATGAGCAGATCTGCACCAAGGGGTGCGGGTGGAAGTGTGATCATAGGAAGTGTGGTCATAGGAAGTGTGGTCATGCTGCAGCCAAAGTCAGTACAGGTCAATAATAGGCATAAGACAAGTTGGGTCGATATCATGAGTCAGTCAGGAGATGCTGGAAAAAAGTTAACAGGTACTGCCGAAAACATGGCAGCACTGGCCATATGAAATCTTCTATGCTGGCGTGACCTTCCTGACACTGCTCCAATGTGTTACTAAGTCACTTGGGTTGATTTACTAAATGCAAATAGTCTGTTCACTTTGCACAGGAATTTTCCCCAGAGCTGAATGAAGGAAGTGAAGATTTGATGACTTCCATCATTCAATAATGTGCAGCAAAAACACATTTGATTGGGTCTTTTTGCAAAGTAAATTTTAGTAAGCTAAGGGAAAATTCCCTTGAAAAGTAAAATTCCCCTTGCAAAGCGAACAACAGTCTATTTGCCTGTATTAAATCTACTCCACTGACTCTACATAGAGAGACCACTTCATATGTGAAGCTTACTATGTAATGTAACATAAAAAGAGCGTTAAGTATGCCAAGATACATTTAAATCCATTGCTGTAGGTTTATTTGTCTAGGCTAGAAGTACTTACAGCGTGGCTGAGTGTTGTATTGAATGTCAGGTGTATATGAAATGATGTGCTTGGGCTATAGATTCATTACAGAGTGGTGATGATCTGTTTTATTGCTCTCTTGGACACTTGGTGTAAGAAATGTATGATGGTTGTGAATCTCAGGAAATGATCAGTCATGGTTTAGTGGCTTACACTCAGCTCCGCTGGTCTGTCACCTTATTCTTCATCTTGATTGGACAGTCAATAACATAATTGGTGAGGGATTAGAAAGGAGTGGGTTTTTTTTTTTTCTAAATGTGCTAGAAGCCAGCAGAAATCATCGAACCATAAATTAACTTGTCAACCCTAACCAAAACCTATTGCTCAACCCTTCATTGCTTTCCTATTATGTCAGTAACAAACCAGCTTGATGCTTGCATCTGCAATTGTGAAATGAGATCAGAAGAAGGAATATGTCATTCTGAACACTGGGGATGAGCAGGCTGTACTGCACAATGTTATGCCCTAGTACGTGATAATTGGGGACCTCCTTCATATAAACATGGATGAAATGAATTTAGAGCACCTTTCCTTCCTTGCCATAGACAGATAGGTGTTGCTTTATTGCTATCTGGACAACTAAACGCTGATGATAAATAGAGTTGGGTGAACGGTTCTGCTAGGACCAAACATTGGCTCGCCGCGTTTTGGGAACACCTGAATTTTGCAGTGTGTTTGATGGGTGTTTGCCCTGCTAAACACCCTGCAATGCCCTGTGCACTGCACACTCCGATTGGGCGCAGTAAAAGCTGGTTGTTAAAGAGCGACCATGTGTCCTTAACAACCGATCAGTCATCAGCTGTCAATGGGCTTCCCTGCTGACAGCTTAAAAAAAGAAAAACAAAATAAAATATACCAGTAAAATAAAACTTAAAAAAAAAACAAAAAAAACAGTGCAGGGTCCCCCCCACCCCCTTTGAGTCTGGTATGGATTTTAAGGGAAACCCCACACCAATCTTTTTTTGAAAAATGGCGTGGGGTCCCCCCCCCCAATATCCATACTAGACCCTTATCCGAGCATGCAGCCTGGCAGGTCAGAGACCCCCCCCCCCCTCCTGAACCATATCAGGCCTGAACCTCAACCAGATAGAACACCTTTGGGATGAATTAGAGCAGAGACTGCGAGCCAGGCCTTCACGTCCACATCAGTGCCTGACCTCACAAATGTGCTTCTGGAAGAATGGTCAAACATTCCCATAGACACACTCCTAAACCTTATGGGCAGCCTTCCCAGAAGGATTGAAGCTATTTTAGCTGCAAAGGGTGGGCCAATTCAATGTTGAACCAGTGAACTATGACTGGGATGCCATTAAAGTTTATGTGCGTGTAAAGGCAGGTGTCTCAATACTTTTGACAATGTGTGCATGTATTTCAAAATAAAGCCAGCTTTGACTGTATAAGGGCCTATTAAGTATGAGATACAATTATTTTCCAAGAAAATAAGTAAAGTTGACAACTGTATAGGCAAAAATTGTCATGTGTAACATACATTGTAAGTCCAGCCACAGATTTTTATTTACTTTTGGATAGATCGGGGAAAGATTGGAATCCCTGTTGTTTCTTTTAACTGCTATTCAGGCTATATTAGAGAGGTTTCCCTGAATTTACTGAAATAGTGACAGTGTTTTCACCAACCAGGAATGAAGAATAATCTGCAGGGACACAGAGAGCAATAAAATAGTAGCAAAAAAAAAAAAGAGTTGTTTTTCCTCTAATTGCACTGAAGTATCCTTATTATTAGGGATGGTCTCGATGTTTGGGTCGAAGGTAAGTATGACTCGAACATTGTGTGTTTGTTTGTTTGCAGTGGGCACTCCCAGCAAGTTCGCCTGCTGAGGAGCATCCCATAATACACTGCGAGTTCGCAGTACATTGACGCCTGCTGATTAGCCAAAGCATGCACCTGACCTGTATGCTTTGGCCAATCACAGCGCAATATGCTGTGAGAGCCATGATTAGCCAAAGGCAGGGTGCACAACCCCCACACTATTTAAGGCTGCTTACACAGCGGCCGTATATAGTGAATGAATGGACATTAGGCAGGTAATTAGTGTAGTGTGCAGTCAGTCAGTGTAGTATATATAATAAAGTTAAGAGTATATAGTGCAGTCCGTGTAGCATATATAATACAGTTCAGAGCATATAGTGCAGTCCCTGTCGTATATGTAATACATTTCAGAGCATGTAGTGCAGCCCGTGTAGTATATATAATACAGTTCAGAGCATGTAGTGCAGTCCGTGTTGTATATATAATACAGTTCAGAGCATGTAGCGCAGTCCATGTAGTATATATAATACAGTTCAGAGCATATAGTGCAGTCTGTGTAGCATATATAATACAGTTCAGAGCATGTAGTGCAGGCCGTGTAGTATATATAATACAGTTCAGAGCATGTAGTGCAGTCCATGTAGTATATGTAATACAGTTCAGAGCATGTAGTGCAGTCCGTGTAGTATATATAATACAGTTCAGAGCATGTAGTGCAGTCCATGTAGTATATGTAATACAGTTCAGAACTTGTAGTGCAGTCCGTGTAGTATATATAATACAGTTCAGAGCATATAGTACAGTCCCTGTAGTATATATAATACAGTGCAGAGCATATAGTGCAGTCCGTGTAGTATATATAGCACCCTCTAGGTGGGTAGGGGCTAGAGACCAGAAGGGGGTGAACGGCCATTGGTTATGGCTGTTTACCACGTGATCGGCCGTGATGAAGTCACGGCCAATCACAGATGGTCACACCCCGACTATGCACGGCGCATGTGCGCGATGGTGAGCGCGCTGCGCGTGCACGTCGGTGGCGGCGTGTTCCCCGGGAACACTGCTCGTCACCGACGCTGGTAAACAGCCATTGGCCGGCTGTTTACCCACATGATCACTAAAATGTAAACAAACCGCGGTAACGAGATGTTACCGGGTTCTCCTCCTCACACACCGATCGTGTGTGAGGAGATTGCGGTAACATCTCGGTACCGCCTACAGTGTACACCAATCATACTGATTGCCCCCCCCCCCAATAAAGAGGACCTGTCACCACCCCTCATAGTACCTGTCAATCACAGTCCATCAGAGTACCTATCACAGTCCATCAGAGTATTTGAGTACCTGTCACAGTCCATCAGAGTATTTGAGTACCTGTCCCAGCCCATCAGAGTACCCGAGTACCTGTCCCGGCCCATCAGAGTACCCGAGTACCTGTCCCGGCCCATCAGAGTACCCGAGTACCTGTCTCGGCCCATCAGAGTACCCGAGTACCTGTGCTGAAAAAGTCCGCTGAAGCCCACACACGAGCGGACTGTCCGCTGAAATCCGCCCGTGTGTACGCGGCTTTATAAATATCTTATAAATTGACAATTTTGTGTAAAAAAAAAAATGTGTTTTAATTTTTTTTCACATATTCCAAAAACTTCTGGAAAAAAATGAACCATTCAAAAGACTCATTAAGCCTCACAGATTATACGTTGGGGTGTTTGCTTTCCAAAATGGGGTCATTTTATGGGAAAGTCCATTGTCCTGGTACTCCAGGGCCTTCAAAAATGTAATAGGTGGCTGTGAAATGAGATGCGTCATTTTTGCTCGTAGAACGTCTGAAGGTACTACATCAATGTTGGTGCTCTGTATGTGGCCAGGCTGTGTAAAAGTCTCACACATGTGGTATCGCCGTACTCGGGAAGAGTAGCAGAATGTATTTTGGGATGTAATTTGTTGTATACGTATGCTGTGTGTGAGAAATAACCTGATAATATGACAATTTTGTAAAAAAAAATAATAATAAAAAAAAATCTTTATTTGCAAAGAATTGTGGGAAAAAGTGACAACTTAAAAAAACTCACCATGCTACTTACTTAAAGAGGGATTCCACCAAAAAAAAAAATATTAAAAGCCAGCAGCTATAAATACTACAGCTGCTGACTTTTAATAAATGGACACTCACCTGTCCCGGGGTCCAGCGATGCCGAGGCCGATCGATCGCTCGGCCCTCGGCTGCTGCCACCACCATTCTAGGTGAGGGAATCAGGAAGTGAAGTGAATCGGCTTCACTTCCCGGTTCCCTACTACGCATGCGCGAGTCGTGCAGCGCAATAGGAAATCTCTGCGCTGTCACTGGGACCCGTGTGTGTCCCAGCAGACAGCGCGGCAGGGCAGGAAATGGCGTAGACTCCCACGGGAGTCTATGCCCGGAAGTGGGTGTAAATACCTGTCTTTGACAGGTATCTCCACCCCCCTCCCCCCTGAAAGGTGCCAATTGTGACACCGGAGGGGGGGGAGGGATCCGATCAGCAGAAGTTCCACTTTAGGGTGGAACCCCACTTTAATACCTTGGAATGTCTACTTTGTAAAAAGGGGTCATTTGGGGGGTATTTGTACTTTCCTGACTTGTTAGCGTCTCAAGAAATAAGATACACCTGATGTACTGAAGGCCTGATCAGATGTAATCAATTTTCAGTGATTGGCACCATAGTTTGTAGACTCTATAACTTTCACAAAGACCAAAAAATATATACTAATGTGGGTTATTTTTACCAAAGATATGTAGCAGTATAAATTTTGGCCAAAATTTATGAAGAAAAATTACTAATTAGCAAAAATGTATGACAGAAACAAAGAAAAAGGCATTTTTTTCACAAAATTTACGTTTTATTTTATTTATAGCACAAAAAATAAAAAACCCACTAGTGATTAAATACCACTAAAAGAAAGCTCTATTTGTGTGGAAAAAAAAGACGCAAGTTTCATATGGATACAGTGTTGGATGACTGAGTAATTGTCATTCAAACTGTGAGAGCGCTGAAAGCTGAAAATTGGTCTGGTCAGGAAGGGGGTGTAACTGCACTGTATTGAGGTGGTTAAATACCCAGGGTCAACCCAGCTGTGAAGGAGTTGTTCAGCTGAAAGAGCTGGAGATGGAGTGCTAGAAGGAGAAGGGCAGCTGCAGCCAGGAGGGCTGGCAGTGCGTGAAGATGACTTACTAGGCTCAGTAGCCTCATGTAGGATAGCTAGCACCAAAGACTTTCTATTTTGCTACCCTATAGGGGCCCGCAGTCCCTGCCTGCAAAGGGCAATTGCTAAGGCCTGGCGGAGCCAATGTCAAGCCTATCAACCTTGTGCTAGCTGTGCCTGACCATTAGAGAGGTAGCAATGTGTAGAAGGAGAGAGGAATGAACATTAGAGAGGAAGTGATGTGCAGGAGGAGAGAGGAATGAACATTAGAAAGGAAGCGATCATGAGTGTCCACAGATTTTTTTTCAGGAAATGGCATAATTTTAAGGTCACCCATGCTCAGCCCCTTTTTGACAATGTTGTGAAGGGGAGGGGCTTAGTCATTAGCACATAAAACGCAAACATGTGCCCATGATATGCAGCCTCACTGTGCCTATCAATTGCAGCTTCACTGTGCCCATCAAAGGCGGCCTGTACAGTACAGAGGGTGTACAGTATGTATATATAGAGGGGGTGGATAATATTATAATATGCAGGAAGGAAGTTCTCTATATAGCTGTATACAGGACAGATTATGTAAATCTGCAGTTGGTGATGAAGGAGGAAGGTCTCTATATACAGGAAGAAGGGTGGGTATATACAGCTATATATACACCCACATTGCTTCCTGTATTTAGAGACCTTCCTCCATCACCACTGACTGCAGATATACATCATCTGTCCTGTATACTACTCTATATCTGCAGTCAGTGATGATGGAGGAATATAGGAAGGAAAATGGTTGTATATAGCTGTATACAGGACAGGACAGATGATATGGTCTTTGCCGCAATAGCTGTTCCACTTCCAAGTTTCCAATATATATCATGTTCCTCCTAATGTAACTGTTGTTACCTGTGGATCTTCACTGCTGAGAGGTATGCCACTTCAGGATTTCTTGTGATGAGGCCTAGGCAGCGACGGGTCCTCCTTGCTTCCTCCTCCTTCAGTCCTCCGTTAGCATTTCTACACCACTGTAGTACACTTGAGTGGGCGGTGCCACGCTGGCCAGATCTATATCTGACAGTCAGGGGCATACCTAGAGCATTTGACACCCGGGGCAGATTATATATATGGCACTCCCTTCTCTGATCATGCCTGTATGTGCTCAGCCCCCTCAAACCTGTGCACACTCAGCCCACCCACATACCTGTATGCACTCAGCCCCCCTCATACCTGAACGCACTCAGCCCCCTCCCACTTGTACGCACTCAGCCCACCCACACACCTTTATGTACTCAGCCCACCCACATACCTGTACGCACTCAACCCACCCACACACCTGTATACACTCAGCCCACCCAAATACCTTGACCAGTGTAGACTAAAATGATCCTTTCCATTCTGCTGTTAACCACTATACCCCTCAACCACCCCTTACCATCTTTACCTGAATGACGACACCACACCTTCTTTGGAGTATAATGGCCATAACAGCTTTTTATTACACAATAACCAATAAATTACTCCAACCAAAATATATATATAAATATATAAATATCTATATACAACAAATTAAACATTAACATATAACAACATGACCCCAGTCTGGTGATCTCTGACGGTGACCCAACATAATCCCCAGAATAACCAATTCACTGCGGTACCCATTTTAACCTAACCAGGCCTCCAGCTGTGACCGCTCGTGAGACAACTTCCGTCAGTGAAAAACACACCAGTATTCCCTCCACCATTCAGGAATACACCGGAGGGGCCCATACCACCACTGAGCCCCCCACCCCTTTTAGATCACCACTGATTTTACCGCCAACCGTCAAAGACCACCAGACGAACCGCCACAGCCTGAAAGGGAGATACCTCAACCTTGAGGGCGACCCCACACCCCCAGGGCCTTCTGAATACCATCCTGCAGTCCCATTGACCAAAGGTCGATTCCAACGTCGGTCAAGTGGACCCCATCCCGCCTCAGGTACAGACCCACATTAACCTCCAACTCTCTATGCCGAATCACTATTCCCCCGTTCTGCACCACAAACCTTCCTATCACCTTGTTGATTCTAATCCTCGTTTTATTGATGCTGACTGTAGACCTCGCCCACCTCCAAACTGTCCTGGCCACAATATCCGACCAGAGCAGTATCGTGTTGGGGAACTGAAACCTCAAACGCATGAAGTCAGCCTTTATATCCGCCAACAGGTCTCTGACCTTGCGGACCCCCAAGTCATTCCCCCCGGTATGAATGACCAAAGCGTCCGGGGGCCTGTCCAGCCGTGCATACCTGTCCACCTCTTCCACCACTCTCGCCCACTTCATCCCGGGGATCCCCAACCACCTTATGCAAGCATCCCTCCTGGAAATCCCCAATTGCCTGCCGTCTGGTCGCTCGTCTCCCCTCCTGGCCCCCCAGCACACATACGAGTGCCCAACAATCCAGACGAGGCGATGTGGACCTCCATCTGAAAAGGTAAAAACAAAACAAACCACAACTGAACATGTGCACCATCAACCCAACTCCCTTTTTTTTTTTTTTTTTGCAAAACATCACTCCCTTGCCAACTGTGGTCGCACGTAGGTCCGGAATCGACGAGATTCCCATCTCCCAATTCTCCGAACCACCGCCTCGTCCAACCCGCACTTGGCGGCCTCCGTGGCCGCCCCAATACGGAAGGAGTGCGAGGCGTATTCTGTGCAGTTTAACCCCACCTCCGTCAAACAACGCCTAAACACTGCTATAAATTGAAATTTCTACAGGAAAAACCCATCCTCATGGCGCAGGAAAGGGCCTGTCCCCCACCCACGTACCGCCCGGAAATGCTGCACTGCCGCCACCGGGCAAACCCCCGATCCCGGGAGCGCAAACAAAGAAATAACAGCCCCCTTGCCCTGTTGATCCGTTTTCGATCTCCGCAAACGCAAACACACCCGGTTTTCCATCAATGTCACATCCTCCTCCAACAGCCCACCTGCTGTCCGCCTTGAGGGGCTCACCAGTTCCCCAATACGAAATGCCCCATAAAATGCCAGGGAGAAAGCAGCAGTAAAAAGCAACGCTTCGTATCCCGCAGTACACACTGAGCCCAGCCGTGCACAAATCGCCTGCAAGTTCGCAAACGTAACCGGTCGCCTAGTATCCTGCCGCTTAAACTGCCTCCGATACCCCTTCAACGCCTGCCGAATCCAAAAGTCTTTTGTCCAGTCCTCCTCCCCCATCAACTTACACAAAAATGCCAAACCCGCCAACTTCCGATCCAGCGAAGCTGCGGACACTCCTCCTTCCATATTCCTGGTCACGAAGTACAGCATCAGCAACCTACCATCGGGTCCCCGACCACTTACCCCCGTCTCCTGCACCATATTCGACCATTCTAACCATACCTTCGAATAGGCCGACCAGGTGGACTCACTCAGTGACCGTCGTACCCATCCCGCGATGACGCCAACGGCAGCTCCCACATCCAGTCCGGGCAAGACACCCCGACCGCCTCCGCGTCCGGCGCCAACTCCCTGAACTTGTCCCACTGGAAACGAGATAGAGAGTCCGCCAATGAGTTCTCCACCCCGGGGATATGGACGGCATAAACAAAAACATTCAACTGCAAGCACCTAAACACTAATTGCCTCATTAGCCGTACGACCGGCGGGGAGGAGGCCGACATCCGGTTGACCACCTGCACCACACCCATATTGTCGCAGTTTATCCGCAGCTTCAAATTTTTGCAATCTTCCCCCCAGAGCTCCAAAGCCAGGACCACTGGGAAGAGCTCGAGCAGTACCAAATTTCCCAGGAACCCGGCCGTCCTCCAGGACTGTGGCCAAGGCTCTGCACTCCACCGGCCCCGAAAGAACGCCCCGTAGCCCGTGGACCCCGCAGCGTCAGTGACCAACTCCACATCGAAGTTGCTCACCGGGCCGGACATCCACATAGCCCTACCGTTGTAGGTGGCCAGAAAGTCGTGCCACACCCGCAAGTCCTCCCTATGCTCCCGGCGCAGCCGAATGAAATGAGTGGGAACCTGTACACCCGCAGTGGCCGCCGACAGCCGTCGGCAGAAAACCCTCCCCATGGGAATGATCCTGCAGGCAAAATTTAGCTTGCCCAGCAGCGACTGTAAGGTTCTCAACTGAACCTTCTGCCGCCCCTGAATCTCCCTAATGTCCCGCTGCAATGCCTCCAACTTGTCGCCAGGCAACCTGCACTCCATAGCCACCGCATCAATCACAATCCCCAAGAAACTCAGCTCCGACGTCGGACCCTCTGTTTTATCCGCGGCCAATGGGACCCCAAACCTGCCCGCGATGTGCTGCAACGTGGACAGTAGAATCGCACACACAGCGGAGGCAGGTGGGCCCACGCACAGAAAGTCATCCAAATAGTGGATAACCGACTCCAGGCCCGAAACATCCCTCACCACCCATTCCAGAAAGGAGCTGAACACCTCAAAGAAGGCACAGGAAATCGAGCAACCCATGGGCAGGCACTTATCCACGTAAAACCGTTCCCGCCAGTGACACCCCAGCAGCCGGAAGCTATCCGGGTGCACTGGGAGCAGCCTGAAAGCTGACTCAATATCAGCCCTAGCCATAAGTGCCCCCTGCCCATAGCGCCTAACCCACCGCACAGCCGCATCGAACGACGTGTACGATACCGCACACGCCTCCGGGTCGATGAAGTCATTCACCGAGCCCCCTTTTGGAAAGGACAGATGATGTATCAGGCGGAACTTACCCACCTCTTTCTTGGGGACGACCCCCAAAAGGGACACCACCAAGTCCCCCCAGGGTTTGTCCTCGAATGGTCCCCCCATGCGTCCCAAAGCCACCTCCTTCCCCAACTTCTCATCCACCACCCCCGGGTGTTGCAAGGCTGATTTCAAGTTTCCGGTCATCGGTGGCGGCGCCGTCAGAGCGCACGGAATCCTGAATCCGTCCCGAAACCCCGACGTCAACAAGCGAGCCGCCGCCCCATCCGGATACTTACTTAGGAAAGGCAACATCCTTTCCAGCATCACCGGAGTCCTCCCTTTTGTGAGCAGCGTCTCCAGGTCTCTTTCCCTTCTTGAAACACCTGGCGAGCGTGTGGGTCCCCCCACAGCCTGAACATTCGTGCTTAATCCTGCACGCTCCCCCGTACTTGCAGGCACCTTCATTGAATTGCCAGCACACCCCCCACTTCTTTCCGGCCGGCAGTCCAGAGGTTGGCGCACTCCCGGCCCCCCCCTGAAGAAAATGAGACGGGGCCCGCGCCGAGGACATAAGCCTCATCCAAAGACTGATGTCTTTGTGATCCCAACGCAGGTCTGGACGCACCGACTTCCGCTGCCTGAACTGCTCATTGTAGCTGAGCCAGGCCAGCCCCCCATACACCCTGTGAGCTTCCCCTATGGCGTCCATATAACAGAACAGCGCCGAGCAATGCTCGGGGCTCTTCTCGCCTATGACACTCGCCAAAATGGCGAATGCCTGTAGCCAGTTGGAAAAAGTGCGCGGTATCAACCTGTACCGCCTCTTCTCCTCGTCCTCCTTTTTGGAATCATCGGGCTTCACCCTATCCAAGTTGAACTTCTCCAATGGAAGCAGGGAGAAGATTTCCACATACTCACCCTTCCAAATATTCTTGCGAACCTCCGGTTTCAGGTGCGCTCCCAACGGGCCCTCGAAGCAGACGTACACCTCGCATCTGGACGCGTCCGCAATCCGCACCACGTCGCTCCTTGCCACCGCCTCCTTGTTCCCCTTGTCCGCCACCGCGTCTGCGGCCACCCCTGCTTGCGGCGTGGGAGATGCCATGGCAGGCGCGGCCCCCCCAGCGCCCCCCGCACTGCTGCTGGCCCCCCCCGGCCCCGGCGTTGTCCACGGGGCCACTGCACTCGGCTGGAGCGGACCCCCCGCAAACTTCCCCACTAACGCCCGCAGGCCCTCCAAGAGGTCGCCCATCTGTGCCGCTGCACCCACCCCGGTAGGAACCGCCACCTGCGGCGGGACTACCACCTGCTCCTGCACCAGCGGCGCTGCCGGCAGCCCCGCACCCATCTGCACCCCCCCCAACAAGTCATGCAAAGCCGTAGACAAAGACACTGTATGATTGGACTTACCAGGCTGACCAGGAACACCTCCCACAGCCGACACGCTGCTCTCCCTCGGTGGCACCGGCTCCTCCTCCGACAATTCGCCTTCGGACCGTTCGTCCCTTCCCCAGACGGGGGAAGCCGATAGCCCCCCAGGTGAAGGAACCCCGGAGGCCGCTGGCCTGGGCCACGATACAGCCGGACTCTTCTCCGCCATGGCAGACCGGCGATGTGAACCGGACCTGCCCCGCTCCGTGCGACTCTCCGAACCGCTCTTGCAGCTCCTCTTCCCAGCCGAACGTCCCGCCCCTCTTCGTCTCGCCTCGGCCTCAGATCCCCGGTGCTGGCTCCAGCTATTCCTCCGCCCGATCCATCCGTCCTCCTGGATCCCCCGACCACTCCGCTAGGCCCTGCCACGGACTCCCCCCTCCCGGCCGGAGAACTCCTCTGTGCAGGGGAACCAGCGCCATGCAGGCCTGTGGCCCCGCCCCCCGCCACCGGCCGGCGGCGTGTGGACCGCCCAGTCGCCAGGTGCTCAGTCTGGGGTCTCTTAGCTGGGGGCAATGTGCTGTCCTCCCCAGGGCTCCTATCTGCACGAGGCGGCCGAGTGGCAGGCCCAGGTGAAAAACGCGCCGGAGGCCGAGACCTCCGGGCGCGCGTCTGACGCTCTTCCGCCCGCTCCACAGGCCTCCCTGCCGCTAGTATTTCTCCCACCTGCTGTTGCAGCCATGCTGTGCCCCTCTCCGCCGCCGCCCTCCGTAACTGTGCCACGAGGTCCCGTTCGTCCGCCATCTTGGAAATGGAGGAGCAGTGAGAAAAACTGCCTCCTCCGTTGCTTCTCTCTCTCACTGTCCCCGTTTTTGGCTCCGCCCCCTATTTATATGGCTCCGCCCCCTCAGCTCCGTTCTCCACTTGCTGACCCTCCCCTCTCTCCTCACTCTCTCACCTTAACCCCTTCCAAGCTCTTTTGTCACTCTGTCATGCCAGCCCCTCCTCTACCCCCTTCCAGGCTTCCAATCCGGGGCTTCTCTGTATGCACTGAGCCCACTCACACACCTGTATGCACTCAGCCCCCCACATACCTGTTACGCACTCAGCCCCCCCACATACCTGTATGTAACAAGCCCCCCCCATACCTGTATGCACTCAGCCTCCCCCATACCTGTACGCACGCAGCCCCCACTCACACCTGTATGCACTCAGCCCACCCACACCCCTGTATGCACTTGCCCTCCCCCACATATCTGTATGCACTCCGCCCACTCACACACCTGTATGCACTCAGACCACTCACACACCTGTATGCACTCAGACCACTCACACACCTGTATGCACTCAGCTGCCCCCCTCTCATCTGTATATATGTTAGGCCCCCACACACACATCTGTAAACACACACATACAGCTCTGCTCTCTTGTACACAAACAGCCACCTCCCTTCACTTGTACTCACAGCCCCCACTTGTCAGGGGGTCTTCCTTGTCCCAGGTCCTGTTTCTACATGTTCCTATAAAAATACATTACAGGCAGCCCACACAAGGCGAGCACATACAGGTGGCACTAAAGAGCCCCCTGTGAGCTCAATGACACAGAGCAGCGGGTGTCGAGCCGACTCCTACAAACACAGAGAGCAAGCACAGCACAGATCACCCCCCTGCACCCGCCACTTCCTTGTCCTGGCTCTGATAGCCGGCCTGATACCCCCCCAATGTGTGGCACCCAGGGTGGAACGCCCCCTCATAGGTACGCCACTGCTGACAGTCTGCACAGGGACTACAAGCTGGAGCTGAGCGATCTCATTGGAGGGTGAGGGAGGAATGGACGATCAGAGAACAGCAGTCACCCGGAAGAGTCTGCGGTGGACCCTTGCCGGTTCGAGGGGGCACTCGCCCCTCTTGCCTCTGCCTGAGGACGTCCATGGAAGCGATGTGCAGGAGGAGAGAGTGAGCATTAGAAAGGAAGCAATACTTCCTATACCCCATCCAAGTTCAAATCCCTCAATAAAATATAAAAACAAGCAAAGGGTAACAGGTGGGCCACAACACTTAGCAGCCCCTATGAGGGTACTGCTACATATATAATACAGTGGAGCGTATATAGTGCAGTCCGTGTAGTATTTATTATACTAGTTCAGAGTATATAGTGCAGTTAGTGTAGTATATATAATACAGTACAGGGTATATAGTGTATTGCAGAGTATATAATACAGTGTATTGAAGTGGTTAAGGGGAACCCTATGGCAGAATTAAGAACAAAAAACAGCGTGGGGTCGCCCCCAAAATAAATACCAGGCCCTTTGAGTCTGGTATGGATTTTAAGGGAAATGCCACACCAAAATAAAAACAAATGGCATGGGGTACCCCCCAAAATCCATACCAGACCCTTATCCAAGCATGCAGCCTGACAGGCAGGAAAGGGAGGGGACGACCGAGCACCCCCCTCCTGAATCATACCAGGCTGCTTGCCCTCAACAAATTGATGGGCACAAGGGCCTCCACCAAACAACCCTTGTTAGTGGTTGTCGAGGTCTGTGGATGGGGGGCTTATCGGAATCTGGAAGCCCACTTTAACAAAGGGGCCCCCAAATCCCACCCTCCCATGTGAATGGTTATCGGGTACATTGTACCCCTACCCATTCACCATAAAAAGTGTCAAAAAGTAAAAACCACAAGAGACAGTTTTTGACAATTCTTTTATTAAAAAAGAAAAAAAAAAGTGTCCCACGATGTACATCCAGCGTCAATCACGCCGCCCGATGGTCAGAAAATAGAAAAAAAATTAAGAAGCTCTGCCTCCATGGGAGGCCTCCCGGCAACTGCTGTGTCTTGTCTTTGACAGCTGTTATATAGGCAAGGACGGGGTCACCTGGTGACGTAATCGAGTGATCCCGCCCCCCTTCTGACATCATGTGATGTCGGGGGGGGGGGCGAGGTCATCCGATTACATCAGCAGGTGGTCCCGCCATTGCCTATATAAGAGCAGTCGCTAGGAGGCAGAGTTTTTTTCTATTTTTTTATATTTTTCGGATCTGTCAGGTGGCGTGATTGATGATGAATTTACATCGCGGGACACTTTTTGACACTTTTTTGGTAAATGGTTAGCCGATACCCATTCACCTGTGCACCTTTAAACATCCTCATAGATCACAGAAGAATCCTTACCAGAAATACAACCTGTTTGATAACAGTTTCTCTCTATCTCAATATAAGCTGTGCAGGCAGATGGGGAAAGGAATGGAAGCATTCCCGGGGGGGAGGGGGCTGCTCCACAGTGGAGCTCACAGAGCACTGTCAGCAGCATTTGTGTTGGATTGCTGGCCACTGCACTAATCAAGCTTCCTGGGTTGTCATGACAAAGCTTGTTTCGGAGGCTTGTCCCCCTTTTTCAAGTCTCCCCTGCCTATGCAGATAAGGGGCATCTGTAGATTAAAACAAACTGTACAGCTTTGACTAAAGTTGAATAATGCCCCTGCTATAGTTGTAGCCCATTGTGAGGGCTAGCGATTATTGTTCATTTTCACTATCACAGCAGTAAGCTCTTAAACTCTGAGCTTAGAATTACTGCATCAGGTGAGAGAAAATGCATGTGAGCGGACTTGAATGAGGGAAAGAGCTCGCTCCTGTGATGGTGAAGACAAGCAGTAAAACAACCCAGCAACATCCTGGGTGTATTCAGGTCAGGCTTCATAAGGTATGTTAAAGCGGAGCGCCACACGATTTTAACATAATATCTCAAGCTGATTAAATACATGTCATCCTTCAAAAACAGAACGTTTTTTTTTTTCAGCATTACCTTTTTTTTTGTTATCTTGTCCATTTCCTGTCTATGGTGATCGCGGATATGGGCGGGGATAGTGCGGATATGGGCGGGGATAGTGTGGATAGTTCGTAATATCCTCAATCCGCACTGTCTCCTGGGAGCTTGTGTCATAGTTCCCAGGAGTCAGTGCGGTGGCCCGCTGACACGAGTTATCGCATGATTTCTTACTTGCTCAGCTCCGTTGCCATCACAACGGGGCGGGACTTCCGACGATGCTGCTCATTGCGATGGCAACCTTAGCTGTTGACGGCGCTCCTCTTTACAGTTACTGCTCATGCGCGAGATCGGGAATACAAGGCGCAGTGCCTCCTGGTCGAGAAGGGGCATTGTATCTTGGAAGAGGATGCCTGTGGGCTTCACATGCCCACAGGTAAGATGAGACCCGGCTACAAGAATTATTAAAAGTTGATATTGCTATAGAAAACGCACATCTTTAAGACTGAAAACATGCAAAAAGTGAGTTATAAATGTTAAGGACATAATCTTTGTTATTGTACCAAAAAAAAAAAAAAAACGTTTAGGGCAGTGGAGCCCCGCTTTAATAGCCTACACTTATAACAAGGGAATTTTTGGTCAAAGCTGCACAGTTTGTTTTTATCTACAGACACCCCTTATCTGCCTGGGCAGTTTTTTGGTAAAGGTGAACTATACCTTTAAAAGCACAAACCTGATCCGGTAATGTGAGTGTATTTGATTAATTTATTCTTTCAGTTTAATAAAGTGTTTTACTGTGCTAGTTCTGTGCTTGCTTTTGTTCCTTTAAGCAATAAAATAGTGACAGAGGTTATAGCCATCACCTTCTTTACTAAAAAAAAAGCATTTTTACTTCTGTCTGTGTTGCTTTTTAGACAGTTTCACTTGCTTTTCACTGTCTGGTTAAATGTCACTGTGGCAGTAGTAAATACTGTTGTTCCTCACCTATCACGTGCTTTACTGTTCTTGGCTATGTGTTGCATTGTGTTATTGATGTTATTGTTATATACTGACACCTGGAGGGGGGTGGAGCAGCCGACTTAATGGCTGAGCCATGTGCTGGTCCAGGCAAAGCACCCTGAAAGAGCCGCTGCTGTCTCTCCAATGTGAAAGCCCTGAGGGCTTTCACACTGGAGCGGTGTAAAAAAAGCCCTGCTAGCAGCATCATTGGAGCAGTGAAGGAGTGTTCTATACCGCCGACATAGCGCTGCTGCAGCATCACTTTGCGGTGGTTTTAACCCTTTCTCGCCCGCTATCGGGAGGTAAAAGCGCCCCGATAGCAGCCGAATAGCGCAGCGAAATTGAAGGTAAAGTGCCGCTAAAAATGGCGGCACTTTACCACCGACACACCCACTGCCCCAGTGTGAAATGGGCCTATGTGTCCATGCACACGTTGACTAGTATCAGCTTTTTTGGCAGGGGTGTTTTCTGGATGGAAAAACCCCCCAGAACTAGTGGGTTTTGAGAGGAGTTTCTCAGCTATAAAACGCTCTAACAATGCAAAAAGCTCAAAAACTCTGAAAAAACATGACTATGCTGCGTTTATGAGCATTTTTGAGCCTTAAAGTGGAGTTCCACCCATATAAAAGTCAGCAGCTACATAAAGTATAGCTGCTGACTTTTAATAATTGGTCACTCCCCAAGCCCCGCTCCTCTCACCCTCCTCTCCTCGGCCCTGGCATTGTGACTGTGGGTGCCCGGCTGTGGCTTCACAGCCAGGCATACGCCGTGCTGCACGCTGTGATTGGCCAGGCAATCTTCTGGAACCTGTGACATGTCCCAGAAAATTGCACGGAGGGAGGTGAACTTCTTTCCGGCTCCATGGAGCCCTGGAGGAAGTGGGAGCTGGATGCCCCTAAAAATAGGGTATCTGCTCCCTCCCCCCAAAAAAATGACATGCCAAATGTGGCATGTCACGGGCCACCTTCACTTAAAGTTCAATTTTTGGGTGGAACTCTGCTTTAAGCTTTAGTGGGAGTATAGTTTTGCTAAAAGAAAAGCTAAAAAATGTGAATGCTGTAAAAAGCTACTGCAAAAACAATGCAAAACTCATTATACAGCTACAGCTTTCTATGGCTAACGCTACTGGTGTTTTTTTTATAATGTCCAGTGTGGTTGAGGCTGTAAACAGAACAGAGAGGAGGAGTTGCCTATTTGGAGTTTTTCCGGACAGAATTGATTTGACCTACAGGAATAAAATGACTTTTTTTTAACAAAAAAGCTGAAGAGCTGATAATGCAAAGCTGATGTGATGTACTGCATGCTGGGTTTTGTGTAAAAGTGTTAAAACATTTGTTTTTTTTAATGCATAAGTATCTAAAACTAACTGAAGATTTTCTTTTACGCTAGAGTTCTCCTTCAAATATTCTTTGTCTTGACATGTAAGAATCATTGTGTGCTGTGAGCCTTTTCCCTTTCCATTCTAAGAGCATGACCTCTTGATGCAGACTGGTGTGTCTGTGAGGGAGACCTCTCTTTATAACTCTGTATTGTGCCCGCCTCTGCTTCAGGCTATACAAATGCCTTTTGAAGATGAAATCAAGAGCTTCAACAGGGTTGACATTGCAGGGTGGTGTTAAACAAGATGATTAATAATTTACATAGAGAAGCTGAATGAACAAGGGAACCCAAGTATATTGCCAAGAACTTGAAATTTACCCAGGAACCCTCTGATTTTCAGAAGGGTCAATTTGTACACATAAAATACAAAGTGCAGAGGTAATGGAAAGGCACTTCCACTTCTAGACACTGTTAACTGGTTTCAAGCAGTAAGAGAGAAATTGTACTGTGGGAAACTTATAGATGGTTAGTCATAAGTGATTGGGGTTTGGGCTAGGCTCCCAGTATTAAAACAATGTGGGACAAGTTGGTACTTAAAGTGGACTTTTCATTCACTTTACATATCTGCATGAAAACATTTGCGACGTCACACAATATACACCATCCGTATTATTTGGAGATGTTGGAAAATTTCATGAGAATCCCCAATAACTATATAGAGAAAAGTCACCTCCGCTTTTGCAGACTATTGGTACAGACATACTGTGCCTAATGATAGATCCATCCTTGGATGTACTTATTCATCACTAGTTTCAGTATATCAAAGAACAGCAGGGTATTATTTAGGTAAAAGGGAAAAACAGAAAACAGAATCCGCTGAGAACAATGGTACAATGCCAACCCAGACGCACTATAAACAACATGTTGTACCTGGCTGCAAAAAAAAAAAAAAAACGGCATGAAACATAATGATCAGTGCAGATATCCCTTTATATAGAATGACATATGAGGCTCGGAGGTACCCAAAGAAGTCCACAAAAATGTGGTTTCTTTGGGAAGCTTCTCCTGTAACTATGGATGATACCTAGGTGGTGGTGAGGGGCAGTGTTGAGACCTCTTTATTCTCTTTTATACAAGGAGTTTTGCTTATTCGCTAAACACTCCAATTGTGTTTCTGTATGTAGTATGTTAGGATGTTTTACTGTATATGTTAAAAAACAACAGAGATGCCAGAAAAAGTATTTTGAAGGCACAGAATGCTTATTGGCTGGAGACCAATCCAATTTTCTAATATTGTGTCACAGATTACAATACAGTGGAACATTGGATTACGAGCATAATCTGTTCCAGGAGAATGCTTGTAATCCAAAGCACTCGCATATCAAAGCGAGTTTACCCATAGAAGTCAATGGAAACAAAGATAATTTGTTCCGCATTGACTTCTATTACATGCAATACCTCAGCCAGAGGTGGGGGGGTGCCGGAGAGCCTCGGAAATACTCCGGGACAGCTTGGCTGAACTCGAAAAGCTTTGGAAAGGCTCGAAAACACTCGCGAACAGAGTATTTCCGAGTGTTTCTGAGTGATTCCGAGTACTTCCGTATGGATCAGACCTGTTCAGAGTGTCCCCGATGCCCCAGAACCTCTGGTCAAATGCAGTACTGCACACCCCATTAGCTTGGATTCTGAGTCAGAATAAAAAAAAATAAAAAAAGTTACTCGTCTTTCAAAACGCTCGTTAACCATGTTACTCATAAAGCAAGGTTTCACTGTATTGTTATCCTTCTATTGGTTGGGTACACTATGTGAATATTTTATTATTATAAAATTATATTATATTATTACAAATGATGGTGCTACCACTTCCTTTGAATTCTGCCAATAACATTTCTTTAAAAAAAATGTTTATGTATAGGCAAAACTTTTTTTTACTGTGTAATCCAAATACAAAATAAAAAAATACTTTACTTTGTGCTCTGGGGATACAAGAAATAGGAGGAAATCTCTACAAAGTGAGAGGAATTCTCATTATGGACATGTCACTGGAACAGGTGTCTCCACTGGAGGATTTCCCACACCTTCTATGAAGGGTAAAAATGTTTTTTTGCTTAAAGACACCCTTTAAATAAAATTGTGGGGATGCTAGGATTGTGGTTATGCTCCCCCTTTCATTCTGGTTACCTGGAGTTACTCTATACATCCATTAAATTTACATGACATCTTCTATGTCACCCATACAGTTAGTGGAAGTTCTCTGCCCAACTCTGGAAATCACAGTTGCTTCTTCCAATGAGTTAAAGCTTGGCACTGCTCATGCATATTCATAGTACTATACTAACATAAAGGTCATTGTCTAAGAAAGCTACAAAGCACTTCATTATTACAGAATTCTTAAATTATAACATACTTAAAATCCACATGTAGTTGCCATGGTAACTAAACGAAACACATTTTTAACACAGCATGTCCTTCAGCCCCATGCAAAGCATCATTAAACCTATCTGTAAAAAAGCCAATGTACCTTATAATGTATTGCTCAGGGGAGAGAAAGTAGGGGGTAGAAATAAGTTTAGAATGTGTTAAGGATTCTTTTTTTCTTTTTAATCAGCAGCACATTTCAAGAGCAATCACAGCTAACAGCTTTGATATGAGGCTTCTGTACAAACTATGGGATGGGGGACTTTGCTTTCATTGTAACATACAGACGACCATGGGCTTGATCATGTTGAGGACCACTTGTCCGCTTTCTTAAAGTGACAAAGACCAAAAGCCTATTTATACAGTTATGGAAAGAAAATGAAGATTCTATGCTGCATCTATTGTTTTTTGGCAGCTGGTCCCTCCAGCTGTTAAAATGCCCAAACAGCATCTGATTGAATGAAGCTACTGTTTGGCCTGACAATTATCTGCGTGGTACTGGTTTTTCAGCCATAGGATATTGGGCAGGAGAGTGGTGACAGGGCCACCGACTGATCGAATTTCGGCCAATTCATCCTGCATGGCTAGTTTAAGAGTTGGTCAAACAGGTAACCCTGGTTTCAAATTCACATCTCCTAACTCAATAAATCATTTTTAAATAATACACCCATTGACAAATATAACAATAAGTATGTGTTAGCTAATTTATTACATATTGACTGAGCCTAATCTGTTCTTAAATTGGTTGTATATACACCAAAGTGCAACAGGTGCAGATAGCTGTGAAACCCACTTTTTGAGAGCATGCCAGGCAATTGCAATGGGTTTTGAGCCTGCGAAAACCAATTTAATATATTGGGAACGCGTGATCAGCCAGATCGGGTTGTCCGCAGAAACAGTCATGTGGAAAGATTACTTTGCAAAGTTCTTTTTCATAGCTAGATCTTCTAGGTGCCATCATATGCAGTATCTATGAATTAAATTAGATACAATTATTTTAAGTATCATTGTTGTTCATTTTTACAGTTCGAAAAAGATGTACTGAAAAAAACTCCAGAAACAATGCATTGTACAGAAAATAGGGTCTCAGGTAGTAATAAGAATCAACATGGGCCAATATTTATCTTTATCAGATTTGTGTGGACTTTGTCTGTCTGTCAATAATGATTAATCTTAGGAGCGCTAATTACTTCTACCCCCAAATACCTTTTTAAAATGAAGTCAAACTATTTCCAGGCTAATAACTTTTTAAATCGTCTAGGAACTAATCAATATCTGCAGTATTGCTTCATTACGGTAGAGAAGACAAATTGTTGTTGACAGTGTTATCTTGTGTCTATTGACTGATAGAGCAAACACCCATTAGCAGATAGATATATCTTTATTTACAACCTTATAACAGAGAATAGGCGATACATATGTATACTGAGGTACTTTAAGACTACAATCATAGAATACCTTTGGGCTCATACGTCTGAGTATCCAGCTCTAGTCATTGAAGCTTGAGTAGTGTGTTTTACTTTGCATGAGTGATGGCTGTTGAGTAGGAATAGTTCAGTACTCATAATGTAAAGGGAGCTTTCCCTACTTTTCTTCTGCTTATGCTGTGGTGTCAATTGGCATGAATTGGCATGAATGTTACTGGTATTGTAGCATATGTCGTTTTTGAAGGTGTCATGTACATGCAGTACACGACACAGTCAAAAACGACATATGCTACAATACCATTTGCACCAAAAAGAAAGTAGGCTGAAATGGAATTTTCTCAAATGTTTGCAGCTTTTCATAGAGTAGGGAAGGGTTGTAACACCACCCATGTTTTTTTTTTTTTTTATGACTGTGTCCCCACTGGGAAGGTTTTCTCTTCATGTTCTTTTCCCCAGAAACCTAACAGGAATTATGATGAAAGAGAATCGCACCTTTGATAGTCGTCATTGAATCAGTTATATCTGATGGAAGGGGTTTTCCCGCTGCCCTAAAAACTTCCCTTCACTTTTTTCCTGGTGACAATGGTCATCAGGACAGAAAATTATAGCAAATCTCCCCAATAGGGATCATAAATATCAAAACAATGTTATTTAGCCTTAAAAGTCTTCTTTGCATGGACATCCAAAATCTTGAGACTGCTGCTGGTGTCTTTATCTTATGTGTGATGTCAGCAGCCCCAGTAGGCTCAGAGTGATACTTTAGTATTCCCCTTCATTCTTTCCCTGGCAGCTACATAATAAGGTTATATAGGGAGGTATGGGAATGGGCAGAGGAGTTGAGCCAGCGCAGACAGTATATAGACACTTACCAAAGAGGACAGGGTGTTCAAGAAGGGAGTGGTCTGTACTGAGGAAATACTTATTAAGTAGTCAAATGTGATAGCAAGTTTAGAAACACATAAGGAAAATGCTTGATTTTTCTTGATATTTCTGTGTTTTTATCTGCAGTTTTTTTCAGTTGGTTACAGAGAGGGAGATTTACTAAGATTGTAACACTCAGAATCTGGTGCAACTGTGCACAGTAACCAATCAACTTCTATCTTCAGCTTGTTCAATAATTAATTGACAATCAAATCTGGAAGCTGATTGGTTTCTGCACCAAATTTGGCACGCTCCATTTTCAGTAAATCTCCTCCCGTGTCTTTTTAATCATTTCCACTCTTTCTTAGCCCCTGTACACAAGGTCGGAGATTTCGACAACCAAATCCGTCGGATTTTGTCCGTCGGATTTTGTCCGTCGGATCTTGTCTGAAACTGTTGCATACACACGGTTGGACAAAGTTGTGGAAAAATACAATCTTTCAGAACGTGATGACGTAATTTCGTTACAATGGGACTACATTCAGGCTAGTAGCCAATAGCTTTGATGTAGGAATTTGATCTGAGCATGCGTGGCACTTGGTCCGATCAAAATTCTCTACACATGATCGGAGTATGTCCGATCGGCCCAGTTGGTCAGGAAATATTTCCAACAAGTTGGAAAATTGGGTCCGACGGATATTCCGACGGAATCAGTCCGATGCATACCACACACAGTTGGATTATCCGACAACACGGTCCGATAGGACACATTTCGACAGATTCTCCGACCGTGTGTACAAGGGCTTAAAGAGGTGCTCCAGGCTCCCCCCCCCAAAAAAAAAAAAAAGTCAGCAGCCACAAATACAATAGCTGCTGACTTTTAATATTGGGGCATTTACATGTCCAGGAATCCAGCGGTGTCCTCACCTAAGCTATTGGGTACTGGCATCTTGACTAAGGGAAACAAGCAGTGAAGCTTTATGCATGGGCCGATTGCGGGGAGGAAGAAGAGGGGTCGAACTTCCTGTCAGTTTGCTGTGGCGAACTGAGCTGGAAGTGGGAATGGGTACCTTTCGAAACCAGGTACTCGCTCCCTCCTTCCCCCAAAAGATGGCAAATGTGGCAGTGGATGGGGGGGGGGCAGACTCTGCTTTCAAGAGACACTATCACCTGCCAATCAGACCAGAGCAACAGTTAGCCCCCCTACTTATGTATTCTTGCTCACTGCCTGATGTAGGAGTCTGTACTGAGAAAGGTGCAGTTTTCATATAGTCTGAGTAGATGACATCAACAGCTCAACATGGGAAAATTGATAGTATTTATTAAGAAAAAAAAAATCTTGGTTGGAGTTTCAGTTTAAAGCGTTTCTTTTATTTTTATTTTTATTTTGTTAGGAAATGTAAACTGCTCTTCGTTGTTATTATGCTTTTTAAATTAGACTGACATTTCCATGCTGGGTTTCTGATGTGTAAAGCAGGTACTGGGCGGCTATGGGCTGTTGTTGTTACTATCAGTAAAGACAGGCACATCTGTGTGCTGGTGTAAGCACGTTTGGCATGGACACAGGCTAAGTTTTGTATTTAAACTGGATAATGGTTTTAACCTTAAGTTGTAGACACTTCAGTCCAGATATATCACCAAAATCTCCTAAAGTTGGTCCAATCAATATACATGTGTCAGTCCTTAACAAAACATAACCATTATGCTGTTATCAATCAAATGTTGATATTAGGGTCAATAATAAAATGATTTTCTAATGACTTGTCTGTGATATCATATCTAACAAATTGTTCCTCTATCTAAATTCCTGAGCTTAAACATTAATAAGGTACAAGAACATTTTTAATTATTAAACAAAGCTAGTTAGGCCATTATGTGATGGTCACTGTCTTGTCCTTTCTTAAAATATTTTCTTCTACCTGATAAAGACTAATATTGGACTCTTGTTGAGTCTCATCTAAGTCTACAAGGTTTAAATGGTGGACTTCTGAAATGAAAGAAACATTAACCTATCAAAATATGACCGTATATCCTGCAGACACATGAAAGCAATTACTACTAAGGCAGCTGTTTTGGGATCAAAACATTAATTGTAAATGTAATAGGGGTCAGTGCCATAATTTGTACCTCCATTATGTTACCAGGCCAGAGTAAATTGATAGTGTATATCATTTTGGTTTACAACTGTTGCCAACATGCCTTAGCAATATGATAGATCTGAGCATGGTGGTAAGAACAGTATAGTATGGGATTTTTACAGATTCAAGATTGCAACTACCACATGCAAAAGGCCTACAGTATTGTTCGCACATCTTAAAGCATTTTTAAACCCAAGAAAAAATGTAATATATTGTAGCTTACCTGTCCTTATATGTGGTGGCTGCATTACTGTTTTTTTTCAATGTCTTTCTGGACCTTGCTTTGTGCACTGGTCCGAATCATTTGGTGGAGGGGGGATTATGGTGTGGGATTGTTTTTCAGGGGTTGAGTTTGGTCCCTTAGTTCCAGTGAAGGGAACTCTTAAGGCGTCAACATACAAGACATTTTGGACAAATTTCATGCTCCAAACTTTGTGGGAACAGTTTGGGGATGGCCCCTTCCTGTTCCAACATGACTGCGTGCCAGTGCACAAAGCAAGGTTCATAAAGACATGGATGAGCGAGTTTGAGGTGAAGGAACTTGACAGGCCTGCACAAAGTCCTGACCTCAACCCAATAGAACATCTTTGGGATGAATTTGAGTGCAGACTGCGAGCCAGGCCTTCTCGTCCACATCAGTGCCTGACCTCACAAATGTTCTTCTCGAAAAATGATCAAACATTACCATAGACGCACTCCTAAACCTTATGGACAGCCTTCCCAGAAGAGTTGAAGCTGTTATAGCTGCAAAGGGTGGGTCAACTCAATATTTAACCCTATTGACTAAGACTGGGATGCCAATAAAGTTCTTGTGCGTGTAAAGGCAGGTGTCCTAATACTTAATATAATATAATTAATATATAATATAGTATATTATAGTAGTATAGTATAGTATATAATATATAGTATATTATATTATATAGTATATAATATAATATACTATATAATATAATATACTATATTATATTATATAGTATATAGTATAATATATTAACTAATATAGTTAATATGGTGTAGGTAGATAAGTGATCTTCTGTTAAAACGAGTGATTGATCTGTCTATGTATGGTAAGCATTATAATGTATCTGCATCCATGAGGACAATTTCCACATTTGACCCTTTTAGGACCAGTTCAGATCGGAACTGCATAATTCATGTGTGTTCCACAACAGTGCGATTTTCAATTAATTCATTTGAATGGGTTGAAATCGTACTAGACCACACAAGTAGTGCATCTTTCCAACACCTTTCCAACACCGTGTTCTGATGTGAACCACCCTTAAATGATCCTATAAGGAAATGGGCTCCACCAATGGCTGACAAACCCAAGACAATTCCAAACCCCAATCTTCAAGGGTACATGTGAAAAAGTCACATGACAAGTGACGCAACACATCGGGAGGAGGAGCCAGTGACGGCATCAAATGTGAATGTCAGCACAGTAGATGCTGTGTGGAAAGCGGTGTCACAACTGACCCTTTTAACCAAAGCGCTCAAACTACCTCAGCAATGTGAGTGAATACAATTCCTCTTTTAGATTTATATTACTTTCATTTTATTTCACGTGATCCATCATTTTAATGATGAATATGAGTGGAGCAGCAAACAAGTCTAAAGGCATAAGTTTGGACATTTCTCCTTTGCAGGATCGATCCCGCATACCTGTGAGTGGGGATCCATTTGCTTATCCACCATTATTTGTTTTTGCTACTTTTTCCATGGTATATGTGTGTATTTAATTTATTGTATTTATAAGGGCAATTTGATGCCCAGGATTGGGGTGCACTGTCAGCACTTTATCCCGCTTATTACTGAGTGGGGTTTATTTGCATTTTGGCATCTATTTAAGGGCCATTTGATCCCCACATTGGGGTGCACTGTATAGCACTTTATTTATGAATTATATATTATCCATTGTGCAGGGTGGGTTGTTGATCTTAGTGCACCAATATATATGAATTAATTAATTGAAACAAATAATAATGTCTAGAAAAGAAACATACACTGTAAATTGTAGTGTCTACTTACATGGTGGTCAATAGAAAAATTCTCCCTCACCTTGTTGGTCAATGGCGTAAAGCCCCTTCACATTGGTTATCAGTGTTACCCTTACGTTGGATGAAAGTGGGAAATTACTAATGTTGTAAGAGGGAGATCAGTCTATCACTGGCTGCTCACTGTTTTGGGAACCCATAGCAACCTCCAGAGGAACATAACAGTTCCACAGAACATGATTGAGAATGGCTGCTTTAATGAATCAATAAACAGCCACCTCCTTTGTGAGTTGGATGAAAGAACATAACACTCATTTATATTGTACTAGGTGAGCAGCTCCTGACCTACCAAAAAATAAACATGTCTTAGAGATCATTAAAGTGTTGCTAAACCCAGAACCTGCATTCACTGTATATGTTTTTCCACAGTACACAGAACATGGAAATACAATTTTTTCATAAATATAAACCGCTAAATACCTTTTGTCATCAGCAGTATATAGCAGTCTTGTGACTTCTATCAGTCTCTGCCTAAAACTTGTAGGAGGAATCAGGGGCGGATTAACATAGGGGCTATTGGAGCTGCAGTACTAGGCCCCTACCATAAAATAGGCCCCCTGTCACTCACCACAAAAACAAAAAACGATCGAAGTTCAAGGGTCGTAGCTTGGCGACTTGGGGTTTCTACCCCACCACTGGTCAAAATTCTACTACGACCTATGGTTCCAGAGATACGGGGCTCCTTGCATGGCCTGTCAGAAACTACATACAGAGCGGCCAGTAAGGACCGAGCCTCTTTTTGAGATCTGCTGTTTACAAGTAAAAATCTTTTTTTATGCTAGAAAATAACTTAGAACCCCCAAACATTATATATTTTTTAGACACCCTAGAGAATAAAATGGCGGTTTTTGCAATACTTTATGTCACACCGTATTTGCGCATCAGTCTTAAAAACTATTTTTTTGGGGAAAAAAATACACTTTTTAAAATTAAAAAATAAATAAGAAAACAGTAAAGTTAGCCCAATTTTTTTTATATTGTGAAAGATAATGTTACGAAAAAATTGATACCTAACATGTCATGCGTCTATATTGCGACGTTTAAAACATTCTACAGGTTACCAGTTTTGAGATACAAAGGAGCTCTAGGGCTATAATTATTGCTCTCACTCTAACGATCACAGCAACCTCACATTTGTGGTTTGAACATTTTTGCGCAAGCTCGGTGGGACAGGGCGCTTTAACTTTTTTTTTTTTTTATACACTGTCCATGTAAACATCCCTTGTAATAGAAAAAATGCATGACAGGACCTCTTTAATGTGACATGTGGGGTCAAATAGACCTCACATCTCACATTTACACTTAAATGCAAAAAAGAAGTATTTAAAAAAAAAAAAATTCCCCTTTAACGCCACTTCTGTCATCCAATGGCATGGAGCCGAGTGGTGGTCATTGCAAATTTTTATGTCATACGGTATTTGTGCAGCAATTTTTGAAACGCGTTTTTTATTTTATTTTGGGGGGGGGAGAAACTGTTTTATGAATAAAAAAAGAAAACAGCAAAGTTAGCCTGATTTTTTTGTATAATGTGAAAGATGATGTTATGCTGAGTAAATAGATATCTAATATGTCACATTTTAAAATTGCGCACACTTTTGGAATGGCGTCAAACTTCAGTACTTAAAAATCTCCATAGGGGACACTGTATTTTTTTTTTACAGGTTACATGTTTAGAGTTACAGAGAAGGTCTAGTGCTAGAATTATTGCTCTCACTCTAACAATTGTGGTGTATGTAACCTGCATGTACCTGGCTCTGATACTAGCCAGTGTCTCACCAGCCACTGACCTCACCACATGTCCCTGACTGCCAGTAAACTCGGTTGCTGTGTGGGCATGTGCATACCTCCAGGGATGATCCTAGGCGGGTGCACTGGGTGCCCTGCACCCAGGAGCCACAAACAAATTAAGAGATTGGGGGCACCAAAGCTCAGGTGCTGTGGATCCCCCACCCGTGTGCGCTCCCCGCCGACAAATGATAGCAGTGGAAAGCGGGTCAGAGGAGGAGAAACTGGGCTGCCCCCTTGCTCAAGCCTCCGCTGTAAGGAGAGGGCTCTCTGTTTTCTACCCATCCCCCTCCTTCCTTCGGTCAGCAGCTGGGGGAGTGGCTGTGTCTCTGTGTGGAGAGTACAGCTGTGGGCTCTTCTTTGGGGAAGCAGCACCCTCTCTGAGCAGTAAAAAAATGACATGATGTGGGGCATTCTCTGTGACATGTGGGATAGTCCCTGTGACATGTGGGACATTCTCTGTGATGTGGGACAGTCCCTGTGACATGTGGGACATTCTCTGTGATGTGGGACAGTCCCTGTGACATGTGGGAGAGTCCCTGTGACATGTGGGACATTCTCTGTGATGTGGGACAGTCCCTGTGACATTTGGGACATTCTCTGTGATGTGGGACAGTCCCTGTGACATGTGGGAGAGTCCCTGTGACATGTGGGATAGTCTTTGTGATGTGGGACAGTCCCTGTGACATGTGGGAGAGTCCCTGTGACATGTGGGATAGTCTTTGTGATGTGGGACAGTTCCTGTGACATGTGGGACAGTCTCTGTGATGTGGGACAGTCCCTGTGACATGTGGGACATTCTCTGTGATGTGGGACAGTCCCTGTGACATGTGGGAGAGTCCCTGTGACATGTGGGACAGTCTTTGTGATGTGGGACAGTCTTTGTGATGTGGGACAGTCCCTGTGATATGTGGGACAGTCTCTGTGATGTGGGACAGTCCCTGTGACATGTGGGAGAGTCCATGTGACATGTGGGACCGTATTTGTGATGTGGGACAGTCCCTGTGACATGTGGGACAGTCTCTGTGATGTGGGACAGTCCCTGTGACATGTGGGAGAGTCCCTGTGACATGTGGGATAGTCTTTGTGATATGGGAGAGTCCCTGTGACATGTGGGAGAGTCCCTGTGACATGTGGGATAGTCTTTGTGATGTGGGACAGTCCCTGTGACATGTGGGACAGTCTCTGTGATGTGGGACAGTCCCTGTGACATGTGGGACAGTCCCTGGGACATGTGGGACAGTATCTGTGATGTGGGACAGTCCCTGTGACATGTGGGACAGTCTCTGTGATGTGGCACAGTCCCTGTGACATGCGGGACAGTCCCTGGGACATGTGGGACAGTTTCTGTGAGGTGGGACAGTCCTTGTGACATGTGGGACAGTCTCTGTAATGCGGGACAGTCCCTGTGACATGTGGGACAGTCTGTGTGATGTGGGACAGTCACTGTGACATGGTGATAGTCCCTGTGACATGTGGCATCATTCCAGGCACACAATGCTCTTAATCCGGCTTTGGGAGTAGTTTTATTCTCCACAATCCTCTGTCTGGGCAGAGCTGATTGGCCCTGTTCTGATCTCATGCACTCTCCCAAAAACTCTCCAGCAATACACAACAAACTGAGCATGTGCAGCCTGACTCCTGAAGCTCTGTTCTATCACAAGATGGTTTGGAGTTAGTTAAACAAAAGGAGGATCAGAGAAGACAAGATCACACAGCCTTTATACACAATGCAAAAGGATTAACCCCTTAGGTTCCACAGTGAGTATAACAAGTATGCTTTACTGCATATACACACCGATTTTACTGTTGTGGGTTTAGTAACACTTTAATAGCTGTAAATGACTCCTATATGACCACATTATAGGATGGCTGATGTGAACACTGTGGGGTTGATTAACTAAAACTGATGAGTGCAAAATCTGATGCAGCTGTGCATGGTAGCGAATCGGCTTCTAACTTCAGCTTGTTCAATTAAGCTTTGATGGAAAAAAAACTGAAAGCTGATTGGTTTCTATGCAAAGCTACACCCGATTTTGCATTCTATTAAATCAACCCCTGTGTCTCTGTACAACTGATCCTTCTAGGTAGACATACACCAAATAGTCAACTTTAATGCTATAAAATGTTTAGTGCATATCAAAATAGAGTCCGTGACAAATCTTTACTTAGTTCCACATATGTTCTCAAATAGTTATTTTTCTTAATTGTTGTTAAACCTTTTATGGCATCTGCTCTGATCTCATTTGAAATTGCAGATCCATGATGGAGAGCAAAAGGTCATAATTATATCTTTGCTTAGCAATTAAAAGCATTTCTGACCAGTTCCGCTCATTAATTCCACTAACAAGCTTGTCCACAGTTCCTTCTGGAATGACTATCGTGGAGAGAACAGATGACTACTGTGGACTGATCGCAATGTTTAAAGCATATCTAAACCTAAGAACAAAAATTTAATATATTACAGCTTACCAGTCTTAGGTGTGGTGACTGCCTTTTTTCTGACTTTTTTTTTCTTTAAGTGGTGATCACCAGTGATGCAAACTTATGAGCTCGTAGATTGTTATCTGAGCGTGTTTTTATACAAGTCAGTGTATCTACTTTGTGCATCTTTAAATAAATTCAAATTTTTAAGCGGTATTACGCTATTGGGATCTTTCTTTCATTTTTTATCATCGCAATTGAGCTAACTGGAGGTGAAGGTCGTATCCATATCTATGATCCATTGCTGCATTCATCAAAGAAGGACCCTCTGATGATCCCCGTTTGAAGCATCTAATTCATTCTATGCTGTAACCTCACAGCAGTAAGGTGAGGGGCTTGTGCACATTAAGGTGTCACTGCAGCGGATTGGCCTAGCATCGGCCTTTTTTTATTTCAAATTTCACAGTAAAGGGAAAATATCACGTATTTCATATTTTGGATTGTCACCATTTTTTGGGACTCTTTTATATCTTTATACTTTTCGTCAGAGCCCAGGGAGGCTCACTGGACGTTTTATTTGTATAGTGTTTACCAACATCATCATGTGTTAACATATTTCTTCATTCAAGATTCCACTTAGCGATATTTTCACTTTTAACACTTATTTTATGCAATTGGTTACTGTATGTGTTACTGTTTAGTGGTTATTATTTTCACTATGTGCTGATCAATATGATTACTGTACCTAGCAATTGTTTCACTTTGCACTTTAATATTTACCAAAGTGCTTTATGAGCTTTATGTTCGGGTCAAACATGAGTTCAACTGGAACATTGTCTGTTCGCCCGTTCGCCGAATAGCGAACAATTTGGGGTGTTCGCTGCAAATTCGAAAGCCACGGAACACCCTTTAAAAGTCTATGGGAGAAATCAAAAGTGCTAATTTTAAAGGCTTATATGCATGGTATTGTCATAAAAAGTGTTTGGGGACCTGGGTCCTGCCATGTATCAATGCAAAAAAAAGTTTTAAAACGGCTGTTTCAGGAGCAGTGATTTTAATAATGCTTAAAGTGAAACAATAAAAGTTAAATATTCCTTTACATTTCCTACCTGGGGGGTGTCTATAGTATGTCCGTAAAATGGCGCATTTTTCCCGTGTTTACAGTCCCTGCACAAAATGGCATTTCTAAAGGAAAAAAAGTAATTTAAAACTACTTGCGGCTATAATGAATTGTCGGGTCTCGGCAATACAGATAAAAGTAATTGAAACGGCATGGGGGTTCCCCCAAAAATCCATACCGGGCCTTTTGGGTCTGGTATGAATATTAAGGGGAACCCTGAACCAAAATTTAAAAAACAAATCCCCAAAAATCCAGGTCAGGTATGGATTTTAAGGGGAACCCTGTGCAAAATTTTTAAACAAAAATGGGGTCCCCCCAAAAATCCCTACCAGACCCTTATCCAAGCACTCAACCTGGCAGGCCACAGGAAAAGAAGGGGGATGAGAGAACGCCCCCCTCCTGAACTGTACCAGGCCACATGCCCTCAACATGGGGAGGGTGCTTTGTGGTAGCCCCCCAAAGCACCTTGTCCTCATGGGTAGAAGGGCCTCATCCCCACAACCCTTGCCCGGTGGTTGTGGGGGTCTGCGGGTGGGGGGCTTGTCAGAATCTGTAAGCCCCCTTTAACAAAGGGACCTCCAGATCTCAGCCCCCCCCCCCCGCGTGAAATGGTAACGGGGTACTTCTTCTCTTAATCCGATGGACCAAAAAGAAAAAAAAAAAGCCGCACACCGACACCGCAAGGCAGATCGGTGTCGGCGTGTGGCTTTTTTTTTCTTTTTCAGAAGAAGGGGGCAGGGCCACCAGGTGATGTAGCTAGGTGGCCCCACCCCTTATCTATATAAGAAATATTAAAGCAGAGAAGAAGCAGTCAGCGGGAGGCCTCGCAGGAGACTGGAGCGTTTTTTTTTTTTTCATTTTTTCTATTTTCTGGGTTCGGCGGGTGGCGTGATTGACGATGGATTTACATTGTGGGACACTATTTTTCTATTTTTTTCTTTTTTAATAAAGGATTTGTCAAAAACTGTCTATTGTGTTTATTACTTTTTGCAACTTTTTTGGTGAATGGGTAGGGGTACTATGTACCCGATATTCATTCACATCGGGGGCTGGGATCTGGGGGCCTCCTTGTTAGAGGGGGCATACATATTCCAATTAATGCCCCCCCCCGCTCTGACATCAGCGAGGGATTCTCAACCCCTCCCACTGTAGCTGTCAGATCGAGAGAGGGGAGAGACCCCCCCCCCCATAAATAACATGCACTGGGGCACCTATCATTACCAATGAGAGAGGATTTATGAATACAGCACAGTGGCTTAACAACCACTTTAAGTCACTGAGCCATGTTACGATGAGATTAATTTTATTAGTATGTTTTGTAAAAGCGAAAGAGTGTGTTAGAATTGGAACATAATATTAAGCGTAGACAGTAATCATTCACATGTGTTATTCCCTTGCATTTATAAACACCCATAGGCATAACACAAGTATCACCGTATTTGGATTCGATAATAATTGCTTTAAGACTATTTTAACACAACATTTCTAATTAGTTTTATCTTCCCTAGAGCATAAACTACATAAACATAAACTATTCTTTATATAGATATAAAATATTGTTACGGATTAAGCAAGGGCATTCACACATAGGTGATATAAACAAGTTCAATACACAGACCCTAAAAATATTGATATGTTTGCAGCTAGACTGCTAATTCAAATATGCATTTAGGCAAAATAAAAAAGTACGTTTCTCGAATACATGCATATTTCCCCATGTTTTATCTCTTTAAAACAAAACTTCAAGATAAGCAAATATGTTTATTTTGTATGTATTTTAACAGCTTCAATACAGGGGGATGGAACTGCACGCAACCTGTCGAGACTTGCCAGGTTACAGAGACTCTTTAACAAGAGGGTGGCAACAGAGTATGGACTTGAGTTTCCTTATGTGCCCAGGGAAATCATGGACATTATTGAGGAAAATCGTGAGAAGTGGTATGAGGGAGATTTCTGGGACTATCTTAAAGTTCCAAAGCCACTTTGTAAGAAGGCATTCTGCGGGGAAATGTATGAACATTTTCTGGAATGTCTACAACACTGGAGCTATGGTCAGCACATCTATGCGGACAAAGTTGTTGTTTGCAGGCCAGATAAAGACAGTGCGGTGTACTTCATCACTACCATGGATGAACATGGAAGAGACTTAGTTTTGCCAGATTTGCGGTTTTACTGGTGAAGCGCTCTTTGAACTGAGTTTTTGATTGCAAGAAGAGTTTCTCTCCCTCTTCGTTGCATTTTTCTTGAAAGCATAAGGACTGCGGGTGTTTTAGGCAGGTCAGTTGCTAGAGAATAGGGATGAGCTTCGTGTTCGAGTCGAACGTACGTTCGACTCGAACATTGGCTGTTCGGTCATTCCGAACGTTTGGGCCGTTCGCGTCAAAATTCGAGTGGCGCGCGCGCGGACCACAATGCACTGCGGTGGCGCAGTGCATTGCTGGCTCATGATTGGCCAAGCATGCACTGTGACCCCGCATGCTTGGCCAATCGTAGCGCCAGCAGCGAGGAGAGCCATGATTGGCCACAGGCATCCTGCCTGTGGCCAATCATAGCTCAGGCTGTGTAGTGCACGCCCCACACTATATAAGGCCGCCTTTGAGGCGGCCTCGTGTAGTGTGTTAGCATCTGAAGCAGTGGGTGTTCTGTGTACCTTCAACACAGTACACATCGTTTTTGGCTGATTTCCTATCTTGCTGCTGTGTAGTGGTTGTTGTCTGTGCCCTGACCGCAGTATACACCACTATATTCACCTCACCTATATAGCTAGTGATCTAGCTTTAACCACTTAACAACTGCCCATTGCCGATTAACGGCTTCAGGGCGGTTGTTTAACTCTGAGAGGCCGTTAATTAACGGCCTCCCAGAATTCTGCTCTCGCGCGCCCCCTGGAGCGTGCACTCGAGAGCATCCGTGAGCGCCGGGTCCACAGGACCCGGCGCATCACGGATCACGGTAAACGGACGCTCGTCGCGGCCGTTTACCACGTGATCGCTCCGTCAAATGACGGAGTGATCACTTGTAAACAAACCGGCGTCAGCGGAGGGGAAAGAGATCGGTGTCAGCAGCGATGTGGGCTGCATCTGCAGTGCCCACATCGCTGCTCACCGAATTTAACCCCTCAATTCCCTGCCAATACTCTGCAGTACCCTGCCATTACTCTGCAGTACCCCGCCATTACTCTGCAGTACCCCGCCATTACTCTGCAGTGCAGTACCCTGCCATTACTCTGCAGTACCCCCCATTACTCTGCAGTACCCTGCCATTACTCTGCAGTACCCCCCAATACTCTGCAGTACCCCCCAATACTCTGCAGTACCCCCCAATACTCTGCAGTACCCGCCATTACTCTGCAGCACCCCGCCATTACTCTGCAGTGCAGTACCCTGCCATTACTCTGCAGTACCCCCCATTACTCTGCAGTAACCCCCATTACTCTGCAGTACCCTGCCATTACTCTGGAGTACCCCCCAATACTCTGCAGTACCCTGCTATTACTCTGTAGTACCCCGCCAATACCCCGCCAATACTCTGCAATACCCTGCCATAAATTGCCATACCCAGCCATACTCGGAGATACCCAGCCATACTCGGTGATACCCTGAAATACCCAGCCATAGACGCCCCCCACCCCTCACCGCCCTCCGGTGCTTCTACCAACTCGCCAGTATGATCAAAGCCAGAATCTTTTTTTTATTTTTTATTTCAGGCTTCCCAGCCTAGAGGTGAGATGTGGGGTCATATTGACCCCCAGATTTCACTGTAAAGAGGACCTGTCACCCCATATTCCTATTACAAGGGATGTTTACATTCCTTGTAATAGGAATAAAAGTGATCAAAAATATATTTTTGGGGAAAAAAATGTCAAACTAAAATAAATAAAGTAAAATGAACAATAAAAAAAAAAAAAATTTTTTTAAAGCGCCCATGTCCCCATGTGCTCGCATGCAGAAGCGAACGCATGCGTAAGCCCCGCCCACATATGAAAACGGTGTTCAAACCACACATGTGAGGTATCGCCGGGAACGTTAGAGCGAGAGCAATAATTCTAGTCCTAGACCTCCTCTGCAACTCAAAACATGTAACCAGTAAAAAAATTTTTAAAGTGTCGCCTATGGGGATTTTTTAAGTAGCGACGTTTGGCGCCATTCCACAGGCATGTGCAATTTTGAAGAGTGACATGTTTGATATCTATTTACTCAGCATAACTTCATCTTTCACTTTATGCAAACATTGGGCTAACTTTACTGTTTTTTTTGTTTGTTTTTTAAGCACAAAACAGTTTTTTCCCCCAAAAAAACGCGTTTGAAAAATTGCTGTGCAAATACCGTGTGAGATAAAAATTTGCAACGACCACCATTGTATTCTCCAGGGTCTTTGCTAAAAAAAAAAAATATATATATATAATGTTTTGGGGTTCTCTGTAATTTTCTAGCAAATAAATGATGATTTTTACATGTAGGAGAGAAATGTCAGAATTGTCCTGGGTGCTCCAGAACGCCTGATGGCGCTCCCTGCATGTTGGGCCTCTGTATGTGGCCACGCTGTGTAAAAGTCTCACACATGTGGTATCGCCGTACTCGGGAGTAATAGCAGAATGTGTTTTGGGGTGTAATTTGTGGTATGCATATGCTGTGTGTGTGAAATAACCTGATAATATGACAATTTTGTGGGAAAAGAAAAAAAAAAGGAAATAGGCCGTCAGTACTTCAGGTGTGATCAATTTTCAGATATTGGCACCATAGCTTGTGGACTCTATAACTTTCACAAAGACCAAATAATATCCACCAATTTGTACTTATTTTTACCAATGATATGTAGTAGTATGAATTTTGGCCAAAATTTATGAAGAAAAAACTACTAATCTGCTAAATTTTATAACAGAAACGAAGAAAAAATCATTTTTTCGCAGAATTTTCGGTCTTTTTCTTTTATAGCACAAAAAAATAAAAAACTGAGAGGTGATTACATACCACCAAAAGAAAGCTCTATTTGTGTGAAAAAAAGGACAAACATTTCCTACAGGTCCAGTGTTGCATGACTGAGTAATTGTCAAAATGTGAGGGCACCGAAAGCTGAAAATTGGTCTGGTTATTAAGGGTGTTTAAGTGCCCAGTGGTCAAGTGGTTAATAATAGAGCTTGCAGTCAGTAGTGTTAGGAGATAGTGCGTGCTGTCTGCGTGCTCTGTACCCAGTACATACCGCTATAATATAGGGCAGGCCCCTACTTTCAAACATCCAACTTACAAACATCTCCTACTTGCAAACGCAAGGAGACAGCAGCAAGTGAGATGAAAAAAGATGGACGACAAAACAAATTATACAGGGGTGATAACCCTTCCCCATGTTTTCCAAAAAGCTTAAAAATAGTTTTTTTGACTGGAGCTACACTTTAAAAATGTACCGGTTGAAAATTACAAACAGATTCAACTTAACACAACAAACCTACACAGTCCCTGTCTTGTTTGCACCGCCTGTATACTGCTGTTCTGAGTATATAGGGCCTGGGGGCCACACGCATTTCCTTTTTTTAATATGGGTACGGGGTTCCCCTTAATATGCGTACAAGACCCAAATAGGCTGGTAATGGGCAGGGAGGGCTACCCATGCCATTTTTCTCAATGATTTTCAACCATATTGCAGGAACCAGATATAACATTAAAACAGCAAGCAGTTTTAAATGGTGTTATTTCCGTTTAATGTCATTTTGTGCAGGGACTGTTCTAAACACGGGAAACACGTGGCACTTCACAGGCATACTACAGACACCCCCCAGGCACCATATTTAAAGGAATATTTCACCTTTTTTTTTCACTTTAATCGTCATTAAAATCAGTGCTCCCGCCAAAACGGCAGTTTTTAAAACTTTTTTTTGCAGTGACCCATGTCCCCTGAGGCAGGAGGCAGGTCCCCAAACCCTTTTTAGGACACTATCTTGCATATTAGCCGTTAAAATTAGCACTTTCCATTTCGAACGTTCGAGTCCCATAGACTTCAATGGGGTTCGAACGTTCGTAACGAACGCGGGGGTCGTTCGCAAGTTCTGGTGCGAACCGAACCGGGGGGTGTTCGGCTCATCCCTACTAGAGAACTGCATTCCAAGATTACCATATGGGCCACAGTACTTATTTTCAGGAAAGGACTTGCAGTTACAGCAGCTCTGAGCACTAGGTGGCTTGGGTCGGCGCAAAACGTAGTGGTTCTTTCGTTTTAGGAAAAAACAAAGTAAAGCATTTAGTTGTTTTAGAAAAAAAAGTTTTAGACTCAGAAGAAAGAATTCTATTGAGTCTGGGATAGAACTCTGCCTTCTAACAAACAGTGCAATATGTGTTCGTATTGCTGTTGTGTTTTCTTTTTCAGGATTCACCGAGATCATCTGTCAAGCTGCCGGAGAATGGTGTAGACAGATAGGATTGGGTGGTATGTGTACAGTCTGTTAATGTGAATTGTTTTAATGTGACAAATCTTAAACATGTTGTTATTCCTTCCCCTTCCCCATCCCAACACCTCAAAAGCTCAGGTGCTTAAACATTTTTTGTAGTGTTAGGAAGTTTTTTTAGCGAGATGATAAGGACATAGTCTAAATGACAGAGGGGAGTGTGTAGCGCGTACTCATCAGGAGTACCGGCGCTATGTCTGTAAATTTAGTTTTTTCCCTGAACTATAGTTGAGTTTTGGGGTTAATTGTTCTAAATTATGCTTTGGCATCAGTTTGGCTGAGCTGTATTGAGGTTCTGTATTGGTCATAGGTGGTGTTTGCACCTGTGAGAGGCATTAGAACGTAGTCTGGTTGGACGCTCTGTGTACCAATCTCTCTCTCGGAGCCAATCAGTGGGCGCGTTTGTTCCACTGTGTATTCTGGGAGAGGGTACGTGCTGAAGTCATGTGGTTCTGGGATCCGGTCCAGAAGTTGTTGCTGACTCCATGGTCCTGGTCCTCCTGACCAGCCCCCAGAGGCCCTCATGGCCTGGGGTGCAGATCCATCCATTTCCGAGCCTTGGAACTGGCTAGTTCGAGGCGCCGTAACTGGAAGGAGGATTCTAAGGTGTTCCGGTGCCGTCTCGAGTTTGGAGAGGCCAAGCGGCTCTACATGCAACCAGGGGAGGACTCTTCGGTAAGAGGGCCACGCATGAGGCTGGCTGCTCGGTAAGAGCCTGGAAGCTGAGCTGCCATGGACATTGATTGAATCCACATTTCTTACGGTATCGCCGGACCGGCTGCAAGATTCTGGTACAGTAAGAAAAGTTCCTACCACTATCCTTCCGTTTGCAACTAAGTTTTCAACCAAGTCTATGTGAAAGACTTTGCAAGGCTAGAATTACTTGTTGGCTGCTAGATCCAAGGTCAAGGATTTATCCAACAGTTAAAGAATCCAGTTGCGAGTGGCTATTCCCTGCATTGTATACAGAGAGACTTTTATTGAAGTTAGCAGTTTCAAGCACCTGAGCTAAACTTTATCCTTATACCCTCTATTCCCAACAAAGAGACTGAGCTGGTGGAGTTAATCGGTAAGCCCAGAAAAATTCAGCCGCTCCTTCGGGGGTCAGTGCTACACTACCCTATCCTGTCCATATACTACCCTAGATATAAACAAAGCCAAGGATAAATCCAAGTAAAAAAACAGACAACCGAATCAACCTGTCTAACAGTATGCGTTAAAAACAGGGGTTTAGTCTGCACGCATTTGCAAATGCATGCGTAAGCTACAGAGTCTTGCCAAGGCACCCTGGTATCTGTAGTTCCTATCACTAATAATGAGTGACCCCACAGTAGAGGCACATGCATTCTGATGGATAGGTGGAGGCTAGATGGTCTGAAAGGGAGCTCCATTCTTCTTAAAGGTTCAGCAGCACACTGAGCACCCAGCATATACCCAATGGCTGCAAAGGTGTTAGTGTGTTGCCTGACCAATACACAGTGATACAAAAAAGGGGACCACTGCCCCCATTATATACTACCCTAGCCTGTCCCTATACTGCCTTAGGCTGCCCCTATACTGCCCTAGCCTGTTTAAATACTACCCTAGCCTACCTATATACTACCCTAGCCTGCCCCAATACTACCCTATCCTGTCTATATACTACCCTATCCTGTCTATATACTACCCTAGGTTGTCTATATACTACCCTAGCCTGTCTATATACTGCCCTAGCCTGCCCCTATACTACCCTAGCCTGCCCCTATACTAATCTAGCCTGCCCCTTCCAATTGAACATAATGATATGTCATATAATGTTGCATATAGACAAGGTGCTGTTACATGTAAATCTGACTTCCTGATAAATGTAATTTTAGTTTTAATTATCATGATATAAAATAATGGATGTGGAGTATTTTCGGTGGGCATGATTTATTTATTTTTGGTCGGGGGCAGCATTTCATTCTTGGATGCAGGCAGCACAATGTCTTGGGCCAGCCCTGCTTGGTAGCAACTAGGATGTGCCAAACACCCCCCAGTTATGTTCTCAGCAGAACATGTGAACAGGCAAAACATTTGTGCAAACACCGTTAAAGTCTATGGTACATGAACATGAAAAAACAAAAGTGCTAATTTTAAAGGCTTATATGCAAGTTATTGCCATAAAAAGTGTATGGGGACCCGGGTACTGCCCAGGGGACATGTAGCAGTGATTCAGCCCCGGAAGATTTGGCTGCTCAATGACCACAGCATTTTTTTCGATACGGCACTGTGTCGCTTTAACTGACAATTGCACAGTTGTGCGACGCTGTACCCAAACAAAATGGATGTCTTTTTTTTCCCACAAATTTAACTTTCTTTTGGTGGTATTTGATCATCTCTGCAGTTTTTAGTTTTTGCGCTATAAACAAAAAAAGCTACAATTTTGAAAAAAACACAATATTTTGTACTTTTTGCTAATGAATATCCCCAATTTTTTTCTTTAAAAAAAAGCTAATTTTTTTCTCGGTTTAGGCCGATATAAATCTTCTACATATTTTTGGGAAAAAAATAGCAATGAGCGTATATATATTGATTGGTTTGCGCAAAATTTATGTCTACAAAATAAGGAATAGATTTATGATATTTTTATAATTTTTTTTTTTTACTAGTAATGGCAGTGATCTGCGATTTTTATTGTGACTGCAACATTATGGCGGACACATTGTACACTTTTGACACATTTTTGGGACGATTGGCAATTATACAGCGATCAGTGCTATACAAATGCACTGATTACTGTATAAATGTCATTGGCAGGGAAGGGGTTAACACTAGGGGGTGATCAAAGGGTTAACTGTGTTCCCTGACTGTGTGTTCTAACTGTAGGGGGAGGGGACTGACTATAGGAGACGACAGATCATGGTTCCTAGCTATTAAGAACTCACGATCTGCATCTCCTCTCAGAACAGAACAGGGATTTCTGTGTTTACACACACATGTCCCTGTTCTGCCTCTTGTGCCTGCGACCACTCGTGGCCAACGGTCATCGCCTGCTATCTCGCTTAAAGGAGCCGACGTGTAGCTATGGCGGCTCGCGGGAACGTGCCGACCTGCCGCAATATAATGACGGCGGCTGGTCGACAAGTGGTTAATAATGCTTGTCCAAAACTGTCTCCTGATGTTTTTACTTTTTTGACACTTTTTTTGGTGAATGGGTAAAGGTAAAATGTACCCCTACCCATTCACTTGGGGGGGACCTGGGGGCCCCCTTGATAAAAGGGGCTTTCAGATTCCGATAAGCCCCCTGCCCGCAGACCCCCACAACCACCGGGCAAGGGTTGTGGGGATGAAGCCCTTGTCCTCCTCAACATGGGGACAAAGTGCTTTGGGGTAGACCCCAATGCACCCTCCCCATGTTGAGGCAATGTGGCCTGGTACGGTTCAGGAGGGGGGGCACTCTCTCATCCCCCCCTTTTCCTGCGGCCTGCCAGGTTGCATACTCTGATAAGGGTCTGGTGTGGGTTTTGGGGGGACCCCCACACCATTTTTTTTGTGTGGGATTCCCCTTAAAATCCATACCAGGCCTGAAAGACATGGTATGGATTTTGGGGGGGACCCCCAGGCAATTTATTTAAATATTGGCACAGGGTTTCCCTTAACCACTTCAATACACTATATTATACATACTACCCTGCCTGAATATAAATTCTACACTAAACATCTAATGTAAACTAAATGAAGCGTATATACTAGGCTGTATATATAGCTCAGATACACTGCCTGTACTGACTGAGCAAACTACACTGCCTGTACTCACTGAATATAGATTCTACAATGGTTTTATGGTCAAAGGCACCCTGCCTTTGCCCAATTATGGCTCTCTCAGCAGTCTTGGCCAATCAAGACGCCAATGCACTGCAAACTTGCAGTGTATTATGGGGCATTCCGCAACGCTCTAATTTTCCGCAAATGCCCCATAATGTTCTAAATTCTAAAAACGGGCAAACACCTGATGTTGGAGTTGAACTTATGTTCAACTACAACATTGGGCTCATCCCTAGTCCCTCATCCCCAACCATGGCCCCCTCCATAGATATAGTGAAGGGGTGTTATTCATAGGATTACCAGGTAAAACTAAGGTGGAAAAAGGCCTGTTAATAGAATAGTAATGCAGTTTTGTCATCTAGTGACCGTTTCTGCAATGTCATAAATAATTATTTTTGGGTTTAGATATGCTTTAAATAAAATGATAACGTACTACACTCTTGGCAGTTTTTGAGGAATTGTTTATACAGGGTTTGAAAGCTAGGTGTTATGACGGCAGTCTGAAATCCTGCCTCTGGAGGCAGACTGTGGCAATTGAGATCTCAGCCTTGCCCTGTGTAGAGATTTTCCAGCTTGGAGGTCAACAATCTGGGCACCAGGAGACTGAGAGCGATCATTGAAACAAAACATGTAAAAAACACCATTCAAACAGGGATGTAAAAAGTTTAAAATATATTAACCGTCACAGAGGCAAGGATTCTTTCATTTATGGTTAGAGCATTAGAGATTTTAAGTATAATTTTAATGAAAGAAAAAAAAAACGATGCAAGAATTATTTATATAAAATAAAAGGAATTTGATTAAAAGTGCAAAGTAATTAGTAAAATTCTCTTGGATTTTGCACCCTGTGAGGAGTCCAATTAGAGTAGGGAGTAGCCTGATCTGGTGTATCAGAGTCAGGGATCTCCAAACTATGGCACTCCAGCTTTTGCGGAACTACACATCCCATGAGACATTATAAAACTTTGGCATTCACAGACATGACTAGGCATGATGGGAATTGTCATTCCTGAACAACTGAAGGGCCATAGATTGGAGACCCCTGCATTAGACCATGTAGAGAAATTTTACAATGTGGCTTAATCATAAGTCTTTTGAGGCAGTGCAGATCATGGCTAGTATTGCTTATTCAACCTGATCTGCTGAGTTGGTTGCTTTGAAGTGTGGAGGTGTTTGGTGTTGTCTGTGGTTTTAACAGTTGACATCTCTTGCTGCAGCACAGACATCGTATTTAAATTAAAATATTTTCTCGCAAGACTTGTGAATTTCTGAGCGATGAGAGTGGCACTGTGCTCAGTACGAATCTTCATTCTCATCACTCACGGTTTGGAGTTCATCAGACCTCATTTTTGTCACAGTAGGTACCAGCCAGTGATACAGGAGGTATTATATAATTTGAAACATTGTAGTTTCCTCCCTATGTGCAAAAATAGTAAAGGGGAATCAGATTCAAACTGACAGTTGAAAACTGGAAATAAATATAAAGTACGAGGTAGCACTAAAACCTAAGGATGCCCAATTCTGGTTATCAAATTATAAATTTATCTGGAGATTGTACCAAACTACTCTGAGATTAAATGCTAGGTACTCAGAGAAAAAGAGATCCACTATACTGTACATAAAAAGACACTAAAGCTTTTGAGAGGCAATTTTAAGTTTTTTATGAAGTCCAAAACCAAATATGAATTACTTTTACAGCTGAGCTAGGATTAGTGGTATTTTATTTTTCGTTAGAAAGATATCCAGTGTTAGAGAAATAATTGGTTATAATATATATATATATATATATATATATATATATATATACATATACATATATATATATATATATATATATATATATATATATATATATATTTATATATATATATATATATTCTCTTTTTATTGTTATACATTCTTTCGAATAATCCATTACACATATTTATTCATCAGCTTAAAAACAGTTCACGTAAGGATTCTAATACCCCCTTCCTCCCTCCCAAAAAAACACAGATTATCTCCCTCCTAAACCTTCACCCCCACAGGACCAATTTTCTCTATCAAATCTGTTACAAAATCATGACTACTCCTCTTAGTCTTGGGTAATCCGCCATCTTAAACCTCACTTATCGGAAACCCCAGACCCCAAGCATATTCATAAAATCCGTCTATTTTTTGAACTTCAGCCACTTCCCACAAATGGTGTAATATAAATCTAGAGGCCTCTAGTCTATGCATTGTTTCTTCAATAGATTTTAACCATTCAACCTTTGCAACCCATTCTCCCATACTCTGAACTTCTGGCATTCATCAGAGCCTTGGTATCAGAAATGTAGCTGTATTTAACAAGTATTTAGGGTGTTCTTATACTGGGCAACCGTTTTTTCCATGCCATGGAACAAGCATCCCCATGGCTCTACCTGTACAGTAATTTGATAAATTACCCTAATGATGCCCTCCCAGTAAGGCTGTATCTTTATACAATCCCAATACAATACAATCTTTATACAATCCCACCATAGATGCATGAAGGACCCCTGGGCGTCGCACCCCCTCCAACATGTTGGGGGGCGTACACTCGAAACCCTTGCGCCCTCTGATTTTAAAAAAATGTGTCTATTAATGAAATCATAGTTGCATTATATTCCCAATGGTATAATCTACAAAGGCCATCCCATACTATGGAATGAATTTAAACTACCGGCGCAAAAGGAACCACCAATGTGTAATTTTGTTTGCTGCAACCTAATATAGAGACGTCACTTTGTGAACCAATCCAATTTAGACAAATATATAAAAAATGTGGGTTGCGCTAACTATTAAATATGACCAAAAGTGCCGTGCTTATGTGAAAAACCCTTTTAACAAGGGAAATTACTCAACCTTCATCATGATAAGTATTGCCAAACCAAATATACAAAATGAATCCAAAAAAATACAACAAAATTAATATTCTTGTGTTTGTGTGTTGGCACCCCTGCAGGGCTATCCTCTCTATTCGTATCACGGGCTAATTACCCCCTCAGTGGTGCCAAACTCATTTAAAGTGCCCAACAGTGCCTAGACCACATGAAGTATAAAAACAATTACAATGTACTATGAATGTCCCAAGTGAGTGATCACGCCTATAATAAAAGTGCACAATGCAAAACAATCACTTCAACGCTGACTGATTTGTCTTATTTTAAAGTGCTTTTCTTCTGATATAAAGTGCTTCTTGTAATTACCATCCAAGTGACTCCACCACCACCAAATTAAATGAATGAATGAATGAGTAATTTGTATAGTGCACAAAGTGAACTGAATCGCCTCAAGAAAGCTTCTTGATGATGCAACAAGTTTGCGAAGCGCGTAGCGGCTGCCGGGACCTCCGTTGATGTTCGGTGTGCGAGGAAAAGGTTTGGGACATATTCAACAAACCGTAGAGCATAGATTACTGCTGCAGGACTTTTGGATACATAGAAGGACAGACTGAACCCATATTCCTACGTACATAGCTGGACATGCTTGGTGGCGGTTTAGGCACAAGCACATGTGAGTTTGAATTCTGTCATTTTAAATTTTTTTAAATAAACCTGTTTTGATATACTGCACCATGATGGTTTATTATATATCCTTGTGAGATAAAGAGCACGAGAGGGTTCTACGTTTCTGGCTGGAGAGGCTGTTGATGAGATCCCTAAAAGGAGTGGTTATCCTAAGTCGCATACACAGATTAGGTCTGGTGAGTGGCCATTTCATTTGGTGGTGGTGGAGTCACCTGGTTGGTGATTACAAGAAGCATTTTATATCTGAAGAAAAGCACTTTAAAATAAGAAGAATCAGTCAGCGTTGAAGTGATTGTTTTGCATTGTGCACTTTTATTATAGGCGTGATCACTCATTTGGGACATTCATAGTACATTGTAATTGTTTTTATACTTCATGTGGTCTAGGCACTGTTGGGCACTTTAAATGAGTTTGGCACCACTGAGGGGGTGATTAGCCCGTGATACGAATAGAGGAGATAGCCCTGCAGGGGTGCCAACACACAAACACAAGAATATAATTTTTTTTGTATTTTTTGGATTCATTTTGTATATTTGGTTTGGCAATACTTATCATGATGAAGGTTGAGTAATTTCCCTTTTTAAAAGGGTTTTTCACATAAGCACGGCACTTTTGGTCATATTTAATAGTTAGCACATCCCATACTATGGTTATAGCATTTTGGACAGCACGATTGATGATCTCAAATTTTTTAAAACAAGTAGGATCCCAAATTGTCAGTTCGTATAATGAGATTAAGAGGTGTGTGGGGGGTTTGTATGTAGCAAGAAATGTGATTTGGGGGTGGAGTTTAGGTAATGTACGCCTTTTTCATTTTTTTTTTTTTTTTATATATATTCTGACCTTCATGGTATGGGCAGAGTAGGCTTGACTCTTTGCCTTTACTGCATATCAGCACTTGGCGCTTCAGTTACCAAGCCCTGTGCCTGAGAGCTGTCACTCATGGGTGGAGGGCTTTCTGTTTATCTGAGATTGGTGTATAAACCATTGCTTACATATTGTACTGACTTTTAGGACTCAAACACACCGAAGCACAAACTTAGGGACTCTGCAATAAAAGCCTTTTCAGAACTCCTGACCACAAATCGTTTATATTTTATTTGATGTTTGTATTTTGCATGAGAGAATAATGTGTTGCTCAATTCTAGTGTTTGCGTAACATTGTATTTATCCTCTATGCCTCTATTCAGGCCCCCATCAGGTTAGGTTCACACCTTTGTGTGTCAGGAATGTGCACAAAATTGCACACTTTCCCAAAATGCACATAAATGTGCTGCCCTTCAGAAAACCGTAATTGCTAATGGCACCCAAGTGCATCTGCTAATACACACATTTTCATGTGGTCTGGTACAGTGCATTTTTGGAAAAGGGTCAGAGACTTCTTTTTCAAATTTATGGTGTGTAGGGCAGCCCAGTCAAATGAATAAATCTCTATGCAGGACATGTAGGAATATACAGAAAATGTGTGAAAACATGCATGTGCTCAGTTGCAACTGCAGGCATGGACCCAACCTTAAGCTGGCCATACAGGGATCGAAATTTGGCCAGTTCAACGGGGACTGGTTGAATTTTGATTGATGCATGAGCAGGCTGATTGTACACAGGTTGATTCATTGCTCGACTTGTATACAACCTGGCTCTTGGAAAGTGCTCTCTCGATCAGCGCCACCTGCTGTAGCCAGTGGTGCTGTTGATTGCATTCTGACCGTGGGGAAATAGATCAATATACAACAGCTCAATGGGAGGGAATCCCTCAGTGAGTGTGTGGATGGAGGAATCAAGTAATTTTCTTTCATTCAACCCCCTGGTAGTGCCACAGGTTCAGGATGTGAATTTCTGATTCATGTGTATAAACCCTAAATCTGCAGGACAGTTGGACTATGTACAAGCAGTGATACTTGGGGCCCCTGACTTGCTCATTTTCTATTGATGTGGGAGGACATAAAAATTAGCTTTATCTCCTGCTGTCTCTGCTAATCTGCTCTCTGTTTTAGACAGTCTCATTAAGTGCCCCAATCAATTCATTAATAGATCAATTAGTCAGTGGCCAGCAACGGCCACTTTGTTGTTTTTTTTAACCATTATAAATCATTAGCACACCACCAACCAATCAAAATACTTCTTTCTGCTCTTAAAGGAGTCTTATCAATATTTACACACCTTATCAGTATGAGAGAGAGCCCTCAGGATCATATGAATCAATCAGCCATAAGAGTCAATACTCCAACATGTCACATACAGCTCTCCAGCCTGACTGATGAACCAGTATCTAGACAACCCAAGAATTTGGTTCGTTTTCTCTAACGGATAATTACAAGGGTCTAGTTATTAAACTTTATTAGATTTTGTATATATTGTATGCTATTTTCTTCAATTTGTGTACACGAAATACAACTGAACTAGCCCTTTTACATTCTCCCCTTGCAATGGGATTTGAAAGCTAATTTGCAGCCCTGCTGTCTATAATCATCCACTATGCAACATTATGCAATTTAACATACTACTTTAAATATTCAAAGCAGGGCAAGTTTCAATTTTTGATGTCAGATTATTTTCCTTGTTCAGGCTTGCTCGGCTAGGACATTCTGAAGAGAAGGTGATTCACAGAGGTTCTAAATTTATGAGCAAAGAGACTACATAAACAGTATAATATGCCACAGAAAAAACTGCATTGCTTCATTGTGGTAATCCTAGATACTGAGTTTAGATGTAAAAAATGACAAGCAGAGATTTTCTTTAACCCCGCCCTTTAAGGGGTTCTAACTGCCGGGAGGCAGAGGTGGGAATTCCAATCAGCAGTCACATGATCCGAATGCCCACCTCTGCCCCCTGGCATGTAGAATGGCAGTGCTATTGTCCCTAACGGTAGAAAATGATTCCTGTTGAGAGCTGTAGCCGGCAGCATTAATCAATTGGGAAAAATCTGACTGGCTGGTTTTACATAAGTCGGATCGATAGAACGCCTTGTGTGCAACCAGGATACCCATACATGGATTGAAATTTGGCTGGTCCCCACTGAATGGCCCACATTTCAATCTATGTATGACCAGTTTAAGAGTTCATATACACATACTGCACATCAGGAGGAAACTTATTGCAGTATGCATTGGTCTTGATTTGACACAAGGTGAACATAAAAGGAGAAAAGCATGAAAAAAAGAAAAATATTGCAATTAATGCACCCCCATCTAAGAACTGGTAAACTACAATATATTACATTTTTTGTTCTTCGGTTTTGACACACATTTTTTTAATTTTTTGGATTAAGGTTATTCTAGTGTTGAACTGTTCCCTTTGAGAGATTTCTCTCACCCTCTGTCATATAAGTGGGGCACAAAGTGAGGTAATGGGGTGTCTGTCCTAAAAGGACACAGGCTGCAATTAAAAGCAGACAGAGGTTTTTAACTGTTCTTCTTTTCATTGGCAATAAAGCACATATTATAATTTTGAATTAACATTCAGACAAAGTTTCACTATCCTAACAAGACATTTATTTTATTGTACAGAGATATATTTTAATTTGTAGGTCTCAGAGGATGCCTATCCTCAGTAGAAAGCTGGTGTTATTCTGCATTGGATCACATGTTCTATACTCTGTATTGTTCTCCTCATATGTTCAGGGGAATCCCCAGCTGATGTAGTAACAGGGGCTGGCCTATGCTTAGCCATACTTAGAACAATTAAGAGGTAAAGATTAATTATTTACAAAAAGGATATATTGTCTTGTTTGTATTTTAGATTGTCATCTAGATGCAGTCACTAAGTGCTACAGCTTGAAGATGTCCCTGTAGGCCTCCATTAATGTGGATCTGATACCTGCGGCATGATATGCTTGGTCACAGCAGAAAGGCTCCAGATGTCACTGTGAAATGGTATAAATTGGTTGGACTGCGTCTTGGGTCCTGCGGAAGAGCCGATCATCTGTGCAGGTCACCAGCAGCAGTGACAGCTGTCAGGGATTGCTGAACCTGTGCTCAATACACTAGAAGAGCAACAACCCTCTTATATAAGGGAATGCAACTTCTATGTGGTGTTCCTAAGGCCACGGGCAAGGCCACGGGTATTCAGTCATTAACATACCTCAGTGCCTTCCAACACCTCAATACGTATTAGATGCCCTGGAACACAATGATTGAACTCTGATATTTTTAGCCTTGGATTTCACAAACATAAGTATTGAAGAGGAACTTCGGTCATTTCTGAAAAAATAAATAAAAGTCAGCAGCTATAAATAGTGCTCTTGCTAACTTTTATTAAACAGACACTTACCAGTTCAGGAGTCCTGTCCAATCCTTCGCTGGTCTTCAGGTCCCCAGTGCCGCCATCTTAGAAGTGGGAAGTCAGCTTGTGTGAGATGCGTTGGGCTGTTAGAATGGTCCCGCAGAATCTTGGGACCTTTGATATGTCCCAGGAGGTTGTAGGTTGAGGGGATGGTGGATTCCACTCTGTTTACCTGTCAGAAATAGAAATAGAAATATCCATTCCCAGGGAAAAAAACAAAAAAAATGTTCATTATAATGAGATACTAGGTGGAAAGGAGGAGGATGAATGGAACTTCTTATTTTAGACTTCTACATCTAAATGGAAATCTTGGGAATTTTGAATTTATACAGATAATTGCATAGTATCAGGGTCAGTATTAGGACATTACTAACTTTACTGATGTAGGAGAGCAAGAAGTTGCTGGAGACATGGGGAGATGTTGAAAGCATGTAGGTGGTGCTATTGAGGATCCCGCACAATTGAAGAATTGGTGAACTTCTGGCAAAGCACTTTTGATAGGCCAAACTCTATAGAGCAGTGAATATTTAGTGATGACAAAACCTGGCCAGAACAGCTAATTACCCTCAGCATCAGAAGCATCCTTGTCTAGCGTTAAAGCGGTTCTAAAGATAGAAGGTTTTTGTTACCTTGTTATACATTAAAGTGGAGGGCCACCCTAAAAAAAAAGAGCATTAATATTCTTTAGAAAAAAAAAACATTTGAAAAAAAAATTTTTTTTTTACCTTGCCAAAAATCCATGTTGCTAGGCAGTCTTCCTAATCTGCCTTCTTCCTGCTCCTCTGTGATCTTCGGTCTTCTCTCCTCCTCTGCGTTGTCTTCTGAGTAATGGGGCACACTGTGTTCTGGGAACAGTGTGTTCCCTAACACAGTGCGTCCCATTCACAAAGCGCAGCGTGACTCGCGCATGCGCAGTAGGAAATGGGCAGTGAAGCCGCAAGGCTCCACTGCCTGTTTCCCTTAGTGAGGATGGCAGTGCTGGGACCTGAGAGCCAAGGGACATGTCAGGCTCGGCGGCCGACATCGCAGGCGCCCTGGAAAGGTAAGTCTCATTATTAAAAGTCAGCAGCTACTTTTGTTTAAGCTGCTGACTTTTAAAATTGTTGTTTTTTACGGCTGAAACACTGCTTTAAGGTAGAAAACCTTCTGGGTGCAGCACCCCTCCCAGCCCCCCACTTATACGTACCGAAGGGCCATCTCGATCGTGTAATGTGCATGAGAGCAGCGGCTCTCCTGGGTATCTCTCTCATCATTGGTTCACACAGCAGTGGAAGCCATTTGCTCCTGCTGCTGCTAACCACAGCCAGTGAGCTAATGTGGATGTGCGTGAATGGATAATGTCCATTCACAGGAGCGTGAATCGGGAGCGAACCTGCTTGAGTGCCCCCATAGCAAGAGGCTTGATTTTGGGGGCACTTGGAAAGGGGGAGGAGCCAGGACCGCTGGTGGGGGACCCAAAAAGAAGAGGATCGGATTGGCTTTTTGCAAAACAATTCCACGGAGCAGGTAAGTATAACCTTTTTTTATTTTATTTTAACTTTTAGAATCACTTTAAATCAGCACCTGCAACAGTTGTTAAAGCATAGCTATAGTCAAAATGTAAAATTATATATTGATTCTACTATGTTTTTCAAGTATTTCCAGCCTTCCCCTATTAATCAGTAAATAAATAAATATAGTGCTCACAAACATACACACATTATAAATGGAAAACATCAAAAAATAAAGTCCATAAAATAACTGAAAAATGCTTCAAATCCGCTGTGCAGAAAGTGCAAAACTGTTTCAGAAATTTAATAGGTTTAGATAATAGAATAGGTTTTATTGTGCATGGGAATGCATACTTTCAAACGTAAGTTAAAAACAGGCATAAAATGGAGATGACAATACAGCAAACGCCATTCCTGACATTCTTTCCACGAGACCGGAAGTGACATCAGTCGTGCCGGAAGTTGCGTCTCCTATTAATCGTAACGATCTTGAAGTTTGTAAACGTACTTTGTTAATATCCCCACACAGTTATTTCCTTGGATTTTGTGAAATATATTCACTACGTTCTCTGAGTAGACACTACTGCATCACAAAGAGCCTGCCTTTTGAACTAAAGAGGTGTTCAGAGGAGGAATTAGAAATCACAGCTTGCATTCAGCAAGGTACCATGATTTATGTAGTCCCTATAAATTGAAAATAAACAGCATAAACAGCAGAGGAGAAGCTGCAAAGCATGACAGGATCTGTGTGGGAAAAAATGTCCGGCAGGCAGCACTCACAACATGAAAATAGATTTTTCAAAATTTTGTTTTTAGTGAGGCCCGGAGTAATGGAAAGAAAATACATAGAAGGAGGGCAAGCATGATAGGGGTTGAAGGGGTTTGGGTCAAGGAGGGGTTTCAGCCTAGTCTGATAGGAAATTTAAGTGGTGGGACTTATTTGATTGATGTCTAGCCCAGGAATGGGTGGAGCTACAGGGAGTAGTCAAGCTAGGGGTCTTAGGAGGTCTTCATTCGGAGGGAAGCTGCATTGGGGAAAATGGCCACCCTCCCTCCCTTACTTGTTTCTGGATTTTGGTTTTAGTGTCCCCCCCCCCTCCTTGTTTAAGGAGGTTTTCTTGTTTTTGATATGGTTCTTTTTCATGGCAGCAAGTGGGGTACAAGATCCTGGTAGGTTAGTATGGGGCACACATATAATTGGTAGGGACCCATCTGAGGTTTGGCTCCCAGTTGGTATGTTGGTATCCTTAACTGTTTGTCTCAGAGTTGGTGCTATGGCAGCTGGAGGCCTAATTAAGTTGGGCGCATGTACTTTCCTCTTTAATACCTACTAGGACCTTGATGCTTCAGTAAAACTGGGTAAAACTGGGTTTAATGTGTTATTTACCTGTTATGGATACAGTTTGTTAATAAAAGGCTGCTATGGCCATTTAACTCCAGCTTATGGTCATGTGGTTATTTATAAGGGATAAAGGGAGTGAGGGTCAGAGCAGAATGAAGACAAACCATCTTTAATACCCTAGGCATGTTGTTGTTACAATGATGATGTAATAAAATGAAAGTGTGTGTTGTTATCATAGATTTCCTTTAGGTCACATTTTTTCAAGTTTCTTCAGTAAAGCAATGTACAATGGAAGGCTGAGGAGGACTGAGGGGCAAACAAAAACAGCATGCCAATTCAAGGTACATATCCTATGGGATAGGCAATGTGTACCGAAGAGTCACAGTGATTGGTGGGCATGGTGCAAGTTAGGTGTTTTAAAGCATGGTTTATTGTGACACATCTAAAATGTTGGGACAAGTCCTTTATTAAAAAATAAAAAATGTCCCATAATGTCTATTCATCTTTGATCTCAGCATCTAATGACCCGAGAAAAAAAAACTGAAAAACTCCTCCTCAATGGAAGGCATCGTAGACTGCAGTCTTTTTGTGCTGATAGCTCTTATATAGCTGAGGTGACGTAAGAGAGTGACCCCGCTCCCTTCTGATGTCATGTGATGTCACGTAAAGGTCAGAGGAGGGCGAGGTCACAGGTTTATGTCACCGGGTGGCCTCGCCCTCAGCTATATAACTGCTGTCGATGCAAAAAGCCTGCAGTCACGGGACTCCTCCCATGGAGGCAAAGTTTTTCTGTTTTTTTGGGGTTTTTTCCTTGGACCATTGGCACTGTCATCGAAGATGGATGGACATCGTGGGACATTTTTTTATTTCTTTGTTTGTCTCAGAGTTGGTGCTATGGCAGCTGGAGGCCTAATTAAGTTGGGTGCATGTACTTTCCTCTTTAATACCTACTAGGACCTTGATGCTTCAGTAAAACTGGGTAAAACTGGGTTTAATGTGTTATTTACCTGTTATGGATACAGTTTGTTAATAAAAGGCTGCTATGGCCATTTAACTCCAGCTTATGGTCATGTGGTTATTTATAAGGGATAAAGGGAGTGAGGGTCAGAGCAGAATGAAGACAAACCATCTTTAATACCCTAGGCATGTTGTTGTTACAATGATGATGTAATAAAATGAAAGTGTGTGTTGTTATCATAGATTTCCTTTAGGTCACATTTTTTCAAGTTTCTTCAGTAAAGCAATGTACAATGGAAGGCTGAGGAGGACTGAGGGGCAAACAAAAACAGCATGCCAATTCAAGGTACATATCCTATGGGATAGGCAATGTGTACCGAAGAGTCACAGTGATTGGTGGGCATGGTGCAAGTTAGGTGTTTTAAAGCATGGTTTATTGTGACACATCTAAAATGTTGGGACAAGTCCTTTATTAAAAAATAAAAAATGTCCCATAATGTCTATTCATCTTTGATCACAGCATCTAATGACCCGAGAAAAAAAAACTGAAAAACTCCTCCTCAATGGAAGGCATCGTAGACTGCAGTCTTTTTGTGCTGATAGCTCTTATATAGCTGAGGTGACGTAAGAGAGTGACCCCGCTCCCTTCTGATGTCATGTGATGTCACGTAAAGGTCAGAGGAGGGCGAGGTCACAGGTTTATGTCACCGGGTGGCCTCGCCCTCAGCTATATAACAGCTGTCGATGCAAAAAGCCTGCAGTCACGGGACTCCTCCCATGGAGGCAAAGTTTTTCTGTTTTTTTGGGGTTTTTTCCTTGGACCATTGGCACTGTCATCGAAGATGGATGGACATCGTGGGACATTTTTTTATTTCTTTTTTTGAATAAAAGACTTGTCCCAAAATGTCTCCTGTCATTTTTACTTTTTTGACACTTTATTTGGTGAATGATTAGGGGTACAATGTACCCGATACCGATTCACATGGGGGGCAGGATCTGGGGGGCCCTTGTTAAAGGGGGCTTCCAGATTCCAATAAGCCCTCCCCACCCACAGACCCCACATCCATTGTGCAAGGGTTGTGGGGAAGAGGGCCTTGTCCCCATCAACATGGAGACAAGGTGTATTGGGGGAACCCCAAAACACTCTCCCCATGTTGAGGGCATGTGACCTAGTATGGTTCAGGAGGGGGGAGGCGCTCTCTTGTCCCCCTTTCTCTGCGGCCTGCCAGATTGCGTGTTTGGAAAAGGATCTGGTATGGATTTTGGGGGGGGGCCCTATGCCATTTTTTTAAAAACATTTGGTGCAGGGTTCCCCTTAACCACTTCAGTACACTATATATACACTACACTGCCCGAATATAGATTCTACACTAAATATCTAATAGAGTATATACTAGGCTGTATATATGTGTGTGTTACATAGTTACATAATAACATAGTTGCTAAGGTTGAATAAAGACACCAGTCCATCCAGTTCAACCTGAGTGAGTGTCTACAATTTTCCCTATCCCCGTACAATGCACACTCACATCAGTCCCTACCCTCAAAGAGCCCACAATCCAAGATCCCCATTCATATACTAGGGTCAATTTTGGACAGAAGCCAATTAACCTACCTGCATGTCTTTGGAGTGTGGGAGGAAACCGGAGCACCCGGAGGAAACCCATGCAGGCACAGGGAGAACATGCAAACTCCAGGCAGGTAGTGTCGTGGTTGGGATTTAAACCAGTGACCCTTCTTACTGCTAGGTGAGAGTGCTAACCACTACACCACTGTGCCGCCCTCAACCACTACACCACTGTGCCGCCCTCGTGTGTGTATATATATATATATATATATATAGATTCTACACTGATGAATATCTAATCTACGCTAAATGCAGAATATATATATATATATATATATATATATATATATATATATATATATATACACATATATGTATGTGTGTGTATATATAGATATAGATATACCGTATATACTCGAGTATAGGCCGACCCGAATATAAGCCGAGGCCCCCAATTTACCCCCAAAAAAACTGGCAAACTTATTGACTCGTGTATAAGCCGAGGGTGAGACATGCCTGTCCATCCCTGTGTGTGTGTCCGTCCATCCCTGTGTGTCCGTCCATCCCTGTGTGTCCGTCCATCCCTGTGTGTCCGTCCATCCCTGTGTGTCCGTCCATCCATCCCTGTGTGTGTGTGTGTCCATCCATCCATCCATCCCTGTGTGTGTGTGTCTCCATCCATCCATCCATCCATCCCTGTGTGTGTGTGTCTCCATCCATCCATCCATCCATCCATCCCTGTGTGTGTGTGTGTCTCCATCCATCCATCCATCCATCCCTGTGTGTGTCTCCATCCGTGTGTGTGTGTGTGTGTGTGTGTGTGTGTGTGTGTGTGTGTGTGTGTGTGTGTGTGTGTCCAGCCTACCTTTGTCCCGAGCCTCCGTCCCGTGCCTTGCCTCCTTGCCTCCGTCCCGTGCCGTGACTTGCCTCCTTGCATCCGTCCCGTGTCGTGCCGTGCCTTGCTGCCGCCGTCCCGTCCCGTGCCGTGCCTTCCCTTGCCTCCGTCCCGTGCCCTCTTCGTCGGCGGCCATTGTAAAGTTCAAAAGCTGCGCCGCCGCCTTCGCCTGTGATAGGCGGAACACTGAATTTCCCAGCAGCCTGTGTTCCGCCTATCACAGACGTCGTATCATCCTCGTACGTAGTACGAGGATGATACGATGTCCGTGATAGGCGGAACACAGGCTGCTGGGAAATTCAGTGTTCCGCCTATCACAGGCGAAGGCGGAGCCGGAGGCGCGGCTTTTGAATAGAATGGCCGCTGTCTGTCTGCTCGACACGCTGATCGAGCGGGCAGACAGCGATGACTCGAGTATAAGCCGAGGGGGGCACTTTCAGCCTCAAAAAAGAGGCTGAAAATCTCGGCTTATACTCGAGTATATACGGTATATATAGATATATATCAAATACACTGCCTGCACGCCACTAACTAAGCTGCCTAATCTCTCTTCATTAATTACACTATACGACCGCCATGTAAGCAGCAGCCTTATATAGTGTGGGGCATGGACTTAACCCTTCGAGCCATGATTGGCCAATGGCACCCTGCCTTTGGCCTATTATGGCTCTCTCAGCAGTGATTGGCCAAAACATGCAGGTCAGGTGCATGCTTTGGCCAATCATCATACAGCAATGCACTGCGATCTTCCAGTGCATTATGGGGCATTCCACGGATCTCAAATTTCCCGCGAACGCCCCAAATGTTCCATTCGTATTAGAAGAAACAAACACCCTATGTTTGAGTTGAACTTATGTCTACTCGAACTACGGGCTCATCCCTAATACTTACAATAAATAAATAAAACTGGAGCCTCTGTAAGGCTTTTATGGCTGTTCCTATTGAGGAGATTTATCTTCACTTCCTTTGTGGTCATCAGAACAAGAAGTAAAAATGAAGCTTTGCAGCAAAATAGGCAGAATAAAAACCTGAGCAAGGTTTTACCATCCCCAACTCTATAAAATGCAACGAGAAATTTAAAAAGATAAACAAAGTTGTGGAGGGGGTTCCAGTTTGAGCGCTGACACATATATCCTGCTATGCACAAGAGCCAGACATTAGAAAGTGATAATGCTCTTGAACGTACTTCTGTATAGTTCTCATGAACATATACACATGTATCCATTTTTGTTCAGTGCCAGTGAACCAAACCCCTAATAATTAGGAGGAGCTGGAATTGAAGAGATAAATGAAGTATTGGCCAAAAAAACAGCATATCAAATTGTGGTTTCATACAAATAGAGACAGAGAAATAAAAGGGATTTACCGGTAAGGACCAAAAGAAATGAGTCTAAGGATGAGCTATGGGTATCTTAAAACTAACATTAGGATTTGTCTTTTGTAACATAATAAAAAAAGAAAACTGAAGGATTTGATAAGGCAATTGCGAGTTAGTAGAAGCTTTATTATTATATCAGCTCGACTGCAGCAGTTTTTTTGTAGTAAATAATATACATACTTTCTGGTTTAATGTTATCACAATTTTTATATTAGATTTCTTTCTTTTCTTTCTTGGTTTATATCTCCTACACAAGCTTCTATAGGATTTCTGTCATTCATTAACCGCTTTTTGGACTGAATTCTCTCCCGCCGACCTTTTGGCATTGTGTAACACTAATAACACAAGATGTTTTAGAATTATTTTTATAAAGCTATAGATTTAGATATTAGATTAAGGTTTCTTTCTTTCCTGTGTATTACAAGGCTACAATCAATGAAACGCATTCATGTTGGCAGCATTAACCTGATTATAACAGAGCCTCTGGCAAAGGTGGTGGGTGGACATTGAGTGAAGTGATGGTGCTTATGTCTGGCAATCTATTGTATGAGCTGACCCTCAAGCAGCAAGGCACCAAGGCAAGAGGTGGGAGACACCATTCTTCACGCAATCTTTTGTGTAAAGAGAGAAGTGAGGTAGAGTGACATGAGTAGGCGTCAGGGCAGAGGATCACAAGAGCCTGTCACAAGAGACTAGCATCTCCAATCTGCCCTCATAGGAGATGAATTTATCTAATGTTGACTCCAAGAAATAGCTCACATTCTTGTCCTTATATACAGAACAGATATGCCACAGAACAAAGTTCTGTTAAGGTCAAGTTAAATGTGCAGGAAAGAAACACATTAGCTTCTGGGCCCAATATCCTTAAAAACCCAACTTCCACAAATGATAAAAATCTGACAGAGGCTTCAAGCTTTCTCCAATCTTATGAAAATGTGTTTTATTGTAATCTATGTCCTATGGGGATATTTCCTCTAACTTCCTGTCTCAATGACAACTATCACCAGGACTGGAAGTGGAAATAAGTTTCCCAATGGGGACAAAGCATTTTTGTATTACTCATCTTTACCATCTGTAACCTGATTACCAATCTATATGGCAATACAGAATATGATGGCTTTGCTAGAAATAAAAATCTTATTCGATTGGCAAGGCAGTTTGTTGTTGAATTGTTTTTTTGTTTTTTCATGCTTGTATTATACAGTATTTACAATATACTATTATTTTACCATTTGCCATGTATCCCCTGCTGCATATCAGTTTAATCTCAAGTAACTCATTGCTCTTTATATGTATATCCTTTACAATTAATTTTTGTATAAGGTTTATTCTTTACCAAGGTGTTAAAACAATGCTATTTTAATTAATAGCCAGAAGTTCCTGAATGGTACACATACAAAAGCTCTCATTTGTAAAGTTTGGAAAAATATGGGGCTGTTTTGGTACAACCTGGTTATCTTTATGTTGAGGAATCTGTATTAATGCAGAATCCCAAAACTGTATACATATTTTTAAATTCACTACAATGGTTAACATTTATTCCATTCTGTCTAGCCAAGGTTAAAATCTACACACAGCACTATTACCAAAATGTAATCATAGGACACAAAAGATTAATTTATATGTCTAACATAAAACACTGCAATCTTCTACAAAGTTGTTAACAAATGTTAGCAAAATGTTGTTACGGCTACACATAATAGATGTTTAGCAATAATCATCAGTGGCACAATAGTTAAGGCACGGCTAATGGGATTCTGTCTAAATTTAGTGTGTATATGACAAAACCTGTGTATATGCACTTCAGAATTACTGTAGAAGCAAGTAAAATTTAGTATGATTTTACGTCTCTTTGACTCACATGTGAGTTGCTTTGACAAGCTTCTGAAGTGCTGATGATAAGCTTAGGAGTTGTTTTTCTGAGTTGCTTTGACCTGCTTCTAAGGTGCTAGCGTTGTTTTTGCATTCACAATGACTTGTATGATATAAGAAAGCAAGTAGAAGTAGACAAATATCCATGTTTACCAGCTGTAAGGCTGGCTACACATGGGCAGATATATTCACAATAACCTTACTTCTTTCTGTGCAAGCCACTCAAGTCTTGTGGGTTGACTCCTTCCTTCTAAATTCTTATTTTCCAGCATGTTGGATAATCGCAAGTGATAATCAGACGCTGGAAGTGTTTGTTATAATCGCAAATAACTATAAAGTAACCTCCTGATCTTTTCTTCACATGGTACTTGGGGGTGGGGGTAGCACCATGAACAGGAGTGGGCCATTTGCAATCACCTTTTTAAAGAGACATTCAGTTGTAAGCTTTTTTGATGGGACCGGCATGAATAGTTCAATGTTTTTTGTAAAGCACTGTGGAATAATTCAACAATATAAAATGAGTAAAATAATAATTATCAGTAATTATGTTGACACTAGCTCTAAAACAGAATCACAATACGGTATCCTTGCCTAAAATGGAATGAAAGTCTTTTTGGAACATACATTAGAAAATACAAAACTGTGCTAGACTGTTAGTACTTTTGTTCTGCATTATGAGATATTTCTTTGAAAGATACACCTCCCGTAGTGACCCTGCAGGCTAGATTGTGCTGTGGATGACAAAGTTAGAAGACATTACTGCTACTTTATTTAGATGAGTCTCATTGTATACAAAAGGTTTATTTTTGCAAACAAACATTTCCGATGAAGTCAGCAGTTTCTTATACTGGATATAGTTCACATGCATGGAACATTGAAGTTTGGCTATGGTACTTTATATCACATTAAAACCATCTGCGTGATCATTTCAGTTTACTGTCATACAACGTTCCCGTCTGCATTTGTAAGCTAATGTCTTCTGTAATAAAATCAGGCAGAATTTTTCTTTGTCTACCAGACACTTTTAGGGCTCCCATCAAAAGGCAATGTTTTGATTCTGACCAAAGACAAAGAAGATCTTCCTTGGGAATAAGTATATTACTCAAACACTCACCAAACACGCTCACATTTGAGTGCAGCATTAGTGTAATTGAAGTCTTGACCACAGTGCTCTAGTGAATGGTACCCTTCTCTACAGACTCTTTTCATTATGGGGATGTGTGGGTAGATACCATCTGCAGCTGGAGGTGATGTGGTAAACTGACAAAAAAAAATTCTCAAGACATCTGTAGAGCTGAGAAAAAAGGGGGTTTCAAAGATATAGAATAATGGGAATTATCTGAAAGTCATTTATCACGGTGGTGACACTAATGGCACACACATCAGCCATGAGACCTTCAGGCATCAACACCGCCCGCACACTGTCAATCCAGTTGGCATCGACGCTTTGTACGTTCTGGCACCACTGTTCTGCTTCTCATTACTTCCGCGGATTGCTGCGTTTTAACAATGGCTACCCCCAACTTCTGCTCTATTACTTTTAGGGGACTTGTTATTGCGCAGTCAAACGTATATTCTGAATACATTATATGTTGACAATAATGCAATAATGTATCCTTTCTTACAACCATTCCGGATGGGCCATATGTTGTATGATATCATTGGGTCAACCGTGACAGCTTTCAGAGTTGTTAGAGTGACAAATTGGGGGGCCCAGTGCGTTTTTCGTCTTAGCGGTTTGCTTTTTTCTCACGATTTTCATTTGAAAGCCTTTTGGGTGCAATGTTTTATAGAAATTTCATCCTATAAATACCAAGTTCTGAGGCCACTTCCTGAAAAAAAAGGCAATGCATTTGTCAGACATTTTCACTTGAAAGACTCTTGGATGCAATGTTTTGTGGTAAAAACTGAATTCTAAGGCCGCTTCCTGAAAAAGGCTGATAAATTGCTCAGACGAACATTTTCAATTTTTTTTCTTCTCAGGTTTTGACCTACAAACAACACACAAATTAAGTCATGTGATATGAGTTTGCTTTGAAGACTATCCCACGTACCCATGTCAGGAAACTGTTAGGTTTACATACAAGTATAAATGGCGTTTACAGCTTTTGCCACATATGCATTTTTCATAGAATATACTTTGAATGGAATACTTGTTTTCTTTCACCTCCAACCAGAAATCTCATACAGAATTTTGGCAGATAGATAGATTCAGTTATTGTGTTTATTTGGTGATACACATACAGTTCCTTGAAAAAGTATTCGTACCCCTTGACATTTTCCACATTTTGTCATGTTACAGCCAAAAAAGTAAATGTATTTTATTGGGATTGTCTGTGATAGACCAACCCAAAGTGGCACATAATTGTGAAGTGGAAGGAAAATGATGAATAGATTTCCGCATATTTTACAAATAAATATGTGAAAAGTGTGGCATGCATTTGTGTTCAGCCCCCTTTACTCTGATACCCCAAGATAAAATCTAGTGGGACCAATTGCCTTAAGAAGTCACCTAATTAGTAAATAGAGTCCACCTGTGTGTAATTTAATCATAGTATAAATACATCTGTTCTATGAAGCTCTCAGAGGTTTGTTAGAGAATCTTAGAGAACAGACAGCATCATGAAGGTCAAGGAACACACCAGACAGGTCAGGTATAAAGTTGTGGAGAAGTTTAAAGCAGGTTATAAAACAATATCCCAAGTTTTGAACATCACACGGAGTACTGTTCAATCCATCATCTAAAATTGGAAAGCGTATGGCACAACTGCAAACCTACCAAGACATGGTCGTCCACCTAAACTGACAGGCCAGGCAAGGAGAACATTAATCGGAGAAGCATCCACAAGGCCCATGTTAACTCTGGAATAGCTGCAGAGATCCACACCCTAGGTGGGAGAATCTGTCCACAGGACAACTATTAGTTGTACACTCCACAAATCTGTCCTCTCTGGAAGAGTGGCAAGAAGAAAGCTATTGTTTAAAGCAAGCCATAAGAAGTCCCATTCGCAGTTTGCGGGAAGCCATATGAGGGAAACAGTAAATGTTGAAGAAGGTGCTCTGGTCAGATGAGACCAAAATTTTACTTTTTGGTCTAAAAGCAAAATGATATGTGTGGCAGACAACTAACAGTGCACATTATCCCTATACACACCATCACCACCGTGAAACATGGTGGTGGCAGCATCATGTTGTGGGTGGGGATGCTTTTTTTTCAGCAGCAAAAGGGAAGCTGGTCAGAGCTGATGGGAAGATGGATGGGGCCAAATACAGGACAATGTTAGAAGAAAACCTGTTAAAGTCTGCAAAAGACTTGAGACTAGGGCGGAGGTTCACCTTCCAGCAGGACAATGACCCTAAATATACAGCCAGTGCTACAATAGAATGGTTTATATCAAAGCATATTCATGTGTTAGAATGGCCCAGTCTAGACCTAAAGCCAATTGAGAATCTGTGGCAAGACTTGAATCTGAAATTGCAGTAAAAGTGGGTTCTACAAAGTATTGATTCGGGGGGGGGGGGGGCTGAATAGAAATGCATGCCACACTTTTCACATATTTATAAAAAAAAAAGGCAAATGTAGCCCCATCCCTATCAGGAAGCATCAGAATTTAGACCTGTTAGGGAGTACCCTTGCCTACAACTGGGGACAAGCCTTACATAAGATTCAACCCTGGAGGAAAAAGGCCCTCCCACCACAATCACCATTCCTTACCAATTACATCAAAGAAGAGATACTAGCCAGCACCCCATCTTTCCATAGGGCACTGGCATTCTCCCTCCTGAAAACTGATAAGAGCAGATACTACACTTAGTCAAAAGGCTCAAATACCTCACAAACAGTGCTTGTAGCTGAGTGCTTGTTCACCTCAGTGTTGGCGCCATGCATCCACATTTTGGTCCACCCTACCATCTATAGAGGCTGGAGAGGGGGAGCCCACAGTAGAGGCAGCATAAAAACGAAGGCTGCATTCAGACAGCTAAATAGCAGTGGCCAGGGGCGGCCACCATCAAGAATCAATATATTCTTGCTGGAGGTTGTTAATGCTGTCTGAACACACTGTGGCTATCAGATTTGTAAAAAATCAGTACCCAGCACTGCTGCCATTCCCACACAACTGCTCATCTGAGTTGGTTACATGCAGACAGAGTCTCCAACTGACCCTGAGTGCAGCCAGTGTGCATCCAGGGTCAGTGTTTCTGCAGAATTATGGCTGCACACAAACTGGTCATAGTGTTTCTGTGTCCGCCTCTTATCGTAGCAAGCTATGAGCCTTCTGAGTGTAGCCTAAGGATATTTTTTTTAAATGGAGGACAAGATCTTAATGTACAGACAAAGATGTAATGCACATTGGATTAAAAAAAAAAAAAAAAATTCATTATTCATGAGCTAGCTCTTTATATATTGATAAAACAATCAGATTTACTACATATTTTGCTTAACATAAAAATGCAAAATAGGTGTTGGCTCAATGATAGTTTAAGGGAGTATATTGTAACTGGTGGGGAATTAGGCCTCAAGTAGCTTGCACTGAATACAAGACCTAAAGCCTGATGAAGGAGCATGCATGCTCCGAAGCGCCGCTTTGCCCAGCCCGTCTCCTGAGGACACCGACTCCTTGAACATCGGACCAAAGGCACCACAGCTACCAGCACTACCCCGACTGCTCTGACCATTCCGAGGAAATACATGGAATAGACCAAAACACCAACCATCGGTCAAAAAGTCAGATGCCTGAAACCTTGCCTTACAGCCCTGCGAGTCGCCCCCATGGACATACGGATGAAACATTACATCCCTGATGTGCCTGTACACCACTAATTTAATGTGAGTGTTTTTTAACCATTTTTAATACATTTGAGCAACTTTATTGCTGCACTTAGAGGGCGCCGTCTCTTTCTCTATTCCATTGTTTCCTAGAGCTACTTCTTGCTTTAAGACTGGCAGCCCTTTAGGGTACAGCCTGTACTGCTGATCCCCCTCACGGACCACCTTGATGATCTACAAAGACACTGAACTTCTCATCGAGAATACTGGTGTGTGGATATACCCAAAACTCACTCAAAAATCGATATACTTTGGCTATATAAAGACGACCAATCTTTTATACTAACATTTTGTGATCATATTACAATATATGTTTGGGATCCCCAGCGAGCGCCCTCCTCTTCTGTGCCTGCACTGAATACATGCCTTTGAATTTGGGAAACTAGCAATTTGGACATGTACCATTTATGAAAATGAAAAGAAAACTCTATACAATTATGTACTGTAGGACTTTTCTTGGTACATGGATAATCCAGGACAGCATGTAAGTGAAACAAAATATACACTACTAATAGATTGTGATGCTAATCACAATATTTTCTTTGTTCCACCTAAATCCTTATCTGAATACAATCTGAATTGAGAACAGACGGGCATATCAATTACTATGACAGGACATGTACATATGGTAGATGGGGAGACTACATTTGTCTAGAAGAAAGACGAGTCTGGGGTAGATGTATTATAATACATCATAAGATGCAGGCTTTTCCAGCAACTGATCATCATAGTAGATCACATAATCAAAAAAATTATAATTGTTCAAGATAATCATGTTTATTTCTATGGTTATAATAAATTACGCAAACATACGTGAACTCACCAAATGGCCATTATGAGCCAAAATAGTTACCATCTGAGAATGTCTATATTTAAAGACTGTAATATAAAATATCTGGCAGTGCAGTATGATGGGAGAAATACAAAATTGCTGGGAATATGAATTAAAGTGAAGGCTGGGTCCTTCAGTTCAAAATCTATCAGACACCAAAAAAAAATCAATCTATTGTGTTTCATCTTGCATAGGAATAACTGCAAGATTAGATGTCAGTGGAGTTTTGCGGGGTTGCTTAATGTTTTGATGCTATGGGTAAATTGGATGGAATAAAGAAAGATTTCAGAAATAAGAGTGTTAAAGCAAACTTATGGCAAGGCAAGACTAATGCCACGTACAGGCCATCAGATTTCTCGTCGGAAAAAGAAATGACGGCTTTTCCAACAGGATTCCGCTCAAGTTTGCCTTACATACACACGGTCACGCAAAAGTTCGCTAAAATTACGACCTTCAAGAACGCAGTGAGGTACAACACTACGACGAGCCAAGAAAATTAATTTCAATGCTTCCGAGCATGCGTTAAATTGTTTCCGAGCATGCGTAGGAATTTTGCACGTCGGAATTGCCACAGACGATCGCATTTTTGGATAGTAACTTTTCCCGACCGAAAAAATGAGAACATGCTTTCAATCTTTTGCTGGCTGGAATTTGGTCAGCAAAAGACTGATGGGGCATACACGCGGTTGCATTTTCCGATTAAAAACTCTCATCGGTCATTTACGGGCTGAAATTTCAATCGTGTATATGCGGCATTAGAGATTATTCCTACCATACATGTTTAGCACAGAGGGCAAACTAACAGATTCCTCCATCCAATCCATACCAGGTGACGGGGCTTGCGAGGTGTCAATCTCGCCGATGGAGGTGGCGACATTGACTTCCTTCACTAGTTCCGTCTACCTGGAGCCACATTAAAAATGAACGGACTTTACTCCGTGTGTGGGCAAGTCCGTTCATTTCAAAAGTCCGGCGGACTAGCACACAGACAGGTGGATTGTCCGCCGGACTGCAGAGTCCAGCGGACAATTTTGAGACAAGACTTCTTTCTAAGTCCGCCGAACTTTTGGGAAGAAAAAGTCAGCCGGAACCCACACACGGATGGATTGACTAAGTCCCCTGGATAATCTGATTGTGTGTACGTGGCATTACTCTCTGCCCGACAGTCTGCCTTGTTTACATAGGCAGACCACTGTTCTGCTTCTCCAGCGAACAATCACGGGTTGCCAGCAGCCATTGGACCCGCCAATTGGCTCCCACTGTGTGCAATCATCAGTGCCCCAGAGCCAATAAATCACGGACAGGTACGTGATTTTGCACTTAAGGGACGCCCTGCCACAGTATATGTACGTGGGGTGGTCCTTAAGTGGTTAAACTGGTATTAAACCAAAAATGTAATATATTACATCTTGTCTATCATTAGATGTGGTGGCTGCATCAGTTTTTCTTTTTTAGTTTTTCACCTGGTGATCTGGCCACTAACACTCATCCTGTATAAGGATTCCTACACTCTGGAAAAAGGAGCACAGCGGGCACCTTTGGACAGCAGGATTGTTAATCTGGGGGGAAGGGAGTGTTAGATGTACTAGCAAATTTAGATACACTACCAATTCAAGCCAAATTCCAACCCACACTTCATAAGCATATACAGTTTTTTTCCTTTTTGAGATAAAGGTTTTACATAAATAATACTGAGCATTATAAGCACCCCTGCCAGCGGTGAATGGTTTGCATCATCCCTATAACTGCTACATCTGCAAGAGAGTCTGTTCTTTTGAAAAACATCAGACTTACTGGCCAGATCACCAGGGGAAAATAAGGAAAAGAAAGAATAAGCAAAAAAAAACAAATGTAGCAAACACATCTAAGCATTGGTAAGCTGCAATATAATAAATAATTTGGGGTTTAAGTTTTATGTAGAAAAAAAATAAAGTCAGTGTTAGGATAACCTTGTAATGTATAAGCTGTTCCTTTGCTGTATTGATACCTCCCCAACATGCTTCATCAATAGATCATGCTGTTCATATATAGGATGGATAAATGATGAGTAGCACAAAGGCCCAGAAAAGTCAGCAGAAAATAGTAAGTTTGTTGGTAAGCGTTACCACATTTATTATTGCTTATAATGGTTTAGGATCGTTGTTACCAAGAGTATACAGCATAACTTAAAATACGGTGATGTACAACATATTTTAAATGTGAGTAACCAGAACTTTACTAGATTATAATGTTCCAGTCTACAATGTCGCGATTTGCTTAAAAAAATAAATAAATAAAAAAAAACTTGCAGTTAGTAGGAATGATTAGAAATCGATTGTGATCAGTCCTGTACATATGCCCTATGGCCCTCTATTTCTCGCTGTCTCAGCACTAATATTCAATATGTGCTCTTGACTATTCTTGTTTGTCCTGTTCCTGTTAATGTTACAATTATACTTTGTTCTGCAGCTAATCATTCTCCCATCTCTTAATTAATCTTTGACTTAAAAAGTGATGCTAGAAGAACAGAATTTACTATTCGGACAGGACATCTTTAGTCTATACTAATAGCCTGCAGGAATGAATGAACACAACAAGCAGTGCTGTTTCCCACGGGACCCTTACTTAGCAATGGGGAACAGAAGTCCATGGCCACTTCTCCTAACACCAGCTTTTCTGAAAACACCACCCATCTGGATGTACTATGAAACTCAATAGATTTTAGTAAAACCTTTTAGATAAAGATTTCAAACCTATTCAGAGTCCTATCTGCTCTGTTTAGGAGATATTGAAAGCACCATTTTCCTATTGACTGGTGATTTACATTGAGAGGTTCTGTACGTAGGATAAGCGTATTAAATAGCTTGTAAAAAAAAAATGTAGCAAAGTCTCATGTCTTTTCAGTGATGACCAATTGGCCAGGTAGGGGTGGATACATCTCTAATAATGCTCCAGGTAATATTTTTAATAGATAGAGTTATGCAGGCTGGAAATATGACTTCAAGCATTTGTCCAACCATTGACTGTACAACCATTAAATGTACCCCCAAACCTCACTCTCTCAAGCATTTCACAGAAGAAATCAATGTATGCATGTGGCAAAGAATAGAGGAGGTGGTGATAGGCACAGCTCTGTAATCCAGCAGGCAGGGCTGACAAGACTGGCTGGGATTTCAATTTACCAAGGGCAGTTATCCACCCAGTTAGGAACACAGTGAATTTCTGGCAGATTCAGGTATCTTTTTGTCCTGGAGAAATATACACGTATTAGAGGGATGTACAGAATATATATATATATATATATATATATATATATATATATATATATATATATATATATATATATATATATATATATATTTATACACACACACTATATTAACAAAAGTATTGGGACACCTGCCTTTACACACACATGAACTTTATTTGCATCCCAGTCTTAGTCCATAGGGTTCAATATTGAGTTGGCCAACCCTTTGTAGCTATAACAGCTTCAACTCTTCTGGAAAGGCTGTCCACAAGGTTTAGGAGTGTGTCTATGGGAATGTTTGACCATTCTTCCAGAGGTGCATTTGTGAGGTCAGACACAGATGTTGGAGAGGAGGCCTGGCTCTTAGGCTGCACTCTAATTAATCCCAAAGGTTTTCTATTGGGTTGAGGTTAGGACTCTGTGTAGGCCAGTCATGTTCCCCCACCCCAAACTTGTTCACCCATGTGGACCTTGCTTTGTGCACTGGTGAAAATCATTTGGTGGAGGGGGATTATGGTGTGGGGTTGTTTTTCAGGGGTTGGGCTTGGCCAGTAAAGGGAATTCTTAAGGCACTAGCATACCAAGACATTTTGGACAATTTCATGCTCCCAACTTTGTGGGAACAGTTAGGGGTTAGCCCTTTCTGTTCCAACATTACTGTGCACAAAGCAAGGTCCATAAAGACATGGATGAGAGAGTTTGGTGTAGGGGAACTTGACTGGCCTGCACAGAGTTCTGACTTCAACCCGATAGAACACCTTTAGGATTAATTAGAGTGGAGACTGTGAGTCAGGCCAGGCATTGAACTCTACATACTAAGACTGGGATGTCATTAGTTAATGTGCGTGTAAAGGCAGGCGTCCCAATTCTTTTGGTCATATATATGTATATACCAATTATGCCACTGTAATGAGGAAAAAGAATCAGTGATATGCTAAGATTGCAAAGAGAGGAGCAAATGATATCTCAGGGCAGCGGAGATGCTACTTGGTACAATGGTGCTGACATATGTCAGTCTGATAAGAGGTGCTTGCAGTGATGACTGGAATTATGGGAAGAAAGAAGAAGGCTTTCAGAGCTTTATAGAGAGCCTTAATCCAGAGGAGGGTGATGGAGATCTGTGGTCCTGAAGCTGTAAGGCGGCACTACAATGCATTTAAACCCACTAGAAAGTTTGGTCTCAATGTATTCAGTGAGCATTAGAGCCGATGGACTGTACATAGTAGACATGTGCATTCGTTTTCGTCCGAATGCATTTTCGTCCGAATTTCAGCTATTTTCGTTTTCGTTTTGACAAACGATAACGAAAGCACAAAATCCGAAAAATGAAAGATCCGACATAAATAAATGCTTTATTTTCGTTTTCATTGTTACAACAGTTCGATATAGAATAGGAGATTCGACATGACTCTGACAACAATCTGTCTATAGAACCTGTGTTCGAATGTGCCTAACCTTACCTCTATTAGTCCAAGATTATATAGAGAAAATATTCGACAGAGAAAAAAGATTTGACAGAGAGAAAAGATTCTGCAAGATACTGTCCTAAAAAGTGTTTGGGGACCGGGGTCCTGCCCCAGGGGACATGTATCAATGCAAAAAAAAGTTTTAAAAACGGCCGTTTTTTCGGGAGCAGTGATTTTAATAATGATTAAAGTGAAACAATAAAAGTGTAATATTCCCTGTGACGTAGGGGTGACCCGCACCCCTCTGATGTAACACAGGCAGGTTTCCGTTACATCAGAGGGGGGCGGGTCACCTATACGTCACGGGGAACCCCGGGTTTCCCCTTGCGTCAGAGGGGGGCGGGGTCAGGTGACGGGTGGCCCCGCCCTCCGTATATAACAAACGTCAGCCGCCGGAATGCCTGCAATGTCTCCTACACGGAGACAGAAGAAGGATGCTGAGCTGCGCTGGATGACATGAGACATCGCTGGAGATATGACCGTCCGTCGCTGGATAGCAAGAGTGGATTACCGCCGCTGGAATCTTTTTTTTATTTTTAATAAAGGAATTTTTCAAAAGTGTGTTTGTTTTATTTAAACATTTTTTACACTTTCTTTGTGAAATGGTAGGGGTACTTTTGTACCCCCTTACCATTTCAAACAGGGGGGGGGCCGGGATCTGGGGGTCCCCTTGTTAAAGGGGGCTTCCAGATTCTGATAAGCCCCCCGCCCGCAGACCTCCACAACCACCGGCCAGGGTTGTGGGGATGAGGCCCTTGTCCTCATCAACATGGGGACAAGGTGCTTTGAGGGGTCACAGACCCCCAAAGCATCCTCCCAATGTTGAGGGCATGTGGCCTGGTACGGTTCAGGAGGGAGGGGGGGCCGCTCTCTCGTCCCCCCCTCTTTTCCTGCGGCCTGCCAGGTTGCGTGCTCGGATAAAGGGTCTGGTATGGATTTTTAGGGGGAACCCCACGTCAATTTTTTTTTAAATTTGACGCGGGGTTCCCCTTAATATCCATACCAGACCTGAATGGTCTGGTTATGGATATTTAGGGGGAACCCCACGTCAAATTTTTTCTTAAATTTGAGGCAGGGTTCCCCTCATGCCCCGTACACACGAGAGGGATTAAGTCTGACAGACCTCCAAAGGAGTTCCGCCGGAGTTCCGCCGGAGTTCCGACGGAGTTCTGGCGGACTTTTCGACCGAACGGACTTGACCACACACCATCACACCAAACTCCGACGGAGTCGAACGTGATGACGTACGACTGGATTCGACGTAGGAAGTTCCTAGACAGTAGCCAATAGCTGCCCTAGCGTCGGTTTTAGTCCGTCGGAGTAGCACACACACGAGCGGATTTTTCAAAGGGGACCGGGTCCGGCGGAGTTCCGTCGGGAAAATTTAAAGCATGCTTCATTTCTAAAGTCCGTCAGACTTTAGCTTCGCTAAAGTCCGTTGCAGCCCACACACGATCGGATAGTCCGCCGGACTCAGTCCGTCGGAGTTTGGATGTCGAAAAGTCCGCTCGTGTGTACGGGGCATTAATATCCATACCAGACCTGAAGGGCCTGGTAATTGAATTTGGGGGACCCCCACGCTTTTTATTTATTTATTTATTTATTTATTTATCAATGACTTTCAATGAGTGTTCTCTGTATTACGGGAGCCGACAATTCATAATAGCTGCGAGTGATTTTAAAGGACTTTTTTTCCTGCATAAATGACACTTTGTGCAGGGACAATTCTAAGCACGGGAAACATGCGCCCCTTCACAGGCATACTATAGACAACCCCCCCCTACGAAATTTAAAGGAATATTACACTTTTATTGTTTCACTTTAATCATTATTAAAATCACTGCTCCCGAAAAAACGGCCGTTTTTAAAACTTTTTTTTGCATTGATCCATGTCCCCTGGGGCAGGACCCGGGTCCCCAAACACTTTTTAGGACAGTAACTTGCAAATTAGCCTTTAAAATGAGCACTTTAGATTTTGAACGTTGGAGTCCCATAGACTTTAATGGGGTTCTAAAGTATGCTATATACTAGCTCCGTCGAATCTTCTTTATACATTCGACAGACACCATAAGCCTTCAAAGACAGATTCGACCGTGATTCATGTGGATTTTCGGACGAATGCAATTTTTGAACGCAAAACGAAATAAATAAAAACGAATTTCGGGAGTAACTAAATAAATTAAGTTTTCAGACGAAAACGAAATTCCGAAACGAAATATTTTACTCTGCACATGTCTAGTACATAGTAGTAGTGTTTTGTAATTGGAATGGCTGTTTGGTATATTGGATTATTTTCTGCTGAGCCCAAGAGTGGGTGAGAGGCTGCAGTCAATATCAATATTATTATCAGATAAAAATTAAAAAGATATAGTTACATAGTTACATAGTAGGGGAGGTTTAAAAAAGGCACAAGTCCATCAAGTCCAACCTATGTGTGTGATTTTATGTCAGTATTACATTGTATATCCCTGTGTGTTGTGGTCGTTCAGGTGCTTATCTTATAGTTTTTTTTAATTATCGATGCTGCCCGCTGAAACCACTGCTGGTGGAAGAGAATTCCACAACCTAACCGCTCTTACAGTAAAGAACCCTCTTTGCAGTTTAAGGTTAAACCGCTTTGCTTCTAATTTTAGTCAATGGCCACATGTCTTATTAAATTTACTTTCGCTGAAAAGTTTTATCCCTATTGTGGGGTCACCAGTACGTTATTTGTAAATTGAAATCATATCCCCTCTCAAGCCTCTCATCTCCAGAGAGAATTCAGTGCTCCTAACCTTTCCTCATAACTAATATCCTCCAGACCCTTTATTAGTTTTGTTGCGTTTTCTCTGGACTCTCTCCAGTTCCAACACATCCTTCCTGAGGACTGGTGCCCAGAACTGTTAGTTGTGTTATTAGATAAGTACAGTGTTTTGTCCATGAAGCACATACTTGCCTTTATTCACTCCCTAATGCTCCATCCAACCACCTGAACCAAAGAAAAGAACAATAATTCATGGTAACAAGGATCATGTGACTCACTCTCCTTCCTCTCATGTGACAGCGCTGGTGCTTTGTGATCGGTAGAGACCGTAGAGAACTGTCACATGGTAAGACAATTAGAGTGTTCAGTACTGTGTAAGCTCCAACTAGGACAACTTGTTACTGGCACAGGACTGATTTCTTCATTCCCAGTGGCTGAGGGGTGCGGGGAACAAAGGAAATGTACATATGTGTTCACAGGGAATAGGACATTAAATATGGCCACACATTACATACATATACACATACACATACAATTTTCTTATTACATTTTCTTTAGATTTACCTTCAACTATGTAGTGAAAGGGTCTGCCTGATTGCATACACATTCAAAATATTTAGGTTTCAGCTTATATTATATGGTTTTGGTAAATTGAAAGGAAAATTGTACAAAGCAATTGTATAAAGCAGGGGTAGGGAACCTCGGCTCTCCAGCTGTTTTGAAACTACAAATCCCATCATGCTTCTGCCTCTAGGAGTCATGCCCGTGATTGTTAGGGTCGTGCAATGTCTCATGGGACTTGTAGTTTCAAAACAGCTGGAGAGCCGAGGTTCCCTACCCCTGGTATAAAGTATAGCCAGCCTAAGGCACACCTGTAGTTTTGCCCTGCATGGCCAAAGCATAGGCTTGCTGTAAGGGCTCATACGCACAGGTATCAGACTCAGAAGTAAGCCAAATATAGATACAAATACAAATTTACGTATATAAGTAAAAGTTCCTAGAATGATCAGGGGTTCCATTTAAGAGCTAGCTGTATTTGGTCTGAAGCTTTTTTTGATTTTAAAATCAAATGTACTGTTATACATTGTATCACATAATGTAATTTCTTGTCTGCCAGTGTATTTCCTTGGTGCAGAAAGAGACATAAAAGCTGGCATTTTGCATTCTGCAGGAATTTACTGTTTTGTTTTGTGTCTCACATGAAGGTGAGTCCAGTCACTGTTATCGGTGCCTTTGCACCTCCATGCACCTCCATGCACTCCAGCACTGGTGGTGTTAATCTTCTGATTTGCAGTGACGGGTACCCTGCCCGGCCATCTCACTGACAAGTATCATTATCACTTCATTCCTCTGACAGGCTTCTGTCAAACAATGCTTTTGTTAACCTGCCTGGATCTGTCGCTAAATCGAGGAACCTTCTTTCTCTATCTCACATCCTACTGTTCCACCGTCCATCACATTTTAATTTGCAAATTAGAACCTATTGTGCTATAAAACAATAGCGGAGATGAGGAACTGAAATACCCTTTAAAAACTCAAAAGAGAAGTCTACTGGAAATAACTGTCTGGGTTTGGTTAATTATTTCGTGCTGTATATTTCCGCTATCAACGTGCATTTAGCTTCATTTGCTGTGACTTTTGCATCCTGAAGTGTTTGAAATTGTTGTATTCAAAAGTGGGAAGCCCTGCATCTTTACTAATGGGAATTGTACTAATAACACCACTGCCTACATAGAAGTGTCAAAGAACGCATAGGTGGTCTGATTATCGCATAACAGTAAAAACAAAAGGTAATGGTTTTGATCTATTTTTCATTTTTCTTTGTTTAACAAATGGTGTTTAGTACATGGCAAAGATTTCCTAGAGCAACGTGGGTTTTCTGAAGAGAGAGCACAGTGATAGTTATCTCCTTCCAGGCTATAGGTCTACAGGTTCCTGCTCTGACTTTTTTTTTAACTCTTTTTATTGAATTTTCATCTTAGTACAAACATACATACACCTCAAACAAGACCCTCCAATCACAGGCATTTAGCCAACAAAGAGGCACAAAAGGCAACCATTCAACATGTATAATACAAGGTAGCCTTAAGGACTGTATTATCTCGTAACATAAACAACTAGAAAGATCTGTGTACATCGGACCGCCGAAAACCCGGGATACCCTAATACACTCACTGAGCCAGGTAAAGGAGACTGTAACTAGCATGAACTGTTTTAACTATCCATGGCCGAAGAAGGTTCCGCTAGCCATTTGGCCCAGACTCTATCATACTTCTTAGGGCAACCTCTGTAGACATACGTGTCTAGTCACTAGCTGCTTCCAAAAGGATAAACAAGGAGGGACCTGTTTTTTTCCCAGCATAGTGTAATTGCTTTCCTGGCCTAAACCAATATGAAACCAATTAGGGTTCTTTTTGCCACTCTAGGAGCTGTTTCCACCAGACTCAATAGGCACCCAACAGACCCAATAGGAAGGGGATATAGAAATGCTGGTCACTAAATGAACCATAGAGAGCGCTTGTGACCAATATAAAATGATTGCAGGGCATGACCAAAATATATGGGTAAAGTTGTCCTGGCCACTCTGCTAACATGCCAGGCAGTGGGTGTGTACCATTTTAGCTGTTTATGTAAATTTCAGTTTGAGCTATAGTGTTCTGTAAATAACAGGCTTTGCAACAAGAGGTAAGAAGAAGCTGGAAATCTTGAAAGAGAGCATGAAGCTATATCTGCTGGCAGACACAAACACAACATATTAATTTGCAATATTCCATATGTATCTGACAAAAAAATGTTTTTACAATACCAGGCACTTAAACACCTTCCTGCCCAGACCAATTTTGAGCTTTCAGCGCTGTCGCATTTTGAATGACAATTGCGCGGTCATGCTACACTGTACCTAAATCATTTTATCATTTTTTCCCCCACAAATAGAGCTTTATTTTGGTGGTATTTGATCACCTCTACGGTTTTTCTTTTTTGATAAACAAATAAAAAAAGACTGAAGATTTTGAAAAAAAATATGTTTTTTTTTTGTTTCAGTTTCAAGACTTTGTAAATAAGTACGTTTTCTCCTTCACTGATGGGCACTGATGGGGCTGCACTGACGGGCACTAATAAGGTGGCACTGATGGGCACTGATGAGGTGGCACCAATGAAGTGGCACTGATGAGGTGGCATTGATGGGCACTGATATGTGGCACTGATGGGTGACGCGGATAGACACTGATAGGTGGCACAAATTGGCACTGATAGGCGGCATGAATTGGCATGGATAGGAGGCACAGATGGGCATGGATGGGCACTGATAGTTGGCATGGATGGGCACTGATAGGTGGCACAGATGGGCACTGATAGGCGACATTGTATTGTATTGTTTTGTATTGAGGGATGCCAATCAGTGCCAAACAATAATGCATGCCAATCAGTGATGCCCATTGGGGGCACTGATTGGCATCCATTGTGGGCACTGATTGGCATCCATTGTGGGCATTGACTGGCATCCCTGGTGGTCTAGGTTGGCAAACCTAGTGCTGGGCATCCCTGGTGGTCTGGTGGCATCCTTGGTGGTCCAGTGTCGGCATCCTCGGGGGGGGCTGTGCTGATAATCGATCAGCACAGACCCCCCCTGTCACAGGAGCAGTCGATCGGCTCTCCTCTACTCGCGTCTGACATATGCAAGTGATGAAAAACCGATCATCGGTTCTTCTTATTTACACTGTGATCGTGATTGGACACGGCTGATCACATGGTAAAGAGTCTCCGTCGGAGACTCTTTACCGAGATCGTAGTTGCGGGGTGTCAGACTGACACCCCGCAACAACTATCGCCGCGATGCGCGCCCCCGGGGGAGCGCAGTGGCTCAAAATCCTGAGGACGTCCTATCAGGATTTTGAAACTACTTTGCCGCCGTCATTTGCCTATTGGCGGGCGGCAAGTGGTTAATCCTAGTTAGGGATGAGCGAATCTGCCTGGGTTAGATGCACAGGGAGTTCATCAAATCCTGTACAAAACAGTACTATTTTCACAGAAAGCTTTAGCAACACTCTATTTGGGCACATCATTTGGATTTGTAATATTTTTTTTTTTTAAGCTATTACATTTGTTGGAGTAGAAAAAAAATGTCTCCAACTCTCTACAAACCCATACATTTTCCTAGGTAAGTATAGTACCAGCTGCAATGTCAGACAGGGCACCTCCTTCCTTTTTGCACAGCTTTCCAACATCGCAACTAGCAAGGAGACAGCTGCTTTGATAGCCAACACCTGTCAGCAGCTCCCAACAGTTACCTGTGGCAAGCACTGGCAAAAGGAATGCAGAGATTTCTTTTGGTGGTATTTGATCACCTCTGCAGTTTTAATTTTTTGCGTTATAAACAAAAAAAGATAATTTTGAAAAAAAATCAATATTTTTTACTTTTTGCTATAAAAAAATATAAAAAACACATTTCTTCCTTGGTTTAGTCTAATAAATATTCTTCTACATATTTTTGGTAAAAAAAAATTGCAATAAGCATATATTGATTGGTTTGCCCAAAAGTTATAGCGTTTACAAAATATGGAATAGATTTATGGCATTTTTATTATTATATATATATATTATAATATTTTTACTTGTAATGGCGGTAATCTGCAATTTTGTACGGGACTGTGACATTGCGGCAGACAGATCGGACACCTAACTGACATTGTTGACCCTTTTTTGGGAACTAGTGACATTATTACAGTAGTCAGTGCTAAAATTTGTACTAATGACACTGACAGGGAATGGGTTAACACCAGGGGCGATCAAGGGGTTAAATGTGTTCTCTATAGGTGTGTTCTAACTGTATGTGGGATGGGCTGCCTGGGGAAACACACTGATCCATCTTCCTGCATAGCAGAAAGACGGGATCTGTGTGATCTCCCCTGTCAGAACAGAGATCTGCCTTGGTTATGCAGGCAGATCCCCATTCTGTCACTGTGGGGAACGATCACGGGTGTCCAGCGGACATCGAGTCTGCCCCACCCGCTGATCAGCTCCCCCTGGCCAGTGGGCATGCGCGCCCACAAAATAGACTTCTCAAACCGATGTACAATGATGTCGTTTTGCGGGAACGAGCCGGCAAGCCGCACTACAATGATGGAGGCTGGTCAGCAACTGGTTAAAGGGGTTGTGAACCCTTGGGTCCTCATTGGATAGATTGATAGCAGCAGGAGCCATTGGCTCCCACTGCTGTCAATCAAATCCAGTGACATGAGAGCCGGGGGGTAGAGTCGGGTCCTGCTGTCTGTGTCAATGGACGCAGCAGCAGGACTCTGGAGCACTCCCGCATGAGTGCCCCCATGGAATATGACTCTCCGTGGGGGCACTCGAGAAGAGGAGGAGCCAGGAGCAGTGCTCAGGGACCCCAGAAGAGGAGGATTGGGTCCGCTCTGTGCAAAACCCTTGCACAGAAGAGATAAGTATGACATGTTTGTTATTTAAAAAAAAAAACACTTTAATAAATATATATTTTTATCTGAATAGATGTATCAAAGCTCCTGAAGAAGCGACTTTATGTTTGCGAAACATGTTGATCGGAATATATGATCAGGAATATTCAATGATACATATGAGGGCAAGGGTTATCCCCAACTTTGAGGATCTATATTAGTGGAGACACGTAGATCTGGATGAACTATAGTATATATGGTGTTATATCCTCTAGGGGAGCCACGTGTAGCCCAATACGATTTTAAATGTTTCTTTTGTTTATAATTTTTGTATTATGTGATAACTCTTTTATGTAAACCAATAAAAAAATTATTTTTTTATGATAGATGCCTCTTAAAAGTCAATTATTGTAAAAAATAAAGAAAAAAAAACTTGTGATGATTCCTTTACTATAGAGTGCAGAGGTGGTAATGGGACAAATAGCCCTACAATACAGGTGCAGTATTACTAATCACTGTATTAATATATTATACATAAACCCATGGCAGTCAGATTGTAAAACAATTGTAAGGTAGATCGTTCTGTAAAATCAGCGCTCTATCTCATATACATTTTTCAGTCTAGTTTTCCATTCCACATGCAGTAAACCGACAGCACACAGCCAGGTATTTTCTGTTATTTGCTGTGGCTTCGTTTAGTTATGTCCATATGTTAGTATGTAACGCTGATTGAATCATGTTATAAACACAAGGCCACAGTCTGGCAAGCTTCGAATATGAGATGCCTTCCTATAATATAAAATAGTGTGTCTTCATCCAAATTTGATTTTACGGTTCAATTCCTTTTTAGTAGAAACAGACAAATTATTTGGGAAAAGATCCAGTTCTAAACGTCCATAGCACAGCAAATGGATGTATCACAAATGTTTGTTTACTGTTATTCATATGCCGCAGGCTTCAAGTATTTGCAGCAAAAGCTCTTGATGTGTATGGGAAAATCAAGATCTATGTTGTTAGTTTTTACTGTAGAAGAGAATTCAATTTTATGAGCTCTTGGTTAACAGAAAGATCAGATTGCTTGTTAAAGTGAAGATTTCTATGTTATAGGAAAAAATCTAGAAAAAGGCATTTGTGCTTAAGCAGTACCTTCCTAGTGAGGGTGTCTAGGCACTCCTGTGCCTACAGTCTGATAGCTGTACACTGTAAACAATATTGAGCGGGGTCTACTTATTTTTGTGTGACTCATTTGATTTTTCATGTTTTCATCTTTGTTGTTTTATAGAGGATGTAAACCCACTCTCATCCTTTGAAAACTACTGCCATATTGGTTATCTATAAGGATATACATGTCTCCTGCATGTATCCTTACCTGTCAAATGTCTCCCCTCTGTCTGTTATGAGACCTGAAAAATGCAGATTCTGTGGGTGGGTCTGTTGTCCGGAGCTCTTGGGTGGAGTCGTGATGTCAGTAAACTCCCCGCCCACCTCTACACTCCCCTTGTCAACATGCATTTTCTCCTGTTTATTTCTTACACTGAACTTCTGCTATGATCACTAACATGCAGTCAAAACCTAGAAAAGTCACCACATGACTTCAGCATGCCCAATCACCCAATAATGCTGAGGTGTGGAGCAGCCAATCCTGGAAGAGCTGGAGAAGAAAGGAGGAGGCGATCTGAAGTGCACAGAATGCCTCTCTCGCTCATGCATGAGATATGTAAATCATCTGTCACTCACAGCAAGGGGAAGAACTGACTCCTATTTCTCTGTGTGTCAGTTTTTATCTCACTGAAAATAGATAGGAGGACAGCTCAGAGTTGGATTAACTCTTTGTGGCAAGACTGGGCACAGATGACATGAAATCCTGTACTGTAAAAGGTGCAAGCCTTAATTTAAAAAAAAATTGGGTTTACAACCACTTTAAGTAAAGTCAACTCAATTTTTTCAGTTTATAGATCATAGTGTTTTAAGTTAGGAATACATACCCTAACTTGTCTGGAACTATAGTTTTAAGTAAAACCAACTCAATTTTCCCAGTTTATAGACCATAGGTTCAAGTAAAGCCACCAAAATGTCTCCAGTTTCTAGACTATAGGTTTAAGTAAAGCCAACTCAATTTTTCCAGTTTCTAGACCATAGGCTTAAGTAAAGTTTACTCAATATTTTAAGTTTATAGATTATACGTTTACGTTAGGAATACATACATGTATGTATTCTTAACCTAAACCTATGGTCTATAAACTGAAAATATTGAGTAGGCTTTACTTAAAGCGGGAGTCCGCCGGGACTCCGCGTTTTTTTTTTTTTTTAAAGTCAGCAGCTACAAATACTGCAGCTGCTGACTTTTAAAATAGGGACACTTACCTGTCCAGCGCGCCCGCGATGTCGGCACCCGAAGCCGATCTCTAGATCGACACTCCAGTGCTGCCGCCGCCATCTTGGGTATGGGAATCAGGAAATGGAGCCTTTCGGCTTCATTTCCCGGTTCCCTACTGCGCATGCGCGAGCCGCGCTGCGCAATGAGGACGGTCCCCGCTGCCTCTGGGATCTGTGTGTTTCCCAGCAGGCAGCGGGGCACTTGCGGAAGGGGGCGGGCACTTGCGGAAAGGGGCGTAATGTACGCCCCTTTCCGCAGAGAGCTAGCCCGGAAGTGGGTGCAGTTACCTGGATTATCCAGATAACTGCACCCCCCTCCCCCCTGAAAGGTGCCAATTGTGGCGCCGGAGGGGGGGAGGAATCCAATGAGCGGAAGGTCCATTTTAGGGTGGACCTCCGCTTTAATACTATGGTCTAGAAACTGGAAAATTTGAGTTGGCTTTACTTAAAGCAACAAAGTTGAAAACATGAAAAGTCGAATGAGTCTGACAAAAATAAGTTTAATTGACAGCACTTAAAAAGCTGATGCATATAGTTGCCTCAATTGTTTTGAGTAGACCTAGCACAATCTATTTTACAGTACATTAACTTGTCTGGAACCAACGTTTTAAGTTATATTAACTTATTTTTTCTTGTAACTTACTCAATTTTTTTCTTGTACAAAGGTTTTTATTGAAAATGCAGATCAACAGGTTAATACAAAAACAGTGATGGACACATCATGGAGGAATATTTGTAAAAACTTCAGTTATCAAAAAGTGTTAGGCCGCGTACACACGCGGGGACTGTTCGCTCAACTTTGTCCGTCAAACAGTTTCAGCGGACAGTCCGCTCAAAATTAGCATGGACGGACTTGCCCACACACGACGAACGAACAGTCCGCTGAAACCGTGCGCGATGACGTGAATGGCACGTACGACAAGACTAGAAAACGACGTCCTATACACTGCAATGCAAACTTTGGCGTGTAAATCCTTTCTGAGCATGCGCGGAACTTAGTTTGACGAACAAGCCTACACACGAGGGGACTGTTCGCTGAAACAAAGTTTCAGCGGACAGTTTTTCGGAATTTCCGAAAAACTTTGTTCAGCAGACTGTCCGCTGAAACTGTCCGCTGAAAGCCCACACACGAGCGGACTGTCCGCCGAAACACTGTTCAGCGGACAAAGTTGAGCGAACAGTCCCCGCGTGTGTACGCGGCCTTAGTCGGAGACACAGAGATTTACGCAAGTTGTTGAAAATCAACTTACTCAATTTTTTTAAGTTGGTAAAACTTATTTTCCAAATGTATTTGATATATGTTTGAAGGTTTTTATATAATAATAATAATAATAATAATAATAATAATACAATAATGTTTTTTTTTAACAAATAGTCTCATGAAACAAATTACCATGTATTATTTATAAAGTGTTACAAATGTAATATTATTAAAGCAGCATCAAATATAAATGTAAACATCTTTTTTTTTTTTTTTTTTTTTAAGAAAAAAAATGCCTCTTTCTCAGCTAACAAATCAAACTAAAACACACACATGTATATACAGTATATCTGTAAAGAACATAGAATGTATTCACTTTTTTTTAAGCCATTTAGGAAAGTAATTTGCACTTTAATGTGTGAACTTTGAATGTACAATATCTGAAAAACTGAACAAACAGAAAGTTTGTTTTTGTGGTACAAATCAGCACAAATGCAGCACATACAAATGGTATTGTCACAATCCAAGGGTCAGGCTCGAAGACCAATTGCTATAGCAGTGGAAGCTCACACAGGAACTAGCATGATAGGAACACAGGCAGGTCACCCTCCCCATTGGAAGATTTTTATCTCTATTGCTTTTCTGGGGACAACCCAAAATTTGGGGTTTTCTTTTACTTTCACATTTGATCATAAAGGTAAACATGAGAAACATAAAGGGCAAATTTCCTTAATGGGGATAAAGACAGCAATAAAAACTGACAAGCGTTCTAGTCCCTCTCCACTCTATCCAGAACTAAAAAAAAAAAAAAGTTTAGTTATACTTAAAACAAATATTTGTTCAATCAATTAGATTTTTTGAAAATTGAATATACGGAAGCTTATCATTCCCTAGATGTATTGGCTACAATAGTTTTATTTTTTAGTCTTTTTTTGTATTTATTTTTACCTGATTCAGCACATTTTATATACAAAAGTATATAAATAGTAAGAACATGAAGCCAGAACATATTGGTCCCATAAAGGATGAAGGAAATTTGGCTACAAAGGACAGAGAGAAGGCACAGGTTTTGAATAAATTCTCCTCCTTCACAAACGAAACCGAAAAGGGGGGATATAGTAAGCAAGACTGTAATGTTAATGTTAATAACACATCACAGGAAAGACCATCATGGCTAACAGAAGACAAAATCAGAAATAGACTCGGAAAACGTAAAAAAAATAATTCCACGTGGCCCGATGGCTTACATCCGAGGGTCCTTAAAGTGGTTGAAAACCCTTTACAACCACTTTAAACTACAGACAAGTTATAATTAGGCTTGCCTGTAGCTGCACTGGATATCTCCTAAACCTGCATGGTTTAGGAGATATCCCTGTATTTGCATGTGCCGACGCCATGCGGCACATGCGCACTTAAGCCAACTGAAGCAATGGCAGTATGTGCCTTTGCTTCAGTTGTACTGGCGGCTCCGGCGCACATGCGTGGGAGTGATGTCATTGCGGCTCAGGCCAATCACAGCGCCGGAGCCGTGATACCTGGAAGCAAGCCCCGGGCGACATGTTGGCGGCCTGAGGGGGAGACGAGGATGGCTGTGGGGGATTAGTTCTCGGGTTAGTAATTCATAATGAGCTAGTATGCTATGTATACTAGCTCATTATGCCTTTATCTTGCAGGGTGTGTTTTTAATTTATTTTTTTGCAGGAGGGTTTACTTCCTCTTTAAGGAGCTCAGTCAGGTGATAGCCAGACCATTGTTCCTCATTTTTACTCACAGTTTACTGACTGGAAAGGTACCAGCTGATTGGAGAAAAGCCGATGTGGCACCAATATTTAAAAAAGGGCCGAGATATATCCCTGGGAACTACAGGCCAGTCAACTTAACGTCAATAGTCTGCAAGCTATTGGAGGGGATGATAAGGGACTATATACAATATTTTAGTAATGAAAATGGTATCATTAGCAGTAATCAACATGGATTCATGAAGAATCGTTCTTGCCAGACCAATCTATTAACTTTCTTTGAAGACGTGAGCTGTCATCTAGATAATGGAAGGCCTGTAGATGTGGTGTATCTAGATTTTTCAAAGGCATTTGATGCAGTTCCCCAAAAATGTTTACTGTACAAACTAAGGTACTAAAGTGCCTAGATTGAAAACTGGCTTCAGGGGCGAGTCCAAAGGGTGGTGATAAATGGCAAGTACTCTGAATGGTCTGGTGTGGAGAGGAGGGTCCCCCAAGGATCTGTTCTGGGACCAATCCTGTTAAAATTATTCATAAACGATCTGGAGGATGGGATAAACAGCTAAATTAAACTATTTGCGGATGATACTAAGCTAAGCAAGGCAATAACTTCTACTCAGGATGTGGAAACCTTACAAGAAGACCTAAACAAAATAATGGGATGGGTGACTACAAGGCAAATGAGGTTTCATTTTGGAAAATGTAAGGTAATGCATTTGGGTGCCAAAAATACGATTGCAAGTTACTCAGTAGGGGGAGAACCTCTTGGGGAATCTAGGATGGAAAAGGACCTGGGGGTTCTAGTAGATCATAGGCTCAGCAATGGCATGCAATGCTATGCTGCTGCTAACAAAGCAAACAGAATATTGGCATGCATTAAAAAGAGGATTCGCTCCAGAGATAAAATGATAATTCTCCCATTCTACAAGAATCTGGTCCGGCTGCATCTTGAGTATGCCATCCAGTTCTGGGCACCAGTCCTCAGGAAGGATGTGCTGGAACTGGAGAGAGTTCCAGAGAAGGGCAACAAAGCTAATAAAGGGACTGGAGGACCTCAGCTATGAGGAAAGACTACAAGCATTGAACTTATTCAACGAAAGGGAAGAAAGGTAATTTAAAAAGACATGCAGCCATTCACTAAAATTAGAAGAGAAGAGGTGTAACCTTAAACTGCATAAAGGATTCTTTAATGTCAGAGTGGTAAGGATGTGGAATTCTCTTCCGCAAGCAGTGTTATCAGCAGGAAATATCGATAGCTTCAAAAAACTATCGGGTGGGCACCTTAACAACCACAACATACAGGGCTATACAATGTACTATTGACATAAACACATACTGTACACACACATCATAGGTTGAACTGGATGGACTAGTGTCTTTTTTCAACCTCACCAACTATGTAACTATGTAAATGGTTTAGTGGTTAGCACTTCTGCCTTGGGCCCCTGGCTTGTATCCCGGTCAGGTCACTATCTGCATTGAGTTTGCATGTTCACCCCGTGTTTGTGGCAATATAATAATACCTGATAACAACACATAATTTCTTGTGCTGTGCTGACAACACTCACTCGCTGCAGTGTACAGTATGTATGTATGATCAGCGCTGTCCCCCTATAGCAGAGAGTATTTATACCTACAGAATACCAATTCCTCCATCTCACTTCCATAACATAAGGTAAGTTATTCCATAGTTCACAGAGGAAGCTCAACTATATCCAATAACAGTGCAGTGTAGACAGATTTCACATGGAGATATCAGCTCACTAGATTTCTGGCAGGGTTAACATGTATTTCGTTTGCATCTGTTGAACAGATATAACAAAACACTTTCAATGGTATAAATATTCAAAATAAGGAAGCGCTGGATGCTGTGTAGGATTCCCTACACCATATCCGGCACCAGTGGTTCAATATGCAATATTCCTATATAAAATTGCTGATAATTCATATTATATAAATATATTATACAAAATACTATTTGCATCAATATATACATACCCTATATTACTAAAAGTATTGGGACACCTGCATTTACAAGCACATTAAGTTTAATGGCATCCCAGTCTTAGTCCGTAGGGTTCAATATTGAGTTGGCCTACCCTTTTGCAGCTAGAGTGTGTCTATGGGAATGTTTGACCATTCTTCCAAAAGTGCATTTGTGAGGTCAGGCACTGATGTTGGACGAGAAGGCCTGGTCCGCATGTCTCCACTCTAATTCATCCCAAAATTGTTCTATTGGGTTGAGGATAGGACTCTGTACAGGCCAGTCAAGTCCTCCACCCCAAACTTGCTCATCCATGTCTTTATGGACTTTGCTTTGTGCACTGATGTGCAGTCATGTTGGAACAAGAAGGGGCCATCCTCAAACTGTTCTCACAAGATTGGGAGCATGAAATTGTTCAAAATGTCTTGGTATGTTGATGCTTTAAGAGTTGCCTTAAGAGTTCACTGGAACTAAGGGGCCAAGTCCAACTCCTGAAAAACAACCCAACATTATAATGCCCCCTCCACCAAATGATTTGGACCAGTGCACAAAGAAAGGTCCATAAAGACATGGATGAGCAAGTTTGGGGTGGAGGAACCTGACTCGCCTGCACATAGTCCTGATCTCAACCTGATAGAAAACCTTTGGGATGAATTAGAGCGGAGACTGTGAGTCAGGCCTTCTCCAACTTCAGTGCCTGACCTCACAAATGCTCTTCTGGAAGAACGGTCAAACATTACCATAGACACTCCTAAACCTTGTGGACAGCCTTCCCAGAAGAGTTGAAGCTGTTATAGCTGCAAAGGGTGGGTCAACTCAATATTGAACCATACGCACTTTTTGGGGCACTTTACTTCTATGGACCTTTGTTTTGCCTTTGGTGTATGGTATATATTTTTATCACAGGCGATTATATACGCATTTGTCACATTTATGTATATAATTGAATTATTTATTAATGTAAATAGTAATGTGTGTGTATATACTGTATATGAATTATCATACATTTAATTTGGAGCCACTGGTACTTATTGGTAATATCATATTGTGTAGAGAATCACAAACGCTTTCTTATTTTAAATACTTTTTTTAGCTTTGTGTTGTATTTTAAGGCAACTGCTCTGATATAGTTAGGTTTTATTTTTTTTTTTTATTTTTTTTTTAGGGTGGTTTGTTATTCATTTGCTTTCAATTGTACATTTAACAGGCCAAAGGGGAGTTGGCAGGGACTGAGAGCTGTCTACGAGATCGTTCTTTCAGCACTGAAACATCTGCCATCCAACATAACCCTTATAAAATGTGTAATGATAAGCCCTGGCCATTCTAGAAATCTGGACTAGACACTCTGTACTGCAGGCCAGAAGAGATGCGATTCATTACACAAACTTCTGCTTCCAGTGTGGGAATACCAACACGTATATTATCCTGCTGAGAGAAAGGACATTCATTCCATCACTGATTCCCAACAGACACTATATAATGTTTAACTATTTAACAGTTGTATCATCAGGACATTTCTTGATGCTTGAATGACTGCCCAGTTTCTGTTTGGTTATAGCTGATATGATAGATGACTTGGAATTACTGCTCCACCGATTCAGTGTCCTTCATTTCTGCGTTAACCTTCTGACATCAGTGCCTTTTAAAAACACCTTGAGAGCTCTGAAACCAGGATAGGGAGGCAAACATCAGACAAGTGATTAACCTGATTGTATCAATGATTACTTCTCTTTGAAAGTGCTGACATTACAGTGAAAAATATAATGGGATTTTTTGGATATTTAATGTTTCCATATTATATGTACCAGATGAGATTTGGCAGAAGGGAGAGCCGGGAGCAGGGTCAGGAACCAGGCCAGTAGTCATACACAGAGTATCAGCCAGGAATAAGGCAGCAAGTAAGGTTAGAAGTAAGCCGGCGTCATATGAAGGCAGCAGAGGAGTCCAGAAGAGCAAGCCAGAGGTCATATACAGGTACAACAGACAGGAACGGAGTGAATAGAACAAGCAGAGGGTCAATAGCCGGAAATGGTGACAAGACAGGTCCAAGGCAAGGCGGGTCAGTAACAGGAAATCCAATGGTATTAAAAACAAGAACACACGGGGAGCTGAAGATCATCCAGCAACTAGTGGTTGATGCTGCTGGCTTTAAATAGGCCACTGGGCTCCAGAATCTGTCACGTATTGCATGCACCGTGGTGCAATCTTGGTGACCATTTGTACCCGTGTGCTCATACGTGTTAGTACTGGCGAATTCCTATGTGCCAATTTTCTATGTGCCAAGCTATGATTCTGCTGGGCATTAGCAGATGTGCCAGTCCTTCTGCGGGCTGTTCTCTGACACTCGTACATATCACTGAATTGAGTTCAGGCTCAAGGGGGACCTGGGGGGAGGGGATCCTCTTGAACATAGAGGTTTTTTTTACCTTATTCTTGGTTAACACCTGTAGGGGTGTTAAAGGCATCACCAACGGAAAATTGAGGGTACTTATGCCACGTACACACGATCAGAATTTCAGACAGCAAAAGACCAATGAGAGCTTTTCATCGGAAAATGCAACCGTGTGTAGGCTCCATCGGAATTTAGCTGTCCGAATTTTCCGCCAGCAAAAAATTTATGTTCTCAATTTTCGGAAATTGTGTATGCAATTCTGACACGCAAAAACTCACGCATGCTCAGACTCAACTACGAGATGAAAGCTATTGGCTACTGGCTATTGAACTTCCTTTTTCTAGTCCCCTCGTACGTGTTGTACGTCACAGTGTTCTTGACGGTCGGAATTTGGTGTGACCGTGTGTATGCAAGACAGCTTGAGCGAAATCCCGTCGGGAAAACCATCAGAGCTTTTTCCGACGAGAATTCCAATCATGTGTACGCGGCATTGGTATTTATTGCTGTTTCACAGGCAAACACAATTTCAAAGTGGTTGTAAAGGCTGAAGGTTTTTACCTTCATGCATTCTATGCATGAAGGTAAAAAACCTCTGTACTGATCCTCCCGCAGCTCCTCCCTTATACAGTACTCACCTGAGTCCCCTCTAGATCCAGCGATGTGCATGGGAGCCTCGGCTGTCCCTGGTCTCTGTCTGCTCATTGGCTAAGACACAGCAGGGGGAACCATTGGTTCAATCACAGCCAGTGAGTCAATAAGCAGATAGAGGGGGAGGGAGCTCTACATGTCTTATGGACGCATAAAGCAGGGCTCAGAAACGAGCATGCACCAGTGCCCCCATAACAAGCTGCTTGCTATTGGGGGCACTGGTCAAGGAGGAGGAGTCAGGAGCACCAACGGGGGGACACAAGAAGATCAGGGTTGCTCTGTGCAAAACCATTGCACAGAGCAGGTAAGTATGACATGTTGTTGTTTTTTTTTTTTTTAAACCTTTAGAATCACATTAAGGCTTGACATGTTTAGAATCTATAGTATATTGCACTTTTGTGCCCTAAAATTAACTTTATTTTATTTTTTACTGAAATGTTGAGCTTGATAAATCATTGCGCTACCACTGGCACCACCACTATTTTATTCTCCAGGGTGTTTTTTTTTCAGAAAATATATTTGTTTAGGGGTTTAAATAATCTTCAGGCCTATCATGATTTTTTAAATGTGTGAGAAAAAAACACAAAATGTTACTGGCAGAAAAAGAGAGTTTCACCTGCATGCGCTACCTCCAAAGGAGCCGCTTAAGTATGTTGGTTGCATACTCTGCCTCTCAACCCCAATAACATTCTCAGCCCCTCTGGCACACCTGACAATAGTGTAAGTGCAAGGACCAATGAGAGACACATACATTATGATAAAACGCAGAACTTGTCTTTACTGCAATATTTCTGTGGAAAAGAGTAACAAACTAACCATATATATTCAAGTAATGCAATGGGAGACCAATAACTGAGATTAAGAGCAATATAGCTCAATACTATGTTCAGGCTGCTTTCAGGGTATTCAAAAACTGAGAATGCCCCCAAGAGCAGAGGCAAACACTTCAATAACAATAAATCACAATATGGCAATAAGTACCAGACTGGTTACCTTTACTCGTCTCTATAATTCTGGGCAGGAGGAGATCAGAGGAACGACCCTCTTTATGTCAGGCCTCTCTCTTCTGTACCCTGACACCACAGGCCAAACTTCAAACACTGTATTCAAATCACTATTTAATGGCTTGACTTCCCAGATAAACTGTCCCGCACACCCATTGCATATACAGAGCCCTGGGTATGTGTGTGCGGGCCTATATGCCACTAGAAGCTTTAGTCCTTTGCAAGAAATATGAGGCTTTGTATCTTCAGCTAGCCACTCTCGTTGGTGCACTTAAACTTCTGAAAAGCAGGGCCAAACAACACAACTGGCCTGGATTATCAAGTAAAGAATGCAGGATCTTCCTCAGCAAACTGAAAGGATAATGGTGTCTGTATACAGTGTCTCTGTGAATGGATGGCCTTATCCTTTAGCCCTGTGGCACTACAAGTGTCAGCAAGATATTAACAGCAATAATGTCTGTATACAGTGTCCATTTAACTTTGAGTGCAGTGTCTTTGTTTCCTGCAAATGGACAAAAGCCCTCTCACCCAATCCTGTGGTCAAGGCCCAAACAAACATCCTGGAACAGGTAGGCTCTTCTAGTGACCCAACTGGTCACCTCATACTGGAACACTTCACACTGTCAGTGCAGGTCCGTCTGGATATGCACCTGGGACCCTCCCTCTGGATATCCCGACTGGCTGTGGATGCCTGAAATCATGCGGTGGATGGACCTGGAAGGCATCACCTCTCCCCTAGGTCTAATATATTCCTCTGCCTCGTGTAGTCTGACAAATAACCTCAGATCAGCAAGATGGAGTGCCTAGTTCCTTTTCCCTGAGAGCAGGCTGACTATTGTAGTACTGTCTCCATAGAAAGCTATGGGGCCATTTTAGATGGGGACTAGATATCCCAGAATCCTTTGCAGCTGCTGCGTGTTAAAGTCTTTCTGATTTGCTCCTCTTGCTAAGGGGAGGATGCAGAGTGAGCAGCCATGTGTGTCTGTGTGAGGAGAAAGAAAAGGGAAGAGGGAAAAATCCACTTTTCTCCCTCACAAAAGAACCTCGGCAAGCTTGGCCAGGCCGCAGGATATGCACGGCACCTGCTACACATGCAAGACATGAAAATAACAAAGTGCAAAAATGTGTTCTTCAAAATGGCAGGAATTCTTCCATTTTTTTTTTTTTAGAGCATTCCGAAATTCAGCTTAATGGTTTTTAAATATTTTAATGAAAGGACATTTAAAAAAAAAATTACTGAAAAAGAATATTACAAAACAAACCAAAAAATATATAATAAACGGGATAAAAAATAAAAGGTGCTTTGTGTATTTTTTCTTGCAATTCGGTACCATAATCCATTATGAAACTTTTCCATGCATAAATTAGCTGTATCAAAGGCTGATCCCTGCTTCACTCGCCTCTTGTCTAGTCTAGTATCTTTTCCCTCCTGTAGTTTGCTGCAGGCAGCCTGTAGTGGGTGAAGCCTTCTTGGCTCCTCCAACAGTTCTGCTGTTTGCACAGGCTATGAACATCACAGTGATGATGTCAATGGTCAGTTCTATTTTTACATAGTAATATTTGTTAAGGCATTTGGCGTGGCCTAGAATTATAGCTCTTAGTCCATGTAACATGTGTAACGCAAATTTTTTTTCCTGTTTATAGCTGCCCCTGGCACATGTATTTACATATGCGGGGGTATGGGGACTCCATTTTTTTTGGGGGGGGGGGGGTTTAAGTGCTTTTTTTTTTAATACATTTTATTTTTTATCACGTAGGGGGCAAAAAGTTGCTTTCATCTAACAGCCAACAGTTTGCTTATGAGCAACAAAAAACTCCCACTGCAGCGAAAGGGTTAAAGTATAACTAAAGGCAAAACTTTGCTTTTGTTTTGGAGAAGGATTAGAACCCCTGTCATGTTTATTTTACTATCTGTGCCCCCATTGGGTATGTTCACCCTCTATTTGCCCTGTTTACTATTATTATCATTAGAGAAAAATTCATAATTTTAGGTTGATCACAGAACAGTAATAAAGGGCAAATCTTGACATAGGGACACTGTTTCTGCTGACCTTGGTGACAACCAGGGATTTCCTCTCAATTTTGGTTTTGGCTATGGGACAGGAAGCGAAGAAAAATCCAATGGGACACAGATGGCAAAAAAACTGACAGGGTCATAACTCTTCACTTACTCTATCCAAAATAAAAATAAAAGTTCTACTTTAACCACTTTCAGACCGGACCAATTTGCTGGTCAAAGACCAGACCACTTTTTCCGATTCGGCACTGCGTCGCTTTAACTGACAATTGCGCGGTAGTGCGACGTTGCTCCCAAACAAAATTGATGTCCTTTTTTTCTCCCAAATAGAGCTTTCTTTTGGTGGTATTTGATCACCTCTGCGGGTTTTATTTTTTGCGCTATAAACAAAAATAGAGCGACAATTTTGAAAAAATATATATATAAAAAAATGTTTCCCTCAGTTTAGGCCGATACGTATTCTCCTACATATTTTTGGTAAAAAAAATCGCAATTAGCGATTATTGATTGGTTTGCGCAAAAGTTATAGCGTTTACAAAATAGGGATAGTTTTATAGCATTTTTATTAATAATTTTTTATTATTTTTTTTTTACTAGTAATGGCGGCGATCAGCAATTTTTATTGTGACTGCGACATTGTGGGGGACCCATCGGACATTTTTGACACATTTTTGGGACCATTGTCATTTATACAGTAATCACTGCTATATAAATGCAGTGATTCCTGTGTAAATGACACTGGCAGTGAAGGGGTTAACCAGTGGGTGGCAGTGTAGGGGTTAAGTGTTCCTAGGGGTGTGTTACTAACTGTGGGGGGTTGGGCTTTCATTTAGTGAACACTGATCTCTGCTCCAATCACAAGGAGCAGAGATCAGCATCACTAGTTGCTAGGCAGAATGGAGAAATGTTGTTTACAACGGCACTTCTCCATTCGGCCGCTCCGTGAGACGATCGCGGGGATGCCCGCGGTGATCGAGTCCGCGGGTCCCGCGACCGGACTCACGGGGGTCCCGACCAGCGCGGGAGCGCGCCGCCGGCGGCGCGCTCCCGATGGCAGGGCAGCAAATTTAAAGGGACGTACATGTACACCCATTTGCCTGCCCGTGCCATTCTGTCGACGTACATCGTCGTGCGCTGGTCAGCAACTGGTTAAAGTTCATAATTGCGATAATGGGTACTGTGAACAGTGCATGTTTCTATTGAAATACATAGTGGCAACTATCATTTGGTGTGTGAGGGGTTAACGGCATCGATAATCACTCTAGGTCTGCTGGCACTTAGTGTTGTCCAGCAAGCTGGAAAAAATCTCAACGCAGGTCTGTGCATGGCCACCTTTAATATGTATGTATAGTCTAAATTTTTTTTTCATGTTTTGGATAGAGTGGAGAAGGGTTAAAACCCCTGTGCTTGTAATGTGTCCCATTTAAGAGATTTCCTTTCAAACTATCCCAGAAGACACACCAGGAATTGAACAGAAATCTCTACACAGAGGAATTTTTGTCTCAAAATGGTTGTACTTAAATTTTTGACTTTTACCCATAGGTAAGCCTATTATAAGGCTTACCTATAGGTATTGTAAATATCTCCTAAACATGCACTGTTTAGGAGATATTTACTATATATGCAGCCGATTACGTCATCGGCCCATACGCTCTGAAGGAATGGCCCAGGCCCTTCCTTCAGAATCCCGTGCCATAAATGGCGGCTCCCCTGTGCATGCGCGGGGGTGACTGCTAAACCGGAAAGAAGACGGTGAAGATGGAAGTGGCCTCCAGCAATGACAGCACATCACTGGAAGGCTTCATTTTCAATTAAGTTTCACATAATGTGCTAGAAAACAAGGCATACTAGCACATTATGGCTTTACCTTGCATTTCAGAAAGAAAAAGGAAAAAAAAAATAGGAACCCATCAGTTTACTACCGATTTAAAGGATAGATGCACTTATTCTGTTTGCACCCTTATAGATCCCATCCCCCTCCACCTATGCATACTTACCTTAATCTGCCAGCCACGGTCTCTGGAGATTGTTTATATTCTGCACCATGAGTCCTTTGTCTCTTGGCTCAACCTTCACAGTAGAACCCAATAAAAGTAAATGGGGTTCATCTCCTTGCCAAAGACAGAGGTAGACAGGCCCCGCAGACTTCTACAGGGTTCTACTGTGCAGACGCAGCCAGGAGACAAATCCCCAATCGGTACTAAATATCAGCCAATTTTTTATTTTATTTTTAGTTGTGGTTAGAATAAGGAAGAGTAAACATTTCCATCAGATTTTTATATCTTAAAGTGGAACTAAAGTCACTATACTTACCTTCTCTCCAGCAGTTAGACCCCTTTCACACCACACCGCCCATAGCGTCGGCGGTAAAACGCAGCTATTTTTAGCAGCGTTTTACCACCGGATTTGCGGCGCATTTCGGCCGCTAGCGGGGCACTTTTACCCCCGCTAGCGGCCGAGAAAGGGTTAAAACCTCCAGCAATACGCCGCAATAGCGGCGTTTTGCCGAAAGTATTACAGCGCTACCCCATTGATTTCAATGGGGAGCAGCGGTGGAGGAGCGGTAAACACACCGCTCCTTCACCGCTCCAAAGAAGCTGCTGGCAGGACTTTACCCTGACGTCCTGCCAGCACACCGCTGTAGTGTGAGAGCCCTCGGGCTTTCACACTACAGACAATGGTGCAGCTTTTTTAGGGCGGATTGCATGCGCTATTTCTAACGCTATAGCGCCTGCAAAACGCCCTGGTGTGAAAGGGGTCTTAGAAGTCCGGTAGGGGCTTTAGGGGCCACACTACACATAAGGGCCTTGAAGACGCAGTGCGACTCCCACATAGATTAGCAAATATATGTAACACTGCTGTTTTAATACATGGGAGTCCAAGCTCCATCTAGTGGCAATAATGCAATATGTCCTACAATACTCCAATCAGGAGAATACCACCTTATGGACACTAGATGGAGCTGATGATCATAGGAAGTAAACATATTAAATTGCAGGGATTATTTGTGACGGCTCAGCAAATGCTTGAGGCATTCTCACAGCAATTTATTTTTATAACTCGACACCGTAGTGTTTAACCACTTGCCGCCCGCCCTATAGGCAACTGACGGTGGCAAAGTGGTTTCATAATCCTGATCGGATGTCATATGACGTGATCAGGATTATGAGCCGCTGCGCTCCCCCGGAGGCGCGCATCGCGGCGATCGTTGTTGCAGGGTGTCAGTCTGACACCCGGCAACTACGATCTCGGTAAAGAGTCTCCGACGGAGACTCTTTACCACGTGATCAGCCGTGTCCAATCACGGCTGATCACAGTGTAAATAGGAAGAGCCGGTGATCGGCTTTTCCTCACTCTCGTCTGTCAGACGCGAGTAGAGGAAAGCCGATCGGCTGCTCCTCTGACAGGGGGGGTCTGTGCTGATCGATTATCAGCACAGCCCCCCCGAGGATGCCCACACTGGACCACCAGGGACGCCACCAGACCACCAGGGATGCCCAGCAAAAGGTAATTCTCCCTAGACCACCAGGGATGCCATTTAGCACAATGGCAAATGACGGCGGCAAAGTAGTTTCAAAATCCTGATAGGACGTCCTCAGGATTTTGAGCCACTGCGCTCCCCTGGGGGCGCGCATCGCGGCGATAGTTGTTGCGGGGTGTCAGTCTGACACCCCGCAACTACGATCTCGGTAAAGAGTCTCCGACGGAGACTCTTTACCATGTGATCAGCCGTGTCCAATCACGATCACAGTGTAAATAAGAAGAACCGATGATCGGTTTTTCATCACTTGCATATGTCAGACGCGAGTAGAGGAAAGCCAATCGGCTGCTCCTCTGACAGGGGGGGTCTGTGCTGATCGATTATCAGCACAGCCCCCCCGAGGATGCCCACACTGGACCACCAGGGACGCCACCAGACCACCAGGGATGCCCAGCAAAAGGTAATTCTCCCTAGACCACCAGGGATGCCATTTAGCACAATGGATGCCAATCAGTGCCCATAATGGATGCCAATCAGTGCCCACAATGGGCATCACTGATTGGCATGCATTATTGTTTGGCACTGATTGGCATCCATTAGTACATTATAACACCAATGCCGCCTATGAGTGCCCACCTGTGCCGCCTATGAGTGCCCACCTGTGCTGCCTATCAGTGCCCACCTGTGCCGCCTATCAGTACCCACCTGTACCACCTATCAGTGCCCACCCATGCCCATCTGTGCCGCCTATCCATGCCCATCTGTGCCGCCTATCAATGCCCATCTGTGCCGCCCATCCATGCCAATCCATGCCAGCTATCAGTGCCAATTTGTGCCACCTATCAGTGTCCATCAGTGTCACCCATCCGTGTCGCCCATCAGTGCCGCCTATCAGTGCCGCCTATCAGTGCCACATATCAGTGTCCATCGATGCCACCTCATCAGTGCCACTTCATTGGTGCCACATCATTGGTGCCCATCAGTGCCACCTTATCAGTGCCCATCAGTGTAGCCCCATCAGTGCCCATCAGTGAAGGAGAAAACGTACTTATTTACAAAGTTTTGAAACTGAAACAAAAAAAAAATAATTCAAAATTTTCGGTATTTTTTTATTTGTAGCGCCAAAAATAAAAACCGTAGAGGTGATCAAATGCCACCAAAAGAAAGCTCTATTTGTGGGGAAAAAATTATAAAAATTTCATTTGGGTACGGTGTAGCATGACCGCGCAATTGTCATTCAAAGTGCGACAGCGCTGAAAGCTCAAAATTGGTCTGGGCAGGAAGGTGTTTAAGTGCCCTGTATTGAAGTGGTTAAAGAGTGTTGTCTCTTTCTTTAATTTGGATCATTACAGTGCCACTATTGACTGTGCACTCTTCAATACTGACTGTGGGTGACAGATACAGGATGTTAAATGCAAGGTTTTTATATCGGTCTGTGGCCCCTATGGGGGGTTATTCCATCACCTCCTGCTCCTATACCTGGAAGATAGGGGAAGAAGTTGTCATCAGGACAGGAAAGCACAGATGAAAATGAAAACACTGTCAGCAGGTTTAACCCTCCTTCATTTGATGTCTATGGCCAGCTTTAGTACATAAATATGCAAAACGTTTGAGGCAAATTTACAAACAGCATAATCCCCGTCTGGTGAACTGACATCTGAAGAATGGAAGCCCTGAAAATATGTCGGTTCTGCGGCTCATGCATTAATAAACATCCTTCCACAAAGAATTCAAACAAAGCTAAGCAACGCTTGTGTATTTTGTACACCAAAACTCCTTTGATGTGAAACCAACATGAACTTTGAGCAAGTGTGACCTTAAATTAACTCCCTTGGAGAACTGTGACTTCCTCATTAAGGATTCACCTCTTCTCCATTGTCTCCAAGAGGGAGAGGTGTCACCAACAAACACAATGCAGATATCCAGCCACGGAGCAAGATATTACCTGCTATGCAATGTAACTTTTTAGTGGACAGAAGGCCAAGTGAAGCATATTGCGTTATTCTATTTTATATCATTGTATCTGACAAAGTGCTGTGTGATTCACAGATCTAGCAGTTGGTGTTTTTCTATGCTGGAAGACAATTACAAAACTCTAGCTTGGAATAGTTAGACACTGCTGCTGCTGCTGCAGGGATCTGTCTTTAATTTTATGATTAGCGGTTTACTCAGACATTGGCTATGCGGTGCGCTGAAAGCACTGGCAGAATCAGCAGAGATAAACGTGCTCCTGGTGTTCTCAGCCTAATTATTAGATGTGCGGCTTTATTTTGAAGCAGTTCTCTTCTGCAAAGGTTTGTCTGCTTTTGACTATTGCAAAAGTATCCTGCTGGGTTTTGCTTATATGTAAAATTTGATCAAATTAATAACAAACACCTGTAGTATCTTACAATATAATGGCAATCTGGGTTGGTAGACCAGGCCCCTACCGCTAAGATGGCTCTGATCTATTGCCTTCAAAATCAGTCTTTCAATTACATCTTTTTACAAGAGAAAAATAACGTTTTTCCTACATGGACAATACTACAATTATGGTGCTGTGCGACACAGCCATCCCTGTTTGCACACAGTTCTTCTCTGCTTATATAACAAATGCGCTATTAACCAGGCAATTGAATTTAAGTCTACAGGGAAACAGACCAGGAATGCTTTCCAAGTGCCTGGCATCCCAGCTCAAGGAGTGTTATACTGTATATGCCACCTTTGTGGCACAAATACTGGGGAAAGGTCAGGCTCAGGTGTGTGTGTGTGCCGTTTATGTCCCCCTCTGCATACCGGTCATTATCATTCATTAACTTCCTCTCTGAACGGCACAGAGGGAAGTCTCGCGATACCGCCTTGAAAGTTATTTAGCTTCAGCTATGGTTTAGCTCGGTTGCCGTAGTAATCAAGATAGAGGCTTGATTTAGGAAATATGGCACATGCACGAGATTTGTAAAGGGAAACACAGTAAGGGCAGAAATTATGTCAATACTAGATTCAAGAAACAGCAGTAGAAATGGCGCAGGCGATACCTGGAAGTGAAGATATACAAAATATGAGAAATAAGGTATTTTCCTGCCTTGTTTTTGCCAATTTTGATGTATGTAAAGTTGCAATACTATATAGTATATAGAAAAAAATAGGAAAATCGTCTGGGGTTTACTTCCTCTTTAAAGACCCATTGAAGAACACTCCCCAGCTGGTCTGCACTTGCCCTAAGAACAGTGGGGTGAACTCCATTAGGGCCTGCTGATTTTACTGCCTTAAGTCTCCTCATCTGTCTACTCACCTGATCATCTGCAAAAGACATTGATGCACTTTCCCATAAAGGAGGAGTAGAGTTTTTCTTATAAAAAGAACAACCAGTAAAAGTATCCAATCGGGGTGAATCAAAACACACATGAAAGGAGGAAGGACATCTAGTATGAGGAGAGGAAAGTACTTTACGCAGCTCTACTCTCCCACAGCTTTGTGTTGAATCTGAGGGAGTTAAAGCCAGGGCCTCCAAATGAAACCTATAAAAAAAATGGTTCGGGTTAATTTGCCCTCACCACATCACCCCTAGTCCCTCCAACAACCTGCTTAAGACCTGTAATGGCTCTCATGCCACTACAACCTTCTCTCACTTTTGATGAAATAGGTTGTATCTCTAGCAAAAAAATAAATTGTTTATGGTTGCCCTTTAATAGTGAAGAAACTGGCCAGTCATCTAGATCCCATAGGGCTCACTCAGTGCCACTTGGGAATAAGAGCAGACACTGAACAAGTAGTCATGAAGGAACAATAGTGTAAAGCAATGTCTACCAGGCCTGGATTCAGTAATTTTTACCCTAATTGCAGAAAGGGCCATCAAATTTGCATGGCTTAAAATGGCAATGTTATCAATAACAGAATCCAGTGGGGAGATATTTCACCATGCTTAAAAAAATTTGTTCTTTTCAGTCATCATCCAATCAGGAATTTTGGAACATTTGACTGACATCTGTTCAGAATGTAAACATATGCAGATCTTTCTGGCCCCAAATTTCTGGGCTCTCTTTGTCTAGAGTTATTATCTTCCTGATCTAAATATCAGCGTATCCGAATTCATTTCTAAATAATTACCAGTTTGGTTTCTTTTTCTTTTACCATAAAGTGTATATCCAAACTTGAAATTGAGACATTTCCTGTTATATTTTGTGCTATAAGACAGCGATTCTGTCTAGGCTCTGAAATACACATTGTTCCAGCCGCTGAAGGAATGTGAAAAGCCTGGCAAGCTCATTAGCATATGAACAATACTGATAATCAAGGTAAATACAGATTGCAAAAGTAAATTATGAGACTGCTGTCAAGTGTGTATTACAGTGGAATCCTGCTGAATATATCCACGGATCTCACTGGTCTACAATGTTGTTATTTTTGTGTCAATTCCCTATTTCTGTCTGTTTCCCTATTCATTGCATATGAATAAATCCCAGGTAGTACAGAACAATTACAGCCCAAGGTAGAGATAACAACTTCAACTAAACACTTATCAACTAAGCTGGCCTTGTTTACAGATGTGTCAACTACATAATTCACAACTGCATTGTGAAAAAGACAAAGATACGTTATCCATTAACAGCCACCACAACATTGACGTTTTCTCTTGAGATGATGGGAATGATGGGGGAACAAAACCAAAGGACAAGGACAACAAAGAGTGGTTTTATAATAAATGTATATCTAAGGCTAGCAATAGATACTGTATATCTATTGACTAGACTAGTAGCTAGATTTCAAGCATTGTCTCTAATAATAAGGCAATTTCTCCCCTGCTTAAAGCCGGCAATAGATGGATCAAAATCTGGCTGGTTCAACAGGGACTGGACAAATTGTGATCCATCTATGGGCATTCCTACTTGAGAAAAGTCGATCTAATGATCGATTTCTCACGAACAGGCTTGTTGGAAGCTTTTTGTTCGATCAGTGTTGCAGCCAATTGGCTGCAGCGCTGATCAGTGTATTCTGACAGCGGAGAAGTCCCCGCTTTCAAAATACATAGCACATTGGGTAGGATTCATCCATCCACCTCTCTTGTCTGGGTGGGGATAGCCATTCAGTTTTTTTGATCAGCTCACTGGCTGATTGGAAAAAAAAAAACAGATCCATGTCTGTCCAGTTTAAGAGTAATTTTCTGAATTTCAGGCAGTTGGAGGCACTTGTAGCACAGGGAACTTTACCACCTTGTTTCTCCAATTTCTCCAATGTGTTGACAAGGGTCCAATATCATGACAGGTCTCAGCACAAGAATAATTTGATAAAGGTTGGACTGGTCTGTGTTATTCTTTGATAGATAGCTGGTTGTTTGTGGTCAACCCAAGAGCTTACACTTAAAGACATCTAAAGCTAATTGGATATTGGTCAGATGTGTGAACACCATACAACTGTTGGAAAAAAAATTGTGGATAGCTAAGGTTGCCTGAATGTCCATGTTTATGGGAGAAATGGCCTTGACACTTGTGTCATGAGCCTAATTTAAGGGGCAACAATATTAGCCAGCCATAAATACCCATCACTGGCATTCACTAAAGCTGGCCATAAAGGGAGCGAAGTTTAGCTGGTTGCTCAAATTTGTTCAATGGATGGTCCTGTTGGCAAACTTCAGTCTGACATCCTTTAAGCGAAAAATCAAAGGGGGGGGGGGGGGGGGGTGTTGAAAGTTGCAGACATTGTTCTGGCATTTTGACAGAATACAGGAGCTGCAAGTGGAGATTTGTCCATGCATGCTGTTTGGCATGTGTGGAGGAATCTGTTTAAAGTGTTCAGCTATTGGGTTGAATGAGAAAAAAACTATGTGTGTATGGCCAGCTTACCTCCTTAACCCCTTTATGATATGCCAACACATACATGTGGTGGCAAAAGGGTGTGCTTTAATGCCCAAATGCTGCACATATGCCCTTCTGGGTGGCCGTTTTTTATGGGCTGAAAGCGTGCTCTCAGCATAAAGGTCAGGCTGTCGTAGACAGCTCTCAGTCTGGGCTGCAGATTTATAGCCATCTGGACTGACTTCTGATCATGTGGCCACTGTGACAGGGCTCATATGAGCGCTGATCCATCCTGCCTCCTGGGTACTGAAAAGTTTAAAGGGATGTCTGGGCAGGCAGAGCCAGTTTCAACCACAGTATGCTGATACTGATAGACAGCAGGATCACTTCCGATTCATCTGTTGTCTATTTCTTCTAGTGTCCACTTCAAGTGGATAACTGGTTGTTTTTTTTTTTGGTTGTTTTTTTTTTGTTTATCTTATTCTGAATAGAGTGGAGCCTCTGTAAAATGTTGTATTGTAAAATGTTGTATTAATAGCTGTCTATGTTGAAGAGATTTTCTTTCACTTTCTGTCCAAGTGACCACACAGGAGGTTATAGGAGATTGCCCTACTGGGGATGAAGACAATAAAAACATGAACTCTTCTTACTCTATCCAAATCTAATATAAAGGTTTTGATGGTGGTCCCACTTTGAGCATATCACATGCACATGAGAATCTAAACACACTGGTTGAAACATTTAAAGGCTGAGTTCACCTTTTCCAGGAAATAACCTTTTTAGACAAGGAGCCCCAGTAGGTATTTAGAAAACTGTGCAGCTTTGTTGACTCCTCATTAATTTTTACTGACTGTAGGTCATTTGGGCTTCCACAGAAGTCTGACTGAAAAGCTGCCAGATAGTAATCCCAGCATCCTGCCTTGTAGCTAAGACATGATTTCCACTCCTCTAATGGCAGGAGTAACTGTCCAATGGTTTTCATGTCCTATAAACAAGGCAGGACCCAGGGATTGCTAACCTGAAGTTTTTCAACCAGGCTTGTCTGGGAGCCCAAATGGCCTACAGGTATAATCATACATTTTTTCTGGTTCGATTATTTTTTTTTAGTTTAGCTGAGCTTAAGCAAGTACATTTGGAGCCATTGTACTGACAACATTTCAACAAGTTTGATTACACCAATGAAGAAAGTGTGCAATAAAATCGTCAATGATCCATAGGTAAACTGTACAATGTAATGCATTAATGCAAGGCAATTGCAGTAGAATGGAGGCTCTGTAGCAACCTTTGTCAACAAAAGCCCCTGTTTCACATAAGCAGGTAGACAACCCGTAGAGAATAAATATTCCAAATTATCCCCAGGTGTTGAAGACCCTGATTAAAAATGCATTGAAGTGAAGGTGTTAGAAAAAAGAGGAAACTCACAAAGTCAGAAAAAAGGTAATAGAAGAGAATAGTGAGGAGGTGGAGGAAAATCCCCGGGGTAGGCCTAAGCTGTGGGCCATCAAGCATGGAAGTTAAGGTAGCAGGAAAATGGGCATCATGGGAGCAGTGAAAAGTCATCAAAATGAGGGGATAAGAAGTGAGTTACCAAAGGTTGCCATAGACGCTCGTATTTCTGGACTTTTTCAAGCAAGAATGCTTCAATTTTAGTGTGGATTGTGGACCAAGTGATCCTCTTTCTTGTTTTCACTATATTGATGACAGGGGTAATAATAAGATTTTAAATAACTACTGGGGCATCTTCACTGTATGGGCTATTATCTCAAAAAGGTGAACTAAACCTTTAGGATGGGTTTACAATGCTGCAATGTCAGACATCGCATGTGATTCACACTGCACTGCTGTGCAAATCACATGCGATGTCTGTGTCATGCAAATTCAGCCATACATATTGTATGACTGAATTTCCATTGCTTTCAGACCAAAGTTGTGCAGGACCCATTTTTTGATCTGCACCAAAATTGGATTGCATGGGTGTTAACACCCATGAGATCCAATTCCTGTCTGAATTGACAATTAGAACTGTGATATGCAAACTGATCTGGGGTGTCATTAACGTTGTATTGTCACCCGCAGCGGTTTGCATAGGGCAGTGTGAACTGCCTGCGAGTTGTATGTGATGCAGGAACCCGTACTGGATTCGTACAGGTTCTCACATCACAGCAGTATGAACTGAGCCTTAATGGGCACAGTGGGCAGAAAGGGAGTCATAAAATGTGTCAGAGAGAGCTTGTCCCTGTGATCCAAACAAAACATAAGAAACCAACAAGTGACTCGGCCCTTAAGGCCTCATCTATAACTGAAATATCACATCTGGGTGGAGAAGTAAATGCCATGAGCCAATTTTCTGAAGAACAGTTAATGAGAATTCTGAAGTGTCACTAATATGTTGATTTATCACAGTGCTTTTTCAACATCTTGGAAAGATGAGCACAGTGGGTGACATTGAAGAAGAAGTGAGGATGATAAATTACACCGGTGGGGTATTTTGTAGTATTGATATTTTTACTTTCCAATGAGTAATACTTCCTTTCTTTTACTTTCCAGTGTATTTGGGTTTCTCTTCTGTCCCCAAGTATTTTCAAGGAAATCATAAATCATCTGTATAATGACAGTTCACCATCTGTGCAAGATGAGCTGAAAGGCAGCTTAAATAAAAATCAATAAATCAATCCAGTAATATAGTAATAAACATTTGAGTAAAATTTTCAGTTACACCTCATCCGGCTGACACACCATAAAAGTCACTGTAGAAATGACATACGTGGAAAGATTGGCACAAAAACCAATGGCTGGTAAAACGACCTTGTAAAAATTGGTGTTTTTGCCACGAGATATCTGGTAGGTTGAAAACATGCTGACAATAATGAGTTATGTGGTACTGCCTCATAGACACTAATGAAAATACACTAATGAGAAGACATGCATTGACTAGTTGGTATGCATGTTAAGGTAGTCAGGGATCAAGAACAAATCAAAAGGTGTTTGTCCACCTTTTGATTTTCATTTCATCATGAACCAGGGAGACCATAGATGAACAGTTATCCCATTGAGAACATCAGACTTAGCTGCAAAACAAAATCCACCAAGATACCCACTTTAGTATTTCTTTGGTTTGTAGCCATTGGCCAAGATGTCACAAGATGGCTAGTTGCAGATCCACCCAGTGAACCTGGAAAATGCTTAAGTGAAGGTTCCTGTACATTTTTATTTGAGTGTGATTTTCTGATCTATGAACCCTGCCCTGTAAATCCTGTTCATTGTTCAATAACCCTGGTTATGAGCCTAGTTTGATCCCTGATATTTGCCTGTTACACCTGAACAGTGGATTGCAGCAGCGCAACACTGGATCCTCTGAGCATGTGAGTATGTATTTTGAATCAAACCCGCCAAAAGAGGATTGGTGGCAGAAAGGGTGGGGGAAAGTGAAGTTCCTCTTTAAACAAAATATGTATTATTTTATCATTACCAACCAGGTTTTCTAAAAAAAATAAAAATTATCCTTACTTGTTAAAACATACTAAAAACTTGAGACCAGCCTTTCTCAACCTTTTCAACACAAATGAACCCTTGAAATAACTTACCTGTCTCCGGTCCCCTGCTAAAAATTTCTATATCTGCAACTCATTATACACTGGTGTGATGGTCAATGGGAAGAATGCTCCTTACACCCGTGGTCATTGGAAATAATTACCCCCTTTCAGATAGCTAAAAAGATCAATTGTGTCAATGAAAAGTTATCTAAGAGGGGGAAATTGCTCATTGCTCAAGCAATCCCTAGCAACCTCTGGAGGAACCCTAGGGTTCCATAGAACTCTGGTTGAGAAACCCTGCAATAGACTAATAACCCAACAGTAACACCTACCGGTATTTTGATTTCTGCAAATACATGCCCAATAATGCTTTGATTAAGGATGCATAGTCAAAAAGGAATCTTCATATAGGGATCGATTTACTAAAGATAAGTAGGCTGTTCACTTTGCAAGAGGATTTTCCTTTAGCTTAATGAATATGGTGAAGCTGTGTTGACTTCCATTATCCTGTTATTTGCAAGCAAAAATAATTTTTTAATATTGTTATTGGGTAATCTTTGCAAAATGTTTATTTTTTTTACCACATTCATTAAAATGGGAAAATTATCTTGCAATGTAAAGAATCTATTTGTCTTTAGTAGCACAACCCCTATAGAAACTGTTGGAAGAATACATGCTTCTGTCATTGAAGTTACTGCAGTGTGTGTACCACAGTAGCTTCTTATCTTTGCACAGTTGCCAAAAAAACTGTGCAGAGAACCCTAGGGATTTAAAATTTACCAACCTTTTTTCTCTCTTTTTTTTCTCTCATTTCGAACAGAACTGTGAAAGGAAGAAGGCTGTATGTGAATCTTTGAAGCAGTTTGTCATCTGTAAAGTGCAACAAGCAGCTTTTTTCACCAGAACAGTTTATGGTTCCTTTGAAGCCTGGTTTATGCTTCCAATATCCTGTGAAATCCTCTGTAATATATTTTTTAGTGTAGCTCACCTCTGGGAAAATAATGAAGTTGAGAAGCTTAAAAAAGCTTCAAAAATACGAATGCAATAATTTGGGAAATAAAGAAAAATATATCATAATACACATACAGGATTTCAGATTAAAGTGATTGTAAAGGTACAATTTAAAAAAATAAAAATAAACATGTTATACTTACCTACTCTGTGCAGTGGTTTTACAAAGAGCATCCCCAATCCCCTCTTCTGTGGCCCCTGCCGGTGCTGCTGGCTCCTCCCCGTTCTGAATACCACCATAGCAAGCCATTTGCTATAAGGGCACTCTTGTGGGTTTGAATCCGAGCCAGACTGTTTGCATCTGTTGACACACACAGCTCAGCTTAGCCCTGCTCCTCCTCACTAGATTTGTTTGACAGCAGGAGCAGCCAATGACTCCCACTGCTGTTTCCATGTCCAATGAGGAGAGAGGGCAGTGCTGCTGATCTCAGACATGCTGCATCGAGATTGGACTCAGGTAAGTATTTAGGGGGGCTGACGGGGAGCTGATCACAGATGTTTTACCTAAATGCATTCTCTACATTAAGCTAAAACATCTGTGGAAAAAAAACTGCCTTTAGTTTGAGTTTGTGTTCAATTTGCATTGTATTTCATATGCACTGCTGAATTGCCGTGGTTGCCGTATGTAAGCGAATCATCATATTCACAGATAATGAAGATATAGGGGTCTATTAATTAATGTTTTTACCCAAAATGCATACATTTTCATCCAAAAATCACACATTTCCATACGAACCCTTTGCAAAAAGTATGCAAATCTAAAGTGAAACTTTTATGAATTTTGGGTGTAAGTATTGAAATATAGACCCCTCCCCCACCATAACCTTTTAAGATTAACAGTTCAATGGCCATACAGCCTATTGATCTATTTGAAAGTATTCTTGTCTTTGCATATCAATAAATCATCTTCCCTTGGTTTTTATTTTTATTTTTATCACTGGACACAAATTACGTTATTGGACATGGGAGTATAACAAAATGGCTCCCAGCTCTGAGGAGTATAGGAAGGGTGGGGAGCTGTGGACACCTCTGCCATGGGTTTATCAGGAAAAAATAAAAGGATCCAGCAAGTTTGTCCAACCTATCCATCAATATTTCACTAAAGGATCCCAGCTGGCAACATTTGTGGATACTTAAACAGACATTAAATCATTGCCCAATTCTTTAAAAAAAAGCTGTATTTTAAGACTGAATCCGGGGGCTATAGGCACCTAAAACTGTGACAAAAAGCTATAGACATTCGCATGTCAATCTCACAGTTTTATGATGCAACCAACGGAAAAAAAAGAGATGTAGCAGACTACAAAAATCTAGAGGATTGCATTGTTTACTGCTGTATGTCCAGAAATTTACTGACGCTGCAGCTCACATTTTCTGAACATATGCATAATAAGTAAAAAAAAAGAAAGCCTGGTTTGCAAAAAAATGTAAAAATCCATACACAGATGCCCAGTGATGGCCAGGTATCTACATGAGAACAATGGATGGGAAAGCACCTACCATTCCTCAAACAGGTCATTGCAAAACTGGGACCCAGCACCAATCTCACTCAGCTGTGACAGTAGAACAATGCTGTACCAATGTCTCACATATAGCTTTTTTGACTGCCAAAGGTGCATATTATTGCCCCTTGAATGCTTAGAATTTGAATTGCTATTATTGGCCACCATAAAGGGGTTTCTATATGCAAAGTGCTTCAGCTGCGCATTTGTGCAACCAAAAATTTCCCCTAAACTCTGAGAGCTGACCTAAATCTATGGACCAAGTGCAAAGTACCCAAGTGCAGTGGTTCTCAACCTCAGTCCTCAAGTACCCCCAACAGGCCATGTTTGCAGGTTTTCCTTTATCTTGCAAAGGTGCTTTAAATCAAAGTCAATGGCTTAGTATTTTGGACAGCTATTTTATCTAAGAGAAAAAAAAAAAACATGGCCTGTTGGGGGTACTTGAGGACTGAGGTTGGGAACCACTGCCCTAGTGGAGTAAAAGCAAAGGAACCTGACACTGAGCCCTGTTATTGATAAAGCTGTTGCTGCAAAAAATAAATAAATAAATAAGCAGTTACATATTTTATTAATTACTGCACACAGGTACACTTCTATTATATAAGTATATGTTAGAAGGCGCAACAGGAAGAATTGTTTGGTGGTCAGATTGTTCCTTGATTCCTGCCTGTCCTTTATAGTTTATGTCATCTTAACACAAGTAGATTACTAAAATAAATGAACTCTTAAAAAAAGATTATCAGTGTGTTTAAATAATACGTCTTTGAAGGAACAAACAAGGACATTTAAATGGAAATAAAAACTTCCCCTAGGCAGCCATCTTTGTGAGGCATTCAGCATAATTAATAAACAAAAGAAACATCCTTCCCATCACAGCAAGGTAACACTACAGTGACAAAGTGTTCCTATTACCACCCGCTGAGTGTTGTGAGCTGTGAAATTACCTTCATGCCTTTTGTGTTCCTGTTGTAAACATGCACAGCTCCAGGTATAAACTCACCAGTCAGATAGGTGTGTGTTCATTGTTTGGTCGCTTTTGGTTGAATTTAGAAAACTACTTATTAAATGTTGCCAACTGGGTTAATTATAACGTTACAAAAAATGATTAAGAATTTTATACCAAAGACGAACTGAGGACTGCAGTGCTTTATGGAATGTTCAAGTATTTCTCAAGGGATGACTAAAACCCTTCAAGGACCCCACGTGTTGAATCTATTTTGTGAAGGCCTCTCCTACCTTTTAATCTCTTTGGGAAAACTTAAATCCTTTTGTTGCTACAGGGCTGAGCAAATATGTACAATGCCCTTCATCACAGAAAAAAGTCAACACTAGTCATCCTGGAGGTAGGGGGTACACTCAGAGGGGTCTCCAGTGATCAGCCTACTGTGGTGATAACACAATGTAAATTTTTTTATCCAAGGCAGTTATCCTGTAGTACCTGATAATTATGTTGGGGTTAGGAAAGTGTCCCTAGAGAGCTGTAATAACTTTCATTGGAGATTAATGAGCTGCCCTTGGGACCTATACTTAAGAAAGAAAACCTAATAATGTATTCCCCACCTCTATCCTGTCCTCATCGATCAATGTGTGATCTGCAGTAACAGGATAAGTAACAGTAGTATGCAACAACACAATACCTAAACAAAACACTCACCAGGACTTATGGGCAAATTAAAGGTGGTTGTACATAGTCCAGTATTTACTAATCAATGAAAGGTCTAACTCCAAAGATATAATAAGCACCTTCGAACATATTGGAAAACCAGTGGGATCATTCTTCTGGAATGTCTTTTGCTTCATACAAAAAGGAGAGTAAAGCTGGCCATACATTATACAGTTTGGCCTGTCTGATTACAAACAAATTAAAAGTGTAAAGTGTTTAGATTTGACCACATATTATATGGTTTTGATAAATCTAAAGGGAAATTGTACAATAAAATTGTATAATGTACAGCCAGCCTTACTTCACCATGCACTGCATTACCCAAGATGAACATTATTGCAGTGCAGGTCGGCAGTGTGGAAACCTTCACAAACATAAACCATTCTCTCAGCACATGCAGTTCTCAGCGCAAGGCTGGCTTGTGTATCTGATCTGTATGAATCTGATGCAATGATGATAAATCCTAAAACAATCTTAAAAATGTAAGCATGTATTATACTGTATCCAGAAACCTAGATACAGTATGGGTAACAAGCAGTAATAATATGATTAGAACATTAATAGCTATAACGTAGCACCTTTGGGTTCATTGTTGGCAACAGGGGTATATAGGAATGATTGTACGTCACTGCCAGTGCCTACTGTCTTGGAATCAGGAATATTATTGTGTTTTAAATGACGACATGCAGAAGTGTATGTAGAAGACAATCCTGAAGACAAGCCTGGTACACACTAGTCGTTTTTTGTGTTTAACCCAGCAGGGCTGAATGAAAAGAAACTGAAGAGCTCAAGAGGAGCCGCTGTACTAACTATGCAATATTTTTTTAACAAGAATAACTATGCAATGTTAGTACAGCGATCTCACCACTGAGCTATTGCGTTCAGACATGGGGACTCTATATTTTCTAAGTTCCCTTTGTATTTCGGAATGTTGGTACTCTCTTGCTTGTTTTCGAGATGGTTTAGGAACTATTGACAAAGGGGGAGATTTACTAAAACTAGTGAACACAAAATCTGGTGCAGCTGTGCATGGTAGCTAATCAGCTTCTAACTTCAGCTTGTTTAATTAAGCGTTGATATTAAAACCTGAAAGCTGATTGGTTTCTATGCAGAGTTGCTCCAGATTTTGCACACTCCAGTTTTAGTACATAACCCCTTATGAGATGTGTAGTATGGACAGAGCAGTACAAATGACCACAACTATAATGCATAGCTCTTTATAAACAAACGGAAGTGATAGGGGAGAGGAGAATTCAGGAGCTCACAGAGAACAATACAAGAATGCAGAAAAACACAGTAAAAAACAATTTTATGACAAAGATTACAGGGCTATTAAGTAGTGGACATGTATAGATTATTTTTGGACAATGGGGATATTGTTTAGTTACACTTTACACTTTAAAGTGGTTGTAAAGTCATTTTGTGAAATCATCTAATCAGCTGTACTACATGATAATATAAAGTCCAGTATGTGTTTTTTGTAAAATGATTGCGGTAAATACCTTATTTACAGAACCGCTGGGCACTCACATGATCCGCCGCAACTTTCTGTCCTAGCTCCGAGCATTGCAGAGGGAGGGGCCAAGATTCCCCACTGACGTTAGCCGGGAGAGAGGCGGAGACACTGGATGTTGAATTATCATGTAACACAGCGGATTACATGATTTCTCAACAGTAATATTATATACTCCAGAGCTGACAGGCAGGGAGGAAGAGGGGGGAAAGAGGAGACCAGCAGCTGACGGAGGCACGTAAACTGACCACGGTGGTCAGGGCACAACAGCCATGGTTACTGTGGTCAATACAGAGAGTGTGACACAGATACTGACAGGATCAGACAGGTTTTTTAGAACATAGAGAGGGGTAAATGCAAGCACTGTGCTGTATAACATGCTCTAAAGCAGTGGTCATCAACCCTGTTCTCAGGGCCCACTAACAGACCAGGTTTTATGTATTACCTTGGGGAGATGCAGACTAGAATACTGCAATCACTGAGCAGCAAATGATATCACTTGTGATGTATTTTAGCTATCTTGCAAACCTGGCCTGTTAGTGGGCCCTGAGGACAGGGTTGATGACCACTGCTCTAAAGCATCAGGATATTTTATTTTTGTAGGGTTACAAACTCTTTAAATTTAATGCTTGCCCATATGCAGTAAACCTATAAGCTCTAGAAAATATATATTTTTTTTAGAACGTATAAAGATTAGCCTTTATTCCATACATCCTGTAGCACTTCTGTGGTATAGAAAGCCTATGGTGCCTAAATGAGAAACAGTATCATTAACAATTGTAAAATATGCTCTACCTGCTTCATATAAAGATCGGATCAAAGAAATTGTAAGTGACAGCAATGCTCATGTTTGCCATCTACAAGCTGTCATTCTCGTTAACAGGATTCTAGTTACTCCAATAAATAAAATGAAATCGACATCAACATGTCTTGTTGCTTGATACACTGAAAGATTCTACATTGCTATAGACAAATGTTTCTTTCAGTATGATAATGCTGTGCTCAGCAGATAGATCGCTTGTCCACATTGCTTGTATTATCTGGCTGTCCACTTTGTTTCATAAACTTTCTGTTGTATATGTCTTGGATCTATTAATATAAACTGTAAGTATACAGATGTGCATACCAAATAACCAATGTGCAACGGCATAAAACCACAACAAAAAATAAAACTATTTAGCTTTTTTACCATCAGAAATGTCAGTTTACATACTGTATACCAAGCAAAACAAGTATATTTATTACTGGTCAAGGCTAAAATCAGAGGCTATTTATCCATTGTACTTCCAAGCTAATCTTTACAGATGTTTTGTAGCATTTAACATTTATATAAAAAAATAAAAAAAATAAAAAACCACAGTCCAGTTATGTATTTTTTATTTATTTATTTTTTTTATCTTTGTTCCAACCTCCTTTAACCACTACAATACAGGGCACTTTCGCCCCCTTCCTTCCCAGCCCAATTTTCAGCTTTCAGCGCTCTCGTACTTTCAATGACAATTGCGCGGTCATGCTACGCTGTACCCAAATTAAATTTTTATCATTTTGTTCGCACAAATAGAGCTTTATTTTGATTCACGACTCCGTTTTAATTTTTTGCGATATAAGCGCAAAAACAGCGTAAATTTGGAAAAAAAACAATATTTTCTTTTTTCTATTTTAAAAGAAATCCAATAAAATCTAATTTTGTCGTAAATTTAAGCCAAAATGTATTCTGCTACATGTTTTTGGTAAAAAAAAAATCCGTTAAGTGTATAATAATTGCTTTGTGTGATCACGGACATATGTATGCAAATGATCATGTACAGATGTGTGCAGGTGATCACGTACATATGTGTGCAGATAATCATTGGAACATGCGATTTTAGTGGGACATATGTGGGGGACATATGTGGGGGACATGTGTTTTTTTATTTGGGGGCATGTCTTTTTATTATTTGGGGACATGTGTGTTTACACTGTAGGTTTACACTAGACTAGTGATCAGTGAGTAAAAAGCTGTAAAAACAGCTCATACTCACTGATCACCAGCTGGCTGCAGCGATCTGCTCTCCTCTCCTCAGCGACGACTTCCGTGTGAGGAGAGGAGAGCCAATTACCTAGCAACCGGCTGTTTGTTTAGATCACATGATGGCTGTGATTGGACACGGCCGTCATGTGATCAGGAGGGCTAATCACAGAGCCCTCCTGCTGATCCGAGATGCGCTGTGTCCGGGTGACACGAGCGCATCGGGATCGCGCCGCTGCGCGGGCACACGCGCAGGATCCCCCTCCTTCTGAAGGACGTTCCTGAACGTCCAGTCAGAAGGAGGCGGCTCCCACCCGGCCGTATAGGTACATTGGCCAGATGGGAAGTAGTTAACCACCCTCCCAGCAACAGGCTGAATTCACACCTAAGCAAAGCGATTTTCAGGCATTTTTATTTGAGTGTTTTTGTAAACTTATACAAGCATTTTAGAGCACATTACAAGCATTTTACATGTGTATTCAAGCTTTAGATGTTTTTGTATTAGCAAAAGGAAAGCATTAGGAAGAGCAGACCAGTTCTTCCAGGCTAAAAAAACTGTTATTTTTTTTTGCCCGGCCTAAGGGCCGAACAAAAAAAATCAAGCTGGTTCCTCGATCCATGCTATACAACACAGATGGATGAATCTCCTTGTTGTTCCTGCGGTAGCTGTCAGGATATTTGCACAGTGGCTGCATCTCATTGGATGCAGCCAATGTTTGGTTGAATATTTTTGATCCGATTCATTTGATTATAAAAACAAAGGATAATGGGCATGTATGGGGGCTGACAGTAACTGCTATAGTGCCCATCTACCAGAAACTGGTGGCATTTTTTTTATAAAGTCTCTTACTGTTTCAGGATTCAGTTTAGTCCTGTGCTCCTGATTCTCCACTGATGTGCCTCACTGCTACTAGTGTAGACCAAGCAGTGCTCGTTATTTCCAAGCACATGGTACTCTCTATGTGTTCTACAATTCTTATGGTTCTACTGGTTTTATCAAGCCATTGCGTATCCACTGAACTAAATATGACAATCAATCTGGGGTAGAGACGTGGGAGCGGTGATAAAAAAAAGGGAGGGACCTTTTGGATTTTATGTGCCGGTGCTGAATGTGTCTGTATGTAGATTTGTAGTCCATCTTGGTGGCGATCAGTAGAGGATGTTCACATATACACAAGGGGAACAAGGAGAATGAAGGTGGTCACCTTAGAAAAGGAAGTCTGAGAATACCAGAATAAAGCTTGCATATTAGAGATGAAAAGAAGGTATTTTCTGTTTTGGGCGACCGGTTGGGGACCGATCTCCCAGTTTCCCCAATTTATGAAAAGAAGTAAGATAGATATAGAAGGTACTTATATTTAAACATTCTGCATTTATTGTATTTAGAAAAAATATGAGTTTAGTTTTACCTTAACCACTTGCCGACCGGGCCATAGCCGAAAGACGGCTACAGCGTGGTCGGCTTATTCTGGGAGCGCATCCATGGACATCCTCCCAGTATGTTGCTCTGGCACGCTCTCAAAAACATCCTTGACCGCCGGGTCCAGAAGACCCCGTGCATCACGGATCACGCTAATTGGCTGCCGGTAGTGGCCGTTTACCACGTGATTGTTCCGTCAAATGACAGAGCGATCACTTGTAAAGAACCGGCGTCATGTCATGACACTGGTTCCTCTCTCCCCTCTCTGTACCCATCTGTACAGTGCGAGGGGAGAGGGGAAGAGGGGAGAGATCATTTGTAGCAGGGCTGGATCTGTAGTGCCCACAGCGCTGCTTAGTGACAATAATTTGCAATACTCTGCAATACTCTGCCAATACTCTGCCAATACTCTGCCAATACTCGCCAATACTCTGCCAATGCTTGCCAATACTCTGCAATACATTTTAACCTCCCTGGCGGTATGATTCAGTCTGGAATTAGGTGCTGAAAGCGGTACAATTATTTTGCATGGAAATCTGGTTTTTATTTTGTAGTCCTGTAATTATTAGGAATAACGCTCTTAAATCTCTTCAAACCAGAGTCTAGCAGACATCCCGGGTATGATAAAGTTTATAATATAATAAAGAATAATAAAAATGATTCATTAATGTAATCAAATCCTAAAACACTGAAAAAGGGACACTTTTTGGTTGCTATGGACAATCTCCAAATTCCAGGCAGAAAAAACAGTATTTATAATATAAAAGTGCATTCAGGGAACTGCAAAGACCACTAGGGACAAAGGGGGTGTGTATTTTTTAATATTTTTTAATTTGTGTTTTGTGTCTTTTTACTTTTTTGAATTTGCCGCCGTTCTCCGCTCCCGTGCGCCGTAACGTCGCAGGGAACGGAGCTCGGCGGCATTCGGCACTGTGAATCGAGCGGAGGACAGCTCGATCACACAGCGCGGGGGACATCGCTGGATCCAGGGGACAAGGTAAGTAACTCTCCCTGTGTCCTCCCCTCGGGGTTACCGTTCCTGCTAGAAAATTCCCAACCCGAGCCAGACTCGGGATTACCGCTAGGGAGGTTAACAGAAACAAATAATATATATATATATATATATATATATATATATATATATATATATATATATATATATATATATATATATATATATATATATATATATATATATATATATATATATATATATATATATATATATATATATATTTTATTTTTTACCGAATTTTAAGTCTTTTTTGATTTATAACACAAAGAATAAAAAAAAACCAGCGGTGATTAAATACCACCAAAAGAAAGGTCTATTTGTGTGAAAAAAAGGACAAAAATTTCATATGGGTACAGTGTTGCATGACTGAGTAATTGGCATTCAAAATGTGAGAGCACCGAAAGCTGAACATTGGTCTGGTTAGGAAGAGGGTTCAAGTGCCCAGTGGTCAAAGAGGAACTGCAGTCTGCTCACATAATTTGTAATAAAAACATCTTTGGCCATTCTGAAGCTTCCCTCCAACCACTTTGCATATTATTTTATATATACTGTGATGCTGTATTTGCCAAATATGCTGCAGAAATTTCCCTCTACTGAGTCTGGCTGCAACCATTTTAACTGTGGGCAGCTGAAGCTGCTTCCTGTTCACTTCCTGGATTTGCACAAACACACAGAGGCACACCTCCAGCTCTGCAGCTCTCGTTGGCCCTCTTATGGCTCACCCCCCCTCCTTCCTGGCAAACTCCCATGAGAGAGAGAGCTGTGTATGATGTCATAAGCCTAGGCTAATTACCAGACAATAAACAGGAAGTGGGCTGTATAAGGTATTTCCTGGCAGAAAAAAAATGTTTTATTATCCAAAGTTAAAACAACAAGAGCAGAAGATTTAATAGATGGGAAGTTGAAAAAATGACTGAAGGTCCGCTTTAGGATATGTGTTAGCAGTGTCATTGCAGTGCGGTTGCACAATGGTAGGTGTCAGACAGTCATTTCTAATTGCCAGGCAAACTACCTTAGCAATAAAGCAGTATGTTTCTTTGCCCAAACTATTAGTTACTTTTATTGTGGAAAGGTATTTACAGGGAACAGGCATAACCTTCTCATTATCACATAATCCAACATCCTGTGATAATGGATGACTTCTTTTTTCAACAAAAAATGTCACCTTCCAGGATGACTCTTAGTACAGATAGAAATGTTTGTCAGATATAACTTTCAAAGATGAGTTGAGTCATGTAAGGACGCTTTTCCTACATTGGAACATCAGATCAATCATTTCACGTTTTTCTACGATATTCTTTGAACATAATGCAGTAACTGCTGTGTCAGTCCACAGTTTCTCGCTGGTGTGTCTGCTCTGTGCTGAGGCTCATCCAGGACAAACGCAGAGATATATCATTATATGTCACATATATTATACTGTAATCCTCTCCACAATGAAAGTCATTTGCACATGGCTTAGAGTGTGCATTTTCTGGAATGTAACACCTATTTGCTTTGCTTGCTTGCTATATGCTGCTGAATTTTCTGCATGACTTTACCTAATGATATTAGCCTTAAAGCATATCCTAAAGCAGTAGTAAACCAGATCAAATAAAAAAAACAAAAAAAAAGCCCAGGCAGTTTATAATTTGCTGTTTTGAATCGTATATATTAGCACATTATGACAGATTTACCTTGGAACTAAGCCCTCTAGCGGCACGCTGCTACCGCTGAAGGTGCTTCTATCTTCTTCACCCGGTCTTCCATCTAGGTTTGTGGGCTTGGGCGATATCAATGTCCGATCCGAAGATGACGTCACTCCGGCACATGTGTCCGGAGTCACTGTTTACAGCATGGCTCTGAAGGAATGGCACATGTATGCCGATCCTGCAGAGCATAGGGTGACCACGCATCCCGGATTGCCCGGGACAGTCCCGCAGTTTGCAGGTCTGTCCCGAACACCTTATTTCCAGGACAATACAGCGGAGCTCCACCCGATTTAAACATATGATCTAAAATGCATATACTAACTCAGCTATCCAAAACGGTAGTTTTTTTTTTTTACAGTACCTTTTTTTTGCTGCTGACATGCTGGACTTCCGGTGTATGTGATTGGGGATATTGCAGCTATTTTGCAATATCCCCTATCCGCACTGTCTCCTGGGAGCTTGTGTCATAGTTCCCAGGAGTCAGCTCGGCGGCCTGAGCTGTTGTCTGCGCTCCGAATTGAAGTCACTGCGCATGCGCGAGATCGAAAGAACAGCACGCTGGCTCTAAAGTGACACATTATCCCGGAAGAGGATGCCTGTGGGCTTCACATGCCGATATCGATATGGTAAAGACTTATAAAATGGGACAAGTGAGTACTAATTATGATTAATTTAATCAATGTCATTGCATTTAAAAAAAAACAAAACAATTTAGGCAGTGGAGCTCCGCTTTAATTGAACAAGCTGGGGTTAGAAGCTCATTGGTTTCTATGCAGAAATTAGCCTGATTTTGCACTTTCCAGCTTTAGTAAATAAACCCCATTGTGTACTTAAAAGTGGAGTATGCCTGTAATATGAGGTCAAACCTTAGGGGTTTCAATTTGTATGCAATCAGGCAGGCCCTTCTACTACATTGTTTTGGTAAATCTGAAGACAAAGATCAGCAGAAAATCTGATAGTGTGTATGGGGCTTTAGAGGGAGTCTACATTCAATCTCTATGGTCCCTTTGTATGTCTGAGCTGAGCCACCAACAAAGAACCAATAACTATGAGTTATGACCTCAAATATTTTTAAGTGAGGGAAGAATGGAGAGTTTGGGAGCTCACATAGCATATTACAAAAAGGCAAAAAACATAGTAAGAAACAATGTTATGACAAATAGATTACATGGCCATTAAGTAGTGGACATGTATAGATTATTTTTGGAGTAGAAGGATCTTTAGTGTCATTTTCTTGCTTGCCTACAGGCAGCGAACCTGTAAGCTCTAGAAAACACATTGTTTGTAAATGTATAAAGATCAATTTTTATTCCATATATCCAGTACCACTTCTAAGCCCTTGTACACACGGTCGGAGATTCCGTTGGAATGTGTCCGATCGGACCGTTTTGTCGGATATTCCGACTGTGTGTGGTCTGCATCGGACTGTTTCCGTCGGACCAACTTTTCCAACTTGCCGGTAAAATTTTCCGACAAAATGCTCCGATCGGACATACTCCGATCATGTGTAGAGAATTCCGATCGGACAAAGTGCCATGCATGCTCAGATCAAATTCCTACACCAAAGCTATTGGCTACTAGCGTGAACTTAGTCCCGTCGTAACGAAATAACGCAATCACGTCGGATTTTCCGACAACTTTGTCCAACCGTGTGTATGCAACAGTTTCGGACAAAATCCAACGGATTTGGTTGTCAGAATCTCTGACCGTGTGTACAAGGGCTTAGATTAGATAGTCATATGTGATAATAAGAATGCCTATAGTGCCTAAATGTAAAGGCAAAATGTTTTTTTTACCCTAATGCATACTCTGCATTAGGGTAAAAAAAAACGTCTTCTTTGATCAGCGCATAGACACAGAGGCAGCAGCGGGAGCCATTGGCTCTTGCTGCTGTCAATCGAATGAGGAGAGAGCAGGGGGCAGGGCCACACCAAGTGGCTCAGGAGCAAGCCTGCATGTGGATCCCCATAGCATGCGGATTGCTATTGTGACACACGAAGTGGAGAAGCCTAGAGTGCCAGTGGGGGAACCCTAGAAAAAGAGATTTTGGGCCGTTTTGTGCAATACCATTGCACAGAGTAGGTGAGTAGAACATAATTATTATAAAAAAATATATAGCCTTTACAAATGCTTTTTTTAGTTTGGATAGTGTGATAAGTTAGATCCCTATTAGGTTTTTAGCTTTTTCTCCCAAAGGAAGACTCACTCTCCTTGTTTGTCTTGGAGACCACTGTCCCGCACTGCATTTACTTTAACTTTAGAGAGATTTCCTTTAGCCTACTTTACCATAAGACAAGTATGACCAAACATTTATCCATTCCATACTCCATTCAAAACAAAAACAAAAGAGTGTTTTTGCTTTAAATCGATATCTAAATCAAAGAACAAATATGTATTGTTCTGTTGCTTACCACTCCTTAGATATGGTGGCTGCATTTGTTTTCTTTTTTCAAGTACAGAAAGTACCTGTTGATTTGGCCAGAAATGCAGTGTCCCAGCTTATTTCTTGTGAGCGGAATGGAAGGCAGTCTTATACTCTCTATTGTATCCTGGGTGACATGCATTAGTGTATCCATCATAGAACAGGATTTCTAGGTGAAAGTAAAGTTAAAAAGCCTGAAAAAGATAACAAATGCACTTGTCTCATCTAAGGGCTTGTAATCTGAAATATATACTTTTTCTGTTTAGGGACATTTTAAATATACTTTTTAGCACCCTGGGGTTTAGTCAGGGAGCTCCTCACAAATTTTCTTGCCAAGAGTAGTTATCTTGGTCGATTGATAGAGATCTATTGATTTCTCCCTTGGCCTTGTTGCTGAGTACTTAGTGGTACTTGATATGAGAACGGAAACCCAAGATCAGGTTATGGGTATATGGTTATCTTAGCCAATGGGCAGGGGTTTTCTTGAAGCCCTTGGCCTGCTGGGAGAACCTATATATTCAGGTGAGATCAGCTGATCTATGTTCTGTGCCACCTGGACAGCTGTCTGGGTGGACGTGTGTTGTATGCCCTCGGGCTGCTAGGCCAGATATTGGGCCTATCCCAGGGGTCTCTGGCTGCCAGGCTGTGTAGAGGCCTATCCAGAAGTAAGAGGGGTTGCAGTCCAACCAGAAGTGATGGTTCCGTCGGTCAGAGAACCTGTCAGTGGTCAGAGGTAGAAGGGAAGCTGTCGTCACAAAGGGACCAACCACCTTTACCAGGGACCACAGTGAGTAGCTGAAGCAAGTACCGGAACCATATTCTCACCGTATGGGCATGGTGGAGAATCGGGAAACTTCAGATGGTAATCAAGTCAGGGACCCAACCCACAGAGGCGACGCTTGCAGAGCAGCCTTGTGAGTCAAGCCAGGGACCTCACCAGTTAGCAGGGGCGAAGCTCAAGAAGTATCTGGAATGTCAAGGTAGGGAAGGAAAGGGAAGGGACGCTTGAAGGAAAGGGAAGGGATACTACCGCAAACCTTGGAGGAGCTCAAGGGATTCAGAGTCAGTAAATCAGAGGGTCTAGTGAGAGACGGCGAGCTCAGTGTTGAAGAATTACAAGAGGCAGTTGTAGTGAAGCTGAAAGGACTGTTACGTTTGAATTAGGAACTGTCAAGACTGTTACCACCTTGCTGGGGCCTTTCCCTGCACGGTTGTCCACCTATTGAAGTCTTGGAGTCTGCCAATTGAATCTATAACTACTTAAGGGTGTCCTGGCCCTAACCCTCTTTCCCTCAAAAATACAAAAATATCAAAAGAAATAAAAGCTCTTTTACATCTAAGAAGTGTCTGGTGCCCAATAACTTTCACCATCTTTGCACCCACTATGCCTCACAGTCCACTACATATTGAAGGATGTCAGCTATCTTTGGCTTTGGAGGTCTGTATTAGACTGGACAAGGCCGGAGACCTTGGTACATTTTAATGAATGATGCAGAGGTAAAGTAAGAAAATTAACATTTGAGTCTTAAGGTGGAAATAGATGGATCAAAATTTGTCCGCTTCAGCAGGAATCAGCCAAATTCCAATCCAAGTGTGGTCACTCCAGCTCAAACTATCAACTTTAAAAAAAAATCTCGATCATCAGTTAGAATACAATGTCTCAGCAGGGAGGATTTTTCTATCCACCTTTATCTGCGTGGATAAGGAAATCCATTTTCTTTTTCGTTCACCCCTTTAGGTGAACAAAAAAAAAAATGATCCATCTATGGGCAGTTCTAATCCTTCTTCCCTTTCTGTCTTAGCACCTCCTATAATGTTCTGGAGTATAAGTGCTGAACAACCATGCCAAGGTCCTTTGCACTGTGTATGTATGAGTGTTGTAAAAGGCCTATACATAGCAGCAAAATAATTGCTTTTCACAACTAAATATTACTATAACTCGGGGGGCGGGTGACACATATTGGGTGCGTGGCCTGCTGGGTGAGGTGTGCGGTGGCTGGGCCATCTCTTCCTATTTCTAAATATAACTATATTTTCCAATTCATAAACTTTTGACATGGCATGTCAAATTTGCGTGTGAAAATAGCAATATGTAGACAGATAGGTGAAACCATAGTCTTATGTTTCCTCTATTCAAAAAGAATGCTGTTCATCAGGCTTATGTTGGCGTAATTTATTGCTTGGCAAAATAGGACAAGAAAATCTTTAGAGATAGGCAATTTTTTTTGTCTGCAAAGAGAAATATGCCTAAAACTGTATGCATCTATTCCTCAGACGGACTGATAAAACTGCCAATATTTAACATTCCCGTTAATTTTTTTTTTTAAATGTATATAATTTTAATATAATATACCCTAAAATCTTAGCCCTTGTACACACGGTCGGAGATTCAGACGGAATGTGTCCTATCGGACCGTTTTGTCTGATATTCCGACTGTGTGTGGTCTCCATCGGGTCCGTCGGAGTATCAGACGGATCAAGTTTTCCAACAAAATGCTCCGATCGGACATACTCCGATCATGTGTAGCCTACTCCGACGGACAAAGTGCCAGGCATGCTCAGATCAAATTCCTAGACCAAAGCTATTGGCTACTAGTCTGAACGTAGTGCCGTCATAACGAAATAACGTCATCACGTTATGTACAATCGGATTTTCCGACAACTTTGTCCGACCGTGTGTATGCAACAGTTTCCGACAAAATCCGTCCGACAAAATCCAACGGATTTGGTTGTCAGAATGTCCGACCATGTGTACAAGGGCTCATAGCACAGCCGCTGAGTTGTTGAGCTGTGATAGGAAATTTTTTTTGTGTATTCATGTTTCTTCATGAGTAAGAGATGTGGGTAGCTCTGGCACACATTCTCCAGATGTAGAATTGGAGGTATGGGAGGCATGTGTGGGCAGACAGCCTTCCACTTGTGCAATAGATCAGCTGCTTCTCATTGTGCCCCAAACTCCCTAAGTCTGCAGACTCGCACAGTAAAGGGATATAATTCACCACCTTGTCTCTTCTTCCATCATCACAATGTGTGCTATGGCTCTGCAGCACCATATGCATTTCTAAGATGTCCCACTGGGTCTGAATGACAGCAATGATCTTGCAGGGAGATGGATGGACATGAGTAGGTGGGCATGACAAAGACGGAAGACAGAATGAACACAGGCCCCTGGTTTCTCCCGCTGAAGGCTTGTGTCCCAGCTGAAAGTGTGGGAGGGGGTCTTACAGGTCAATAATAGCACTTAGAGTAGGAAGCACATATATAACAATGCATTGCATAGATAAAGCATAAGTACTATGTGATATTGCCACCAATGCACATTCTGGTCTCACACCCATATCTACTGATTAGGCAACTTTGGCAAACAATTATTATTAGATTCTTCTGTTTTACAGCACCCATAACAGCTGCATTACAGACATGAAGGATTGCAGGTAGTTAAAGTACAAAAGGCTTCAAGACTAATTGTTACAAATGACCTTCGAAATGAAATATTACTTCTGATAAATGACTATGGGGCAGTTGTTCATGTTTATAGAGAGGTCAAAATCTGGAAGCAGTAAACAGGGCAAATCTAGTTCACCAACAGCTTTTTGTAGCCTCTTTAGTTATTGGATAAGAAAAGCATGTAGGAAAAATGTACAGGCATACCCCACTTTTAAGTACACAATGGGGTTTATTTACTAAAGCCGGAAAGTGCAAAATCAGGCTCACTTCTGCATAGAAACCAATGAGCTTCCAGGTTTTATTACCAAAGCTTAATTGAACAAGCTGGGTTTAGAAGCGCATTGGTTTCTGTGCAGAAGTGAGCCTGTTTTTGCACTTTCCAGCTTTAGTAAATAAACCCCATTGTGTACTTACAAGTGGGATATGCCTGTATAACTAATGACTAAAATAGTAAAATATTTTTTTTTTTAAAACAAACTTTAAGTTTTAAGGATAAGTTCTTGATCATTGGGGGTTATTTACTAAAGGAAAATCCACTATGCACTGCAAGTGCACATGGAAGTAAAGTTGCTGTAGATCTGAGGGAGACATGCAAGGAAAATAAAAAACAGTAGAGCTTCCACTTATTTCAGATCTACACCTTAGATTTAGAGCGACTGCATTTCCAGGTGCACTTTCAAATGCACTTGCAGTGCAAAGTGGATTTGCCTTTCGTAAATAACCCCCATAGTACACCTACAGAATGTAGTCAGTCGTTTTTTGTGCATATTGAAACTGGGGGGTTGATTTACAAAAACTGGAGAGTGCAATATCTGGTGCAGCTCTGCATGATAGCCAATCAGCTTCTAAGTTCAGTCTGTTCAATTAAGCTTTGACAAGCTTTGGAAGCTAATTGGTTTCTATGCAGAGCTGCAACAGGTTTTTCACTCTTCAGCTTTAGTAAATCAACCCCTAGATCAGCCTTTCTCAACCTTTTCAACACAGAGGAACCCTTGAAATAGTTGTCCGGTCTCAGGGAACCGCTGCTAAAAATTAGAAATCTACAACTCATGATATATTAGTGTGAAGGTCAGTGGGAAGAATGGTCCTTACACTTGGGGTCCTTAGGAAGAATTACCTCCTTACAGATAGCTAAAAAGATCAATGGTGTCGGTGGGAACTTGTCTGAGAGGCAGAAATTGCCCAATGCTGAAGGAACCCCTAGCAACCTCTGGAGGAACCCTAGGATTCCACAGAACCCTGGTTGAGAATCACTGCCCTAGATGCTCAAAGTATATCTAAAGACAAACATTTTTTTTTTAAGTTTTGGATAGAGTAGAGAGGGATTATAATCCCTGTCAGGTTTTTATTGCTGCCTGTGGTCCTGTTAAGGGGATTCCCCCTCTCTATTTGTCCTGTTTACCTTTATGAAATTAAAGAAAATACCACATTTTGGGTTGTCCCCAGAAAAGTAATAGAGGGGAAATCATCCAATGGATCCACTAGTTCTGGTGGCCTAGAGGTTCCCAAGGAATTCCCTTAACCTCCCTGGCGGGATGATTATTTCAGATTTTAGGTGCTGAAAGCGGTACAATTATTTTGCATGAAAATTTGTCGTTTTATATTGTAGTCCTGTAATTCTTAGGAATAACTCTCTTAAATCTGTCCAAACCAGAGTCTAGCAGATATCCTGGGTATGATAAAGTTTGAAAAATTAAATAATAAATTATAATATAATAAATAACTATAAATAATTATACCAAATAATAATATAACAATAATAAAAATTATTCAATAATGTAATCAAATCAAAAACACAGAAATTTGCTCAGTTGCAGAATTGTCACTGTCATTACTTTTCAGTATTTGATGACGGATCTCCCCACAAATCGCTATCGCTCAATTCTGCGAGTAATTCCAATTTATTATCGCTGTTTTCTAGCTAGTCTAAAATCATTTTTGATGTAAAGGGACAGTTTTGGTTGCTATGGACAATCGCCAGTTTCCAGGCATAAAGAGCAGTTTTTATAATATAAAACTGCATGCAGGACACTGGGCAGACCACTAGGGACAAAGGGGATGTGAATCTCTAAGATGACATTATACTGTATGTATACTGTGTGTTTCACTTTTTAAATCTGGAGCCGATCTCCATCCCCGTGCTTTACAACGCTCGCAGGGAATGGAGATCAGCTCCATGATAGATCGAGCGGAGGACAGCTCGCTCGTACAGCGGGGGGACATCGCTGGATCCAGGGGAGAAGGTAAGTAACCTCTCCCTACATTCAGCAATGTGGTCCTGAGGATCTGGATCGGGGTTACCGCTTTTGGTATAAAATCTCCACCCTGAGCCAGACTCGGGAACACCGCCAGGGGGGTTAAAGAGGAACTGCAGTCTGCTCACATCATTTGTAATTAAAACATCTTTGCCATTCTGAGGCTTCCCTCCAACCACTTTGCTTATTATTTTATATATACTGTGATTCTGTACTTGCCAAATATTCTGCAAAAATCTCCCTCCACTGAGTCTGGATGCATCCATTTTAACTGTGGGCAGCTGAAGCTGCTGCCTGTTCACTTCCTGGATTTACACAGACACACAGAGGCCACCTCCAGCTCTGCAGCTCTCATTGGCCCTCGTATGACTTATCCCCCCTCTCTTCCTGGCTAACTCTCACGAGAGTGAGAGAGGGAGCTGTGCATGATGTCATAAGCCTAGGCATTTTACCAGACAAGAAACAGGAAGCGGGCTGTATAAGGTATTTACTGTCAGAAAAAAAAAAATGTTTTACTATGCAAAGTTAAAACAACAAGGGCAGAAGATGGAAAGTTGAAAAAAATTACCAAAGTTCCACTTTAATTGCAAGGGATTTCCTCTGACTTCCTGTTTGGCTATGGGACAGGAAGTGATGAGAAATCTCGGAAATGGGACAAAGATGGCAAAAATAAACCTTACAGGGGTTATATCCCTCCTTTACTATATCCAAAATGAAAAAGCAAGCTTTGCCTACTTGCCCTGAGAGTTAGTTACATCCGTTTTAGGATACCATTCAGTATATTGAATGATACACTCAGTATAAAATCATGCATTAACAATGCATAAATGACATACTACTTGTATATATAGAAGTACATTGGTTGCATAATTGCCTGCTGTTTTGTCAAATCTCATCACAACTTGGTTGGTCAGGTTGGGCCCAACTGCATCTCTGGCAATCTGGCATCTAGGAGGGCAGCTAAATTGAGCCAGACAAAAATATTTAGAAGAAGATTTCTAGAACATAAAGCAAATGTGAGAAAAAATGTCAGGCTGGCACTACTGCTGGTGACATCAGGGATGTGGTATGGCCATTGAGAGCAGGGTTGGCACAAAAAAAGGTACTAAAGAAGTACTATAAAAGGGCCAGCCAGCCCAAAGGTGATGTTTCTAATTATGGGGGGGGGGGCTTGGTGGTCTGATCCAGCCCCCAGCTCCTCACACATTTGGGTGCCCCAATATCAAGATCTGCCTTCCATAATTGACGTTATTCCTATACACCATAGAGTGTTTGGTGGTCCTTCCCACTGATGCATGTGCCAGCTCCTTCTTCTGAATTCTGCATGATATAAAATACAAACTCCAGCAGGGAGAGTGGGAATCCCTCACAATGGTCACAGCAGATCCAGGAAATCAAGAACAGATCTCTCAACAACAGAGTTATATATAAAAAAACATTATACATTCTGTGTGAAAAAATGACCATGTGTTTTTCCTGCTTCTAACTTTGATGACTATACCAAGCACATGTGTAACTTTTTTTTTTTTAATAGGTAAGGCAAGCAATTAATTTTTAACAACTTCATTTGAATCTCGGATTCACTCTTTAATGAGAAAGCACTCACCCAGAACACCTGCTTTCTGTACCCCCTTTAATGTTTTACAACCCAAATTATGTTTAACAGCACTGTGTGAGTAAGGCCAACAAGTCACCCGGTGATCAGCACAAGCACCACCAAAAATAACTAAGGACTTTACATGGAGAGGATGAGATGAACTGCTTCTAAGCAGTGTTAATATTTTATTTAAATCAAATATGCATAGTAGACCCAGATGATGTGTCTTAAATACACAGCCTTATTCATATTTTATAACTGGTTAGCTGTATTTCCTCAATCTAGGAATACTGACCTAGCAATTGCGGATCAAATGGGCACAGGAGAAGACCGGAGGCGTGGAATATGAGCAGAAACTGATATAATAGATAAAACAGATCTAGCATCCCCCTTACCTATGTCTCATTTCACTTCTAATTTCCGTAGATGATTGAAAAGGAAGCAAAATGTACGTTCGAGCCAAATTTGCCAGCTGTTACGTTCAGCAACTGGCACAGCTTTTGCAATAAAGTAAATCAATATGCTATCAGTGATACTAATGTCTTTTAATAATGTATTAGGGAGCAATAACAAAATCTAGCGATCAGATGGTATAAAGTGTAATACTCAGAATTGTAAACTGTCATTACATTTCTGTCTCCCTAACCACCTTTATAGAATCTGGCAAGTAAATTAAGGAAATAACTATTAAACCAATAGAGGATGGGGAAGAGAAGAGCCTACAGTAGGCACTTATTACAAGCATACCCCACTTTTAAGTACACAATGGGGTTTATTTACTAAAGCTGAAAAGTGCAAAATCAGGCTCACTTCTGTATAGAAACCAATGAGCTTCTAACCCCAGCTTGTTCAATTAAGCATTTGTAATAAAATCTGGAAGCTCATTGGTTTCTATGCAGAAGTGATCCTGATTTTGCACTTTCCAGCTTTAGTAAATTGTGTACTTAAAAGTGGGGTATGCCTGTATATGCACTAGAGATGTCATATTAAAGGGGTAGAATATTTATGTAGCCCAGTGTGTCTTCTCAGTCATCAAGTTAACCTGCTTCCCCGAAAATAAGACCTAGCGTGATTGTTGGCGATGGCTGCAATATAAGCCGTACCCTCCAAATAAGCCCTAGTTAAAGTCCTTGTAAGGCTTATTTTCAGGGAAACAGGGTAGAGCTTATTTGGTGGGTGGGGCTTATATTGCAGACATCACCGACAATCACGCTAGGTCTTATTTTTGGGAAAACAGGGTATGTGCAGCAAGAATTCCACACATTTTTTTCTGCACATAAATGGCTAATAAAAGTCTACGGCAAAGCGCAGCTAACTCACGTGAATACTGCGCTGCACCCTCACTGCAGAAGAAGCACGGGGGATCAGTGTGAAAGGGGCCTTGTTCAGTTTGTGGGTGGACCTAGCTCACTAAGGATAGATTTAAATCTCTCTTGCCTCTGAAGCATGATCCATATACAGATGCTACTGACAGGTGGTGAGGAAGCGATGCAACACCTCCTCATCACCTGTTTTAACCCCATTTTTGCTGACAAACATGCCGCAAACTGCGCACGTTGCAGACGGTTACAGTGCTTCCCCATTGACTTGAATGTGTAGCGTTTGACGGGCTTGCCATCTGCCGAATGCTGTCAAGTGAAGATTCATGGCAGCAGCTTATAAACAAAAATGCGTATGTCTTAATGAGGTCTAAAACTTTAGGTGAGGTGAACAACAGGAAATAGAGCCGTTGTTTACCTAAAATATCCCATTTTGCATTTAATATCCCATGATGACATCATTTTTTATTTATTTTTTTATTCTCCAGCATTCCATGTGAATATTAACTTTCCTGCATTGCATCTAACTATAAACTTCAACACATCTAGTAAACCAATATTTGACTGTTCACCAATTACTGCAACAATATATACCCACCAAACTATTCTTGTCAGCTCAGACAACTCTTTGGCCCAATTTACAGTTGAGGGAGCTGAAGCACATTTCCAGAAGCACTTCAACACTCAACACCAGATTTGCATTTATTCAATGAGGCCCATTCATATCTGAGCAATGTGCTGTTGCTTGTTGTGTCAAAGAAGTATAGAAGCTTCTTTGAGGTAGGAAAGCACGTTTTTGGCTCCATAAACCTTGATGGAAGCTTTTTTTTTTTTTTTTTAACGTTTTCCTGCCTAAGGCTACAGTTACACTTGGGCATTGGTAGCTTCGGTAATTTTTCATGTATTTATACGTTTTTTCCCATGTTTTTAGTTATGAGCATTTTTGTTTTAGCCAATGCAAAGCTAGTTAGAAGGAGATGGTTCTTAGGTGAAAAATCGTGTAAAAAACATTCAAGTGCTACATAGGCTTTTCAAACTCTCTCAATGAGGGTTCCTGGGACATAAATTGAGCCATCAAGTGGTTCTAAAGGCTGATGTTTTCACCTTCAGTATGCAGTTCCCCCCTAAGTCCCCCCGCCAGTACTTACCTGAGCCCAATCCCGATCCAGTGATGTGCACAAGAGCCAAGGCTCTCCCAGGACTCTCTCCTGTCAATCATAGCCAGTGAGTTGCGAAGGGGGTGTGAGACTGAGCCAAACACACACAGGGGTGGCTCGGGAGTAAGCATGCATGAGTGTCCCTTAACGAAAGCAGCTTGCGCTTTGCTTTGGAGGCACTCAGCAAGGAGGAGGGGACAGAAGCGCCAGTGGGGAACCTGAGAAGAGGAAGGTTTATTATTTTAAAGAAACAACAAGGCTTTAGAACCACTATAAGTGACAGCACCCTGCTCAGACATAAGCAGACATGGTAGTATAACATGGAAATCTGAGTGTCAAGTGTTAAAATGTTTCTAAAAATGCGCTCCAAGTCATTCAGGTTTGCATCGGTGCTAATAACCGTCTCCTCCTCTTAGTAACCTTCTTTTTAGTTTAATTGTCATAACAAAAACGTGGGTACAAGTGCGCCTAAAAAAGTATTGAAATGTAACTAAGAAGCCTCTGCTCAAGTTTGAACCTCAACGTCATCCCAAGGTTTTTTAAATCATTGCTCAAGAAATATTCTTTCTAAACAACTGGTACCACATGGACGTTTCACCATTGTGACAGGTCAATACCATTGTAGCCCAAAACAACGAAAATAGTACTGCTCAAAGACTGGTGCAAGACAGAATCTGCTTGTCAGGCTCCAGTAGACATCAAACAATGGTGGCCATCTGCCCACAGACACCGACTTAAAGGAGATCTGTACAGGTGGAGAACAGGAGCTGAAGCCATATTTTACCCATCTCATTTATGAATCAAGAAGTTGGTGTCTGCCTGCAGACAGCCACCATTTTGTCAAAGTTTAATACCATTGACTTGATTTTCCCACCAAAGCCAACCATACAAGATCTAGTTTTAGCTAAAACCAAAAAACAAGTAACTGGCTCAATTTCTTTTAAACCTTGTGACTTTCGTTAACTCTCTTTGTCTTTTGGTGCTGAAAATAACGATCATTACGGCATGTAGCACATACATTATAGCTTAATGAATTAAGACTAACTACTAATAGTGATAATTGAACAGGGCAGGTGCTAACAAACAAAAGATAATGTGGGCATTTACACAAATCACTGATTTTTTTTCTCTTGGCATTTGTGTGATTTTGTGGCACAGTTACCACACTTGCTCACATTGTTAAAGACGTAATGGCTTAAGTATTGTACATTTTTTTCAGTGATAATTCATTATAGTGTGGACACAACTCTGAGCGGCTTTGTGCAAGGAATTCCAAAGCAATTTGCATTGAATTTACAATGACCATGCAATTGTATCTCTACATTATGTGAACATTCTGCAAATAAAGTCATTTAGTTCTTTCCTTCACAACTGACTATGAAGACTGTGGGGTTCATTTACTAAAGGAGTGGTAAATCTACATTTTGCTAAATGAACATTGCACAATCCTTTAATTACTGTATGTTACTCCTGTGGGAATTGTGGCTGTCTGCCTAGAATTCCAATGTTCAAAATACTTACCGAAACCCATTACCACCTGACACACTGGGGGAGATTTACCATAGTTGGAGGGTGCAAAATCTGGCGCAGTTCTGCATAGTAACCAATCAGTTTAAGTTCAGCTTATTAAATTAGGCTTTGGCAGTAAAACCTGGAAGCTGATTGGTTTCTATGTCAAACTGCACCAAATTTTGCACCTCCCAGTTTTAGTAAACAACCACCACTAGGTCCAGAGTCTTCTCTCTTACTCGCTGCAGAGCAGGAGGGTCTTTCTTTGGGTGTTACAATGATAATCAATGAAATTGAGACACCCACAGTATTTATTAACAGTAACACAAAGGGCAGTAAGGGTAAGTTTAGACATGCTGTTGGGGGGTGGGAGAAAAGCATGGCTGAGCTGCGTTTTTAATGCCCCTCTCCCCCTCTTAAGCTGCAATAGCAACGGACGAAGGCATTTTTGTGCTGTGGTTGTGATAGGTTGTTTCACATCCATGGCAAAAATTATTCAACGTGTTGTGATTGGTGGGTGAAAAGGCTGCAGTATGTGACCCATTCAAGCAAATAGGAAAGCGCCTCAAATGCCTATTGCACGTGGTTGCGATGCATTTGTTCAGCAAAAATGGTGTTAAAACAGTTGGTGAGGAGACTGCACATTGAATCCTCACCGCCTATCAATTGCCTCTAAAAATATATCTGAATGCAGATCGCTCTTCAGAGAAGTGGCGGGTTTAGATGCACGTCTAAATATCTACCCTTAATTTCCCTGGTGGTATGATTATGTCAGATTTTTGCATCTCAAAGAGGTAGATTGTTCTGCATAGAAATTTGGCTTTTTACATTTTTGGCCTGTAATTCTTAGGAATAATTCACTTAAAGCGGTAGTAAACTCGCTATTTTTTTTTTTTTTTTTAACACCTGCAAAGCAAAAGGCATAATGAGCTAGTATGCACCGCATACTAGCTCATTATGAAATACTTACCTTAGAATGAGGCCCCGACATCTGGCACGATCCACGCCGAGGGAGCTGACATGCTCCCTCTGCGTTTCTTCCGGGTATTGCGGCTCCGGCGCTGTGAGTGGCCGGAGCCGTGATATCGTCACTCCCGCGCATGCGCGCAGGAAATTTCTTTCCGGCCGCCGGCCACTGACGGATTTTCAGGCCGAGAATCCCCTCGTGCGCATGCGCCGCTGCAGTCAGCGGCGCATACCGAGGGGAATATCTCCTAAACCGTACAGGTTTAGGAGATATTTTTTTTACCTACAGGTAAGCCTTATTATAGGTAACAACAAAGTCTGGGGAATGCCTTATTATAGGCTTTCCTGTAGGTAAAAGTTACAAAAAAGAGTATACAACCACTTTAAATCTGTCCAAACAAGACAAAGTTTTCAACACGAAATAATAAATTATAATATAATAAATAACTATAAATAATTATCAAAAATAATAATATAATAATAATAATAATAATACATTTTATTCAATAATGTTATCACATCAAAAACACTGAAATTTGCTCAATTGCAGAATTGTCGCTGTCGTCACTTTCAGTGTTTGATGACAAATTTCCCCACAAATCACTATCACTCAATTCTGCAAGTGTTCTAATTTTCTATCGCTGTTTTCTATCTGGTCTAAC